>NW_028262290.1:18635714-19296785 GCF_047370975.1 Nipponia nippon | reverse complement strand
GCAATCAAATAGCAACAAAGCAGATAGATATGTAAGAGTTTTGATAGTCTAAATAGAAGAAGTAAAGAAATGCATATTTCTAGTGGAACTGAAAGACTTTCAAAGAATTTCATATGAAGTAGGACAAAATATTCCAAAACATTAATCTGAACTTTATAATAGTACTTTGTTGAGGTATTTTATAATGCCTTATATTTTTCTTATGTATTTACCTATAATATCTCAGAAAAGCAAGACAAAATAATACAGTAAAATAAAACAAACAAAAAACTAAATAAAAATTTTAATTCTTCTCCATCAGAAATGCTGGAAAAATAATTAATTTCTAAGTAATGCTTTGATTTTGTAGAATCGTGATTTTCTATAAAATTTTGACTAGCTTTAGTCTGAAGCTGTTTATCTTTGGAAAAGTTATGTACTATAGAAAGTTATATACTTTCTAAGGGTATTCAAAATAAAAGTACTTCACTTCTACAAGGCAACTGACTTGCTTTTGAACTGTTAAAAATATGTGTTTATCTGGCTAGTGTGTCATATTTTATCACCTTAAGACTGATTTATAGCTGGGTAATCTTGCATTGGAACACTTTATGACAGCACATATATTGATTATTTTAAGTGTTATACAGAGTCAAAGTAAAGAAAATATTGCAGTAGGTTTCCTATAGGTTTTACAACAATATGTTTTATTCACAATTTAAGCAAGATAGCTAGGTAGTTAGATTTTAAATAAAGCTAAACCAACACCTACCTTAAAGCAGGTATAAAATTTTGTCCAGGCAGAACAATCTAGCTTTGCAAGATAATTTTGCTCTAGATTTTGAATAAGCTATGTTCACATCTTTTGCCTGGGGAAAAAAAAACAGTCTAACATTGTAAGGATGGAATTCTGTAGATTATCCATATTCATAGTGAACTATCTAGGCTGGGTTTTGATCCTTGTAGCTTCTACTGATTAAAAAATCCCTCTGGCATGCAACCAGTAGCTGCATGAAAATTTTAGATTAAACATAAACGATAATGGGACAACTTGTCATTTTCCTACTTCCTTCCACTGAAGACATCTGGCTACAAATCATTAATACTGTTTACAACCCTAGCAGCACTGTTGATTCCTTGCCATTCCTTGTTACCTACTGGTGAAGAGCCAGAAACAAAGCAGACCATTTTTGAAATCAAATGACTTAATGCACTCATGTCAGCTCTGTCCTTTAACTGGTATTTGTAACTTCTGGCTTGATCACGGTAATTTCCTGTGTGTCAGTAGGCCTCTGCTGATGTTCATTCAACCAACATGCTTCCCATTTTTCTGAACTCACCAGCCTACCTGCCCTCCTAAAGCCCCACAGCTCAATGCTTCCATTTCTTCCACTAGTAACATTAAATAGTGGGTAAATTTAAATGTTGCTTTCCTCCTTTTCAAAGTCTCACACTTAACCCTCCTAAATTATTCAGATAAATTCCATACTGTGGGACACTGATCTCCTTTGGTTTTTCTGTAATGCCACTGCTATCAGTCTTAAGAAGGACAGTTTTCTCAGTGTGTGGCCAGCCAGAGTTTGAGAAATGGGTACTTTCCCAGCTTGTGTACCTTGGTCACACAGAAACCTGTGGTACATTAGAGAACTGAACCTATATTTTTCATGGGCTGATAGGCTTTTCTATTTTTTCTTTAAACTTAATCTTTCCAATGATATTATTTACTGTTCATAAAATTTTACCATGTAGGGCAAATGGAGAACAGGGTTCCACTAAGTTAAGCACTATGCAAAGATAAAATTAAGGGCGTCCCTGTCGCAAGAGTGTGTCATCTAAACAACGAAACAAATACAAAACCAGAGAAAGATATAAAACATAGCAAAGCCATAAACTGAGTGATATCCTACTACTGTCGTATTAGTTCCTCAAGGCATTTGGCTGAGGGAATGGTGAAAGGGGGAAAAAAGATGAAAATATTTTAGATGGAGAAAAAGAGGAAAAAAGAGACTGATCAAGAATGAGAGACAGGAAAAAAGAAAGGAAATATGGGAAAGAAGGCAGACAGAAATAAAGCTAATTTGACAAGTTCATAATAGAGATGTCTGTAAAGACTGGGAGGCAGCAGTGAATTAAACAAGGGACATAACTTTTCAAGTAAAAACTATAAAAAAGTGATGTGCTACTGATGGGAACAGGAACCCATGGTACTCTGAGTCTCCTTCCATGACAATTGTTTTTGGTAATTATCCTGAAGAGTGTTCTGCAGTTGTCAGATCAAGTGGACCCACAAGTTCATGCTTAAACTGATTGTGTGTCAGTGTATTTATGCTATGCCATATTGAAAAACACTAGGTACACACCATGGCAGGAGAATTATCCCACAGCCCTTGGCATCTCAACAGCACAAGCCTCCCTAGCACATACCTTGCTCTAATTCATTCTCCTCTTGCACAGTTTATGGCCCAAGCAGAAAAGTATATCTATAAGAGCAGGTAAGAATACTATGTATGTATGCAGGTGTTAAGGTCCATCACTACCACTTGTTCTTCCTTGCCTGCATTGCATACACATATGGTTGCATCCTCTGCTAATGCTTGGGAGCAGACTGGGCTGTGGATGGCTGCTGCAGGATCATTCACTTGCTACAGGATGGGTTAAAGTAACCACGATGTACTAAGTGCACCTTAGAATCAAAGGCTTCTTTCTTATCCTAATGTTAAAGGCATGTACACTTGTCTTATCCAGGTTGTGTCTTACTACCTTTCTCCCTAGATATTGGCCAGGATCATGACTGTGCCAGTCTTTGGTAGTGTCTAGTGCAATCATACACTCAGCAAGACCCAGACTTAGCTTCCTGATATATACATCTTTCTGGGGACATTTATATTATGCCAGTTCCTTGGGGAAGACTATTTCTGGAGGACTGTTTGGAGAGGCCCCTTGACAGTATGACACTGTAGCTCCTAGGAAATGCCAGAGATCTTAGATGAGATGGTAAAACCCTGTAATCAATTTCTGCAGAGGATTTTAAGATAAAAAGCAGGAGAATGAGGAACTTACTAATGGTGATAGGGGATCAAGTGAAAGGAAGAACATTTTCCTGCTGTTATATTGTAGCCTGTTCTGAGTAGTTAGTAGTTCAAGTAGTTCAAATGCTTGCTGTTCAAGTAATCTTCTGGCAAGTGGATGGGCTTTGTGGTTTACAGATTAGTTATTTTGTACTTCTGCCCACATCTTAATCCAAAAGTTGACCATTCTAGAATGCTCCCAGGGATGCTTCAATTAACACTGGATGAGAACTGTCCAGAATACCTGCTGAATAAGGAGACAGATTAATAATTTTTGTCCTGAAAGGGCTCCCATAAGGTAAGTCATGAATAGCACTTTGGGATAAATGGTGGGTTGACCTTGGCTGAATGCCAAGGTGCTTACCAAGCTGCTTTATCATTCCCCCTCTTCAACTGGACAGGGGAAGAAAATATGATGAAAGGCTCATGGGTAGAGATAAGGACAGGGAGATCACTCACCAGTTACCATCATGGGCAAACCAGACTCAGCTTGGGGAAATTAATTTAATTTATTGCCAATCAAATCAAAGTAGGATAATGAGAAATAAGAACAAATCTTAAAACACCTTCCCCCCACCCCTCCCTTCTTCCTGGGCTCAACTTCACTCCCAACTTCTCTACCTACTTCCCCTGAGCAGCACAGGGGAATGGGGAATGGGGGTTGTGCTCAAGTTCCTGTTCCCCAGCCTTTTATTTTTTATTTTTAATTTGAGCTATTCTTGGTAGTGTATATGGAGCTAGGCCATGCCAGACCTTTGTGCTGTTTCTTCTTTATTGCTGCTTCAAAAGGTTCCTGTTGGGAAAACTGTCGTTGTTCTTTCAGTTGTTGACCAGGTCATTGGTCTGTCAGTTCCTCTGACACATTCTTCTGAGAGTGTATACAGACAGGAGAGAGGTAAGGAGAGCTAGTTAACCCAGCAGAGGTGACCCAGCAGCCTGTGGCCCAATATGCATGTTGTGAGGACGATGAGAACTGAAATGGTGGTGGAAAAAGCTGAGTGTCAGTAGGGGCAGCTGTGCCTGCTTTGTTCACTGAGGCACTTTGCCATTGATTCAATGCTGCTGCAGGGCTTCAGACAACTCGGTTTCATGAAAGTCAGTGCCAAGTATTGAAAGGTTGGCGTATTATATTGTACTACTGAAAGAATTTGATTCTGTGAAGTCTGTAAAGAACCCATTATTCTGCTGAATATTCAAAAGTGTAGGGGGAATCTATGTTGAGACTGTTTTGATGTTTGCCATTCCCTGAGCAGCAGAACTAATGCAATCCAGTACTTTATAGATTTTTTTGCTTTATATTTCTACCCCAGCATAGTAATTAGATGTTCCTGCTCCTGGTATTTCCTGTATCTTAGCTTTTCCTCCCCTAACACTTTATAAGCCCCTCCTCATAATTTATTCTCAAACTTATTCCTAAACAGATTACTCTTAAGCTGTCACTGCAGACTTCTGCTCACTAAGGACACTAAACAACATCCCTCCACTCCAACCATAAGAAAACACCTATTGCGGGCAATTATCTGGCATTTTCAGAAATCTCTCATCTTAGGATGAGATGACTAGAGACAGACATGCCTATTTCTCTTTAGTAAGAAACCTGTTTCTCTTTATTGACTAAACAGACTCTAGACCACCATCTTAGATTTCAATGTATAATTTCAGATTTCTAAATTTGGTGAGGTGAAACCCATGTGGGTTGAGAATATACATATTATCTGCTACATGCATTTGCTTTCAACAATTTTGTACAACCCATTGTCCCCAGTGGGATCCTTTGGTGCTCTGCAAAGCAAGCAACCTTCTTGTTTGTTACAAGCTGCTGTGGGCCTGTTTAGGACTGAGCTTGTTAGGCGTAGCTTCACCACCGAGGCACAAGTTTTTAAGGGGACGAGGGAAGTGATCAAGGGTTTCAGTTCTGTCAGATGGCATTTTTGTAGTTTGGATTAATAGCTACAACAATGTTAATAGATTCCCTTTAACAAAGAAATAAAAAGAACACGGAACAAACATTTCTTAATAGGATTTTTGAAATTAAAAGCACAGAAATATCACAGTGTGTAGCAGAATGCTGTAAACTATATGAAACAAATGAAAAATTACTGTGTATTGCAGATGAATAACTTCTAATGAAGGGACTGTAGGTAATATTTCTATTTGCCTGACTGAATGAATCAGGTGGTAGAAGCCTAGTTGCCAGATATAATTTCACCTGACACTTGTGTTTTGTTATAAAATCACCATTGTGGAGACCAGCTCCCTGTCTGCCAGCCAGATTTTTTTAAAGTTAAATTGAAGTGACTGACTCTGTTGCAGATAGCTGTAGGCTGCATTTCTACTTCCTACTAAAGGACTGAGAAGTAGAGCACTACCATGGCAAAGCAGCAGATTGATTACACTGGCAAAGCAGTTGCTAGATTTTCATTTGTACTTGGGCCATTCTTTCTCAAGCAAGTTGAAGGAGTTCATCTGAATTTCAGCTTCATTTGATACTGTAGTTTATCTAGCTGAAATTGCTGGAATGAGTAACATTTCTTAACATTTCAATATTTAAATCAGGTAACAATTTTCCCCCCTCTGCATTTTTGACCTGGAGATCAAAGAGCAACAGCTTACAAATAACAGCAAGTAACCTACACCTCCATTGATGTCAAGTGAAGTAAGACACGTGCTCATTAGGTCTATTACCATTATTGACAATGAATTCTAATGCACCTGTGATGAAATACATGATTTTAATTATAAGATCTCTTTCTAATTTTGGCTCCAAGTGTAATGTGCTCACTTATTAACTGTGGTATTGATCCAAAGCCCATTGCAGTCAGAAGTGGAGTATTTTCACTGGAGTGATATATATCTGGTATCGACTGCCAGAGCTCCACTGATTTCCGTGAAGTCAGGATGACTCATCCAGCCGAAGATGTGCCCATCGACTTTCATAGTCACTGAATGAGGGACAGATTCTGCAGCTGACAATAAGCAGGTGGCCTCATATAGACAAAGTTAATTATGAGGTCACGTGTTGGTACTTACTGATTCAAATGCTTCCAGTCTTTGCCTGTTCCAGATTTCAGATGCTGTGAACATTCTTTTCACAAACTTTTTACATCAGAACAGGACTGAAAATCTAAATTGTGCAAAAATACCCAACTCTATCCATGAATTCAGAATACCTGTGTTAGCGAACAGATGATATAATCTACAGGAATTGCTGTGCAAATCAGTTTTTCCTTGGAGCTCTTCCTTTTGCAATGTATTAAACAATTATGGATTATGATTTTATTATTCCATGGTATATCAGTTATAGAAAAACATAATTCTTAGCATATTATCAATAAATATTATGGTTGTATTTACTTGGCTCACAATTGTACCTTGTTCTTTGATTGTTCTTCAGAGTGAACGACGAAGTAGTGATAAAGACTTACTTCACTTCAGCTCCCTAAAACCTCAAAGCTAATTCCTTGTACCAAGACAATCTAGATATAGCACATGTGGTTGCCTGTTGGCATCCTGAAAAGAGTGTAGCCTCTCTCCCAACAGAAGTCACACACTTTCCAGCTCCTGGAAAGTAATGTGTCTGCATTGAATAAACAGTATGGGTTTTAAAGAAAAGATTTGGAGATATATCGTACGTGAATTTTTAAAATATAGAATTAAAAAGAAACGTGGATAAAAGAAAAGTAATAGATGTAATAAATAATCAAAATAATGTATCTAGTAGAGTTTGCTATCTTAGACAAAATGCAATTTTGATTACATGTAGGTGGGCTCCTATGGGATAAATACTGCAAAATTACACTACAGAATTTCCCAAATAGGGAAGATAGGGACCACTGATGGAGCAATAGAAGCTATCTCATTAATGATACAAAGACAACAAATAAAGATTAAAAAAAGTATAGAGATGTTATCACAGTGCTTGGTAATGTAAGCATCAACAGCAGCAGAAAATGCAAAGGGTCAGTATGCATTAGAAGCAGAGAGGCTCAAAATGGTAGCTTTGGAAGAAAATATAATCCAGGATACAGAGAAGAGACACCTAGGAATTGTAGTGTCAGGAAAATTCCTGAAGCAATTGAGGCCATCAAATTAGGTATAGGTCCAAGGAACAGTGATCTTTATAGGCAGAGAAATATTACCAGAACCTGTTAAAAATTTCCTTTCTTTGGGACTTTTGGTATGTATTGTATTATATATACATAGTACAATATCTGCATTACTGGACATATCTCAAGGCACCTAATTGACATAAAATACAGATGGACACAAGAATGTTCAGCGATGGGCAACAGTAGCAGTGAGGGACTAGTTTATGAGAAAGGCTAAGTACTATAGCTTGGCTAAAGAGTAGCTAGCAGGGAACATGTTAACAGACTGTTACTGAAGGATGCAGTCAACCAGGAGCACAGTCAAATTTTATAGCATAATAAAAAGAGGTGTAAAAAGGAGCAGAGGGATGAAATTATGAAAGGAAAAATGTAAACGGAATAATCAAAGAAGAGTTCTTGACATAGAGATTTATTTTCCTTGGGAATGATCTCACAAAAGAAGCAATAGAAGCGCTATAGCTAGGAAAATTTAAATGAAAGTGGACAAAATGTTAGTGTATATACAATGGAGAACAGTTTGGCAAAGAAATAGATTGAATGGTTTAAGAGTTACATAATTCATGTTTATATTCTAAATTACACTGGCATAAATAAATGACTGTTCTGTCAGTCTGCAAAATTATCTCTGTAAAACAAGCTGATCAGAATCTATTCACAAAATCTATTGCTTAAACTAAAGTGGTTTTGTTAAGATTTTGATGACTATCTATTACCTTCTGTGTTTTTCTTGTCATAAAAACAACTCTAAATTCCTGCGGCAGAAATATGGAAAAACAACACTGAAATTCTCTTTCTCTGCACAATGAGTATCCTCACCTTTCCACTGAGGTAGATATTCCCTCCATAGTTTTTTGGAGATAGAATGTCTGATCTGTGAGAAAATTAACTCAGGGTTTACAAAAATCTTTACTGTGACTATTTAAATGAAATTTTCTTTGTCACATTTTTCCACAACCGTCACAGAGCTGTCATGTGCAAGGCATCTGATTGTGAGTCATAAGGATGTGTTCTGCAAAATAAAAACATGGTTTTGGAGGAGGACTAGATGAACCATCAAATCCAGTCCACTTCCCACAATTGCAAACAACTGTAAAAAAGATATATTGTTCAGGAAAATCCACAAAACATCTGCTTCAGACTCCTTACTTAACACTCACAAAATACTTCCTAAAATTCTATGATAGTCTTCTGGCCTGGATAGGACAAGAAAGTGATCGGAATGGAGAAGGGAGCAGCAGGGCATCCCAGTGCAATGCTCTAACTGAGCTCCCATTAGACGCATGTGAGGAGAGTACAAGTACATTCACTTTGCAGCTCTAAGTTTTCCTTAATAACAAAAATGGCAGATATCCACAGTTAGGACTGGAATGTGTTTACTTTAACTAGCAATGTTAACCTCTTTCTCCCACAGTTCCTTTCATATCTTTTCATGTTTTGCAAAGCAATGCTGTATCTTCATTTTAGATGGAAAGCTGAACTATCCAAATTCACACGCAGCAGTTTAAAAGTATTGCCAGGAACAAAATTAGGTCTCTTTGATCAGTTTTCAACCACTGCAAATTTGCGTACTCCCACAGAAACAGCAGAGGTGTAATGGAGTTGCAATAATTTATATCAAGTGAGGATCAGCTGCAGGACTCGCAGTCCCATGTCCTGTTCACCAGCACATGTTGCCTCACTTAATGACAGCTCTCCTACTCTCTCCAGTATGTGTAGGCTCTAATAAAGCATGTAAAAAACATATGCTAGTGTTGCCTGTGCTATATTTGTTTTGAAGACAGAGAGCTGTAGTCTTCAGAGCTGCCAATGCTTATATAACATCAAAATTCACAACAGCAAGTCCCTCCTGCTCCCTCTTCTGCCCCTTTTCACTCCTCACTACTCCTTTAGTTGGAAAGCAACTCTATTTTTGGTTGGTTTTTTTTTTTTTTTTCTTGTTCTAGATATCTGGAATAGTTCTGTGGACACAGTGCCAATGACATGTCCTGTGTGGCCGCATGTCGTGGTTTAACCCCAGCCGGCAACTAAGCACCACACAGCCACTTGCTCACTCCCCCGCCGTGGGATGGGGGAGAGAATCGGAAGAGTAAAAGTGAGAAAACTCATGGGTTGAGATAAAGACAGTTTAATAGGTAAAGCAAAAGCTGCGCACGCAAGCAAAGCAAAGCAAGGAATTCATTCACTACTTCCCATCGGCAGGCAGGTGTTCAGCCATCTTCAGGAAAGCAGGGCTCCTTCACGCGTAATGGTTGCTTGGGAAGACAAATGCCATCACTCAGAACGTCCCCACCTTCCTTCTTCCCCCAGCTTATATATTGAGCATGACGTCATATGGTATAGAATATCCCTTTGTCCAGTCTGGGTCAGCCGCCCTGGCTGTGCTCCCTCCCAGCTTCTTATGCACCTGGCAGAGCACGGGAAGCTGAAAAATCCTTGACAAGTGTAAACTCTACTCAGCAAGAACCAAAACATCAGTATGTTATCAACATTATTCTCATCCTAAATCCAAAACACAGTACTATACCAGCTCCTAAGAAGAAAATTAACTCTATCCCATCTGAAACCAGGACACTGCAGAATTAAGGAGGAAATACCTGGAGCAACTTTTGTTCCCTTTAGTATTTAAAAAAAATAATTGTGGAACTACACAGCAGCCAGAATGGTAGGGCATGTCTGTTAACTGGCTGAAACCTTCAGAACAGATATTCCTCTTGAAGCATCCTACTTTCCCCATTATGAATGTTAAAACCTTTGTTAAGTAGGAAAGCAATTAATTGGTTATGAAAAATACTTAGCAACTTGTCTGTGACTGTTTTTGACTGTTGCTTGAAGAGATAGAGACAAACCTGCTTTTCTTGCTGCAGGTTCTTAAGCAATGTCTAGGTAACAAACAAAGCTTATCACTCATTGTTATTTCACCTTCTAACAATATGAAATCTTTCTGGAGACATTTATTTTTAAGTCTTAGAGGCTCTCTTAATAAGACATAAAAAGAGGTACAAAGGAATATTTTCAGAATAAAATGGTGCCTTCTTTGGAATGATGGGTCTGTAATCATTGAAAAGGAAGCACAAATACTGACTACTGTCAAGATGATACATTATAATAATTTTTGTGTAGTATTCTACAGTCTAAATGTTGTTGCTTGTAAGTTTTCATAACAGTAATAGCAACAAATGTAGATGATGGTACAGAAGAGGGTGGACAAAACTATCTCCCAGCTAATCACCTCTAGAGACATGGCTTGATTTTACTAAAGTTCTTGGCATCGAAATACGTTGCATACCCCAGAGTATGATCTCTATCAAGCATTTTTACATAATAAAATAAATATATTTTAAATTAAAACTATGAGAGTCTTCTCTCTTTTTACTATCACAACCTTCCCATTACAGTTATCTGCAGTAAATCCTAAAAGTGAATTGTGCTGCTGTTGGAAAACAATTTCTCCAGTGATAATGTCCCATCAAGCACAATTGGTTGGCAGCTTTTTCGCTATTATTTCAAGGACAGCAAGTTGCTTTATTCCTGATGTGAATGGCATCCTGCCAGGTACTGCCTGAAAGAGATGATTGAAAAACTACAAACTGGTGTACTGTTTTCTTTATCTCTCTATTCTGACCTGGTTGGGAAGAGATGTGGAAAGCAGGCACAGCAGGAATGAGAGATGCTAGGAGTGAGCATCTGAGTGAGCATAGGATGCAACTCAGCAGAAATCTGATGGGACTAGGTGACACGAGGGATAAGAAAATGGGACATGGAACCATTTAGACTGATTAATAGGGTCTGTAGTCATCAAAGATAATTGCAAAGAGTTGACTGTTCCCTGACTTATGTGAAAGAATCTAGTGGAGTTTGTAACATTTTCCATTGCACAAGTAACTATCTGAAGCCTTAAAAAGAGTGGTGGAGTTGGCACTAAAGTAAGACAAAAATAAAATGGTTTTGGAGAGTGACCTAATTTTCAGAACTGGGTTATTCCAAATCACCTTTAAGGGGAGTGGCTGATGCTAGTGCTTGGGGGAAAGGCAAAACTTAAATTTCTACCAGTTTAGGAACATCAGATTAGAAGGAACTCAATGAGTTAGGTCCGGTGACTGCTATCTTACACAGCCATGTTATTTAGAATTTCATGAATTTACTAATACTAAATTAAGACTATGATTAAAAAAAAAATCTTAATTTTGATTAGCAAATTAATGAATGGACATAACCTGTACATCTTTTCCAGCATGCTAGGTCATGCAGGAATATCAATCCCACAAAAAAAAAACATCAGGGGAAGAATCAAGTATACTTCAGGATCCTTTAAACATTCCCCAGACACTTTCTATTATTTTCAATGCAAGCCATCTTCTGCCTATAGTATAGTGCAGTAGGGGTGGATTAGAGGGCACAAATCAGTCTCTGCCTGAAGTATTAGAAAGCTACTTCTGCTAGAAAACAAGTACAACTTTTCAAGGAGATCAGATCTGTGTCTTGCTCCCATTTTCAATGGCTACTGAACATGAAAAGCAAGACTGTCTGACCCAAACCCCAAAAAAGTTTATTCTTTCTCTCCTTGTGACATTTATACTTATATATTAAAAAATCCATCAAAATAACTCCACAGAAGAGTTTCTGTTTGCTGTCATGGAGATTTAATGGGTTATTCTGGTGTGGAAAACAAAATACCAAGGTTTATCTCGGGATCTGTTGGTAGCTGAGAACCTGTGACAGAAGCGTCTCTAATCGTGGCACAATTCAATCAAACAAATCCTGAATGTATGTAAAATATACTCTGCTTTGTTATCCCCTACTTATAAGAAATAACAAGCAATCCAGCTTTGGCAAACAGATCTGTACTGTCATAGAACATAATGGTAAAAATACATGAAATAAATAATGCACGTTTTCACTAACTGTATTTTTCAAGCTTAAATCCTATTTCTGTTGTTCCATAAGCTCAAATAACTTTTATTATCTTTTACCAATCTAGCATATTAGCCAGCTTGCTAGTCTCAGAGTCAAAAATCAATTTATACATAATAATTTGTTTGAGGACCATTAATTAATAAAGTGATAAACTTTCAGATAAATCCTTATGTATTTATGTGTAAATCTACTCATGTACATGTATTGTGAAATACTATGATTTTATAAGTTTAAAGTCAGTGGGGAAAACAAATCTAGGGTACTGGAATATCTCCAAATAGCAACTTGTTAAAAGCACAGTCTGTTAGGGTATGGTTGAGGATATTACGTTTCTGTAGTGAATTTAGATTCATTCACCAGAAGGTGCCAGTCTTGGTCCATAAAACCACAAATCTATTACTTGCGTTTCAGTAAATTCTGTTATAACGATTTCAGTGGAAACTAAAAGCAGAGAGTTCTGGTGTCAAAGAAGGCGGCAGATAATGAACTCTGAAGGTAAAACACAAAACAAATTCCAGAACAAACATAATACTCCATAACACATCTAGGAAAAAGATTAATAATTCTTTACTGATTTTTACATTGATGTAAAAATAATATTGTCCCTGTGAAAGAGAAGACAGAGGAAATGGTAGCTTGTATGTTGCACTCACAGAAGGTATTTCTCTCTTCAGCTCATGGGCACTTAGAATCATAGAATTGTTTAGGTTGGAAATGACATTTAAGATCATCAAGTCCAAATGTTAACCTAGCACTGCCAAGTCCACCACTAACCCATGTCTCTAAGCACCACATCTACACATCTTTTAAGTATCTCCAGGGATAGGGACTCAATCACTTCCCTGGGCAGCCTGTTCCAATGCTTGACAACCCTTTTAGTGAAGAAATTTTTCATAATATCCAATCTAAACCTTTCCTGGCACAAGTTGAGGCCATTTCCTCTCATCCTAACACTTGTTAGTTGGGAGAAGAGACTGACGCCCACCTCGCTACAATCTTCTTTCGGGTAGTTGTAGAGAGCGATAAGGTCTCCCCTCAGCCTCCTTTTCTCCAGGCTTGCTTTTCATTTTTATATATATATATATATTTTTTTTATGTTTTGATTGTTGTGGAATAAGTATGGATCATTACAGCTAAGAAGGTTTAGACTAAGAAGTACTGAGTTTGATTTGTTGAAACTGATTTTAGTTCTTGAACATGTCTCCAGAAACACACATTCAACTACCCACAGCAATGTGTGTAAAGTTACTTTTTTTCCCTAATGTTATAGATCTTCCTTTTATTTTGCATCAGATCAAAAAATAAGCCTAAAGCCTTGAAGGTCATAATGTGGATCTCTTACATACCACTTTTATATAGTATATTCAAATACAGTATTTGTAACATTTTATAGCGCTATAGCTTCAACAGCAATTGTTTACTTTGTCAGTAGCTTTCCAGCTTTTGCAGGACTCAGACTTCTTCCTTGTTCAAAAATTTTTTCAGCTCCATGCATCATGAGAAAGCAGTCTGCTCAATGCATAAATCTCTAAGCTGTTCCTTGCACTGCTACTTCAGTCTAAGTGCTCTGCTACCTTAGTGAAAATGTAGTGTAGTGAAAATACCTAGATACACAGATAGATGCCTGAAATTTCCTGCAGTTTGGAGTGTGTCAGGTAGGCTGTCATAGAGTCTGACAAAGGCTGAGAGTTGCATCATGGAGTAACAGCTTCATCCTGAATTTATTGCAGTAATTAGACTATCACAGCTACCACATGTCATTTCCCTGATTAAGAAACAGGAGAACAAGGAGCTGTGAAGAGAAGGGAAAAATACATTCAGCCTGTTTTCTCAGAAACATTGAATAAACCGTGACAAAATGGATCCATTTCTGTACTCTAGCAGTTAAAGAAATGAGATGCTGTGAAAATAGGTGGTAAACATTAAAAAAACCAAACGCCAAATACATATCTGAATGCTCATGAACAGAAGGGATGGAGGTTGGGCTGCAAAACTGGTTTAATTTGAGAACACAGTGATACTGAGAGAAATATATATTTCCCCAGACCTTTGTGGAATCAAGTGGTTAAATACTTTCCTGGATAAACATCCTGGGTCAGGTCATTTCACGACTTTGATATGAGACATCTAAAGAGCAGCAGGTGGCACTTTGCTTTGTTAGTGCTGAACTAATGGCCTCAGCATGGTATTAGGGGACATAAAATGACTGGAGGGGCTCTCTTTCAAATAAGATGTAAAACTGAAGTCCTCGGCAATTAGATTTCTGAAAGGATCTTACAAATGCCATAAACAAATTGCTTCCTGAGATTTTCCCTTGAATTTCCTATATAAATGCACAGGTGCATCTATGCAAAGCCCTGGGTCTCTTTGTTAGTTTACCCCAATAACTTCTGATGAATAACTGCTGGCAAATTTTGGTTAAATTTGACAGAGCAGGAGAGGTCTCAAAATCCCCATGCATTTCATGTTAGTAGGTGTCCAGGTAAGAAAGAGAGATCCCACCAACACCTGAACAAAGCCAAAGCACAGGAAAAAGCATGTGTCTCTTGCTAGACACCAGAGAATCAACACTTCAGGCAAGAGTTCTTTCCTACATGGTTGCTCCAGCATCAATAATGCACGTCTTCTCACTGAAGCTTTTCCTCTGGTTGAGGCAGTCATAACGGTTCTTGCCTCTGCAGAATCTCTGACGTCTAATAAGAAGTGAGTTTCAACAGCAGCCTTATTAAAATTCACTTACAAAATAAATCGACCATGAAACACAAATCCATAGGAACCTAAGCTTCATTAATTCCATTTTCAATAGAACTATTTGTTTGCTTACCATGATTTCCCTGCAATTTCCCTGCAACTGTACATAGGTTTTTTTTCCCCCTACTTCCTGGAGTTTTGGTATATTTAACCAAAGTTTATATAGCTCCTGCAAATTCTGCAGAAAAAAAGGATCTGCACATTAGTATTTTTGTTTTGCTATTTACCGTTGATTTCAATGGGACAATTCAGGAAAGAAGATACTACTCATTACCAGACTAGGAGTGGGATTCATCACTCCAAACGTTGTGCATTCACAGTGGAGACATCCACATCTGAGATAATTATCTAAACTCCCTTTATAGTCAGAGGAAAGAAAGAGGCACTTCCAAAGTGTGATTCATCTCCTCCCAAGGTTGACATCCAAAACAGGCCAGATGAATCACCTTCTAGATGTGCTCTTACTCTCCTCTGACTGTAAGAGAGTTTGGACAACTATCTCACACACAGATCTCTGCTGTAGCAGAAGTCTAGGGGTAGGTGATGTGGCAGAATTTTACACATCTAATTCTGATCTGAATTACACCAGTATTATAGTGGAGTCCCTAACCTGGAAGTAATGGCATGAAGTAATGATTATGGATCTTAAAAAGTACTTAGCTCTCATAGGTACTTTTTGAGAGAAGTCTAACTGTAAACATTTATGATTAAAGAAGCAGCACTCTTTTGTCTTAGAACGATAATTATTTCTCCTACATGAAATGCAGGAGTCATCATGGTATTTCCTATCTGAAGGAATAACTAGTTAATTGGGCCTTGGACCTCAAATATGGGGGAAATGATATTTAGTTTTTTGATTTTCTCCTTTCCCTGCTAGTTTGCTGTGATTCATATGATTCAAGCCAATGTGTTTTTAATAGAGCTGGAACTGCAGCACAAGTCGTTAGTGTACTATGAATTACTCTGATTTTCCCCCTGTATTTTTTCTGTAAATAGAAGTTCACTATCTAAAGAAGAATAGAGACCCCTATATACACAGTTTCCTATGCATTATTTTCAGTACTCTAAAAAAAGTACTAAAAAATACCACTCCCACTGAAACTCAGGGAAACAACCCATTTCAAAGTGCTAAAGTTCCAGTAAAAATTTTAAATCCTTATCTTCCATTTAACTAAGTGCCCATTTCACAGCAGTAAGCAGGCAGATGGCTCTGTTCTCTTTCTGCCACAGCATTCATTTTCTGTTTTTATCTACCATGCTGAAACATTTTTTGCCTCAAAAAGCTTAATTAATGCAATACATTGCATATACTTAAAAGTCTACTCAGTAGTGAATTTTTTTTTTTTTTATTTTGGCTTTGCTTTCAGTGGTTATATTTGATTTACTTGTCTTTTACATATTAAGGTTTATATTTATTTTTGATATCTCTTTTGACTTACAGAACATGCCCCAGCATTACATAAATTCTAATCTGATGAGGATAATTTGCACAAAATCTCCAAGAATTGTGTAAAAATGTGGAGGGTTCTTGTGGGTTGACCTTGACTGGACACCAGGTGCCACCAAGCTGGTCTATCATTCCCCTCCTCAACAGGACAGGGCAGGGGAGAAAATGAGATGGAAAAAATCCAAACTTGTGGGTCAAAATAAAGGCAGTTTAATAAAACCAAAAACAAAGGCCATGCATGGAAGCAAAAGGAAAACAAAGATTTTATTCTCTACTTCCCATCAGCAGGTGATGTCCAGCCACTTCCTGGGAAGCAGGGCTTCAGTATATGTGGCGGTTGCTCCAGAAGACAAATGTAAATAACGAATGCCCCCTGCCCCTTCCTCCTCCTTTCTGTTAGCTTTTATTGCCGAGCGGCCATCATATGGTATGGAATATCCCTTTGGTCAGTTTGGGTCAGCTCTCCTAACTATGTCCCCTCCCAAGAGCTTGCCCTCCCCCCTGCCTACTGGTGAGGCAGGGAAATGTTGGAGAGACAGCCTTGATGCTGTGTGAGCACTGCTCAGCAGTAGCCAAAACACCGGTGTGTTATCTACACCTTTCTAGCTACTAATACAAATCACAGCACTATGAGGAAAACTAACTGCATCTCAGGCAGACCCAATACAATGGTATAACTGGCCCAGGGAGTATCATTCTTGTAACAAAATGATAAGTATTTGGGATAATGTTCATATAGGTCTTTTTTGCTTCTCTTTGCCAAATACAGCTTGGAGAAAGGGATGTGACTGCAGTTAAAACTTGCATCTCTTGAAACTTTTTGCACCATACAGCATAGCTTCATGCCAGAATAATGCATCACTGCACTTTTGGTCTCCTAGGACCAATGAAACAGGCATATTTTACAGCAGTCTTCATTTACATGAGTATATAAATCCCTGAATCCCCTTCTTTCAACCTGTCAGATTCCTGTAGACTGAGTGTGTTTATGTAGGCAGGAAACAAAATATGTGTCTTATATGAACGAATAAAAAAACCTACACCACTGAGCATGATTCTGTAATACAATGCATATGAGCAGACAGAAAAAGGAACAGATACATGAGCATCTCATTAGGACACCATCCTTCTAACACCCTGGCTAAACACATTAACCTGAGCATGATTGTGCATAATCCTATTGACAGACATATACCTCCTGCATCATTATAATTTCAAATAATTCCACTGTAAAACAAAACAACTTACACAAGTAAAGTGTAGCAATAGAACCTGATACTGCTTTAGCTTTACGTAATTTACTCTCACTGTGGCAGTAAGCACAGAGAATGACACTTTGTCTTATGAGTTCACACATTTTAACAGTAGTGAAGAGGCCAAGGTCTGTGTTCCTGTGAGCCTTTGGTGCTACTGCCTGATTGAATACAGATCCAGACTCTGTCACTGGGCTTGCTAGAAGTGTACCCTGTGCCATGGTAAGCAATCACGAGTCATATTCACTGATAAGGATCTAGAGATTTCACAAAAGTGATACTCTTAATCTTTGAGGTGGAGGATGTCAGATTTATCGCCTGCATCTAAGACATTCGTACAGGAAAGAGAAGAGCCTGAAATTTTCCCACCGACACATTCATCCTTACCGCATATGTCAGATTTATTTAATATTTGTTACTAGCTGCCAAATCCCATAGCTTGACAGAGGTGAGGCTGCTGCTCCTTGTCACCAGGTCCAGCCAGTAGCAAGCCTGAGCATGTGTCCCAAATAGGCACACCTGCACACAGTACAAATGTAAAACACACACAGCTGGCAGCACAGACCAACATAAACAGAAAATGCAGCTCTCACATGAACGCATACAGTGCCAATGGCCTGATCCTGCTCCCCTCTCTGGCTGAGCAAGTTGGAGGTTCATTATTGGGAAAATATGTATACACATGTACAAGCTGCATGCCTCTAGCAGCTGGACTCAGACACCCAGTCTGCCCAGTATCAGCCCCTGGATGCCAGTCTCCCCAGTTGCTGGTACCTGCACATAAAATCCCTTGAGTCTGTAGCCCCCCTCTGGTTGCTGGTAGAGACCAGACCCCTTTGCAAAGAGCAGCACAGGCACAGACACACACAGGTCCCCTGAGCAGCTGGACTCAGACACCGGCACTTTCCCAACAGGCATGCCGTAGCCACCCCTGCCTCATGCACACATACACATATTCACAAATGGTCTCTCAATCAACCTCCAGATCCCACAGTCTCTCTGGGAGCTGTTTGAGACCTCCTGGCCCCTCCAGTAGCCAGCCCATAGACCCTCTATATCTCTCCAGGATCCATCTTTGATATCTGTCTCCAAAGCTTTTACTCTGCTTACTGGCTAGTCATTCTTGATATTTGTTGCCCATCACACGCAAACTCCCATTTGCTGCACTCAGACCAAAAACACACACATGCACACAGAATAGAGTGTACCTCACCCAGGAAAAGAGTTAGAAATGGAGTTTAACGAGATGATAGGACAGGCTGTGCTGACCAGACACAGGGTAAGGCCAAACCAGCATGCTGACCAGCAAACTGTTTACAGGCAACTGGCACCTTTTATCCCCTTGTCCTTCTGTTGTCTCACTCTTGCTCTGCCCCATTTTATTTCAATCCCTCCCTTTCCCCACCTTTGGTTTCTCCCTTAAGCGTTCCATAATGTCTTGTACAATCCCTGAATGCTCTTTCCCTGAATACTATAATGAGCCCCATCCCGCAGGGCCCGTGAGGCTGATGCTCTCCTGGGATAGGCACCGGGGGGGGGGGCGGGGGGCGTCGGGACAGGGGCTTGTGTCTCTGACTGGGGCACTGGAGCTCCCTCGCTGCCCTCTGCCTGTGTGCTCCTTTGCGTGTGGGGAAGATGAGCTTTACATACCCTAAGAACATTGTTCATATTTTTTTTAAACTCAGGGTAAGATACAACATCTTTAAAATAAATTCAGGTAGAAACTACATTCCAGAACTGTCAGGATAGGATTAATCTATTCTCCTTCTATTTTGTTAACTAACTCTTCTGTGGCTGGCTGACATAGCAAGGACACGAAAGTCAAGAGCAGCATTTCAAAGTATAAAGGACAACAAAATATGAGATAAGACACTAAGGCACTCCAGCCACCCAAAGAAAGGTGCTATAAGTACTTAAGGAGGTAGGTGCCACCACTCATTGTGATTCACACGCTTCCAGCGGTGCAGGATCCTTTGCATGATTACTGCTTTCACCTCACTCACATTTCTTGCAAATGTTGGGTTCACATTGCATAAAAAGTGTAGTATTAAACACAGATGAACACTTTCTGAACTGCAAAACACAGAGTCTTTAACAACAGTAGGAGCAGCATCACTGGAAGTTGTGAGACATCCAAAGCCGTGATTACAGGTTGACAAATCTGAATAGCCTGAATGTCGTGCAAGTATCTTCATCTAACTCCAGGTAGACACAGATTACAGTCTAGGAGAAAAACGACCAGTCCTGGTACCCTGATAGTGAAATACAAAAACAAAGAATTACAAAAAAGGAAGGCTAACCTTTGCATGAAGCACTGAACCGAAGGTCTGTGGCACTCTCCATTCAGTCTGCACTCTGGCCTTGGAGAAGGTTAACCCAGACATTTTTTATGTTCAGGTTTCACAGTTCAGTGGTGAATGTTTGGGATCAAAGGAACGCTCCACCAAATTGAGCTAATCAATGAAAAAACCCACATTTAGAAATTTCTAAATACAACCAAAGAGAAGGCAACTAACCTATGCATTAATTTCCTTGACTACTGTAATTTTTCTTGGTAGCTGTTCTGGATGCCACCACAAGTGCTCAATCATAAAATAATCTGATTCCTTGTTCTAGTACTTAAAAATGAGCAGTGATAGTCTGCTGGCTAGGAGAGGTTAGCAGATATATCTGTTTTGATGATGGTGGCTTTACATTCAATTTGAAGAACAGTTTAAACCATCAGAAAATACACCATAATTACTTTGAAAAATTGCAATGCTTCTCTAAGACCAGAAGCACTGGTAAGACACCAAGATCCTCACTGGAACAGTGTGTACTTAAATCATTGCATGTTTTCAAACTTTTAATAGCTCAGGTAAGTTTTTTGGACATTAAACATTTATCTGTAGCTGCTTGATGATAGCAGTATAAATTATACTGATTTAAAAATACAGACCTTTGAGATTACAAAAACTTAACATGAGAAATTCATGCCTTGTAGGACATTATGCAAATAGGTATTGGTGGATGGGACTGTACATGGAGCTTCCTGTTGGATGAGCCTGGGGGCACACCAGGTCACACACATGCGTACAAAGTACTAGGTTGCTGCCAGAGATTTTCTTTCCGCTGATTGCTTTACTTTTTCTCTGTTGCAAATGCCATGCTCCAGGCTGCATTTCATTCCAGGTACCATGTAAGGAAACATGAGGTAGAGACCCAGCAAATGTCCTCAGTCTATGACTTGACAAGTCTGCAAATTCTGTGAACAGAGCTAGACGTTTAATTGCCTTTTCCACTCTGTAAATCCCCTGAATTTAGAAGTGTATACTGCTTTTACATGTTTGCTCTGTTAAAATCAACTTGATGTTCAGTGCTGAGAAACTAGTGAAGGCTCGTTGCTCTTACGCCTACACTTACAGTCTTGGCATAATTGTGTCTTTCAGAAAACTACATCTATTGCATTTGGCAGAGTATACTGACACTTCAGAGTACCTTTAATGAATGCTGAGCCCCTACTTAACTCTGCTTGTGCTCTTCTGATTTAATTTATTTAGGTACCTGGAAACCTCTACAGAAATGACTGTGAATAAACATTGTTTCACTGTAAAATTGCAGTCCTTTTGGAGCACAAAAAGCAACTTGAACCAGCTAACGTTTACACTAATGTGACCATATTAATTACAGGAGACTCATTTAGTGTTGGAGGCATTATTATTCACACTTCAAAAGTGTTCTTTGACATATCATAGACTTTTCAAATTGTTGTATTATAAAGATATAATACTACTGGGTTTGTGGTTAATTCTTTGTCTATATCTTATAATACAAAACTAATTTTGGGGAATGGGTAAATAATTTCTCCTGGTAACACCAAAGATGGATGGGGTCCAATTCTTTTCTTCTGAGGTAATTTGAACTCCCTTGTTTAGAACAAATCAGAGCATTGCATGTACAAGGCATGGAGGACTGGGCTAAGTAGGACTTAGCAGCAAAATAAGGCACAAAAATTGAGGACAGTTACAGTGCTTTTTTTGTCATTGTCTAAGTGAGTGTCTTTACCACTGATTTTCCCATAAGATTTTGTGCATGTAGCTTGCATAATGGGCAAAAGCAATTTTTCTATGATGTGCCATGTAGCATTCTCTGTAATGTGACTCATCAGTCTACTGTGCAGAGCAATGATAGCTCAACCACGTTGATATTTTTAAAGCTAATGAGCCACTGATTAGTATCTGAGTGACTGAAGCTAACAAGATATGCTCTCTTACAGTGATTTATAGTGATGAATTAATTAATATGATCCCAAATTCCATCTCCAGTGAAATACGTGCCTTTCCTTCTAGCTTCATAACACTGAGCAACTGCTGAATGTGTCAACTGAATATGAAGCTTTGCTTGTAGTAAACTAATGTTCAAATGATACTCTTGTGAATGTATTCATACATTACTTTAAATGCAAAAGCGAATTAAAAATATTAGAAGGTGAAAACTGGTAACAGGACTCTATGTGCATGAAATGTGGAAGGACTAGAAAAAGAATATATTTCTTTTAATGTATCTCTAAAGAAAGAATTTCTTTCAACACTAGTGAATGGAGACAATTTCTAAATTCCTCTTCCCTTCAGAAATTCTGGTTTAGGAATTGCAGCTTTTCAGCCATTAGTACTTTGAGACCTAGTGTTAATCTTTCCTCTATCTCATAGGACAAATCATGCCATACCCTTTTATGCTGACCTGTACAAGGCAGGTCTGGAGACTGTTACCATGACACAGAATTTGTATGAATCCCAGGTTCTTTTCTGCCAGACAGCTCTCCAGCCACTCTTCCCCAAGCTTGTAGTATTGCATGGGGTTGTTGTGACCCAAGTGCAGGACTCGGCACTTAGCCTTGTTGAACCTCATACAATTGTCCTCAGTCCATCGATCCAGCCTGTCCAGATGCCTCTGTAGAGCCTTCCTACCCTCCAGCAGATCAGCACTCCCGCCCAACTTGGTGTCGTCTGCAAACTTACTGAGGGTACACTCAATCACCTCATATAAATCATTGATAAAGATATTAAACAGAACTGGCTCCAGTACTGAGCCCTGGGGAACATCACTTGTGACTGGCTGCCAACTGGATTTAACTCCATTCACCACATCTCTTTGGGCCCAGCCATCCAACCAGTTTTTTACCCAGCGAAGAGTACACCCATCTAAGCCATGAGCAGCCAGTTTCTCCAGGAAAATGCTGTATGGCCTGAAAGCCACACAGCTTTATCACCAGTGTGAATGTCACATTCAGAAGGTGAAAAAGAAGGAAAGTTCTTTCTTTTAAAAATGTGGGTTTAGAATGTCCTCAGATTTCCTTTCCTTTTTCCTTTCCCTCCCTTTCCTTTCCTTCCCTTCCCTGCCCTGCCCTGCCCTGCACTGCAGGTGCTAAAACTAAAGATAATTTATTCCCAATTTAATGTTGCAGTATTCCCAAATTTACAAATTATTGAATGAAATACTGTAGTGTGAAACTAAGTATATGCAGACAGAGAACAAGTGAAAAATACTCAGGATACTGATAATATAGATGCTTAGCACTGGGAATAATTTTTAAAATATTTGGAAGGGGAGGGCTACTATAATCTTTATCCTTAACAATATTTTGGTTTATTTTTTCCAGGAAGGGAAAACCTGGTTTCATAGGTCACAGATAATGTTTTGTATTGCCAGTATGATTCTGAAAAGATTTGTGTTTTTCATAACTCTAAACTGATATTCATATTGTATTACTAATTCGATAAAGCCATGCTTCTTGCATGTTGCTCTGAGGATAATGCCAAAATATCACAAAAAACATTGAACAACATTCATTAGTTATTTTTGGGTTTTGTATTAGTTACACAACTTTTCCCAAGTTTCTGATTTCCTCTACTTTATTATTCATTTTACTGCAGTACCTTGAATACTGCATTTAGTCTGGCTATGATACTAAAGAATATATTACCAAGAGCTACTCAGTATTAAGCATCTGATTAAGATGGTTCCATTTCTGTCTCCTCTGATTCTAAGATTAACTGGAACATTATGGATGATTGATTATGGTATTTTTCAAAGAGAACTTGACAGCATCTGGATGAAATTGGATGTCCTTTATTCAAAGCCATTCTGAGCAACTGCAGAATTTTTCTACAGCAGACATCATAAGGAATTATTTAATCAAAATTCTCTCTCATAATTTTATTATGGGTTCTAAGCTTAAGAGTATTTTCTAGCTTTAGTTCTTGGGTTCTGGTTCTTAAAAATTAGATACAAATCTAAGCTTTTACTAAAGAACTTTCTGATTGTTGTGATTTTAGAGAACAGTTTTTAAAAAGATGACTAATACAAAAATAATAATGAATTTAACAGAGGGTGGACATTTTCAGTAGTTTCATTTAAAAATTGAGATCTTTAAATCAAATCCCTTGTTCCTAGGAGCAGAATTTTTGAATGTTTGAATTTTTGAAGGTCTTTAAGCTTTTTCTTTCTCTGTGTCCACTAAAATATTTGTTAGGAGAAACAAAATTTCTGGAAAAAAGTATGTTAAGCACACGCATTTCTATATTTAAAAAATAACTGCCTCAGAATAAAACTTTAAAGCAAGTAAATATTCATATATATGTGAATAACCACACATTCCCTCTTCTTTCAGAAAATTAACAAAATCAGTCCGAGCAATTGTTACTCTACATTGGGAACAGAGAATGAAATAAAAATCTGTTGGCACACATTGCATTCAAGAAGGTGAGAAGCAAAAAATAATTTGGTAGATATGTCCTATGATCTTGAGTAGTATTGTGACTGAAATTATGCCCCAACCAGTGCAGTGTCTTGGTGAGAATTAGCCATTTTAAGATTACTGTAACAAAGGTTCAATTTTACTCTATCTTTTCAATAAAAAAAAAAAAGATCAGTTTCATTGAATATAGACAGAGCCATGAAATACCAAGAAGCTAGTTGTTCCTTAATGTGCATTAATTGAATATTAATCTTATTATTTAGCTCACTGGAAATCCAGTGAACATACATTACTTAACCTTCTGTAATATAGTTTAGCTTAATTCCTCCCTTCCTCTTTCTTTTAAGATCAGTCATTAGGATATTTTTCTCCCATGTAAAACACTGCACTTCAAATGGGATTATGTTGATTAAATTTACAATACACAAAACTAAAATTAATAAGACTGCCAGGAAGCCTGCAATAAGTTCTTTTCTTCTTAATTCTTCTCCCCCTCCCAATATCCCTTTAAGGTTTTCATTTTCCCCCTAATAAGTTCTCCTCTGAATTGTTTCCAAGATCTTTGGCATTTTGTTTGTGTGACAAAAATTAGCAAAAAAATCCCTATTGCTTTTTACCAAAAGCCTCATTTTCAGTGTATCTAATTAAGTTGAGCATAATATTTTACTGTGCAAATTTATCCCGTGAAGCTTTTTCAGATCCATAGCCTCAGTTTACAATTTATTTGAACTAGAGACGATAGAGGACGTCTCCCAAAGGTCACATATCTGAATGCAATACGTAAATAATATGTGTCAGTGTTCCTTGGTGTACTGGGTCTGGCTGGGATGGAGTTAACTTTCCTCGCAGCAGCCCACGTAGTGCTGTGTTTTGCATTTGTGGCTAAACCAGAGTTAATAAAGCACCAGTATTTTGGCTATTGCTGAGCAGGGCTTGCACAGCATCAAGGCTTTCTCTCCAACACCCACCTCAAAGGCCAGTAAGCTGGGTGTGGGGAAGAGGTTGGGAGGTGACACAGCTGGGGCAGCTGACCCAAACTGACCAAGGGGATATCCCATATCATATGACCTCATGTTCAGCAATAAAAACTGAGGGAAAGGATAAGGAGGGGGAGCATTTGGGGTTATGGCATTTGTCTTCTGAAGAAACTGATACGCGTGCTGAGGTCCTGCTTCCCAGGAAGTGTCTGGACATCTGTCTGCCTATGGGATGTAGTGAACAGATTCCTCTTTTTGCTTTACTTCTGCAGGAAGCTTTTGCTTTACTTAGTAAACTGCTTTTATCTCAACCCCCAAGTTTTTTCATCTTATTTTCTCCCCCTGTTCTGTTGATGAGGGCAAGTGAGAGAGCGGCTCGGTGAGGGTCTGGCAGGCAGCCAAGGTCAACCCATCACACTTGGAAATAAAGAGTTTCCTGAGAATATAACCCCTGGACTTAACAAAGTCTCCCAAATATATGAACTTAATGGATTTATTCTGAAATTGTCTCATGAGTTCTATGCAAAGTCTGCTCCATGGATATCACTAACCTTTTGCGCTGATCTGCGTCAGGGTAAAATATCAACTTCAAAATAAAAAGAAATATAATGAAAACTAGTGAGTTGCAAGCTTCTTGACTTAAGGAGTAAAAGTTAATCTTTGTACAAATTAGGAAATTTCCCTGGAGATTTCAATAGATGTATCTGCTCAGAACCAATTATTAAAATAAAGCAAAAGAAGCTTCATTTTGATCACATCGTGCTTAAGTAAATGTGAAGAATTTCACTGACATCAGAATCTCATTGCATTTAAACTGAACATGTAAGGAGATAGAAAAATCACTGAATGAGATTAGGTTTGTGATCTGTGCAAGTGTCAAGTTAATTTTAAAACAAAAACAATCTGGGATAAATTTTTCTCTAAACTAATAGGATTACAAAAAGAATTGTTATGGATGTCTGTGCCTTAAATTAAATTACCACATCAGGTTTTGTTTCAGATTTTCAATTTACAAAAACCCCAACTTGTATTTATTTTTAAAGGAATGAAGAGATAAATCTAGATAAACATAATACTGGCTTTTTTTGTACAACCTGATTAAAACATGAACTTTAGCAGTACTGCAAATACTTTTCTTTTCAAAAGGAGGAATAATTGAAATCAGTTTCTTTTCTTTCTGCAATTCCTGAATCTTTAAAGAATCTGTACATTTTGAAAATGTAATCAAAATATTATAGAGATGGGGCTTGGTCTTTTTTTGTTCCTCTATTATAATGTGGGAAGCAATGTTAGCCAAAAGGTGTTCTTCAACATCTGCGGTGGCAAATCAGCTAGTTAGTGTCTTAGATACAAGGAAGCAATATGTCAGTTATGAGACACAGCAATTTTTGCATAAAACTGCTAAAGCACTGTGAGTCCTATTTGTTCAAAAGCCAACAACAAAAAAACAACAAAATAAAAAATCCTGAAAAACACCCCTACGTGTTTCTGGTTTATTTTAAAAAGAACTGAGCAGCAACTCTATATACCAGAGTACTATAAACCAGAGAGATAATCTAATTATCTTTCATCAAAAGTCTTTTTCATATTATAAAAATAGTCATGAATAAAATGCAGACATTACCAAAAATCCCCCCAAAATAGTCTTTGAAAATTCAAATATTTTCAGTTTATTTAAATACTGAACACGCTTATGTGGGGGAGAGGGTAGTTTGGTTTTCAGTAGACTGACTGTTAATATATGGTACTTCAAAAGGCAGAGAACAGTGCTGCGGAGGGTGACTGTGATACATGCAGTTAACAACCAAGATTTTACAGGCAGGTAAAACAAATTATTTCAGCAGCCTTTGTGCTACGTTGTACCTTCTTATGCCTTGGGGCAATGCAAGCAGGAGGATGGATAAGTTTTGCTGACCAGTGTCTGATGTATTCACCTCTCCTAAAAGACTGAAGATACCAACCTCTAGCCAGCATAAATTACTGAGTAAACATTTCGGTATACTTAGGAACATGAAACTGAAAAAGACTTCTAGCCTGTTCCTCTGATTTTGTAGGCATTACCACAGATATACTGAGAAACTGCAAACTTATAACTTGCTAGATGCTAGAAGTGCTTGCTAGTATTGCAAAATGCTAGAGCATTTTGTCCTGTCACCTCTGGGTTAGAAGTGTTTCTATATTTTTTGCATCCAGCTAAGTATCTTTCTGCAGCAATTTTGAACTAACATGTTGAGTTCAGATCTTTTATGAATCCCTAGTACAATCAACCACTGTTTCCATTAGAGCAAGGAGTTCAAATTCACTGTTTTTTCACAAGGTTTGAGATAAAACAGAAAAATCCTCAAGAAATGTTGAAGGGACTAGGAATGTGAAAATTACTAGTCTGATCTCTCAGCAGGTCTAAGCTTGTGTTTTAGTCTCTGTCATACCATCAGTATTTTTGAAATCCCCACAAAACTGAATTTAACTGACTTTGTGGTTTTTCCTACACTCAGTGAGTCAGCAGCTGTATCACTTCATGTCATTATTTGATCCTTTGTTTCCAGACTGCTTTCTAAAGGATTGAATCTGAAACTTTGCATTCTGCCACCACCATAACTAATTTATTTTCCATTCTCCATCCCTAAACACTGAGCAACTGTAATTTCAATTTCAAGCTCTAGCTGCATTTTACTCTTCAAAAAGCTTAAAACATGTTATCTTGAAAGACTGGCATATTTTCATATTCCTTATTTATGTTGAAAACTTTTCACCGAATTTTTGTTTGTTGAGGTGTTTCCTAATATGGTGCAGCAGGAAGACAGTGACCTGTGCCGTGAAATGCCAGTCACAAACAATTTTTTTGTTCATTCTTTTTTATCTTTCTTCTAATTTTCTTTTGCACAGAGTGTCCTCCACTGGGTACAGCATAAATAAGCAACATTATTGCAGAGATGGCTTATATCGGCTTTCGTGGGAAGACAAGACATATATAAATCACATTTTTAAGTTTTGTTGTTTTACTTTCTGGGTGATAAGAGGTACATGAGTCTATGACCCATGCAGTCAACAAAACTTGCAAGAGTATACTTGAGTTTTGGAAAAGCCAGTGGATCTTAAACACGTGAAAAAGTGTTCTGTAAAACAGGACAGCTCGCTGGCTCACTTGTAAAGTAACTCTTATACTACATTTCTTTACTAGGTGATGTAATAATAAAAGTTCTCCAATGAAATTTATGAGCTCAGGAAACTAAGATTTATTAAAATAATACTATAATTTATTATTGCAAAGACTTGAAACAATAGGGGAACTTATTGACAGAATAAGGGTTTTTTCTTAAATACATTTTAAGAGAGATGATAACAAATACAAAAAGAAAGAAACATATAGAAGAGTAAAGGAAGCATACTTAGGGCTAAAAGGCGGTTTTATGTCTCTCCTAAGAATTTAATAGGGATATTTTCTTAATGTGATATCTTATGCACACCGCGGTTAAAACTTACTCTTGCAAATTGAATAAATGTACTTTTCTATGTCTTGAAAAAATATGATATTTTCATTACATACCGTATTTGGTTTAAAAAATTAGGCTAATGTTTAAAAGAAAGAAATGAATGATCTTTACTTTGCAAATTAAATCTTTATAATTTTTTTCATATAGCATACCAATTCATACTGTAAATTATGCCATTGAAAAAATAGTGCTAATTTTACTTTTTTTAACTGCTCAGAACAAACACCAAGAGTTAACAACATAAAAAGCTGTAAACATCTAGTACTATTTTTATCCTATGTATTAACTGCCAGAGGGAGGATAATATATTCTGCAAGTGAACTTGTTGCGATCCAACCTCCAGAATCTGGCTTTTATTAACAAAAATACAGATTTGCATTATATAAGAATATATATTTTGAGTTTGGTTGGTTGGTTTTTTTTAGTCTTATCCTTTGCCAAAAAAAACAGCACTAACTAACTAGTTTGCGTCTTAAGACTCTGGTTGGCTGAACAGCAACATTTTTATAATGAAGTGATCCTCTTGAAAAATACATTTAAAAAAGCTCAAAATCCGCCAAAACAATGCTGTAACCAAGCATACTCGTATGCTTAAGTCCTTACAGAACCGAAGGCATAGTTTTTGTGAACAAGGAAGTGAAAATTCATCTTTGGGAAGGGGAAAAACATGTAGTAGTGCATGTATCTTTTTTAGGTATTTCTATTTTCTATAATAGTTCTCAGAAACATACCCACATTTTGAGGATACAGAGATCAGGTGGCAAAATGACCTATTAGAATTTACACAATCTTTGTTTACAGAACACGTAGTTCTGAGTTCAGATGCCATCAATATCCTATTAACTTATGTCCTGAAGCAAAATGAACTAAAATGTAGATTCAAATAACAATCATTAATCTGCCACATATTCTGTCACTAGAAAAAAATTGTTGTCACTATTTTTTGTCTGCCATTGTGTAATAATCAGAAAAAAGTGTTATGTTTCTATGAGTTTTTATTTTTTTGTTTTTTTTTTCTTTTTTTGAATACCTCATTTTTATGCATATGTCAAACCAATAAAACTGCAAACTTTCAATTTAATAAGCAAAGTAAGCGCATCAAAGTGCAATTGATCTTTTTAAGCAAATCTTTAATGTCTTTCCTCTCTGGTTGTTTTATATTTCCAGCAGGAAGGGAAAAAAAGGAATACAAGATGAATGAACAGATAGACCATAAATGACAAATTAGTCTCTGCCATAACAAATCACAGACTGTCCTATACAAAACCACCACTTCTTTCCAGAGTACCTAATCCAAAATTGAACACATTAAGCAGCTTCATATTATAATGGAAGCACTCTTTTTTCCTATCCTGGAATTTCAGCCTTTTCTATTGCATTCTTTTGCAAGTTTTAAAGAGGAGACTGGTGAGTTAAAACTTTGAAACAACAGAAGACAGAAAATAAAATGTTCTGGCAGAACTGCACAAGTCAGACTTGAAAGCCATAAATTCCTCCTCGTTCTCCCCATTTTTTTTCTAGTTATTGTAGCACACAGAGTTTGTGAACTGGAAGTTCAACACATGGTTAAAGTTAATATAGCTTTCAAACCATGAATACCCAGGGAGTGTCTCCAGAGAGTTACAAACCTCATGAAAGCAGTTGGGATAAAAGTTTCAAACTGACAAAAGTACCAATATCTGTGGTACAACTGGGGAATGCCTCAATGATTTTATATAAATCATACAAATGTCATCAAAATTAAAGACACTCATAAGACATTTGAACCAGAAGAAATATACCAAAAACATCAAACTACACCTACATTATTGCAGGTGCATGAGGAGCAGGAAACAATTGTAGGGCAAACACATGAAGCAGGTATAATCAATGCCATTGGGGGCATTTTATGAAAATTAAAAGATAATGCTGTTACTGCAAAGTGAAATATATTTAGGAAGGGACAAAATCTTATACACATTGTTTAGATACCATGAAGGATCTGCCTTTCATCAAAGGCTGCATGCAGGCATAGCTGACATTGTATAATTGGAAAGTATCAAATACAGAAGACAACTCCCATTGGTCTGAAAGTCCCAGGGCCACAGATCACTGGGGGCTGGAAAGATATTTCAGGGAAGTGAGCAGTCAGCAGACACTTGCCCTATTCTTGTCCTTTCTCAAGCACCTTTTGTTTTCCTGTTGAAAACAGGCTATGGGACAGATAGACCACTGATCTGGCATGATCATTCTAATCTTCTTCTCAAAGTATGTTATTCTTCAAATTTTTACAGCTTCCAAGCAATACTTTCTACTTATATATAGTCAAATATATTCTCTACTGAAGGGATTTTTCTAGACCAAGACAAAACAAATAAACACATACTTGTACTGCTGTGACATCTTTCTATTCTTTTTGGGTTGACTGGAGCTTTTAGCTAATATTCTACACTGTGTTTTTTCTTTCCTCTGACATTATAAATTAATTTGCTGCTTTCCCAATGATGAAAACATACACTTGCATTTGAAATCACAATCCAGCATTTTCCATGTTGAGAAGAATATTCCAGGCTCTCAGAACTGTGTTAATATCTCAGAGCTTAACTATCTAAACATTCATTCCAATACTTGAGCCATCCTAGCCAACAGGGATGAAATTCAGATTGCTTCACATTATAGCTGGCTACTACCTGCAATGGTTGGAAATTGCACTGTGAAAATAGCTGTGTCTCGCTGAACAGCATCAAAAGCAGATCAGAAAGATTTGAGCATACATATATGCATAAGAGTGGCCTAAATATCACCTTTCCATTTTCCTGTAGACTCTGTGCAGAGTCATTACTTTTACAGTAGTTAAGGATTTCTCTCATCTTTGCTATACCACCTTTGCTATACCAGGCAAGTTGAAACATGGATTTAGGCTGCTGCAATTCTACATAAAGGAAACATTTGTGCATAGGAACAGTACCAGGACTGAGGGAATGTCACCTTTGAACATTCAATTCTATCCTCCAAGGGAAATGGCTTTGACCCCAGGATTTAGCCCAACGATGTCCAGGTCTTTGTTACTGTATTTTAACCAATCTTGACATTTGGCAGTCTGTTGGCAGACGCTATTTGACTCTTTCAGTTAGTGTTTCTGTCTAAATGTCTGCTTGTCACAAATGGACATGATTTTTCTCTCTCCAAATAGTTTTAAATGGTTTGAAGTAATTGTCTACTCACCAAGATCAGCTAAGCAAGAATACGTGAGTAATGCTGCAGCAGATTGTGCAACCAAACAGCTGTACGCAGCTCAGGAGTTTATATATTTAAAATGTATAAGAATTTCTCAGTGGCATTTTTATAGGAATATACCATAATATTCTGGTTTAGTTAAATCCATATATTTCCAAAAATATTTAAAGACTGTATTCTTTCAGTGGTGATCATATGTCATACACCACATTTCTGTGGTGAAACATCAAATAGGGCACAAAGTACTCTTAAGCGTTTATTTGTTGCAAAACTGATGTTGTTTTGTGATAGCAAAGTTCTCAGAAAAGGAGACAGTGGTAGAGATAGATAGGATTTTGTATAGAGCATTATTCTGCTGCAGCACTGAATGAGTTTAGGATTACTACTTTTTTGCTTGAGCTCATGGCATTGTAGTTGTCTCTGTTTGAAAGCTTAATAAAGTCTTCATAAAAAAGATGCTTTTCTGTCTCTTTTTGTTATTACAAAGTATCCAGGTGTATTGTCTGGGAAAATCCAAGATGTTGTCTGGAATCTAGTTTGTTAGATATAGTGCAATAGTACATGAATTCAATTGTTGGATATTGGTGGGAACATGCTGCTATGGTGCTATAAACCTGGGCCTTTCATATTACACACAGGTTTCTGCTTTTGTGTGTTTCTAGTGTAAGCAATTAATTGACCATTATATGCAAGAAATTCATGCTAGGTACTATTTCTTTGTTCTGCTACTAGTTTCACCAATTCCAGGTTTGCATTTCTTTAAATGACCATGGGTGAGTTGTTTATAGCCAGGAGGTCTCCAGTGCTGAGGCTGTGCCCCCACCTCTTATTATCCCATGTCTGCACTGCTCTTCATCACATACTCTGTCTCCACGTCACAGTGCCTCTGCTATCATACCAGGCCTGTATTTCTCTACACTGAATCATTATCTAAGTGTTGAAAAGATCTCGTTTTACATAGAATAAGTGCTTTCTACTTGGATTCTACCATAAACAAAAGTAAAACAAATTAAACTTAGATCTGCTGAATTAGAAAAATTGCTGTCACAGCTGAAGTAGGTAAGAAAAAGTTGTTGCAGGGTCAAGAAAAGTTCAGAGGGCAAGCCTGGCAAGCCTCAGTGCTGAGGCATTGCAAACTCGCTGCAAAACTGATGACCTGTTATGCAATGGCGATGCTGTATTAGAGGGCTACATGGTTATAATACCTACATGTGCACTAGGAATATTAAATACCATTGCAGTCTACTGAGAAGTAGTCAGTACAAGCAATGGAGCCTTGAACATGATTCCTCTCATTCTAAAGTAGATCTTTTAGCAATGAATCAGCCTAGTTGCTTTCTAGTACATAATGAAGCTTAGACACCTAGTTCACATGTAGACATAGGTAGGAGGCTGAATTTAGGTGTCTCAAGTTTAGTCTCAGGTCTTCTGATGCAGCTGAAAAGTCTGACTCCTAGATTAATGTTGGGTTCACTCTTTCCCATTCTCCCTCTGGCCTAAGGCTTTTACAGGGTTCAGCTTTAACAAGAACAGTGAGGAAAGGAAGTACTTTGGATTCATTAAAATTCAGGGAACCTTCCTAAGACATGAGTAATGTAGAGCTAAACCCCTTCAGATTACTATTTTCCTAAATGCTCTAACCAATAGATGGGCAAAAGAGGGAAAGCTGCAACAAACAATTCCAGTTGAAATTAGGTATCAAATCCCAAGAGGGACATTTGTTTTCTAAGCTCTTTATAGGAAGACTAGACATGGTCACTTAAATGACTAATATTCCTCTGGAAGTACCCTCCCTTCATCTTGTACAGTGCTGAGCAGCCCTGAGAAGTAAGCAGATGGGACTGTTGCTCGGGATTTTCAATACATAAATCAGAGGTAAACTTGGTTCAGTCTTAGATATATTGTGCAAGTCTATACAGGAATTCAGCCCTGGAACAGAGACTTGCCAACTGGCTTAATCACAGGAGAGTTTTTGCATATTATTAAACCTAAATGATATAGTTTTATAGAGAGATGTTTAGTCATGACACCTAAGTCAAATTTCTTCTCAAACTAGACTTTTTCTGCTGAGAATTGTCTGGGAGACTCATCTTATAACTAAGCACCTTAATTGAGAGACTGAAACTAAGCAGAGCAAATCATTCCCTTTACCTATGCCCCTTACCAGTGTAGACAGAACAAATCCCAGACTAGAACTGTTACACAGTTATTACATACATATTAGTCCCCAAATATATTCTACTTGTTAGTCTTAAAAAGTGGTATGGTTTACAGTCTAGGGTATCCAGGATTTGCTGCATTCTTTTAAAGCTATTACTTCTTAAAAAATAAAACAGAAATTAGTTCTGAAAAAAAAAAAACCTTATTGTTTTAGGCACTGTAATAAACTGATATAGACAATGGACTGAAAAGCTTACTGTTACGTCTGATCAGATTGTTGACATAAATACCATAAGTTTTCAAATGAAAAAAGAAACAAATATTAGAGTTTATATATAATCCCACAAAGTCAAGAGGAATTTTATTTCATCCCCATGGGCATATGAGAATATTAAAAGGCTCATGAAAGCAAAGAGAATAATCTTTAAGAAAGGGAAAGAAGAAAGATGATGTGAAGACTTTATTTCAGCAAAATAGAAGGATAGAAAAATCATATCTGTAAACCAACTAATTCAGTTTATGTGAAGAGGGGAACAGAATAAGATTTAAATCTTATCGGCTATGAAACTTCATGAACAATGCTAAACTTTTGGAGAGCCTGAAAATCATTTAAGCAATAAGTTAAGCAGCATCAAGGCATGACTGAACATTTTTTAAGGAACTATACTCTTGTTTTGAGATTGCCTAAGGTTTTGTCAAGTTAGGTTAATCATCAAGTTAAACAGAACTCACATTCAAATAAGAAGGTTCCCTGGGAGTATTTCTAAATCAGAACAATTCCTATTTCAACATAACCACTCTAAGCTCTGTATCCACCTCATTTCCTATGTATGTTAAATTACTTAAATAATTTTTGCCTGTGATAGCAAAGCTATCATATTTCCTTTGCTTAAAAAATCAAAGAACAGTATAAAGAAGGTTTGCTATGATTACCTTAATTAAAACAATGTTTTGTTTCATCCCATTGTCCATGTACCTGTTTCTCGGAGTAATTATTAGTCTTACTGATCATTACTGATAATATACAACTAATGTCTATATATATTTAAAATACAGCCTCATCTAAATTAATAGCATGGTTAAACAATCTTTTTCAAATATAGTTTCAATTTTTTAAATAAAGCTAATGGATTTTATGTCCTATAGGTTATATAGCCACATATGAAACCTGAAATCATTTGCCTTGAAAAATGAAAGCAGGAATTAAGTAAAATAATCCTTTTCTTTACTGTACTGAGGAACAGAAATACCTGAATACATTTCATTGTATCTGGAATACATTAGAAGTTTTAAGTGAAATAAAAGAAGTTATTAGAGTTGAATGAGTTTTCAAATAATTTAAACATCATTTAACGTGACGAAGCTGGCAAACCTTTGGGAATATCTTAAAAGGTAAATCTGCATTCACATTTTCCTAGGACCAAGGAGGAATAATCGTCTAGAATATTAATGAAATAGAGTCCAGTTTATTAGAAATCCAAGAAAAAGGACTATCAGTTTGTGATTTATCAGAAATTAACAGAGTAAGCAAGTATTACCAAATGATCCCTTTATCAAGTGATTTATATGTGATCAGTAGTTTTGTTCCTTACAGTAACACTTGATTTTATATTAAATATTTTCCTAAGGGAGGGAAAAAAAAAAAAATGTTAAAATCATAAGGGCATAATCACAAACATGCTCATTTTCAGTTGTTACATTCAAAAGCACTTTGCAAAACAAATTGTTATTCTACATCCTTCTGGTTTGGTTGCTCCAGGTTATTTGAAAGCCAGCCCAAGAAGTATATTACGTTTCACCTGAGTATGTCTGGCAAGATAAGCAAAATAGGGTTAAGCAGCATAAATTTTCACATTTTATCCTGCGTATATTTAAAGCACTTAAAGCTTTTCTTAAGTAGAGATTTCATGATTCCAGCCACAATGTTTTATTTTTTGTTGTCTTTTTTTTTTTTCCCATTTCAAAAGTGTCCTGTCCGTCACATGTCTTTTTTTCTACAGATATTAAGGTACATCATAACTTTGTTAGAAGGACAAAAAATCTCTTTGATGAGAAATAAGTATCACTCTTTAGTTTTAAAAATGCTCAGGCATGACAAGAAGATTTTTTCATTACTGTGTGTAGAAGGCACTGTGATTTGTACTTCTCTGCAAGAGCCCTACCTCATTTTATATGTTATGGAAATGACAAATGAAAAAGCTGCTGTTTTTTCTTCTTATTCTTTGTGTTTCTGCACCAGGTACTAAAAATCATTTAATCCTTGAATAGAATGAAACCATCCACTGAGAAATCTTACTCATTCACTTGATAAATCTGCCTTTTGACTGGAATATAACTGAAAAACTATATGCAGGATCAAAGGCAGTTTGTGATCAAAAGAAAAATAATCACAACTCACTCATATGGCCATCAACATATGAGGGATCACAAACAACCTCTTTATTTACTACTTTAATTGCATCTACTTAAACTTTGATAAATTGATTCTTTCTCTTTGCCTTTTAGAGATTTAATGTTTTTGGGGTAGATTCCTTATATTTGACAGACTCTCATCTTAAACCGTGTGCTGTCACAATAACATCCACTGGATAACTGCAGGGTGCCCTCTGTTTTGTAGTGTGTGTGCCCCATAAGCTGAGAGAAAATGCCAGAAAAGTTCTCTATGAGTTAAAAATTTTTTGAACAAGAGTAGCAATTCTCAGCATTTATTTTCCACCTGGAATATGCTTGGAATCAAGAAAGTAAAAGAAATCTTGTAGACAAAGATAAAAATTCAGATGAAAGTTAAGTTTAACAAAAAGTAAACTATTTGGAAAATATCTCTATAAAATTAAACAAGTCATTCCATGTATAAGAACAATTGTGATCCTGGTTTTCAAATGGCTACCACATCTAATAACTAACTAGATGATTAATCTTTCTCTCCTTGGGGTGTAAGCTGGGTCTTTTCCAATATCACTCATCTCCTCTCAGTTGTTTTTTCACAAAACTTGTAAGAAACACTTATCTTTTAACTTCTACCACTGGATCACATTTTGCAAAAGACTACCAAAATCCAAAAGTTACTAGGAGCACATTCACAAATATGTAAATAGAGGGGATGGTGGTACAAACCATTATTAATAAAGCCAGGTAAAAATATTGACATAGGCCTGCAGAAGTATATTTGCTAGAGTGACCAAGGAGGCTGGAGTACCCACATCTAAGCCATTACATGAGTTATGTGCCCTCAGTCATGCCTGACATACACCAGCAGCATGTGCAATGTGTCTCTACAACAATCCTTACCCTCCAGAACATTCTTACAACACTGTGTAGTAGCATTTATGGAGGATTTACCCTGTTAACTCAATGACCACTTAAAGGCTCTACCTAGACAGAACTCTCATTGTGTAGCTCTGATGTAACTGGTCTGCAACTTCTTTTCCAAAAAATATTAGTATTTTGGAAAACTAGATTTTTTTTTTTTTTACTCACATATCAGAACTTTCAAGAAGTTAAAATATTTATGTAGAGGAGCATGATGTGAGAGGAACTTTCCAGGGATAAACAATATTTTATTTTAGAAAGAAAAGACAGTAATGAAGGGAGAGACGTGAAATTTGTGCTCAATAAAGCATCTCAACAAATGGCTTAACAAGTATTGTAGGAATCTTGTTAGATCTAAGAATATAACAGATAGAATGTATTCAAAGAAAAATCAGATTTTAAATGTTGGGGTAGTTGGGGTTTAGAGAAAGTTTAAAAGAAGTGGTATAAGTCATATCTTTAAACCACAAGGCTACTTTTTTCCTCAGAACTTAACATTTGATAGCATTTGAGGTTTACTTGATACATTTTAGGCATTGCCCTGAAAGCTCATTATCTTTGCTCAAATCTAGTTTAAGCCACAGAACCCTAGAGGTTGCCTAGTTTTAATTGTCTCTAAAAGTTAACATAATTTATTGTGTCTACTGTGAAATGGCTAACTTACATATAGGAGTGCTCTATTAAATGCACTTCTATTGTCAAAGTCAACTGCTTCTGGCAGTGCCATTCCTGAGAAGCTACTGATCAAAAGGTAATGAGAACTGACAGGCAACATCACAAATGCTCCATTGTAAACAGACTGTTAGACTAGGAATTAAGTGAGCGGTACTGATTGATTGTTTCTACATTAGTGAAATCTAGCAGAAAGAACAAGGGTTTCTTGACATTCACTTGCACATTATGATGACTAAACCTGCACATTAAAGCATACTGGAAAAAGCCAGCTACTGTGAAATACATGGAAGTGGGTATATAAATTGCTTTCAAAATAAATCTGCATATCATAGCACCCTAAACCACCCACTTCTTATGAGTGATTCCATTGCTGCACAGTTATTACTGTATCTGTATCAGTTAGAGAACCCCAAAAGAATAAAATAAAAGAAATGAAAGATCTCACAGATGAGACAATATCTCACTTCAGTGGAATTCTTTCAACACTTTCAGTACGTTGGTTGACTAATGGCTACAGACCCAGTTTATAGGTGCTGTGTTATATTCCTCAATTACTGAGAAAAAGATAAAGCTCTAAATTCTGGCAGTGCATGTCTGTAACTGCAGGGATCAATAGAATCATTTGAAGTGTATGTGCTTGGATGGGTCTGTGACCATTACTTTTTGTCCTATTCCTTGTGGACACAGCAGCCTATTTTCTCCCTAGTGACACCCTTTAACATATCTGACGATCGTTATCATGTCATGCACTCAGATTTCTCATCTGTTTTAAACAATCCCAATTATTTCAACATTTTCTCATTTCTTTGAACAGCACTGTTACTCTCCACTGGACTGTTTCCAACTCATTTAATGCACTTGAAGGCCCAGTGCTTTTCCTTGAATTTTCATATCCTTTACAAACTGGTTAACATTTTTCTCATCCAGTGTCTAAATCTTTAATTACAAAACTGACTAGTAGGAAACCTGGAACAGACTCTTTGACTGCCTTGCTTGATACAGCTTTCAGTTTAAGGACTATCTGTTCAACATTGTTTAACCATTTACATACCCTTCTATTATGGTTTCATATAGACAATATTTGCCTGACTTGCCTATGAAAATGTTAAAGGCATTCCGATCTCTGATTCTGTATGCTTTTCTCACCTACAAGAATTTTTGTCCTGTCATAAAAAGACATTAAGCTGTTTTGATTTGTTTTGCTCTTGACAGATGCATGTTGACTGTTAAAAATAGATGGTATACATTTTTATTCCAGGTTTTCTAGGTATTTTTTGTATACTGAGGCTAGGCTGAATTAGCTACAATTCCCTGACCATCTTTTTTTTTTTTTTTCTTTAAAGACAGAATATACAATTGACACTTTCTAATTTTCTGGAATTCCTCCTTTCCTTCACAAATTCTGATTTTTTTTTTTCTAAATACTCAAGAATGCACAGTTCCTTATGTAGCCTATATGAATATCTATAGGTCCACTTCATCTGAGAGCTTTTAACCAATCTAAGCATTCTTATCTTCACTTCAGCTTCCACATTTATACATGCCATTAGTTGTACTAAGCTTCTGATAACAGCTACTAGTTATATGTTAGTATAAACTGACCAAGAAAAGTTTCAAAAAATTGTCATTCCTATCACCATCTGTCATTATCCTTCCATTTTCACTGAGTACCTTGCAAAGGCTTTACTTGGTTCTTTTTTTACTAATTTATGTATGGTGCTTTTTTATGTATGGTGCTTTCTTTTTTTGTTACTCTGTTTCACAGTGGTTTATTCTGTGCCTTATCCATCCTGATTTTGTCCTGTCATGCTACAGCAGTTTGTCTTAATCCTTAGTAATCTCACATTTTTCCAATTGCATGATTCCTTTTTGAGCTTCAGATCATTGTAAAGTTGAATTTAGCCAGATTAATCTTTTAGTATATTTTATTCCATTTTGCCTTTCATTTTGTTTTTGTGCTACCAAAATTCCTTTTTCCTCAGTGTGTTTTTTCAGAACTAGAAAATAATTTATGAAAAATCCACTTCATAATTAATGTGAAAAATGCCTAATTAAAGTTATAAAAGCAACTGTAACTACGGCATTTCCAGCTTCTGAGTACTTGCCTTTACATCCTGAGTAATATATTGTAGAGCCATGTAGAAGAAAAGAAATTAATAGAAGAAAATGTAAGAGACAAAATTGTTACCTTTACATACCTTTTCCCTGACCTTCACGATAGCGCCTTCCAATAATTGTACCATTAAAACATAGAAATACAGAAACATAGATTGTTATCAGTGCCACTCCTACTTCCTATGACGTGATTATTAAGTCATGGGAAGAAAATCTGCACAAAACAGTTTTAATTAAAAGTGGGTTAATTAAATTAAAACTCTTTTTCAAGTAAATAGTTTTATTGCATGTGAAGTTTTCTAGGTAAACAAGTTTGGTATTTTGTCTGATTTCTCAAAGAACTGTTCACAACTTTTAAAGAATTAAGAAAATCTTATTACATTGTTAGGTTTAGATATGGAATGACTGAAACTATTTGGGAAGGTTAAGTCATATGTTATTGACTCCAGTCCCTTAGTTTGCCTTTTTTGTTAGTAGATTCAGGAAGGGCAGTAGCGGTGTTTATAACTCAGTTTCCTTGAGAGTGAAGATTTCCCTAGTTGATCAACATGAGCTGATTAAAAAATATGCTGTTTGTTCAGTATGCATTCTTCAGGTTAAAAAAAAAAAAAAAAAGAGTTGTGCACAAATATTCATACTCACAGAAGATAAGCCTTTTTTTAGACTCCATCTGCTTCTCACTGATTGTTTAATAAGAATACAGGCAGCACAGACTGAGAAAGATCAGAGAAGCCTGTGCTTCTCAAAGCTATTACCTTGTTTATGTAATTTATACACCCAGGCAAAATATTTCCGTCCTCTTTGCATTTGTTCGTATTTATTCATCACTCTGTAAAACATAATATTCTAAAAGCAACTGACCTCTGAATATCCTTTGCCTATGTCAATATTAGAAATCTGAAATTTGTTCTTACAAATCTTAGTTCACATCTAGGAACATAGATTATGAAGCTGAACGCAGTCCTGTAAATTGAACTGCTACTATAAATAACTCAATTTACCCAGGACCTACTTCAGGAATGGGCATTTAGTTATGTGTCACTGAAACTGATTTAATTACATCACATGTTACAGGTGATTGTCCTATTTAATCCTACCCTGAGTATATAGCCAGGGAAATAGTTGATTTCAGTCCATCTGATCTGATGGTGAGTCTTATATTTCCTAGCCTTTTCATGTGAGAACAAAGCATTCCAAAAAAGAGCACAGATATGTACTGGTAAGTGAAGACCAAGGAGGCTTGTACATAATAAAATAATGTAAAAGTAGCAATGGCTGCATTATTTGGTATAAACTGAGAAAACAGAAACACAGGATTTTATTAGTAACCTGAACAAGAGTCCAGATACAGAAAACTACAATACAGCTGTCTTCTTAACAGTACCCTGATATTTGAAGATGTCAAAGAATTACCACAGAGAGGCTTGCGTTAACTGTCCCAGGGATATTACATAAAGGCTGCATATTTAAGAAGTCAGGTCTTTTTTTCCAGACTTTTTTCTAGTAATTTTGCTTTAAGATTTTTTAATAAGGAACTTTCAGCAAAATCACATATTAAAAAAAAGCCTCTTTGTTAATGATCATTAAACAATTCCTTTAAAGTTTGACTTAATATCAGTCAGACTCTCTCTTAGATGTTCAAAGGAACAACAACAGCGTAAGAGGATCAGACAATACAGAAGCCATATTCTCTTCAACTCTTAAATTACCCTCCCTTGTGGTTCTATTTAACTGATACTAGTCTGCTGAAATTCATGTTCCTTTACCCCTGTTTCTTTTTCTTGGTGGACATAAATCAAATGTTGTGGTCATAAGTATGTGGGTTTTTTTTATCGAAAAAGGTGAAGATAGTTCCTCCTTATTTTGAAGAAGATAGGAGAAGTACAAGTTATTATCTGCAGAAGAAATAAATTTTCTGCTTCCTTTTGAACACCATTAATCCTTGGTTAATAGTTACAGGAGAAAAATAATAGAAATAATATAAAATTAAGACTTAAAAAACAGTTTATAAAGCAAGAGGTGAGAAATACTGTAGTTTACAATGAACCCACATTCATTTGGTGGTTCTTCTGTGCATAATGGAAGAGAACATATTATCAATTGCTTGGAGTTTCTTTGGTGTTTTTTGTTGTTGGTTGTTTCTTTTTTCCTTTTTTTTTTTTTTTTAAGGCATGAATAACACGGTTTAAGTTATATTTTGGATTTAAATGAATCCAAATATTGAATTAGTGGCCACTTGCTTCAACTTCAGTCTGAAAGGAATCCATATAGAAGTTGCTCTTCACATCATCATACAAAATACTTACTATTTTATCACAATTAAAATTTTGGAAAGTGTGAAATGTTCCTTAATTTATTAAACTGTATTTACTCTCTGATATATCTGCAGAAAATGTCATTTTCTATCAGTTGCATGTTCAGCAAGTCAGTCTTTTGGTACCCCACTATCTCTCTGATCATCACACTAAATTCTTTTCTCTGTACTTATAATACTTTGAATTTGTCTTTCAAGTGCAATTAGATCTATACAGTCTCACTGTTAGCTTGTTTAAAGACATTAAAACTCTCCTAGGAATGCTTTTGCCCACTAGAGCATAGTATGATCATGTTTGCTGTTTAAACAGTTGCTCATCTTGGGTGAATTGGTATCAGTGAAGTACACCCAGTTTTTCTTCTCTTCATTTTTTCTCAGATATTCTTGTATGTCTCTTGCTTTTCCATTTCTGTTAAATCAGTTCACAAAATTTCTATGTATTTCATAAATAAAAGAGTTATGGGAGAGCTTCCAACCTTTTGACATATACATGGGATATAAATTGCAGGTACACCTTCCATCTTCTGGATAATATTATGCTATCCTCCGCAAGAGTAAAGTGTCAGCTAAAACCAGAAGTCTTTTCTCCATCAATGCATGTATGTGAACAACTCCTACTCTTTCTATTATTGGGTAAATTCTATTGATCTGCTTTATATTCTCAGAATTAGACATGTTTCCAAGCCTCTGATTATATTTGTGTCATTCTCTGAAACTCTTCTAGTTTTCCAGCATCCTTTTTCAAATATGAATAACAGGTCTGGACATCATGTCAGTATCAGTATTATTAATTATATTATGTCTAAAAGGAAGACCAACCTTCTGCTCCTGTTACTTTTCCTTTTCTGATGCAAGAAACTAGATAATTAAATTTCATAACTAGAGAAGGCCAACAAGGAACTCCCTTTCACTGTTTACCTTCATCCCTAAGTCATTTTCAGAATCTGTACACTCACAGTATGGTTTACCATGTTAAAAGTAGCCATAATACTGACAACTACACACTAATTTTTCTCTAATATGGGAAAGATGCTGATTGCTGGATAGTAGATGCAAAGAAATTCAGAAAGGCTAAAAGTACAGCAAAACCAGAATGGAATTAAATCTAGAAAAAATAAACATACTGGGAAAAAGGGAATATGAAAATATGTTTTTAAAATTAGATTGGACAAAGATACTATTTTCCCTTCCTCTCTTCCTTTCAGTAGTATTATATTATGTTCACGCAGTGGGGAAAAATCAATAAAATCTGAAATATTGGAAAATAAGCTAATGCAATGAGTCTAATGTAAATTATTGGGGTACAGGGGAGAAAGAACAATAAGAAAGCAATATTTTCTCTCTAAAAGTCTTTCTATTATGAAACAGCATGGGATCATTTTTGAGTTGGGATTTTGCAGAAATACTCATATTCAGGGAGTTTCTGGAAGGCAACAGTTTTATGAACTGAACATATATAAGAATAACTTATAAATAGCAACATATTTGCAACATGCTAGCATGTGCATAATTAAAGACAAACAGGATGAGAGTGTTTTATAAAGTGACTAGTTGTTGAGGTTAGAGTGTAGGAGGATCATCGTGAAAAGTTTTCCTCAAAATGTGATGCATCACTTGCTAGTGTATTTCAGTCATAACAAAAGAAAAAAAAACAACCTGAAGCAGACACTCATACAAGGTATAATCCTTGTAGCATCAAAATATCAGCTAGGACCCTGTTGTTATATGCTTTTTTACCTATTTGGTTGCTGAATGACTGACAAAAAGGGATTTTTTTAGCAGTCAGCAAATTAGAACAGTTAATTGCAACGTTTCATTCAACCCAAAATAATCTTTTTAGTTTTAAGGCATTTTAATAAAAGTAGAGCTAGACTTATATAGGAGTTAAAAGCTTTACAAACTAGACTGTTGATCCTCCTCATGTGCTTGTGATTTTGTTGATATTTTTGCACCTACAGAAATTAAAATCTAAATTCTCTGAACGTATACGGAGAAAATGTAAGTTAAAAGATTTTAGATACACTTCCTGCAGAATAAGCTTCTAGTTCAGCAGACTAGGGATATCTCCTGAGAAGCAGCAGAAAAGGCATTTGGAATAGGACGTGCTAAGCAAAAATAACAGCATGAACTTTTTCTGTTACTGCCTGGAAGATCCTAGCCTTTCCAGTCAGGAGCTCAGCTTGAACTGGGATTGTCACTTCAGCAAGCATGAGAGTATGAGGGTGTTTCTGGCTAAACAACTACCAGAAGAGATGTTCACCAGCTACAAGATTATGAGTTCTGATTTTCAGCATGTCATCTGTCAAAATCTATTAATCACTTCATCTCTGCATACACACTTTTCTTGGAAAAGTACTGATCATGCTAGCAATGTGTTGAGACAAGACCTTGAGTTGGTTAGAGATCTAAGATACGACAGCCTGCACATTTACCTCAAAACAGGACATACCAAAATACCAAGGTTCTTTGAATTTTAAAAGCTGTGTTTTATTGGAACTTTATCCTCAGAATTAATTAATTTAGATGGAGAAAACTCAGAGTATCTGGTAAGGTAGAATAGAAGTCAGAGGTATGCAAGCAAATGTCTCCTCTCTCCAGCAGTCTTTTAGGGTGGATTATTTCCTTGAGTTTACTTCAAGTCAGCAACTATCAGTGGGTTTCTGGGTTGCGCCAAATATTATGCAGTACCTAAAAAAAGTTGTTGTTTTTCCTTTTGCTCCTTTTGTATCATGGCTGCCTGTCTTCTACCTGCTCTTCTTAGTCCTCTCAGTCTCTGCCCCACTCTGCTTGTACCCTCTCTGCCCTTTGAGTGTAATAGCAGAACACACCACATCATAACATAACCTGCCAATAAATAGAAGAAATATGAGTCATACATGATTATCACTTCCACAACTGTTCTCACCATTGAGAAAGATCTGGTTAGTTGTCCTACAAATAGCTGGAATTTGCTACTCATTGCCTTTATAATTCAATCCTAATGCAATTACAAGTGTCAGTACGCTTCCTTTATCAGGACTATGTAATCAATCACACAGATTCCTTTCTCTGTTTCAAGGATTCTGACTACTATATCCACACTGTGACAATTAATAGAACCTGTACCTGCATTTGGTACCAAAAGCTAAACAATCCCATTTCCAAAAAAAAAGGAGTGGTATGGTAGTTGCATATTAAAACTGTGAAAGGCTTCACTCAGCGGTGTGTGCACATACTAGAGAAAATGACCAAAACTAGATGTTGGGCTTGTCAAAGAAATCTTACCAGCAAAAGGAATTGGTTGACTGAGCTACTGACTGGAAAGGATGAACCAAGTGGGGTGAGGATGACTGAACCTACAAAATACATGCCAAGAGGACCCCTTGCTGTCTTGTAGGGAAAGGAAACATATATCATCAATGTATGTGGGTAAGTAAGTCACTGATTAATAAAAATACAGTGAGCCCCAGAAAATAACCTTTCCACCTCACAGTGAAAATAAGATTGTTTTTTTACTCATGGACAGACTGGTAGTACAAGGTAATTTGAGTTAAAAAGTAAACATAGCTGCACAACAATATCAAGTCAGTGGCTGCAGTAGGCTTAGAAAGAAATTAAAATAATTATGTTAAAAGTAATTCCTCCTCTGATATGACTCTTACTGCACAGATTAAAATTCTAATACTTCTAATGTCATTCTTGTTTATTCTCTTTTGTAAAAAATAATCCTTCTGGCAGTACTCAGTTGGCTTTCAAATGTAAATCAGACTTTATCAAGGTATTCTATGTCAAATATATTATTTCCCCTTTCAGAGGTATGCTTCTAACTCCGCTTCAGCAGCTTGTACCAGATTGTCTAATTAACAGCCTTTCCCTGCATTTCATTCTAATCTTCAGTACTATCAGTGCAGTAGCAGCCCCCCTTCACACATGCGAGTTTAAAAAAAAAAAAAAAAACAAAGACACTAAATCTCTTAACTATTTGTGGAATCTGTAGCCATCTTAAGACCACTTTCAGGTTCGTTTTCCTTCTCTAATGGAATTATAGACTTAAGTGAAAACAGACATCTTAGATTTAAAAGAGAGGCCTGGCTCTGAGGTATTTGAATATGAAATTCATATTTTCTCCCATTTGGGTTATCTTGGGCTAATGTAGCTGAAATGAGTGTTCCTTATACAACTAATAGATAATATCTTCTCTATTCAGGATTCCCCTGATCAGACCCATCAGGATATATTAATATCAGAGAGGTCCTAGAACTACCTCTTTGCCTTTCGGTAATTTCAATTTATACCAAAGCACACATTCAATTTTTAAAGTCGTATTTATCCTCAAAAAATAAGTTGAATTTAGTAGGATATACCTGTCTAAAACACTGTTGCCTTTTACTGCAGTGTATGGCTTCACAGCTTTGAACATTGAATAAAACTCCTGAGATTTCTTGTCAGTCATTTCTTCTGCTTTCTTGGATACTCTGAATACATGTATTTGAAATATTTATTTCACCTTAGAAAAAGTTTTTGTAAGAGCTCACAGTCTTCTCATTCCCCCATCTCATTATTAGCTATTGAACAGGCAGTATCTCCAAATCTTGCTTTTTTCTACAAACATACTAACATGACTATGTAGCTGTACAGATTGTGGATTGTTTTGACTGTACTGATAAGGAGCTTAAGAAAGTAAGGCCTTTTAAAAAAAATTTAAATAGCAACATTTTAAAATGTTACTATTTCCCAAATTTTTTGAATTTCACTTTGTGGAAACATTTTTAAGAGAGTGCTGTGAATACAACTGGCATTAAAATTGATTACGCAATACTGCTTTTAAATCTTGTCTGTTTAGCTAAACAAGATAACTGGCAGCTGCTGAGGATGATGGACTAGTTAGCTAAAATACTCAGGGCATTTTCTTGCACTCTATCAGTCAATATAATTTATACTTGTGTAAAACATTAACTTAAAAATTGATTTACTGTTTCCTCTAATGGTTCCTAATGAGCAACTGTAACTGAGTACCCATTCTCTTGCATCATGCTTTGTCATTTACACCTGTTGTTGGAGATACACCACTCCCTGATAAAGTAGAAATATGTTTGAGGTGACTGCATTTTCTGGGAGTTTGCATGTCATTAGGTGGCAATATGGACTTCTAGGGACTAAAGAATTACTTCTTGACTTCAGTGGGAATTTTATCTGAAAGGAATGCAGTGCCATATCCAGTGAGTTATGCTGTTGCAATTTGCCTTGCCCCTTTTGTTAACTGAGTTGTAGATGTAGTTTGCAGGAGAGATAGAAAACTTGGACAAAACAAAGTCTTGTTTTTGCTGGGGAGAATGTGCCTCTCCAACTTTATGGGAGACAGGAACTTTGGATTGGAGCTCAGAATGCATTAAATATTTGATGAATTACAGAGAAGTGCTATCACCCATTCTTTCAGATACTTCTGAAGTTATGTTAATGCATTATGACTAAAATGGTTACATTACCTTCCTCATCTTTTTTTGACAGAAATTCGTTGTAGATCATGTTGATGATCACATATCTAAGGTAAGATAGCTACTCAAAATTATGTTTTTTGGTTTTGTATTTGTGATTACAGATAGTAGTCTGTAGCACAGACTACACAATTACTTAAAACTTTCTCCTTTGCTCTAAAGGCAATGTTATTGCAAAGCTCATTACTGGGGAAAAATAAGCAATACTTCCTATTAAAATATGTGCTTCAGCAGACTGGATTTTCAATTTATCCAGGGCCACTGTACATTTTGCTGAGCTAACTTCTACAACAAGGAAAATATTTGATGCTCAAACAGGCTGTCACATGTTTCCATGGAAACCATAACCCTTAAGTTCAAACAATTTGGAGAGAAGGCTAAGCATTGTATTTCAGCTGAAGAACAGAGTGGTCAGAATACCTTGTTTTGTTCAAGTGCATATATAAATTTACTATCCCCTCTCTCTATAGAAATGGATGTTAGCATGATTAAAATTCCATCTCAGCTGAAATTAGTAAAATATAGCCTATGATGCTATAACTCAGAGTCAGATTTCCTATCCTTAATATGCAAAATAAATAATTTAATGGAGTTATGACTACACCAAACTTAAAGAATCAAATAAAGTGGTCTGTGAAAGGCCTAAGAGATAAACTGTAATCAGGAAAAAATTGAGAACTCTACAAAGGATATTAAATAGGTATATAAGCACATGTGGTCAGGGCAGGAGAGGAAAAATAGAAGAATATCTAGAAGATAGAAATCGGAATGGCAGGGAGAGTGGGAGAGAGAGATATAGCCATGAGCAGTGGGGAATTGCTTTCAAAGGGTATTTGATATTGACATCTATTTTCCTCTGTGAGCTAAAATAACAACACTTCAGTGAGTTTAGGGAGAAGAAATAAAAATCTCTATGTATGTTACAGACTGTTTGAAATCTGTTTTCTCTTTTTTTTTTAAACAACTTTGTTTTGTGCAGATTATTGTTGCATGGGCAATTTCACATAGATTTAAGCCTAACAATAGTTTTGATCCACAGTGGCCCAGTGGCATACTGGAGCTTGTTTGAGATTGTATATACATATTTCCACATGGTCACCTCCTTCTGTAAAAAATAGGTCCTTATTTTCGATACCTAGACCTCTGTTGGGTATGGTCAAAGGGTATGACAAAGCTATTCAAACCAAAAGAATCTTTGCTGCCACACGACAGCAATCAAATGTAGCGGAAAAGTCAGAAGACGAAGACAACTGTAAAAATAAGCGTTAGCATCAGTCAGAAGGCTGATCTTCTGCTCACTACAAATAGATTTTTTTTCTGCTTCTACCTTTTCAATTGGCTGTTTAAAAAAAAAAGAAAGTATTAGGATTTTTTCCACCAAATTTGTTTTGGAATCACAGAAAAACTCTTTTATGGTAGAAATAGCCAAAAACTATTTCAGTCCTCAATGCCAAAACCTCAAAATAAACTGCCTATATCCACCTTAAATTAAAATCAAAGCTGTAAGCTTTCTTAGCTTAGATACCAGGTGAATTTTCTTCTAGGTTGAGGTAACGCAAATTGAATATTTACTAACATACTGAGAAATTACAGATCAAGCTGATCTACATTCTAATTGAATGGCCTAATTTGCTCATTTCAGAGTAGTGGTGACATATCTCTTGCTCTCTACTCCTCATAAGAGTGCCAATAGATTTATTGCTTTAACTGTTCAATTTTCATAGGTATGTCCATTTTCATCTTTGCTATTTTAGTAACATCCTGCAGCGATATGCTTCTGTAGTTAATTATGCAAGTATCCTTTAATGAAGATGTTCTGAGAAACCACTTTATCTCAATGTCTGAGGGACAGTCGGTTTCCCACCCCATATCTAGCTGACATGTAACTGACAGTGACAGAAAAATACAGAAAAAAAAAAAAAAAAAGGATACGGAATGAAATCTTAGTAGGAAAACTGATTTCTCGGCCAGGGAAATAAGACTTGAGACATAAATGGAGAGCTGGAGGTCTTGGAGAGATTAGTGAAGGCAGCCTGAGGATCTCCGTACACACTGCGTTTAATGCTCTTAAAACACTGCTAATAAAAATCATGAACATCAAATAACCAGTACAGGGCCTTTCAGAGTCAATAGCTGTACTTTATATGTAAACATACTAAAAGAAACATATGTCAAATAAAATAATATATTTAAGAAAGATTTGAATGACAGGAGAATTAACGAAGACTGTTTTGTCTATGTACCAAATGGTTTCTTTATTCAGCCGGGGCTCTAAACAGTACTCAGTCTCTGTAGATATGTAAGAATGGAATAACTGCTAAGTATGTGAACAATGTGCTACATTACCTGAATGCAGATGAACAAGCAAACAAAGAAAAACAAAACCTGTATACCAGATCTTAGAAATGTATTGTGCAGAACGACTACATTTGCTAGGAAAATACAAAATGAAAAATGTAAAACTGGAAAATACTATAGGCAGGTTTTCTATGGGAATCTCTATTACATCTGAAACAGCATGTGAGAAAGATCACAGACAATCTAACTGAAAAATTTTATTAAAAAAGACATGTTCATTGTATTCAAAGACAATATCCTAAGGTGGAGAAGGAACCATTGACAGGAAAATAAGCTTTTAAAATGAAAAGAGGAGTTCTATGCATATTACTGGAAACTGGGCCTGAATCTTCATTTTACATTTCCAAGAATTGTGAAATTCAAGAGCATTCTTTCATACTGGTGATATAAGTCAAAAGACATATCTGGCTCTTTCTCTTGAGAAGTACTTAAATGTTATCAATAATTTACACAGAAATAAAAACAAATGCAAGGTTTAAAAAACTCTGAGAAAAAGTTTTCTGCTGTATCTTCATCTCATGTGCCTTTCGTCACTCAGTTTACTAAGAAAATGGAAAGGCAGAGATGTTTTTTGCTTCTGTTTTTAACCCCTCTCTCCCTTGAGCCATCAGTGAGGAGTTAGTGTAACTGGAGAAGCACATAGAATATTACACTTGTTCTCATGAATCATTAAAAAAATTTGAGCCATGTCCCAATTGTTGTACCATTATTTTGGTTGAGAAGCAAAACAACTGGACTACTGCTTGGATTTTCAAATATTAATCTGATTTATTTCAGTTAAAAGAAATCTAGTTGTCAGGTTTCTAATTGAGCCGCTATGCAAGGACAGAGGGGAGGGCATACCCTCCCAAATTTCCTTCATTTCGGTGGTGCTAACATTTTATTCAAGCTCTGGCTTAGCTGAAGATACCTCTCTTCTCCCAGCCTGAGGAAGTAGAGAATATGCACAATAAAAATCTCAAGTTTATAAGAACTGTTGATACTCATATCTTTTATTCTCTTCTGCTTTGGTGTTTTAATAATATCCTGAACATGTATTCACATATCTTTCTAGATTGAAACATTACAGATAAAACCATTATATTTTTGAAGGGTCTGACTGTTTTGAGAGTATATTTTAAGCAGAAAAATTCCAGGATTTCCCCTTTCTTAATTACAAGTGGGGAGAGCCAAACAAAACAGACAAATAAGAGACTCAAGAGCACTATCACTCTTTCACACTGTTCTGACACATGGATATTTTAAGGCAGATATTTAAAAAAGACCATAGAAAACCCCTATACACAAGTAATAACAGAATTATTATTTTTGTTTAAAGGCCTTCAAACATCATATATAAGAAGGTATTTGTAACGATGCATAGTTCTCAATTATCCCATATGATCCAGTTGCTAAACAAAATGCGGGGACTTTGTAGATCAAGTCAGCTCCAAAAAGAAATTTATTTACAGGGCCATAGCTTTAACAGTGATTTTGTACAACTGTTTTTCTTAAGCAGAAGAGGATTAAACCCATTTTCCTACTTACATCCTTGTCTTTTAAAGATAAAATCTACACTTTACAACTGATTTTCTCTACTTCTTCTGAAGCTTTCATACATGTATTTCCTTCTCCTCCTACACACGTTCCCCAACGCTCTTCAGCAGTACACAGTAGAAGCTCCACAGTATTTACAGTATTTAGCAGTTTTGGTTTATTTTTCATTCTTCAGCAATTTATAGTGATCTTAAATGTAAAAGAAAAAGAAGGTCCCATGGGAGATGGTGCTGCAATTACTCTTCTGCCCACTCTGATGAGGTGGGGGAAAGGTTCATGGTGTGGGGCTTCAGATGATGAGAAGCATATTCTTCCCACACCCCAGTGGGTACAGACAGCTGATAAGGTCAGGAGCAGCTCTGGCCTTCGGCTGCTGAATACAGCTCATTCATCCTCTAGGGGAGGAGTTTTTGCCCTTTTGCCAATGTCTGAAATCCAGCAGTAAATTTGTGTCTGTTCAATGATGAATGGAGGTCAAACTCTCTTTGTTTCAATAAGGTCTAGCCTAGCTTATAAATATCAGAATTTACATAAGTGGCAACTGATCTGACATTCTGATGTTTACTTATTTCACTTATTCAAGAGAGGACTCTTTTTTCATCTTTTTTCTGGATCACTCCTAATTTTTGCAACTGACACAATGGGAACATGTTCTGATTTTTTGTGAAGATGTGGCGGAGGTTTGTACTGCTACTCATTTGTTGAAGAACCTGCTAGGTATTTCTAGCCCAGTGCTTTTCCATCTCTTCAGAGTTAAAATTCAAAATAATACAGTCCATCCCATCAAACAATCCTTCCTGTCAAAAAGCTTGAAACATATTTTTGAGACCAGGCAGCTGCAGAACAGCAGTAGAAAAATAAATAATTTCAATTATGCTTAAACAGTTCAAGTCAGCAGTGAATAATGCAATAACTCAATATTTCTGCCTGTTTGATTACACAGAAAATATCTGTTCGGTATTTCTGATTTGCTTTAATGAGTCAGCTGGAGTCCGAAATTTGCCACTAGCCGACACCACACCTGCTATGTCTGCTGCCCAGTCACTTTCCAATGTACAGAAGTTAGTAAAACAAACAACCTAACTCATGCCATGTTCCTGGCAACTGTATGAACCACCATATTTTGTTTTTTCTTTACGTTTACATTTACATCCTCACATGCCATCTGTGCAATGTGCAGAAAGAGTGTAGTGGAGGGGCGCACTTACAGTTAAAGGGAAGTTGACAGTTAGGTCTGCTGCTACAGTCTTGAAAACTGACTTCCACTGGATTCAGAAAGAAAGAAACTACAGTCTCATAGTGAGAGATCCCTCCTATTCTTTGGAGTTAAGGGTGAACAAGGAGGCTGTGTCATCCTTTGTTTTAAATAGAAGGCATTTAGTGAAGAAAGGTGGAGATGAGAGACAACCTCCAGGAAACTTAAGAAAGCAGAAAACAGTAGTATATGGGGGAAGACTGAATAATGCTCTAGGTTCAAGATGCTGACTGAAATCAATGTAAAGTTACTATAAAGTGGAAGTCTCCACTGTCTGAATTTTGTGACCAAGAAAACAGGTTTCTGACAATATTTGGTTTGCTTGGTTTTGTTTTTTTCTTTTTTTTTTTTTTTTAAATCAGAATAAGCAAAACCAAAAGTGCCCAAATAGGCTTTTGAACTCAAAATTTTGGTAATAAGAGCAAGCCCATGTTTTAGGCACAGACTCAAATGAAGAAACTCTGAGTTTGTGTTGTCATTGAAAGATGATGGGAGAAGGTTTGGAAAGATGAGAAATTTTATAGTCTGACAAAAAAAAATATTAAAAAATAAAGTGCAATACAAAATCGGGTTACTTTATAGGTGTTACTGGAACAAAGCCTGTGACAATAGCTGTAAGTTTCCCATAAAAAAACAAAAGTTGGATATGATCACTTATATCTTTGTTGGACCAGCAGCTACAAAATGTTCATTTTACAGAGCTATTTTGTGAAACCCTTATTCTCTCACAGTGAAAGATGTCAAAGAGATGAAAGGCTGACTTAAACCAAAAGTTTTCCCACAAAAGAGGTAAGAGATGGGAAACTGCCCAATCTGGAGCCTTCTAACAGAGGTGATCTGTACCAAAGATTAAAAGAACTTTAAAAGAATAAAAGGTCACAAACCCCAGTGGAATTGAATAATCATGACAAAGAGCAGATTAGAAACTGGAGTTTTAATAATTTATCAGAATTGTCCATCTATGACAATTCTATGAAATATATTCTCCAAAAAGAGATTTCTAACAAGACTTGTACAGTCCTCTTGTACAGTCCTTGTGCATGCATTTAGAAGCTTATTATTAGTCAGATGAACAGAACATAGCAAAGACATAGAACAAGAGAACTTGTCTTGTTTCTCCTGGTTAAACTGACTGTGGACCTGTAGAGGCAGATATTATTGGGTGTCCAAACCCCACATTTACCATGGGGCTAGGGATTTTCCTTGAAGGATCTCCTTAAAAGATGAAGTTTTCACTCATGAGAGGAGAGAGGAAAATAATCACAGTGAGATTTACAGCAATTACCTTTCTGTGTCTAACTAAGAAGTGGTGAATTGCTGAGTAACACTCTGAATAGGTGATACATTTATTGTGTGGGATGACAGAAATTGCCAATACTGTATAAAGTTACAGGAAACTCTTGTATTAAACGCTGATCCTGTGGAAAAACTGACCCTATCCAAAACTGTGATCCATGCAAAAACTATTGTACAGGGTGTGGCGATGTGCTCCCCTTGTCCCCCTGCACTCCCCTCCCCTCCCAACCTTTTCCCATAACCCGGCTCAAGCAATAATCACCAGTGGTGATGGATGCATCCATCTCAAAGTGGATTTGGGGGAGACAGATAACAACACAACAGCCAAGGGCTAATTTATGGCAATGTGTCCACCTAACCATTGTGCTGGTCAATGTCCAACTCAAGCAAAATTTGGAAGAAACTAACATAGGCAGTCAGTATGTAAATATGACTATGAGTTAATCATCTTATCCCCATAAATAGTGAGCAGCCCAAGAGCCCTTTGAGCTCTCCTGCATGGCAGTGGGCTGCACACCAGGATCTCCCCTCGAGTAGGGATGCCTCTCAAGATTACTCCTCGAGGTTGAGAGATTCCTTGTTGCAACAGATCCTCAGTAAGTGACTAATAACATGCTAAACTTTGAAATCTTAGCTAAGTGATATAAAGGATGGATTGCACATATATAATCCTTTAGACATAAACCGTTGACCAAGTCTGGGACTAGGACTGGATCCAGCCACACCTAGACTCCTCTTTGAGAGGGAGTTTAGAAAGCAAGGGGGTCCTCTCTGAACCTCATGACTCAACAGGAGGGACTCACTGACAGTCTTGTCTGATCCTGTCCTCTATGCAGTAAATAATCAAGTGTACCTTGCCATCAAATCTCATTAACCACTGTTGCATTTACTAACAAACTTTGTTATCAATAAACATATTGCTCTTACGAGTGCACTCTCACTCCATCCATGACACAGGACTTGAAAATTTCACCTGACAAAATGAAAAGGTCACTTGGCTAAGGTCGCCACTGTGCAGTGTTATGCATTTTATGTGGGATACGCTCCTTTTAGGTTTAAATAATTCCTAAAACCACATGCATCCCAAATAGTTATCTAGAGCTACTACTTTCTATCATAGTCTAACACTGATAGTGTCTAGACTTATGAAGTAATTTGTAAGAGACTTGATAGTTCCTCAAGCTAAACGTGTCCAGGCAAGGTTGGCAGTCTGATCTCAAAAGACAGAATTATCTTGTAGCCAGTTATACTGCAGACAGCCGCCCTAATGCTGCTGCTTGTCATGCTTAGTCTTTGCATAACAGCCTTATGATTAGGGTATTTATGTTGGAAATTGAAGACGAGTTCTAGGCACACCTTAGCATTAAAAAATTTCAGTGCACACACCAATTAATCCCTAACTGAGTCTATGGGCATTCTGAAAGACTATATCTAGACATACTCAAAAGCAACAGTCATGAGATTTTAAATGAGCTGTGAAAGAAGATAGCATGCAATTGCAAAAAAGTTGAGGTTCTGTAAACAAAGTATTATATGTAGCATGTTCTTTTGAAACATTTTGGGAAGGAAAGAAGATACCTGTGTAACCACTTTGAACAACTCTGGTGTCTTCAGAGGCATCTACTTCTTAATATGGCAAGTAAAGCAGTTAATATAGGAAGATAAACAATTATTTTAGGAGTGGTGGACTGCCCCTTTAATAATTTTACTTTTAAAACTTAGATGAGGCTATCCCTGTGTTGAACAAACTGATTAGAATTTTGTAGTTTTAGAAGTAATAGCTCAGATTTCTATTACACTGATATTCTGTCATATATTCCCTTCCATAACAATCTCCACCTTAAGGGTGAGCAGGGTTTTTTTTTTATGTTTTACTCCTACTGTACTGTTAGAAGACTTCTACTGCTAAACCGACGGTTAAAAACTTTTCTTAATTTTTAATTTTACTTTATTAAGGGTCAGTGTTTAACTGTGTGGGCAGTCTCCAACATAGCAGGGATTCTGGAAAAACCTAAAGAGGAACCTTTCAGGTCAGGACTGTAGAAGGAAGAAGTTTAGAGCTATGAACAGGGAGGAAAAAAAAATTCTCTTGTTCCCAAGGAAACAACTAAGTTTTGAGAATCTAAGTATACATCCTACCATACATATCAAATTTCCATTGTCAACTTCTTAACCCACAAGGAACAACATCAGAAAAAACACATGTTGTCTAGTAATTCAGGTCAACATGGTAGCAATATGTTAAGTATGAAATTATTTCTGGAGCTACATAAAAAGCACTTCACTGATTTTGACTGATTTTCTAGCAGGTATTGATAAAAAAAAATTGATTAAATTAATAGCATGAGTGGAGCTATAAACATCTGACAATAGGTAAGACTCAAGAGAAAATCATAAAGGCTCAAAGTTTACAAGGCAGTCCCAAATAGCAAGCAAAACCCTGGTGAAGTGAATAGAAGTCTGCACAAGTACATGAGCCTATGGGAATTCTTTATAGAGGTATAGTATCCTATTAAAGCTACATGAGAGTTTATTAGGGCCATAATAAGTACCATTTTATCTTGTTACTTTAAAGACATATTCATTTTACTTTAAGTACACCACAGGAGACCTAATTCAATATTTATTGTAAGTGTCATAAATAATTTATGAAACAACAGTTCCTAAGGATTTGTGTAATGTTTAGTGACAACTGTAGGTTGTAATCAAGGTCAGTTGTCTACCTTTCTTGTTCTGTTTTGTCATTCACTATTTGGGCATTCCCTTTCCCTTCAAAGACATTCAAATTAGCCTATAATTAGAAGTGCCAGGAGCACTCACTATTCAGTTGGCTTTTATGCACAACACTAGGAAAGTTGAGAGAGGATTAGGCAGCCTCTTGTAGCAACAAGTAAAAATGGCTTTTATTATATTTATGTAAAGATAAGAAACAACGGAAAAAAAATATTTGCACTTAGGTACAAAGGAAAATAAATTTGAGATACAGTCCTTCTCCAACTAATTTGGAACACATTTCAGCAACTCTAGTTATCTGGAATCATTCAAACATGCCTATGGTAAGACCTGAAACAGTTTTGTCACAATGTGCTATGTGTCCTTCAAGAAAAATAACAGTTTTGAGAGGTGGATTCCTTGCCTATGGAAAAGTGTTAGAATTTGTCTATGCTTACTGAGAAAAATCTTTTTATCTGTGTTTTTCTAGCAAAGAGTATGCTTAAGCCTAATTAACCTAAAAAATTGAAACTAATCCTTATTTGCTTAATTTCCCGCATTTACTTAGCCATTTTCTCTACATCAAGAATTTACACTGACTTCTGTGTCTGTTTTTCTGAGCACTTTAGGATCACTCCAACTTCAACTTCATATATGTACATACTATTTCAAATCACAGCATCCTAAAAGTGATTGTCTCCATGAGTGGCCCTCGTGGTATAATAGCTCTTAAACTTATGTGGACTAGCAAAGCATCAACCTTCCAGATTTCTTGAACTCTTCTGATCAGATAGATAACTTGGAAATATCATTGTGTAGCAAAGGTCAGTAGACTCTTGCAGAAATATTTACCATGGTTTTCTGACTCATCAGTGCTTTGCAGATGCTGTGGCATTAAAGGCCTACACAAACAGTTTCAGGTACACCTTTAGTTGGTACCAGAGAGAAAATCAAGTTGGAGGAGGAGAACGAAAGGGAAAAGAAAGAACATAAATCTTGGATCTAGATTCTTTTAGATGTTTTAAACACCTAATTCTAGCAGATTTCATATTTAAGCAGAATATGACACAAAAATTTAAAATGTTACTGGAAAAGGCTAATAAGGTCCTACTGATAGTTATTTTAGCTGCTTTCCTAAAGAATTATCCAGATATGTATTTTTGTTTCTCATATTCTCTCATGAAGCTGTTGGCTAAATCCAATGTTTAAAGAAATAAACATGTTTCAGGGAGCAATATCAGTCCTGTGTGAGTATATGTTATGTCTCACCAACCCAACATTTTTACCCTCTTTCATTCTTCAGTAACAGGTAGTGTGTGCTCCAAAATTAATATTAGCTCACTTCTTTCTCCTGGATGAACACAATATTGGTACTGAAGAAAAATTAAAAGTATGTATAAATTCAACGTATCTTAACAGGCTTCTCATATCAGAGGCAAGAAAGCAGCTGAAAGAGGTATGGTTTAGTTTTACTGCAAGCATGAGTTTTGACTTTTTTATTCTTGAGAAAAAAATGTTGGAGGAGAAGTCAACTGGTTCAGAAATCAGCCTCTTTAGATTCTGTCTAGCTATTGTGTTTTCTTGTACAACTTAAGAATGATAACAGTTTTCAGTCAGAATATTCAGAAAAATAAGAAGGCAGTAAACATAATTTCCCTTTTTTATAGATGAAGTAATTGATACCCAGGGGACCAAATAATTCTTCACACAATCAAGTGGAACATCTGAGAATTGAACCAGTCTTATCTGTGTTCAAGAGAGATACCTTTTCTAGAAAATTGAATGTCTTGCTCCTTCATAAATTTACACAAGTATATTGGGTTGAACCTGTGTTTTGATTCTCCTTTCTACAAGAATCATGTAGCAGCAATGTTAGCAATTTGTTTTTACTGTGTGCCTTTGGATTGACTTTAATTATCAACCACCCAAATAAAGAAGTTCAAAGGAGCCCTACTGTCCTTTGGAAAGGAAAAATGCACAAAGGAACAAGAGAGAAAGTGCCTTAGGAACAGTCCCAGATGACTATTCCCCTCTGAAATGCCATCACAATTATAGTCGTTAATGTTGGTGCACAAAGACCATTGTCTAAGTCTAGAAGACAGTGACTCACTTTGTTTTTAACAAAGCACCATGTGTACCATACAGTAAAGATAAATACAAATCATAAATGAAGGGGCTTTTGCTTTATGCCAGGCACCAAGGAGCTTCTCCCTGACCAGCAAGAATTGTTGGTTTTTTTTCCTTTAAAATGTCTTCTGTAATTCAAGTTACACTTATTTTTAGGGAGGTGTTAACTCTGTGATATGAGTGTGTTCATAATAACATACAACCCTTTTGTCCTTTTAGTCCATGGGATAAGGACGTATTTCTTTATATTATAAAATTCTGTCATCTTCTTTTATGTTTCGTCATGTACCTCTTTATATTATAAAGTTCTGTCTTCTTTTATGTTTCCTCTGTGCACAGAAAGTGGTTAAGTATTATGGGAAAAAGCAGTATACAATTATGTAATTGAAGTCAATTCCATAATTATTCTCCTTATGCTCACCATACTACTGCTGCATTGGTAACTTCTGGTACAACCAGTTAACAATATTGTGACAGTGATGTGAGCTGGGCCTCAGTGTGCTAAGATTCCTGCAATGTCTGCTATGCTTTTTACAGGAAATATAAGTGGTGAAAAAGAAATGGTAATTATCATAAGATTATATTTTACCAGAGAATAGATTGCGTTTTATATTACAAGGAAAAAACCTGTCCTGTTGTCTATAAGACACTCCTTTTCCAAACAGCAGAGGTCTGCTTCAAGCAGAAGGGCAAAACCATTTGTCATAATGAAAAGTGTTAAGGAATAGAAATGCAGGGGTTGTTGTTAGCTTCCTTCATAACAAGGAAAATGATTCATAACAAGGAAAATGATTCTTCAGGCAATCCTGTCTCAGTGAGGCAGTTCAGCCTAAAGGGTTCCTGCTCCTCCATCCTACGTTTGTTCTACCAAACATCTGAACAAATAGCTTAGGCATCCCAATCGTGAATCTATATTTAAGTGCAAATATCTAGCAATAATTTTCATGTGTTGGAATTTGCCATGGGATCTCTATAGAAAAGATCCATTCAAAGCGTATTTACAAAGGAAGATTTTACATTATATGATGGTACAAATTCATATACCTAGCTTTTGAAGTACACTACCTTGGCCCAGCCACTAGATTTTTCAACTACTGCTATTTTGCTCTTTATATGAAACTTTAGATTCTTTTATCATTTCTGTTCTTTAAATATTCTCATGATATCTTTACAATTTATAATGTTAATACATCTTTTTTTTCAATATATTTTATATGCATATATATATTTATAGGTGTATATTTACAGAGAGTTTATGTATTCTCCCTGGGATAATTATACTGTATTTTCCAGATAATCACATTTGCTTAATATATTCCCTTAATGTTCTCTGAGCCTCGAATTTTTACGTTAATATTACTATACTTTTTCAAAGCATATTGTTTCACATGACATTTTCAAAGAATAAGGAAAATCCAACACTCCTTAATTTAAAAAAGGGAGGATGGGTTACATTATGTCACTTTGACAAATTAATCATGTTAAGCACTGACCCCACTCCTTGAATGATCAACACTGCAAATTAGTATTCGTCGTGACTATATGAACATTTCTTTATCCTGCATGTAAGATTTTACTAGAGCACATAGCTTCATGAATAAAATTTGACTCTTGACTTCAGAAGGGCTAGGTACTTTTAGAAACAAGGACAAAATGTGGAGCTTTGATTTTCTAGAAAATCACTGTTGTGTGATCCACTATGAAGAATTATTGACTTGCGGTCTTCATGTTTAAGGTCCTTATAGTCTTTATTTATATATTTAATTCAACATTGTATGTTGTCAAAAGCATCTAATTATTCTGGCTGACACAAATAATGCTGGATAGCAAGTATAACAATAATTTCTTCTTTTACAATATTTTTCCATTGTAATTTTTCATATGTGAATATGTAATGCTTATTTGCAAAAAGAACAGTACAACACAGCAAGAGATAGATTCAACCAAGAAGCTGAATTATTCGAAGTTAATATTCTCATTTACATTTCATTAATTGCTTTTGAACAGATTATGCTATTGACCATTTTTTTCTATTCAAACTTTCCTTAGAGCTTTTCTATGAACATATTCATTGTAATAATTACATGTCTGCAAACTCATTGCAGGAAAAATGCATTCTGTTGCTTGCTGCCAAAACCTACTATTCACGTAGTCAGTGGTTATCTAAGTTGTATTATCTGTTGGTTGACAGGATGACCTTACCTATATATAATTTCACTGCTGAAACATAATTTAATCAACTAACCTTGTTTCATGAAAAAATTTAAAAGTACTATTAGCCTAAAACTCATTTTCTATGAACATCATTTGAAACAAGACTTAGGTCTCATAAATTATTGATGAGAAAGAATAACTGATGACATAAAAGGCCACTTAATTCATTGAAATGTTTGCGAGGAAGTTTTTACTCCTCTAATAATTTTAATTGAAAAAAAATTCAAAAAATATATAGAGACATTAAAAAAAGTAAAGAAGGGCTTTTCTACTCCCCAATGAAATTATTTAAATTCTATGTTGAATCTGACTGCTTTTTCTGAAAGAGATTTTAATTTTTCAACAACTAGAAATTATTTCTATTAAGGCTATGTAATTCAACAAAGTAACAAAACATTACAAAGTCAAAATTAATATCATGTGGCAACATATTCCCCATCCTATGATAATAACCCCCAACCAACTGTCCTACCTAAACCCCTCAAAGCAGTATGTTTTTTCCTGTCCTCCTCCGTTGTACAGCAATATTTCTCTTACCACTTGCAAAATACCCTGCCTCATGCTTTCCTTCCTCAAAAAAGAAACCAGCAATGAATGTGCCCAGTAAATGGCACAGATGTAATTTCCTTCCACTATTTTGTGAAACAAAAGTAGAGTGCCTTACTGTTTCTCCTCTGCAGAACTGAGAAGCAGGGCTAATCTACTAGCTGTAGCACATTGCTTGGCACAATTTGGAAGGGCTAGCTGATGTAGTGAAGTTCATCCCTTACCAACAGTCTTTTTGCTCAGCCAGTTGAGAAGCACATCCTGCCTCTCAGTCCTTTGGGAAATCAGATGGTACCCTATATTCCACCTGATAGCTTAAAGAAAATGGCTTTGGTGAGTATGGTTTGTTAGCACACTCTAGAGAATGCAAGAGACAAATAAATAAAACAATTTAACGGTTTTAGTATTGCCTCCTAACTGTGTACCTATTTTCAGATACACTGGGAATTTTCCACTTTCCATAAATTCTAACAACCTTCAAAGAAAGAAACTTGAAACTCCCCAGATCAGCATCCTTCTTCATCTGGAGATGGTGGCTTTGGGATAAATAGCCCTTGATGGATTTTTCTTCCATGAATTTTTCTGATTGTTTTTAAAGTGCTGAAAAACTTTCAAGATTCACAGACTTCTGTGGCTTAATTCCCAGTATGCAAACAAATATTTCATTTTACTTTCTTTAAACTTGTCATTTCCTAGTGTTATTTGATTGTTCACTAATTGTTTTGTGTCCCCATGTCACAGTATATTTTATACATATCTGCAACACTTTCTCTCCCCTTATGTTACTTTGCCATGCTGAAGAGTCCTAGTCTACATAGCTGTTTCTGAGAAGAAGTTGAGAAGAATATTTGATCATCCTGACTGTCCTTCTATTTTTCTAATTTAATTATATTATTTCTGATAAGGGGACCATATGAGTAGACAGTATTCAAGAAGTTGAGTCTTATTTATTTACACAATATTCTAGTGGTCTTTACAATTTTATTATGTAGAATTAGAACACCTTGCACAACTGGTTCCATATTTTCTATAAGAATACTTCTTGTATGGACAGTAAGCTATATAGAAACTGGTGATAAGATTATGAAAGAGACATGACAATGTTAGTGGAGGCTGCGTGTATTAATAACAAGAAAATAAGCAAATCTGCATGCTATGCAAACAACATCAATCCTAAAAGAGCAGAGAGAAGGATGACATATTTTTTTTAGACAGATTTCAGTGAACATGTAAAGAATTCAGATATCAAGAGTAATAAATAAAAACATCCAGCCTTTTAAAACACAGGATTAGATTAACATGGTGCATTATTTAGTGATGAAAAAATGGGTACAGCAACTACTTATAGATACCTGAGAAGACTAAAATGAGAAAGAAGTATAACTTAGCTTTGTATAAAACAATATTAATAAAGGAAAATATAGATGTCTATTATGTAAAGTCTATTAGACTGTGAAATAATGCAGAGGAAGTGACAGAATTATGACTGTTTCAGCCATGTAAAACTAGACCAAATTAAACAATTACAAATAGAGATATAATAGAAAAGTCATACTCTTACAGATTTGGATAAATAATTGTTTTTAATTTTTTTCCATCTCAAATTTCACTGTTTCTGTGAAACAGGAATAAAACAACAATCCTAAACACTCAACAGTCTAATTTTTTCAATGGATGTTTATATTATTTTAGTCTGTCCCTCTTCTTTGTCCATAAACAAAATGTTTAAAATTATCATTAAAATGCTGAATAACATCTACAAAACAGAGACTAAAAAGCTTAAATCTTTCTGCAATTGGGTTTACTATCCTTCATTTTTCAATTAAAAACATTCAGTGCATTTAAAGAGAGAGACTTTTGCCTATTTTGCAACAGATGCCAAATTAACATTTTTTATGGCATGCATTCTCTGTGTAGGTTTAATTTGCCAGGCAAACTAGCTTTGTTGGTGGTGATTTTTTCATCTATTTGCTTTAATATTCACAGAATGTTTTGGGTTTTTTTTTTAAGAATTGGATAAATTTTTCCTTCATAGCAAATTACAGCATCTGCTGCATTGTTGCTTTATTGTTTCCACTGTTCATCCAAGATTTAAATTACTGTATGACCCTCTGTGATATCTATAGAGGGAGCTAAGTGCAAGATGTCTCCTAGTGTGCCTTCACTCTGGCCCTTATATCTAGCAGTGACAATATCCTAGACTGTGTTTGTTATCTACCCATTTCATCAATAAAGCAGCCAGGGAGACCAATTCCATATGTTGAAGTACTACTGAACTTTAGAAAGGCGGACTTTGGGCTGTTCGGGAGTCTGGTTAACAGAGTCCCTTGGGAAGCAGTCCTGAAGGGCAAAGGAGTCCAGGAAGGCTGGATGTTATTCAAGGAGGAAATCTTAAAGGCGCAGGAGAAGGCTGTCCCCATGTGCCGCAAGTCGAGCAGGTGGGGAAGACCAGCCTGGCTGGACGGAGAGCTTTGGCTAGAACTCAGAAAAAAAAGAAGAGCCTACCGCCTTTGGAAGAAGGGGCAGGTGACTCAGGGGGACTACAAGGATGTTGTGAGGATATGCAGGGAGAAGATCAGAAAGGCGAAGGCGCAGCTGGAACTTAAACTGGCCACTGACGTTAAAGACAACAAAAAAAGTTTTTATAAATGTGTCAGTGACAAAAGGAGGGCCAGGGAGAATCTCCCTCCTTTGTTGGATGCAGAAGGTAACCTGGCCATGAAGGATGAGGAGAAGGCAGAGGTACTTAATGCCTTCTTTGCCTCAGCCTTTAATAGTCAAGCTAGTCATCCTCGGGTTTTTCAGGCCCCTGAGCTGGGAGATGGAGATAGGACGCAGAGTGAAGTCCCAGTTGTTGAAGAGGTGGCAGTCACCGACCTGCTCCTCCACCTGGATGCGCACAAGTCCATAGGCCCAGAAGGGATCCACCTGAGGATAATGAGGGAGCTGGCAGAGGAGCTGGCCAGGCCACTCTCCATTATTTATCAGCAGTCCTGGTCAACTGGGGAGGTCCCGGATGACTGGAAGCTAGCAAACGTGACACCCCTCTACAAGAGGGGTCAGAAGGAGGATCCGGGGAACTACAGGCCTGTCAGCCTGACCTCGGTGCCGGGGAAGGTCATGGAGCAGGTCATCTTGAGTGCCATTATGCAGCAAGTGCGGGACAACTGAGGGATCAGGCCCATCCAGCCTGGGTTTATTAAAGGGAGATCCTGTTTCACTAACCTGGTCTCCTTCTATGACAAGGTGACCCGCTTAGTGGATGAGGGGAAGGCTGTGGATGTTGTCTGCTTGGACTTTAGTAAGGCCTTTGACGCTGTCTCCCACAGCATTCGCCTGGAGAAGCTGGCTGCACACCGCTTGGATGGGTGCACTCTACACTAGGTTAAAAACTGGCTGGATGGCCAAGCCCAGAAAGTGGTGGTGAATGGAGTCAAATCCAGTTGGCAACCGGTCACGAGTGGTGTTCCACAGGGCTCAGTGTTGGGGCCAGTCCTGTTCAATATCTCCATTGATGATCTGGATGAGGGGATCGAGTGCACCCTCAGTAAGTTTGCAGATGACACCAAGTTAGGTGGAAGTGTCGATCTGCTGGAGGGTGGGAAGGCCCTGCAGAGGGATCTGGACAGGCTGGATTGTTGGGCCAGGGCCAACTGCATGAAATTCAACAAGGCTAAGTGCCGGGTCTTGCACTTGGGTCACAACAACCCCATGCAACGCTACAGGCTGGGGCAGGACTGGCTGGAGAGCTGCCTGGCAGAAAAGGACCTTGGGGTGTTGGTTGACAGCTGCCTGAACATGAGCCAGCAGTGTGCTCAGGTGGCCAAGAGGGCCAATGGCATCCTGGCCTGTATCAAGAATAGTGTGGCCAGCAGGACCAGGGAGGTGATAGTGCCCCTGTACTCGGCACTGGTGAGGCCGCACCTCGAGTACTGTGTTCAGTTTTGGGCCCCTCACTACAAGAAGGACATCGAGGTGCTGGAGCGTGTCCAGAGGAGGGCAGTGAAGTTGGTGAAGGGTCTAGAGCACAAGTCTTATGAGGAGCGGCTGAGGGAACTGGGGTTGTTTAGTCTGGAGAAGAGGAGGCTGAGGGGAGACCTTATTGCTCCTTACAACTACCTGGAAGGAGGTTGTAGCAAGGTGGGGGTCGGTCTCTTCTCCCTAGTAACGAGTGATAGAACGAGAGGAAACGGCCTCAAGCTGCGCCAGGGGAGGTTTAGGTTAGACATTAGGAAAAAGTTCTTCACTGAGAGGGTGGTCAAGCATTGGAACAGGCTGCCCAGGGAAGTGGTTGAGTCTCCATCCCTGGAGGTATTTAAAGAACGGATAGATGTGGTGCTTGAAGACATGATATAGATGGACTTGGCAGTGCTAGGTTAACGGTTGGACTCGATGATCTTAAGGGTCTTTTCCAACCTTGACGATTCTATGATTCTATACCTCAGTACAGGGCTCAATCTGAGACTTCTCAGCTTCTTCTTTTAAAGTATCTGCTCCTCCTTTCAGGCTCCAAATTCTAAATACCTTTTTTCATTCCCTAAGCCACATCTGGAAAAAATAGAGAAACTTCTTTCTCCTCTCTTCTGTGGCAAACTCTCAGCTATACCTGCTTCTTATGATATTCAGTGTCAGGAGGGGAGGAGTAATCGTGGGAAGACATAGAGTTTAGCACAGAATAGATCTTTAAGCAAGAAGTAGCAGTGGCATCAGTGCTTCAAGAGGTGCATTATGGGCAAGTGAGTAAACTTTCTCTAACCGATTAATTCATGAAGTGGTTTTTTTTTAGGAGAATGTGGCCTAATTTTTTAGAATAAATAGAGGAAATAAATATTGGAGAGAATTAACATTGACAGTTATAGAAGAAAATAAAGACATACAGAGAAAGGCAGCAGAAAACCTATAGAGATGTTCCTCTGGAAAAGCTCATTAAGCCCGAGAAAATAATTTGAATTCAGTGTAATTAATTTTCTGCTCCTCTCCTCTGTGGTGTGATCCCAGAACTCAGGAAAATACATAAAAGCAAGGGACCATGCAAGGCTTTGTACAGGTGATCAGTGCATCCTTAGTTTAGAAAATTAGAGCTATTTCTTGTTTATCTGTTGCTAAATCTAAGGCCAAATCTGTGCAGCAGCTGACCTTGGTGTAAATTTCCAGGCTGTGTAAGGCTTTAATTCTATCAGTATGAAGTGAAATGGAGTTTGGGGACCCAGTTTGAACAGGATAAAATATGTTATTTTCCCTCCCATTCATGCCTGTGCTTTTCCAAACTTCCATCAGGGATGCTAATTTGTGTTAATTGATGCAGTTTTTTCCTGTTCATGATAACACTCATTGTGAATCTCCTTGCCAATCAAAAAGATCATAATAGACCATAATGGAAAATTTACTAAGAATAACCAGCCACTGCTGCAGTTAATATCAATAGCATTTTCCTATCACATATGCCTCCTTATAGTGAAACAAAAGCTACAAAAAAATTGCCAGGAGCATCAACATCAAGAAGGATTTCACAAGTTCAGAGAGACAAAGAATCATGTTGTTAATGTATAGAACATAGTACTGAAGCGGCATCAAAACCAAACCAAACCACAAGAGAGGATTTGTAAAGTTGGGCCACTTTATATAATGAAATAGAGTCAGCGAAACTTTTCAAGTGATTGAATAATACACTAAAACTTAAGTTCACAGCTCAGATAGAAATGAGAGCTGATAGGATTTGGTAGATTTTCATGCTTTTTTTTTCCCTCCCTCCTCTATGTTTTAGTGCTGTGTACTGGAGACAGAACACATTTCACTCACTTTCTGGTAATTCATCTGCCATGAAATGGTAATTTCAAGAAGATTGTTACCTTTCACGAAGGTTTTTAATGAACTGATGGCACGTGTGCATCCTCTGTTTAAATGGTATTGACATGGATGCCGGTGTGGTATTGAAAAGCAGTTTTACAATTCCGGCCTTCACTGCATGGGTGCAAGGTACTGCTCTGTATCTCCCTGTGTGTGAAATCAAATCTTTGGTCCAGTTCTGGCATATGGTGAGTTGAAACAAATAAAATATTGACCTGACAGAAGATGTCTTCCCCTTTTTCCTAAAGCTCCACAGATCTATCAGTTCACGTCCTGAGAGCTGTCATTACAAAGATGACCCTTGATCACAAGTCCAGATTTATAATCCTGCTCTGACACCTACAGCATGACTGTACCACCTTGTAGTTCTGCTTGGCTTGATTAATCCAAGTTTTTAGTTGAAAATCATACCCTTTCCCTGAAATACAAATGCCATCATTCAAAAAAGTCTCTTCCAGTGTTTCCCTGTAAGTAGCAGTGGTATTTCTCACTTAAATTACCCCAAGTCTTAGGCCAGGAATTTAGAAATAACGTCACATCTTCCTGGACTCACACTCAAAAGAAAATTGAAATGCATCTTGGAGACATCTAAAACATAACCTTTCAATGAGCACCAGTATCGTTAAGATATGCTACTCTTTCCAGAACCAGAGGTTAAGGTTACAAGATGGTATGTAACCCATCGCCTCTCCTCAACTCTATAGAGAAACTGAGGCCATCATTGAAGAATGCAGGTCAGTAAAAGAACAAAATGCTGTGTTCCAGCCACTGACCTGTAGCACCTGTAAGAAACATGCAAACAAACTGAAAAAAAAAAAAAAATCCAACAGAAGCAAGACAGTCTGACTTAGTCTTTTAGCTACCAAAGCTACAAGGGCTTGGAATTCATTTGGTATTTTTTGGCCTTGACCTGTATAAATACTGGACTCAAGAAGTGCTTCATATAACAGCATGACATCAGATGATACAAACTAATGATCTGACAACATAAGTCAGGTTTTTTTTATCTGTAAAGTTGTACATCCAGACATAAGAGTTCTACTTTGGAAATGATTGAGGGTGCACAGACACCCAAGCCCTCTTGGAACAGCTGTTACATCAGAAGAAAAGATTTTGAACTCTCCAACCCTGATGAGTTTACAAGGTTAGAGGAGGAGCATGTGAAACAGTAGGGAGCATGAGAGAACGACAGAGGATTGGATGAGGTCAAAGAAGCTGCCAGATCTTTGCCCTCACTGCTGGAAACTTTTTCAGCTGCTAGGAGCAAAGAAAATAACTAATCAGCTGTCTACTCCCTTCACAAGTCCCAGAGCAGCCCATGGGGCTGCCATCTGTGGAAAGAAGATGATGACTTGAGCACCCTCTCATTAACCATCAAAAAGGTGTGAAGTAGCAGTCTTACACTGAAACACCTTTCTGTTAAAAGCTCCTCATCTGACAATATTCTGTGTTTCAGAGGAACATGAATATTTGACAAAAAAATTGACATAGATTAAGAGGAATGTACCATTGGTGCTGATCCCTGTTTTCCTGCCTTGGGCTTTGGGCATTACTGGGAGGCAAGTGTTCAACTGCTCTAATTGCACTGCTCTGTGTGATGAGCAACTCCCAGGGAAGTATGTTGAACTGTCAATGCAATTAGGCATATGTAAGTGTGATGGTTTTGGCTGGGATAGAGTTAATTTTCTTCACAGAAGCTAGTATGAAGCTATGTTTTGGATTTGTGCTGAAAACAGTGTTGATAATACAGGGATGTTTTTGTTATTACTGAGCAGTGCTTACACAGAGTCAAGGACTTTTCTGCTTCTCACACCACCCCACCAGTGAGTAGGCTGGGGGTGCACAAGAAGTTGGGAGGGGACACAGCTGGGACAGCTGACCTAGACTGGCCAAAGGGATATTCCACACCATATGACATCATGCTCAGCATACAAAGCTGTGGGAAGAAGAAGGAAGGGAGGGACATTTGGAGTGATGGCATTTGTCTTCCCAAGTAACCATCATGCGTGATGGAGCCCTGCTTTCCTGGAGATGGCTGAACACCTGCCTGCCGATGGGAAGTAGTGAATGAATTCCTTGTTTTGTTTTGCTTGCTTGTGCAGCTTTTTCTTTACCTATTAAACTGTCTTTATCTCAACCCACCAGTTTTCTCACTTTTACCTTTCTGACTCTCCTCATCCCACCACAGGGCTAGTGAGGGAGCGGCTGTGTGGTGCTTAGTTGCCATATGGGGTTAAACCACAACAGTAAGTCACAAAAGTACCTTTCATAAGGTACCAGTCTTATCACAAGTGCCTGATGCACAGGGGATACTGTTATTAACAAGAAAAATATAGTAAATGTGGTCTGTCTAAACCAAAGAGCATAAGCAGAATTGTTCACTTAGGGCAAAATAAGCAAAACTGCAGGAGGAAAACTAGAAATAACATAGTTAAATAGAAAACCACTATAAAAAAAATAGAATAAAATAAAAAAATTAGGGTTTGTAAGCTATTACTTAAATGTACTTGCGCTTTCAAGAGACTGGGAGACCAGGATGTCTAGACACATCCTCTGGAGTGTGTTGGGGTGCTCTGTTTTATGATTCTTGCTTGCTGATGTCAGAAGCTGTGAATGAAGGTCACTGAAGTCCACTGTAAATTTTTTTACTGCACATGTTGTATCTAAGACTTCAGATAGCTAAAGGATGTACTAAATTGGAGTTTATATTCACCATAAGAATCTACAAGTCAATCCTTACTTCTACTTGACAATCTTCTTGGTAGTGGCAGCTTTTAAGTCTGTATAGGAAGCACAGGTGTTTTGAGTGGGCACTATCCAAAAGTATAGCCAGCTGTAGATGGCCAGTAGATACTGAAGCTGCACTGAAACCTGAAGAGTCTAATGTGAGAATCTGAAAGTGAGGAAACAGCAAGGTGAGGACAGGTGTTCATCTGGATAGAGCAGCCCTATATGTATGCAGGTCATGCATATGTCATTATAGACCTCGTCCTAAGCATACACCAAGCCACTGAGGTGCTTTCTCCTTATACAGGCTATTAGGAATGTTTAGGAAGCAAAACAAGTTTTGTGTGATCTCAGAGTTGACAACACTTCTCAAGTGGTGTTGGACCACAAGACGATGAGACATAGCAAACAGTAAATTCCTGAAATTAAAGAGTAAACTTTGCATTTTCATATAGAATATGGCAGCAGTCAATGAGGTCTGAGGGTTGATTGTGGCTCATCAGTCCAGGAATATCGGTAAGTGTTTTAAAGGTCACACCCATACATTAAGAAAAGTCAGAAAAAGAGAAGAGAAAAGGAGTAAAAATATTGCATGCTTGGAAACAGAGTAATATATTCAGGGGTAAAACTAAGTTTACTGATAGTTGATGTTCTACAAAGACTCATAAATCATATCAGGACAAAGAAAAATTATTCATATCCAAATCAAATACTGACAAGGTAGCATAAGCTCTTACACAAGACAGTAAACAAAGCTGAATTAGGAGGACCCATCAGCTCACTTCAGAGTCAGGATAAAATAGTTAAACTAAGAACTCACTCAGAGAAACTGCACACATAGCTGTAGAAATATGCCAGTCCTCAATCTGCCATCCTTTGGATAAAGCATCACAAATTAATCAGAAATTAATTTGCCATTTGTCCATGTCCAGAGATAAATTTACTATGGAAAATGTCACAAATTTCTTGCTGAACTGGAATAGAATCAACTCAATACACGCACAGGCAGTATCAGGAAGTAAAATAAGCTATAATCTTCAGTCTGGTAGAACCTTAATATTATATATGGGTATATATGTTGTCAGACTTAGTACTGAGCTAAAATAAAATTTGGAATCTGATACCTGATCCCATCCAAATAAAGCAGTGTGATAATGCATGTCTAGCAGATGTCATTTGCAAAGACCAAACTCACCTAATACATGTAAGAGACAAGAATTATTATCCTGTTCTTTGTTATTAGTACAATTAACAACCAGTAAGCAGATAAGCAGTGGAGTCTGCAGTAAGCAGAGAAGCAGAGTGCAGAACTAATATGGTGATCATCAAGGCTCCTGGCTCTACATAAAAAGCTGATTAGACAATATCTAGAAGTGATTCAGGAAGTTTGAAGGGGAAGCTCCCCACACAAGGATGACAGCATGATGAATGGATATGTAGTCTTCGGTGATAGATTCAGAATTGTACCCGGATATAAAAGAAAGGATCTAGCTAAAGTGAATTTGCCCTCTCTGTGGATTAACAAAGATAGAAGTGAAATTTAGATTTCTCTGACTCATATGGAGTTTAGTAGATTATTAAGACACCACCAATTCATTGCTACATTTTCTAAAGAAAGAACAATATTGAGAAACTGGAGTTAATAAGAAGCCATTTGAACATGAATTTTCAAGACACTGTAAGGCAAATTACAAGTGTAATAATCTGTCTCCATTTTTTGTACAAGGTCAAAACAGAAAGAGTTGCAGCACAACAGTGGAATCTGTGGAACTTAATGTATGCTCCTGTAACATTTGAAGACATGAAAGAGTAACACCAGTTCAGAAAGAATATGATCAGTCACTAAAGAAAGTGATGTCATTACTCAAGCAGAAAATATCAAAATCAGCCTAGATACAATCTGATTCATGGTGAAACAAAAATATGTAGGATATGTACTCATTTCATGGATTCAAGCCAGATGAGAGAAAACTGAAGTCTCTGTCTTCAATGTAACCTCCACAGGACAAGAAGCATTACAGCAGGTTCAGGATAAGATCCAATTTTGTGCACAGCACATGTTTTGAGAAGCACCTTTCACTGATCCATTGAGACAACTGCTACATAAGAACATTACTTGGCAATGTTCATGACATGACACTGAAACACTATTCTGTAAGGCATCAGTGCTTAGACTCCCTGACACCAACATGCCAGTCACCATTCAAGTATATGCAACCAGAGAAGATTTTAGAGCTTGTCTGTAAGACAGAAGTCATCTCATATGCAAGACAATTTCTGAATGAATTATGCCCAGACTGAACACTACTTACTATGTTGTCTGTCACAAAAGGTGCGTAAATGGAGAAGACTGTAATATGGGTCACATTACAATCTATGCAAAGCAATACCATCTAAAAAATCTCATGTAACCTGCATCATATTTTGATTTAGCTGCAAAAATATTTGTAAATGTATGTTATCTCCAATACCAAAATGTGATGTTTAGATGCTACATAGAGCTGCAGGATAACACATCTCAAAATCAGGGGATGAAATTTTACCTCCAGTGTGATCTAACCCTGCACCCAATATAATTTTATGAAACATAGAAAGAGAGATAATGTAATTTCAGCTTCACATAAAGTTTTTTATGAGGATTGCCTTCACAGAACATGATGGGCCATGGAACATAATGGGCTACAGAAAGTGTTATGGTATTCTGACTGTATAGAAAGTTTGTTGATGGTAAATGACAGAAAGATTATTCTGAGAATATTGAAAAAAGCAGCACCAATTTCAAACCAAGGTGTTTACTTGCTTCATAGTTGAAGGCATTCAGAAAGCAAGAGCTTGAGTGGTATGCAAAGTAGTAACTAGTCTGAGACTACAAAGGTCATATAACCGAAAGGAAATGTAATCGTATTGCAAGACTAATGAAGTGTAAGAAAACTGCTTGCATTTTGGTGAGCACTTATGGTGTTAATTTTTCCAATACTTGTTGCATCTACAAGGCAACTCAGCATAAGTGGCCGTTCCTGAACTAAAGGCTGCTTTTGCAAGGTTGTGTCTTTAAATAATCATGATTTAGACATAAAAGAAGGCTCTGCTACCACTTATCAAATTTGCCAGTTGGAGCCATTAAAAATGGTGGTAATGATGCTACTCCCCTTTGTAAAGAGGTTTATGGTGTGTTGATGACAAGTGTAATGTTACACCGAGGTATAGTGAGTGGTCAAATTATCGGAAATTTATTATCCATGATATAAAATGAATTTATTTTTAATGGGTAAATTGGTCCTTTTTTTGGACGTGTATATTTCCTGTTCAGATAGTTTAGAAGAACTACATCCTTTTACTCGAGCTCTTAGAGAATATAAACTTGCATTTAGTTGGCAAAGACCTGCAGAAACAAAGGCAAGACAGAGCTACTAAGAATTAGAACAAAAACAAATACAAAAGCCAGAGTGACTAGAAGAGCCATAACAGCTACAGAAAAGAAATGAGGTCAGAAACAAACTGACTAAAGAAAATGTTTCCCAATTTTGTGATGCATGAGATTGTCATGGGAATATTGTTATGGTTCCATATTTTGTATTAAAACAAAACAAAACCAAACACCTGAGAGCTGATGTGAGACTTACATTCTCAAATAATGTTGAAATAAGAGTTTATATTTATTTAGAGATGTAATTATACACAGGTTTATTTTATCCTCATCTCCATATGATAAAACATCAAACAGAGAATAAGCTCTGTTTCATATAAAAAAATTTGCGTTAATACTTCGTTTCAATATATGATGTCAAGGCAATGAATGAAACAGCGCAGAAATAACTGGATCAGGACATAAAAGGTCATGTCATTTAAATGCATTTATTGAATAGCTCAGCCTAGTGAACAGTTTACTTGATGTACCTAATGATGAAATAATTTTCCCTGCCTCATTATTTTTCTCCCGGATTTTGGTGTTCAACTGTGGGGCAGCAGCCTATGTGGTCCAGTTCACTCTAGGTCTCCCTTCAGGAGCAGCACAACTAATGATGAAACCAATTTTAATTAGGCTAACAACAACTTTTTGTTTCCATATATATAGCATTTTCTCTTTTGCATGTACTGTTTTTGAATGCAACAGACTGAAAACTGAAAATATCTTTTTCACAGAATTTGTGCTTGATATACAGAAGGGAAAGTAAATCTATATGTTTACTTTTGTAAGTAGGAAGCCTCATACCTGTTTGAAACTATCTCTGTTAATTGTACATTGGCTGTCAGAACACTCCTTGAATTAGAATTGTACAATCATAGAATTTAGGTTAGAAGGGACCTTTCAAAGTCACCTATTTCAGTCCTCTGCTCAAAGCAGATTCAGTTGCGTCAGGGAGCTCAGGGTCTTGTTCAGCCTAGGTTTAAAGCTCCAACAACAGGAATTCTGCAGCTTCTCTATTCTAACTATCCTCTTGGTGATTTTTTCTCCACTATTTAATTGGAATTTCCCTTGTTGCAACTTTTATTCATTGCCTTTTCTTGTATTGCTTTGCATCTCCTAGAAGGCCCTAGATCCATCTTCTCTAGAACAATCCCTTAGGTAGCTGAAGTCAGCAGTAACATCTGCCCTGAGCCTTTTCTTCTTCAGGCTGAGCAAAATCAGCTCTCTCAGCCTCTCCTCTTGTGTCATGTGTGCTCCAGCTCCTGACCATATTGGTAGACCTCCACTGGATTCACTCCAGTATGTCCATGTCTTTCATGTACTTGGGGAGTACATGAGTGAAGTTCAGTCTGGGAAGAAGGTGGAGATGGGGGAAAGGGATTTTAGTTCTGTTCTTATTTCTCACTATCCTACTGTATTATTAATGGGCAATAAATTAATTTCCCCAAGTTGAGTCTTTTTTGCCAGTGATGGTAATTGCTGAATGATCTCCCTGTCCTTATCTTGACCCATAAGCTTTTCCATCTTGCTTTCTCCTCCTGTCCTGTTGATGGAGGGAGGGTGAGAGAGTGGCTTGGTGGACACTTGGTGACCAGCAAAGGCCACCGCAAAGTGTGTGAAGGTTAACAGGATGTTTGTTGAGCCACCATTTGCTTCTGGGACTGTGAGGCGTGAAGGCAGTCCAATGCTAGCTGGCACCACATGGCTTACGGGGGAAAGAGTCAATCCCTGCAAGACTCCCTATAACAGTACTGCCATGAAGTAGCGTCATACAGAAGAAACTTTCTTTACTTGCAAATGTTTGTGCTTTTCTGTGCATTTCAATATATAACAGCAACACCAAAAAAATTTGGAGGCACAGCGATACCATATAAAATCCCTGAATGAGGAATCTTCTTTTCTGATGCTCAGCCATATTGGTAAATACCTTTAATAGAGATCTCTGACACATAAGTCTTTTTCATCAGGAGAAGGTCTACATTAATATTTATATTTAAGAGAACAAAAGGGAGAAATAAAGGAATGATTTATATGAAAAACAAAATACAGACACAAAAATGGAGAAAAATCATGATAAGTAAGACAACTAATGCATGATGTTGCTACTGCTGCAAGTACCCAGGAAAACATGCCTATCTATCTGATGACAAAATAAATGTGGAAATAACAAAATGAATCTTCAGGGAGGGAAACAGTTGTACAAGAGGTAAGAAAGCATTTATGCAAAATAACCACAAACCAACCAAATAAAAAAACCCCACACACAGTCACATAACTTACTTCTTTTGAGAAATTAAAGAAAAAAATTATTCTTACTCTAGACAATGACAGAATTCTAGAAATAGGGTACCCAGGCTCCCCAGCTTTATAGGGAAACATAGAAAAGGAAAAAGATTACAACAGAGAAACTTCACAATCACAGTAGGGAAACATAAAGCTGCAGCTTTCTGCCACTGACAGTAATCATTGTTAATCACTAGTAGTAATCAGAACAGGCACATTTTCTCAAAACAATGGCAGTATATATTTTGATTTGTTTTAGGTTTACTTCTTATGCTTTGTAATTTGATATCATAATTCCTGCTGGTAAGAACAGTGTTGCAGTAGACTTTTGTGTTTATGACGCTGAAAATGTACCTGTGAGTACAGAATGGAAAAAAAGAAGGAAGAGTCATTTAAAGAAATCATCTGTATATTTTAGTGGAAAAAATAAAGGTCCCAAATTAGATAAGACCACACTTTTAAAGCCAGAAAGCAACTGTTTGTTGATTTCAATTAAACATTTATATTTTGGTTATTTTGTTATTTTTATATGAATAAAAAAGAACAGATAACCTGTACATATGTTTTGATTTACTTCAGCCATTTCACAATTATTCATGAGCATAATAAATGATTTTTCAAAAAAACTATTACTGAACAGATTAATTATCAGTAATTTATGAATAGAGTTTTATTACACTGATTATGCTTTAATGGACTTTATGGACATAGTTCTGCTGGTCACCCTGTTTTTCCTGCTCCCTCCATCAATTGATTCAGCAAGAGGCTAACTCCTTCTGCCTATTCTCATCCCCTCCATACAAACAGTAATTATTTTTTAGCCAGATCATCTCCCTGAACTGGCTAACTGCACATTCACGTGCTTGTTAGCCCAAATTGGGTGTGGGGAAGTGAAATTGATTTCAGATTGGTTTAAACTTTCATGAAACCCCACCCCGAATGCTTAATACCGCAAACAGGATAAACAGCATCAGTATTGCCAAATTCCTCTTTTTTGCTTGGTATAATAACTTAGTTCATTTGCTTAGTCTACTTTGAGTACTTTCATCTTCATTTGAGCAGTACCAGCAGGTACAAATATATCCATTTAACATTTCTATCAGCTCTCCTTGACCTGGAATTAATATTACATCTATGAATATGACCTATGACACGGACAATTCTAATTCAAAATATTCCCTTTTACATGGTCATTCAGGCCTACAGATGCCCCAACTCTAATTAGTCTCTTTATTTTAAACTTAAAATATTCTTAGGTACCTATAATTGTGCCTCAGCACATCACTAGAAACATCACAGCTTTGAAAGGTCCAGTGTTTAATTAACACTCAGTTTCACTGGGATTCCTAATACCTCCTTGTGGAGCTTGAGCTAATAGGCATCTCAGAGCACACTGTAATTCAAAGTTTGATTTCTCACAACATGCAGTGCCATGTGTCTTTTGGAAATGTGGAGTTAACTTTAACCTTACAATATTCTTATATATATATAATAGAATTATCCTGACTAGCTTCCTTGCTTTCTTCCTCCAGGGGCTCATACTTGTCTATCTGCTAATGATCCGTGTCTCAACATTCCTAACTCTGACTATACATTTACCTTTCTCACATTTTAGCAGTTTTCTCAGAAGTCTGAGGTAACGTTTCACAGCTTGGTCATGTCAGAGCTGGGCCTTGAATTCTCGCAGCACAGGGACCTAAGCCTCTCAAGAGTTGTGGGGGACCCTACAGCTGGGGTTGCAGAAAGAAGGACACAAAGTGTCAAATGAAAGACCAAGTCACCTAGAGCTTCAAGGTGGAGCTACTCATGCGTCAGCATGCCATTTTCACACACCACTTTACAGGACCCCATGGTGGTCACAGTCACCTGGTGGAATTGTCACTCCTTTTCTTGAAGGGAAAGAATCTCAAAAATGTCTCCAAAACCTCCACTTTAAACTAGAACTGCACAAATATTTAAATGGCGAAAAGAATCTGCAAGCAGAACCAGAAAACAGTTCTGACTTCTGCATTCCTACATGTTCAGCCCTTCCCTCTGGTGAAGAGTGACTGGAATGACTCTCTGACCCGAAACAAACTCTATACAATCCCTTCCAGATTCCTGGAAAAGCTTTTTTTTTTTTTTTCCCCTGCTCCATTCTGTGTCTAAGACTTTAGCATGAATTATCTCTTAGTCTTCACAGATGCTGTAGATAGCAAACCTCCTCTACTGAGCATGCTCAACTATGGCAAAAAACTCCTTTCATAAGCCTACCTCAACCTTTTTAACAGGGTACCCAGTATTTATCCAGAAACTGAAAGCAAAATCCATTGTTCTATTATCTATCAAGCTGTATTTCAAAGGAAAGAAATGAGTTTTTCTCAGGTGCTTAGAAAAGAGAGTTGTAAAAGCTTACTTTCAAGACAGTTTTAGACTGTGGATAGAAGTATTGTATTTAGCTTTGAAAAGCTCTTTTTGCTTCAAAGACCAGTCACTATCCTCAGTGTCTTTTATCAACTGCCTTTAACCACGTTGCTGTCTTGTAGATCTTACTGCAAGGTGCTACTTCTCCCCTGCACTGCAGAGGGATTCTGGTGCATAAAATTGTGTTCAAACTGCATTACGTCTAAGCTGATGCTGTGACTAACTCTTACAATGCTCAGTCTACTCCGCGGCCCAGATTTAAATGCTATCTGCACTGTTACGTTTCTTTCAGCTGCAAGCACTACTGATAATGGTATTCTTGGGATCACTCCTATTTAGAAAGTTAAAATTACCTGTATATTCTTCTCACAGTGAAATACAGAATTACTCCTCCAAGGCTCAAATTCCAGTCTCAGATTGACTGTATATATTTCATAGAATCATAAAATCATAGAATCATTAAGGTTGGAAAAGACCCTTAAGATCACCGAGTCCAACCGTTAACCTAGCACTGCCAAGTCCACCACTAAACCATGTCCTCAAGCACCACGACTATCCATCTTTTAAATACCTCCAGGGATGGAGACTCAACCACTTCCCTGGGCAGCCGGTTCCAATGCCTGACTACCCTTTCAGGGAAGAAGTTTTTCCTAATATCCAACCTAAACTTCCCCTGGCGCAGCTTGAGGCCGTTCCCTTTCATCCTATCACTTGTTACTAGGGAGAAGAGGCCGACCCCCACCTTGCTACAACCTCCTGTCAGGTAGTTGTAGAGAGCAATAAGGTCTCCCCTCAGCCTCCTCCAGGCTAAACAATCCCAGCTCCCTCCCCCAGCTCCTCGTAAGACTTGTTCTCTAGACCCTTCACCAAATTCATTGCCCTTCTTTGGACACGCTCCAGCACCTCAGTGTCCTTCCTGTAGTGAGGGGCCCAAAACTGAACACAGTACTCGAGGTGCGGCCTCACCAGTGCCGAGTACAGGGCCTCTATCACCTCCCTGGTCCTGCTGGCCACACTATTCCTGATACAAGCCAGGATGCCATTGGCCCTCTTAGCCACCTGAGCACACTGCTGGCTCATGTTCAGGCAGCTGTCAACCAACACCCCAAGGTCCTTTTCTGCCAGACAGCTCTCCAGCCACTCCTCCCCCAGCCTGTAGCGTTGCATGGGGTTGTTGTGACCCAAGTGCAGGACTCGGCACCTAGCCTTGTTGAATCTCATGCAGTTGGCCCTGGCCCAATGATCCAGCCTGTCCAGATCACTCTGCAGTGCCTTCCCACCCTCCAGCAGATCGACACTTCCACCCAACTTGGTGTCATCTGCAAACTTACTGAGGGTGCACTCGATCCCCTCATCCAGATCATCAATGGAGATATTGAACAGGACTGGCCCCAACACTGAGCCCTGGGGAACACCACTCGTGACCGGTTGCCAACTGGATTTGACTCCATTCACCACCACTCTCTGGGCTCGGCCGTCCAGCCAGTTTTTAACCCAGCGCAGAGTGCACTTATCCAATATATTTCCAGCATAATGTCCCAATATTTTGGGGTTTGACTATGGATAGGTAAATCTCTGCTTTTCTGCCTTTATATTTCAATTTTATGCAGATTCATCAGTCCATATCACATTAAAAATGTATATAGTTACTTCTTTTATTGGTCTTCATACTCTCTCTTCCCCGCCTCCCCCCCTCGCTTTCTTTCTTTCTCTATTTCTAAAATAAAAATGCTTCTCTTATGATAATCTGTGATAGGTCAGCCAGGTTTTCAAAAAGTTTTTACATGTACTAATCCCTTTTTAGGAACTTCTTTTTTTTAGAATCATATTTAGGGATTTTATTGTTTAGAGAACAACAATTCTGTTGTGGCACAGGATGACAAGCTAAGTAAATATAAAAGAGCTGCTGCATGTACTCATATTTTTAGTAAGTTATGCTTGACTTCAAAAAGTCTTGTTCAAGTGATTTTTGCTTGCTTGCTTTTTATTATCTCCTTCTTCATATTAATGACATAGGTTTAAAAGTAACTGTGTGTTAACCCAGGAAACTGATGGATTAGATATCGAGGGAAAGTACGAAGGAGTCAGATTGTGATACGGAAACTCTTGGTTAACCTTGCAAATTGGGAAAGGCAGAGTTACCCTGAGTACTGACAAGTAGTTTTCAGCTGACGAGCTGAAGACAGCCCACTAAAACCTGGGTGTGTTACTTACCATCGGGTGTTTATGAGCTTCTCCAGTGTGTGACTGCATCCAGGGAAAGGTAAATGAGATTTAAGATTTTAACACATGAGGTACTTCCAGGAGAGATGAGAGTGTTATTGCACAGGACTGAGCTGAAATCTTGTTGGGATATTGCATAGATAAAATCTACCAGCAGATATGGGGAAGGACAGATAAAATGAAAATAAAAATATAAAACTTCTCCTATAATAATAAAAAAAAAAAAGCCTTGGTTTACTTAGGTAGAAGAAAGAGGAGAGGGAATATCAATACTGTTTGTTTAGACACTGAAATATCTGGCAAGAGGAGACCTATCAAAGCTAAAGGATAAAGTTGTTGAAAGAAGAAAAAAAGTATAATGTGAGCTTGAATAAATTTATGTTGCTAATTAGTAATTTCTAGCCATCAGAACAGTCAAGTATTGGAACAAATTTTTATTAGGAGTAGCGAAGGACAAAAATCCAACCACCTTCTAAGACGAAGATTAAGAAACGTACAAAAAGACTTATACAAAATGTCTGCCTTCAATAATAGGGAGCTCAAGTCACTGACCCAGCAGCCTTCAAGCCTTGAGTTCCCAAGTACAAACATATTTTTTAATTTTAAAGTTAATATAAAAGAAATTGCATTTTAGTCCAGGTCCTATAAATCAGATTTTAATATTTGGCCTTTTTATAACTACATAAATTTCCTTTACAAGAGTCTTCATAAGATATTTAGATGCTCTTGCAGCAACTAGTGATAAAATAGACTTCCCTTGATTGATACACCGAAAGTGACCACATAGTACGTACTAGTTGGAACCATTTTCATCTAATTATTACTATGACTTTTTTCAGAATAACACCACTTGACATTTACAGTGAAATGTGCTATTGTTTCCTTATGTTCATTCTCTTTATAGTCATTTTAGTCTGCCATCACAGTAAGACACACATTGTGTGTGAACTTCCATTTGTACAGTAATTTCCTTTAAATTTGATAACTTTTGCAGTAATCTTTGGTATTAAAAAAGACAGAATTTTTATTAAATCTAGCCCTCTGTCAAGTACTGTTTCAGTTTCTCAGTAAGTGTACAAAACTTTTGTTTATGTGAATTATTACTACTGCACTGAAGATGCCATAGTAAAAGGATGAGAGGAAGAAGCAGTTTTAGAATTCTGTTGAGTGCTACAAATATAAAAAAAAATAGAGCTCATTTAAAATTTTAAAAACTGTATGACCTTAAAGTTAATAAAGTTTTCTAGAATGTATGTATTTTCATTTGTTCTTCTTCACTTTTAAGGACCAAAAATAGAGGTTCTCTCTGGATGTAGCAGTTTGAGGGACTGCAGAAGTATGACTAGTGTTTTATAGGGTTTTGTTGATGTTGCTGTTTTTATTTACTTGGTGAACAGCTTCATTTTGCAGTTTAGCAAAGACTAAATGTTTATAAATGTACAAATGAGCCAAAAATTTTGCTTCTTTTAGCAATCAATGCTATATAATTTGAAAGCATCAAATACCTTACATATTTTTGTGTGCAACCTAATAACCTTCTTAACCTTTTAGAACAGGTACTTAGATGTAGCTTTGTATCTTATGTACATTACTGTTCTAGTTTTATTGTAAAACTTGTGCAGGAGTTACACATTTACCTATACTAATCTGTTTTTCTTGAAGAGAAATACGGCACTGTTATATATGAGTTGAAGGAAGCCTATTAGTATGCAATTATTAGCATTACATCAACAAAGCTCTTGGTTGTCATGTCTCATACCAAGGTCCCCAGTATAAAAAGGCTGGATGGAGTATCTGTCAAAGGGGCAATAATTGACCCCAAGTTTTCCAGCACAAGAATAATGTATTACAGACTGTTTCTTGCTGCTGCTTCTTTCCTCTGGGATATCCTCATCCATCACTGGCAAATGCTGTCTCTTTCTGGATGTGTGATTAACAGACACAAGCAATATTGCAGAAATAGAGCAGACTATGCAAAACCCAGGAGAATGATTTTTGAGCCAAAGTATCCGCTAGCACAACTCTGCCAGTTGCAGCCTCAACAAAACTTTCTCCCTTTTTCACAAGAATTCATTATACATCTTTGAAAGTGCCAGAATCCCCTGGATCTTTTCATACTTCCAGAGTGTGGAATTATGATCTATGCTTTGTAAATCATGTCTGTACACCCAAACAATATCTTCTATGAAAATTTGCTTTGTCATTATACATAAGGTTTTCTTAGGCCCCATTATTTTATTGAGATAAAGAAAAGTCTTTAACATCTCCTTAGAAACAGCTGGTGATTTTCCATGTTCTTCTCTTTAATTATTTTGTAGTCCAGCCTATTGATCAATTGTTTACTTGTTCTAATTGACAGTTTTTAACTGTGGTTTTGGAGAATTCAGATGGAAATTGTATAGTTAAGTCCTTCAGAACCCATGATATTATATTTTTATTACTAACCAGGTAGTATAATGAGTACTTTTAAGTATATTTGTAAACAATCTTTTAATACTAAATTAGTCTTGTTACAAGTAAAAGATAAAATGTCAAGCCAGATAATCTACAATGCATCAAACAAGAGTTTGAGCAATGAATACTATTCAGGCATTCTGATACATTAGTTCACTGGGTATTTGAAGGAATTAACTCTTTTGATATTGAAACAAGTTACCATTTCAACATATATTTTTGGAAGGATTTTGGTTATTTCATTTTTTTTTTTTCCTGCAGTGAAAATGAATAGTTTCCTCTATTGATTAATTTAAGAGTTTTAGGAAAGAACTTCACCTTTCTGAAACTCCACTGCTTTAGATGATGCTTTTACTTCATTAATTAGAAATTCAGATGTGTATGTTAATACTCTCCTAATTTTATTCTTCCCTACCTAATTAGTTGAATTCCATTGCAATATAAAAATACCACATTTCTGACAATATCTCACTTTATTGTCATGCCTTGCACCTTTCTTGTCTCACTGCCATATCACAGCCATTTCCCAGCTTTTTTCTGTTCACTTCGTACCCTTAGCTTTCCAGCTTCTCTTTGTAACTAAGGCCATCCTACTTCAGTGTTTAAATTTAGCTGCTCAGAACAAATCCTTCTCTATCTTGTTCTTCCTTCTTTGTTCTTCCTTTAAGCATCCCATAAGGAGTCTTGCATAATCCCAGAATGGTCTTCCCAGCATTCCATAATGAGCCCCATCCCCCAGGGCAGGGACCACCTAGTCTGGGCAGTGCCCCTGAGAGTGGTCCCATGGTGCTGGGTCTCATCTGGCTGGTGGGGTTGATGCTCTCCGGGACAGCCCTGCAGGGCCAGGGCAGGGGATTGTGTCTCCAACTGAGGCACTGGGGATCCCCCGCTGCCCTCTGCCTCCATGCTCCTCTGTGTGCAGGGGTGGGGGAAGGGGAGCCTTGTATCACATTTATCATGTAAGCGTAAATTTTCACTAGCAAGTTCTCCATCATCCATATGTCAGATTTAAACTCAGTGAAGGAAGACTCAAACAGCTAGCAGTATGGCTTTCTGTGCAAGGCAAGTGCTAAATTCAATCCTGTTCTGAGATCTTGGGCTTTGTTGTTGTATTTAATTTCACTGGGTTATTCAGACATCACACATACTACAGAAATGAATTTCACATGTTGAGAGTGATTTTTCAGTTATAATTTCTGGAGATAGCTTTCTTTTTATTATATATACACTACATCCGCTGTCTGAAATATGATTAAAAACTGTAATATACCACAACCAGATCCACAATAGGATCTGTTCCTAATTAGCTCCTAATTTGAAACAATGGATGAATAAATACATGTGATCCTTTTCATGCTACATTTATGTGGTTTTAATGCTTCATGAATGTGGGAGAAAATTCTGCAAAAATGTAAACATGCTTGCAAATACCTCTCTTAAGACTACTTTACACATTTTGTGCTGTTTCACTGTGGCAGCAGCAACAATGGTCTTTTACAAATACATATATATTTTTATACATGCAGTTAAGTATTTCTCTTTACAATAAAATGTTCTATTAAGATAAATTGAAATTTTATATTGTTGAATTACAACTGCTGGCTTCTATTTTTCTACTTTGTCCTGTATTTATCAAGGAAAATGAAATATCCAATGTAAGCTTCTAACAAAAAATGCATATTTTAAAATTATCTGAGCAAATAGTCACCCTACTGTAGTGCAAAATATTTAGATAGCTAAATTTGTTTAAATTATGTTCATTTTAAGCATGTAGACTTACTGCAAATATAGCAAAGACCTTAATTTACTCTTTCTACTTTCTCTTATGGGTAATAAAATTAATGTGGTGATACATGTGAAAACCAAATTTGAGCTAACACTTTGAAATAGAAAAACGGTATGTGTTTTTAGTGTTCATAAAATCTAGTCAGCATAACTTTTGTTCTGAACGTTTACTAGCAAAAAAAGCACCTACATAACACAAGTAGAATCCAGCCCTCTCGGAGAGGTTTCTATCTCTGATCTTACTAATTTCCACATGTGCTTTACTGACTGAGCTGACAGACTCCAGCATAGAAATTCCAAAAAGTACTTGAAGTTATGAATAAAACCAAAATTGCAATGTGATTAATGAAAAGGTTCTAAAAATAATTGCTAGAATAGTTATACAGCAGTTTAAGTCTCTTAATATTTGACCATTAAGAAAATTGTTCAGAAGGAGAATAGTCATTAAGATTTTTAAATTTAAAGAAAAAAATCATAAAAAATGCAACTCAAGATATTATACAATTATGCTCTCAGAAAATTATTTCAGGGACATTTCAGCAAATAGTGTCTGTGTGCATCTGGGTTTTGTTTTGTTTGTTTTCCCCAGTGTGAAACTGCACTTGTGGAACCATCTGTAATCACACCATCTAATGGCTTTACAGTTAACTTTCAATAAGTGTTTTCTAATGTCAAAGGATTATAAAGTTTTCTGCAATAATAGACCTAGAGATTCTGTTGGAGAAATGGTATAAATCTTGTAAAGTACCTTTCAAAAGTAGGGTAAAGAGCAATTTAAACACATATGATAGCTGTAGAAATTGACATTTTTCATTCATTATCTTTGAAAAAGCTTCAGGACTGTGAAAGGTAGCTTTTCACAGTAGACAATTCAATGACTGCTAGATTTCTATTTGATCATAATATTTACAGTGATTGGCTTCACTTCTATCTGAAATATTTTACCTTTGTATGATACAAAAGTTTTGATATTGTTCCAGTGGTGCTTATGAAATTGATATTAGTCATAGTTGTGAAAGATGAAGTCAACAGCCACCTAACTGCTCATGATAGTTAAATTAAATCCTATAATAAATTTAATGCATGCCTTTTTACTTGCATGCCTACACAAGGTTAATTCAATTGATACTGATCAACCTAGCTGCAGAGTGTTGCTGACAGGCTGATAGCATATGAGCTGGGAAGGTTTGAGTATCCTTCTGGTGATGAGCTCATTGAAAGGACCAGGATACAGCTTGCCAATTGCTTTGTGCAATTTCTAAACGTGTTAGGAAGGAGTCAGGAAGACTGTGATGTCATCGGACTCGGGCCAACTGCAGGCACGGTGATGGTGATACCTGGATGTTTGGTCTGTCACCTTTACTTGTCTTGGACATCACCCCTACCCCATCCCTCTAAATGAAGGGTGAGTTTTACTTGTGTGGTGTGATCAGGACAACTGCTTTTATTTCTTGTCCTGCTCAGGCTGCAGTGATCAAGTGCATCAGTTATCCCCAACAGCCAGCAAATGATTACATAATTTGCCTGCCTCATTATGCCCTTTGTGGTTCCTTGACCTTTTTTTTGCCACACTTGTATCTGTCCCTCTCTGTCCCATGAGAATACAACCTGCTCCTATTTACTCTTTCCCCTTTGATCCCAACTTTGCTACCTCCATGCCCAAATTTGATTTTTCTGACTCTGCTACCTGGGTGACCTTGGTGGTGCATGGCATTACTGGCACAGTTACCCCACTGCTGCTAACCTTGGGTGATTGCACTCCCTGACGGGCCCCAGCTCTCCCCCCAGGGGTCTGTGAAACTTAATCCTTTCCCACATAAGTGCCCTTGCACACCAGATGTCTTTTGTGGCGCTGTCTGCAACTGTTACGTGTTACATCCAGCTGTTTTCTATGTCCTGCTGAGTCAGTTTAACCTCAGCCAGCACCTGCTCAGTGGTCAAATCATGTACGTGCAGCCTAACAGTGCACTCCTGTGATCTTCTCCATTAAGTATATTAAATATTACTGTACCGTTATTTTATATGTAAATATAATGTTTCCTGATGCAGTTTAAGTGCTGGAGGTAAAAAAACTGTCATGTTTTCCTTTCCTCTGGTAGATTTTTTCCTATTGATAATCACAAACTACCGTTTGCTTTTTTTCAATAAGATAACACATTTTGGGGGGTAGACAGTGTACTACTTTTCCACTGTGTTCTAAAAATCCCACAAACAAGAATTACTGTTTGCCATACTGTGTTGAAACGCCACCTTTCTCGAGAGCATAGTCACATGCTGGAGAGCTCTATATCATTGACATTAAGGCACCAGAAGCCTCTCCTGAGGTGTGTATTTCAAATCAGGAATTTTTTTCTTTTAAAACAGGCAGTAAAGGTGTTACTTTTTATATAATGGCCTACTGGTACAAACCCTCTGTGGAGAAAAGAGTTTCATTCAGCATAAGGGAATTAAAATCCACATATATTGATAAAAAGATGCAAGCCCCAATCTCAAAGGCTTTAAACTACGCTGGGTTTGCAGTCTGCTTTTGTGTCTGTTTTGCAAAAAAAAAAATGTCAAGCTTTACAGAGCAAGAGTAGGTTGGTAGAACCGATTGACTATTCTAGTGTTTCAGACACTCATTGCTCACAGCTCGTAGGATTAACTCTCTAGTTAGGCTGAATAGTATCTGGATGATGTGCAAAAATAGTGCAGGGAAGTGGGTTGTCTTTCTCATCTGCTTTTCTTTCATTTCACCTAGGCTTCACGAGGGCATTATCCTTGCCGGGTGCTTTTCCCTTAATCTGTTTCCTCACTCCCAGTTGTTCGGAAAATGTGCGTTTTGGAAATATAGTTGTTGGAGGGTTTGGAAATCACTGTGTGTGCTGGTTTTGGCCGGGATAGATTTAATTGTCTTCCTAGTAGCTGCTATAGTGCTGTGTTTTGGATTTAGGATGAGAATAATGTTGATAACACACTGATGTTTTAGTTGTTGCTAAGTAGTGCTTACACCAGTCAAGGACTTTTCAGCTTCCCATGCTCTGCCAGGTGCACAAGAAGCTGGGAGGGAGCACAGCCAGGACAGCTGACCCAAACTGGTCAAAGGGCTATTCCATACCATATGACATCATGCTCAGTATATAAGCTGGGGGAAGAAGAAGGAAGGGGGGGAAGTTCGCAGTGATGGCATTTGTCTTCCCAAATAACCATCACGCGTGATGGAGCCCTGCTTTCCTGGAGATGGCTGCACACCTGCCTGCCGATGGGAAGCAGTGAATGAATTCCTTGCTTTGCTTTGCTTGTGTGCGCGGCTTTTGTTTTACCTATTAAACTGTCTTTATCTCAACCCACAAGTTTTCTCACTTTTACCTTTCTGATTCTCTCCCCACCCTGGGGGAGGAGTGAGTGAGCGGCTGTGTGGTGCTTAGCTGTCGGCCGGGGTTAACCCAGAACACTGTGGTATTTCATAAGAAACTCCTATAATCACTAGGTTACCACTTGAGAAAGATGAATGGCAGCTGCTCTCCCTCCAGTCATTTCAGAATAGGCAGTGGTCATAACTATATTTTATGAGAGCTTTAATTTTCTACATTTGTACATGAGTGTACATGTTTTTTTGAGCATGTTCTGAGAAATGTCCAGGTTCCTCTGGATCCAGTGAAGTTTAGAAAGGAGATAATCACCAGGCTGCTCAGCCTGGAGTACTTCTGAGTCAGTACATAGTTAAAACTCCAGGGAGTAATAACTTCAAGCAGGGAGGCATCCATCTACTTAGATACATCCTGTATTGTACAAAGCAGCTAAGCAGGAGCTTTTGATATTGAAGTAATTAAAGGACCTCAATTCTACTGAATCCCTTCTAGGAAACTTATTTCATTGATTTTAGTTTGCCCAGTATGTCTGTTAAAATGTCTGATCTGCTATCAACATTTCTGAGATTTTGTCAAGACTGCTACAGCACATAACAAAAGTAAATATTATGATATAAGAGATGAAAATGTATAAATGCTGCTGTTAATAACTGGGAAATAGTACATGAGACACTGGAACGGAAAAATGTAATTAGAACAGTTAAAATGTTTTATCTGATATTCAATAAGTGATTGTCCAAAGTGCATTAATAACATAAAGCCAGCTGCCAAGTGTATACCATAGCTGGGAGAGCACATTGTGGGAGTGCAAAGTTTTGCTTTGCCCACTAATTAGTAATGTAAAAAAAAAAGAGGGGAGCAACCTTAGACTTAATTAATCAAGAACATGTGGAACTGTGTGTCAAGAACTAGTATTAATCAACAAAATGTTCTGGAACAGTGCTAGGCGTTAGAAAATGAGTGCAGTGCAGTATTATATATCAAGGCTTACAATGATCAGTGAACATCTAATGGGATCTCTTTTACCAGATGAAGCCTGAGAGGAGTAGCCAACCTGAGACGGTTCACTCGAATACCTTCTTGTTACACTTTTTTATAGTACACGCCTTCACACATCACTGCAGTAGAGCAAAAATGCTCATTAACTTATTTACTGACCTCAGTGAAGATCATCAGTACGCAGTTCCTGCAGTGCACCAGAAATCTTACTTTCCATAGTCAGTCTTGAGGTAGTCTATTGATCACAGTTCACCAAGTAATAGGAGAGAAAGACAGCAGAGTTTGCTTAAAGGAGGATGCATTTCTTCATCTCTTTGCCTAAACGGCATCTTCTAGTGAAGCCCATTTTATTACCTGAGTGGAATAACTAGTTCATGATCGAAAGTTTTTTGTACAGTTATGGAATCATAGAATCATAGAAACACCGAATCGTTAAGGTTGGAAGAGACCCTTAAGATCATCGAGTCCAACCGTTAACCTAGCACTGCCAAGTCCACCACTAAACCATGTCCTCAAGCACCACGACTATCCATCTTTTAAATACCTCCAGGGATGGAGACTCAACCACTTCCCTGGGCAGCCGGTTCCAATGCCTGACTACCCTTTCGGGGAAGAAGTTTTTCCTAATATCCAACCTAAACTTCCCCTGGCGCAGCTTGAGGCCGTTCCCTTTCATCCTATCACTTGTTACTAGGGAGAAGAGACAGAACCCCACCTCGCTACAACCTCCTTTCCAGTGGTAGTAGAGAGCAATAAGGTCTCCCCTCAGCCTCCTCTTCTCCAGACTAAACAACCCCAGTTCCCTCAGCTGCTCCTCATAAGACTTGTTCTCTAGACCCTTCACCAACTTCATTGCCCTCCTCTGGACATGCTCCAGCACCTCAGTGTCCTTCCTGTAGTGAGGGGCCCAAAACTGAACACAGTACTCGAGGTGCGGCCTCACCAGTGCCGAGTACAGGGGCTCTATCACCTCCCTGGTCCTGCTGGCCGCACTATTCCTGATACAAGCCAGGATGCCATTGGCCCTCTTAGCCACCTGAGCACACTGCTGGCTCATGTTCAGGCAGCTGTCAACCAACACCCCAAGGTCCTTTTCTGCCAGACAGCTCTCCAGCCACTCCTCCCCCAGCCTGTAGCGTTGCATGGGGTTGTTGTGACCCAAGTGCAAGACGCGGCACCTAGCCTTGTTGAATCTCATGCAGTTGGCCCCGGCCCAACGATCCAGCCTGTTCAGATCCCTCTGTAGAGCCTTCCTACCCTCCAGCAGATCAACACTTCCACCCAACTTGGTGTCATCTGCAAACTTACTGAGGGTGCACTCAATCCCCTCATCCAGATCATTGATAAAGATGTTGAACAGGACCAGCCCCAGCACTGAGCCCTGGGGAACACCACTCGTGACCGGTTGCCAACTGGATTTGACTCCATTCACCACCACTCTCTGGGCTCGGCCGTCCAGCCAGTTTTTAACCCAGAGCAGAGTGCACTTACTCAAGCCGTGAGCAGCCAGCTTCTCCAGGCGAATGCTGTGGGAGACAGCGTCAAAGGCCTTACTAAAGTCCAAGTAGACAACATATATAGAATATATCTATGCTAGACAATATCAAGCGTGTAAAGTTATTAATCTTAAAAGTTTTCAGTGCCCTTACTCTCCTAACTTAAACTGTTCTGTAGTTTTTAGGGACTGCTTGAATGGGGCAACCTATAATCACTATAACCTACAATGTAGCAAGCTACAGGTCTTTAGAATTTCTTTTTCTAATACACTGTTTGTACTGTGGTTTGCTAAGTAACCCTCAGTTATCTTACATATCTCAAGATAATTTTTTCTCTAGGGTAGCTGGAGTTAAGATCTAAAGCTAACATTTGAGGCCAAATGGTATTTTTGGTCTGAGGAAAATTTCTAACCACATTATATGGTTGTGAGTTGTATGTTTCTTGTCACAAGATGTCCTGGCTAGTGCCTTTTCTCTGGGCAATAGAGCTGTTCTGGAATACATAATGTAAGGCCTGTGTGATGCAAGACAAATATCTTAAAATATCCCTCTCCCCCATATTTTCACAATATTTTTAAAAATAAGTGATGCATTTTGCTAGATTATTTTTCTCGTTTTTTTTCTTTGCATATTGTTTTCTGTTTATTATTTTCATTTCCATATTTTCATTTTCTAATTCTAGACTTCTGTAAGAGAAAATTTCTGAACATCAGAAGGAATCACAATTTTATTGTTGCGGTTATTAAGAAAGTGAATGCATTGAATAAGAAAACTGTTAATCAAACTCCAGACTTTCTATCCATAAATTTTCATTAATTTAGGAATTAAGAATAAGAGTTACAGCTGAGGTGTTTCATTTTATCACGCCTGTCTAAGGGATGGTTTACTGACAGATTATACCCCAGTGAACCCATGACTCCAGTCCTTCAAGGTGGATGATCAGCAACAAGGGGGTGGTGGTTCCTGGCCTAAGAAGAGCCTAAAATTTGAAATATCTTGTATACTGACCTGCTGAGATATTGGCTCAGGGTGACAGTTTCCTGACAGTTTGTCATGTTATGTCAAAGCTAAGTACCTCACTTCCACTGCACAAAATGAAATGTTTCAATTCAAGGATATCAAAAAATTTTCATTGAAAATGATGAAAATTATATTTAACATCTGACAAAAAATTGTTACAGGCTCAGCTCTCACTACAATAGCTTGTAGTTGCACAGTAATGGACAATAAATCCTCAAGATACTGAATTATAAGCAGAGACTTAAAAATGTGAAAAATTATATATAAATAATAGCAATTATAATTTTATTTTTTTACTCATAAAAGATCAGGGAAGCTCAAAGACAGAGTTATTTTGTTTTACTTTTCATAGTAAATTCTTCATTTTTTATTGAAAACATCTAAGAAAAATGAAGGGCTAGAGGACCATCTCTGAATTTGCAAAAGAGGCTGGATGGAAGCTCATTAATTCAATAGCTATTATTTTGGGTCACTGTTGCCAGGTAACTGAAACCTTTTTTGAGACTCCTTGTTTGCTGGAAGGGTGAGAACCTAGAGTATCTATCCCTTGAGGGAACTCTTGCACTAGGTGGTTATGAGAAATGCCAGAAACTAGCTCCCAATTTTTTATGTTGACTGTGTTCTGCATTGCACAGGTTAGATAAATAATCAATCCTCCAGAAAGGCATATTTCTATTTAAGGAAAAAAACAAAGCATTTTTTTTTCTGTTTCTTTCTAGATTCCATAAATCTAACTCTTCATTGTCACCAACAGCAAAAAGTTCTGAATATCAGAAAAAATAGTTCAGATATTTTTTGAAATTTTACCATTTTCATTGCAGTGAAAACTACTCATCAATTCAAATCATACTTAGTTTATCCTAAATTGCATTTTTTAATGATAAATGACTCACTGAAAAAAGTTCATTTAGCTTTAAAGTCAAGTACTAGTTCTAAAATATGTTTTGAAATATATATTACCAGATGTTTACACAGGTGTGTAGACAGTCAATACCAGTGTGAAATCAGTTGTGCATTAAGGACCTGCATTAGAGGAACACAGTTACACCATGTGTGAGGCTGTTCTACTTCAGAGTGCACATCTGAAGATGCTGAGCTAAACCTAAAACTGAGAAGCTTTAAAAGTCACCAAACTTTTTCTCCTTCATCTTTTCACATGTTCATAAGTCCTTAAAGTTATGGATGAGAGACTTTGGGTCTTTTTATGCCAGTGCATTCTTCTGTGATGTTAACATTATAATTTAAGGTTTTGAAGATAACAGAAAAATGTTTACTTCTCTCGTGTATTGTACTTAGCTTCTCGTATTGCAGAAACTAAGCAATAAATGAGATTGTCAAAGTATCAGGTAGCCTTGTGTTGTCTTAACATCAGATCAATCGGAAACCTTTCTTTTGGTTAAAAATTATGAAACAATTTTAATATGTAAATAGAGTTTCAATTTTGTTGAGAGTCAGAGGGAGTTAACTACAAATTTCAGAAGAAGATTACCACTCCATTTAGTGGATTCCTTCTCAATGATACATGTTCTTAATGGCCTTGCCTTCCTTGTGATATGAAGGCCATACAATCTGCAAATCTGAAAGGCCTTTGATTTGAACTGCATATTAGCATAGAAGATGTATGGACAATATCAGGAAAGACATGCTGTTAAGACATCTGCTATTAAATTAGAGTTATTTTAGTGACATCTCACAGCTCTCCTGAACCAGAGATAAGAAACTGTCAGAGTTTCTGCTAAACTTTTGTTGATAGCTTTCAAAGGATTATAACTCATTTCTTTGGCATCACTGAAACTCCCAGGAGTGAAACTAATTAAAGAAATTTTCTGGTGAAATTTGCTTGGGGAAAATAAAATAAAATAAAATAAAATAAAATAAAATAAAATAAAATAAAATAAAATAAAATAAAATATAAAATAAAATCTTGTGTGTTTGTTCAGATAGTTTAAGAAGAAGAGAGGATACAATTTTTTCCAATCTTTGATGCTGAATGCAGTTTTTTTGATAGATTGGAGGTATTTTCACTTTACTGTGAAAAGTTTACTGGTTAAGGTTACACATTTACTGTGTAACAGTGGATTTTGCTCTATATTCTGGAAAAAATGTACAAGCATTTAAAGTTTGTTTTGGTTAGCTGAAGACAACTATTAAGCAAACAAATCCATTTCCTCATTCTATGATTCATACTATTATATTGCATTTTAAAGGAATAAAATTCTTTCATCCATTTTAAGAATAATTTTCTTTTTCTTAATAATCTCAAACTCACCATTTTCGTGGGATACTAAAAAAGAAAGAAAAAAAATCCAACAAAATGAAACAGGAGTTTTACATTTCTTTGAAGAACTATAGGAGGAAGGTAAGTCAGAGATTTTATGAATCATCATGAACAATCAACATAAGTCAAACAAAACTAAAAGGACAATGAGAGAGCTCTTTTTTTTTGTCCTGTCATAGCACACCGCATCTTGTACTACACACTGAATGGGTCATGTGCATGTGTGTAGAAATATAAAAAGGTCTGGCTGTGTCTTATTCCTCCTACATGACACTTTTTTTTTATAGGCCTTTTATTGGAAACCAGAACCGTGAGAAATTCTTTGAGCCCTTATATTGCCTGTTGAATCTAAAAAACCATCTCAGTCTCCTACATCAAGGGAAATTTGCTAGTAAAGGGTAAAACATTTCAACCACAAGATTCAAAGAATTTTTTTTTGTGAGATACCTGTGGAAAATGGTATTTCAAAGAATTATGTTATTACATATCAAATGCAAAACTCAAATGCACTTGCATTTCTGAGCCTTGAAACTTCTTTCCCAGAAATTTTCTTACTTGTTGTGCTATGCTTTCAATGACCTAAGCTTTACTTTATTCTTTTCCTCGTCATTTTTCTTTTGCATTGGTTATTTTATGTGGTCAAACATTGCATATCCTTTCTATTCAGCCTAAACCTTTAGTTCTGTTTTACAACTGGATTTTGTACAAAAGATTCATAATTTTTATGCTTTAAAAATGTATAGCTTAAACCTAAAAAGAACCTATGATATGGTTCCCACTATGCGGAGGTACCAGCTATGTTCTCATTGGAATCAATGGAATTATATTCATTTCTCTATATTACATAGGTATAATTGAGCCAAATTTCTAGTAAATAAGATTTATGCAGGGGATCAAGTAGAATTCTGTTGAGAATTAGGTTTTTTTTTTTTTTGTGGGTGAATAAAATATCACAATTTGTATTGAGTCTGTTGAACTGAAAGTTGGAACATATCTTTTTGGCTAAGCAAGGACAAAATATTGTTAAAAAGTGATTATGTGGGAAGACACATATATTTACAATTGCAGTCTTACTGTATTGAAGTCATACATTTCATGGTTTATGTCTTGAAATTGCATTAATGTCATGAAAAACATGCAGTATAGGTGTGCATGGTAAAACAAACAATATTTTGTGATAGCAGAAGTGTTTCTTTCTAATAGTGTGAAGTTATTGCAAAGATTAATGATAAAAAATGGTACCATGGAGTTGATGTAATAATGTTAATCAAACTCCAGATCTCTCACTTCCTGAAGTTTCTCCTACTTCCTATGAATCGCCTTCCCTAGGACAAACATCCCATACTGATAATATTTGTGGATCATATAACACAATGTATTCCTGGACTATAGCCAATTCTAATTTTAAACCCTGTATTTATTAACCTAAAGCAGTTATACCTAGGTTAGAGGAAGCTTTCTGATATTTCATTTGATTTAATTTAATTGAAAAAAACCCATAGAACACAGAAGAAAATAGTTATTTTTCAGTATCTGGAAGTTAAAAATAACCATGGAGAGAGAAACACAGCCAAACTCTTTTATGAATTATTAGACCTCTTAAAAACATGTGATTAAGTTGGAGAAAGTGAGACAGAGAGAGTCTTTTTCTTTCCAACTGAGGTAGTCATACATTGCTCTTTTTTTTCCCCTTTCCTCTTCTTGCTTAATTTTTTCCTTTCCTATTTGTCAAGTGCACATTCAGAATGTCAGTTGGAAATCTGCAGTGTTTGTTTGAGATTAGTCTGTGCTAAGCAAAGTGAATACTGAATTCCCTTCTAAGTATGCTGGAATTTGAAGTTTAGAGAAAGTGATATAATACTCAATTGAAAAGGTACTGTGCATTATGCTAAGTAAACTTAACACATAATCTTCTTTATCAAACACACCTTTTTATGCAGGAGCATGTACATTCACTGCTGGAGATCCATATTTTTTTGAACAATGTGTTTTTTCTCTGCTTTCCAATGGGGAACAATCTGTTCTAGCAGATTCTAAACTTATTTTCATAAATATAAAGCAAAGCAATTGATTTCCTAACATACTTCGCAAGATATACCGTAACTTTAGGGATAGTGATTAAGTGCTCAGTCAGTCTCCTTTCCTTCTTCTCTTCTTATTTATATTTGCTTAGGATCCTGAATTTTTACAAGGCTTATTTAGAAACATGACAAAAATATTCTCTACGCTCCTTTCTACTGATTCTGGATACTTCAGGAAAGCTTAGTATCACAGGATCATAGAATCATAGAATCATAGAATGGTCTGTGTTGGAAGGGACCTTAAAGACCATCTGCTTCCAACCCCCCTGCCGTGGGCAGACACCTTCCACTAGACCAGGTTGCTCAAAGCCATGTCCAACCTGGCCTTGAACACTTCCAGGGATGGGGCATCCACAACTTCTCTTGGCAACCTGTTCCAGTACCTTACCACCATCATAGTGAAGAATTTCTTCCTTATATCTCATCTAAACCTACCCTCTTTCAGTTTAAAGCCATTACCCCTTGTCCTATCACTATGCTCCCTTGTAAAAATTCCCTCTCCAGCGTGCTTGTAGGCCCCCTTCCTGTACTGGGAGGCTGCTATAAGGTCTCCCCAGAGCATTCTCTTCTCCAGGCTGAACAACCCCAACTCTATCTCAACCTGTCCTCATAGGAGAGGTGCTTCATCCCTCTGATCATCTTCGTGGCCCTCCTCTGGACTTGCTCCAACAGGTCCATGTCCTTCTTATGCTGGGGGCCCCAGAGCTGAACGCAGTACTCCAGGTGGGGCCTCATGAGAGGGGAGTAGAGGGGCAGAATCACTTCTCTCGACCTGCTGGTCGCGCTTCTTTTGATGCATCTCAGCATACGGCTGGCTTTCTGTGCTGCAAGCTCACATTGCTGGGTCATGTTGAGTTTCTCATCAACCGACAGCCCCAAGTCCTTCTCCTCAGGGCTGTTCTCAATCCATTCTCCACCCAGCCTGTGTTTGTGCTTGGAATTGCCCTGACCCATGTGCAGGACCTTGCACTTGGCCTTGTTGAACTTCATGAAGTTTGCATGGGCCCACTTCTCCAGCCTGTCAAAGTTCCTCTGGATGGCATCCCTACCCTCCAGTGTGTTGACCGCATCACACAGCTTGGTGTCATAGGCAAACTTGCTGAGGGTGCACTCAATCCCACTGTCTGTGTCGCCGACAAAGATATTAAAGAGTGCTCTTCCCAATACTGACCCCTGAGGAATGCCACTTGTCACTGATCTCCACTTGGACATCGAGCTGTTAACTGCAACTCTTTGAGTGCAAACATCTAGCCAATTCCTTATCCACTGAGTGGTCCATCCATCAAATCCGTGTCTCTCCAGTTTAGAGGATCATAGGATAGTTCAGGCTGGAAGGGACACCAGGAGGTTCTGTGTCCAGCCTCCTACTTAAGGCAGGTCAGCTGTGAGATCAGATCAGATTGCTCAAGGCTTTATCCAGTTGTGTCTTGAAAACCTCCAAAAAAGGAGACTGCACAGCTTCTCTGGGCAACCAGTTCCAATGCTTGACTGCCATCATACTGAAAAAAGTTTTCCTTATACTCAGTCTAAACCTTTCTTGTTTCAAGTTTTACCTATTGTCTTTCCTCCTCTCACCAGGGACCACTGTGAAGAGCCTGGCTCCACCTTCTCTGTAACCTCCTCATAGATACTGGAAGGTGTTGTTAGGTGACTCTGAAGTTGTCTCTTCTCCAGGCTAAACAAACCCTGGTTCTTCAGCCTCTGTTCACAGGGTGAGTGCTCCAGACCCCAGCCCTACTGGTGGCTCTCTGCTGAACTTGCTCCAGCTGATCAGTGTCTTCCTGGCATTGCGGGGCCTGAAACTGGATAAACTATTCTAGATGAGGTCTAACAAGTGCTTAGAAGAGGCAGCGTAACCCATCTGTCAATCTGCTGTCTGTGTCTTGGTCATATAGCCTAGGATGTTGTTGGCCTTGTTTGCTCCCAGGACACACTGCTGGCTTATGTTTATCTTGCTGTCTACCAGGGACCCCAGGGTCTTTTCTGCAGAGCTGCTCCTCAGTCAGTTAGTCAGTCACCAGCCTGTACTGCTGCTGGGGACTCTTCCTTCCCAGCTGCAGGCTTTTGTATTTGTTCTTGTTAAGTTTCACAAGATTCCTGTTGGCCCATTCCTCCAGCCTGTCAAGGTCCCTCTGAACAGCAGGGCTGCCTTCAGGTCTATTGACTGGTCCTCCCAGTTTTGTAGAATCTGCAGACTTGAGAAGAGTGCGTTCCATGACAGCTCATTAGCAAAGTTGAATGGGCCATGTCCCAGGATAGAACCCTGCACTATTTCACTTGTTACCAGCCTCCATGTAGAATCTGACCTGATCAGATTTTTACCCATCTGGTAGCCCACACATCCAAACTGCAATGTCCCAAATTGAGTACAAGAATACTGCAGGAGACATTGTCCAAAGCCTTGATAAAGTTAAGGAAAATGACGTCCACTACTCCCCTCTTGTCTACAAATCCAGACATTTTATGATATCAAGCGGCCAGGTTGGTCAGACCTGATTTATGCATGGTAAGTCCCCGCTCACTCTTCCAAATCTCATTCTTCTCATTCATGCATCCAGAAATGGCTGCCAAGAGAACTTGGTTAATAACTTTCACAGGAACTGAAGGGGACTGACCAGTCTGTAGCTTCTTGGGATGACCTTTTGGCCTTTTATGAAGATGGGTGCAACATTTACTTTTTTCTAGTCATTAGGAATTTACCCTGATGTCCATAACTTTCTAAAGATGAGAGAATCGTCTTGCAAGCACATCAGCCAGCTCTCTGAGCACCCTTGGAAGCAGCCCATCTGGACCTGTGCTTACTAGTAATTGTAAGAACTCAACCCACACCCAGCTAATGCAGTGGTAGAAAGTTTTCCTGTTGCCCTTGATGTCCCTTGGAAGTCTTAACTTTAGCTGAGCTTTGGCTTTCCTGACACCACCCCTACATGCAGAACAAATTTGAAAACAGATCATTTATTCACTTGGCAAACTGTGAGTTGTGAAGAGAACTTCACAATTCACTTATAATTTTAAACATTTAACGTTGGTACTTAAGTTACAATCTGAACAACTCATAAGGTTACTGGAAAAAGAGAACTTCTTCCAGAGCATGATTTGCCATGTTAGGCTTCTACTCTGACTCATTCCCTGGAGGAGCCTGTCTCTATTCATTGACTGCATAAGAACATTAAAATGACTACCTTCCAAAGTTAGTAACCTATTATTACTCTAATGTGAATCTCTCTTTCAAGTCACATTCACAGCAGGTAAAGCAGATACGCGCTTCTTTCTAATCAAAAAAGCAGAATTGCAATTTAGTCCTGAAAATTCTGGCCTAAATTTACTAAGAAGTAAAATTCAAGATGTAAGAATATTCACCTATGTTTTACATGAATATGTAATATACAAAGAGCTATATTTGTGTGTTTTAGTTCATAGGAGATGAAGTCCGAACATAAAGGGTTTCCCACTAGAGCAGAAACAGGCCAGCACATCTGGTTTTAAGATGTGCATTTCCTGACTTTTGAGTGTTTTGTTTTGTGAATCAAGAACTGAAGTGTGCCCTCTCTACTTTTACTAATATTTTGTCCACTGTGTCCTACAAACTTTGTCATGTCCTATAAACTTTCAACTTCGCCTTAAGAAATGGAATAGCAAAATTAAGGTTTTTCTTGCCACTTGCTATTAGGAGGGGTCCACTAATGTCATCATTAACCTAAGCTGATTACCTGACCTTTCAAAAATAATTCTGAAAGTCATACAATGAAATAGACCCGTTATAATTCTTGTAGAATAAGTAGAAATTTGGTGCAAGTTCATTCTTTCATGGTGATTTATGTTTGTGCACTTACAAGCACATGAGCTTTATCAGTACCTGTTGCAAAAAATTCTAGGAGTGCACATCATAGTGTTTGATGTAAAATTATTTTTAAAACAAACAAAGCCCCTCGTTTATTGATTACAGAGAACTTCAGTAATTTAGTATAATTCTAGTAATATGTTCAGACATACCTAGTTTAACAATTACACTTTTTGTCTCACGTACCAGTACTTATAATTTAGAGGATTCTCAGTCAGAGCTAGTCCATTTGCCAGTTTACTGCTCTTTCTGCTTTAAAAATAGTAGTCTTTCTTTCATTTACCATCACCAGTTTTAAAGGAATTTAAATTAATTATCAGCAACTTTTTTAAAGAGGTGTAAAAACACACACTGAGTTGTTGATGTTTTTGAATGGTATAATGTGTGAAGAAGATAAATAAAAAGCTAACAGACAAATACAACCTAACCCTTTGGCTTGATTCTTTCCTGACTGAGTGGCTGCTTTGTATTATGTAATTTTTTAATAAGTGTAAAATTTCCATTAAATAAGACAATTACATCGGATTTATTTTCAAATAGCTTCATTTACATCATCGGAGTAATGACTTCTGATTTACACTGGTTAGGGTAAAAATGTGTCTGTTTTTACACTTTTCATGAATGTCTAGAAATGTGTAAGATGTAGTAATTACTGACTTCTGATCCTTTTCCTCATTATACTATGCACTTCATACTCAGAGAAAGGTTTGGTTATTGAGGAAAAGATTAACAGAAAAATAATTTTACTTTCTCTAGCTTTAAATACTTAGTTATGTTTCATTACCTTAAAAAGTTATGCTTTCTAGATTGCTCACTGTTGCACTCACTCTCTTTCAAATAAATGGAACAATGAAATTCCAATGGACTTGAACAGAATATAGATCAGGACAATACAAAGACTGTGAAAAGATCTCTGCTTCATTGTAACTTATTCTTTTTATCTCCTTTGGACAGATATAAAATGCAAAGCATGATTTGTTGATTATTAAGGATTTTCAAACTTGGATTGTGTTTAGATACCCAATTACCAATTTTGGAAAGGAAACAACAAAAATTAACCACCTATTTTTAATTTTTAAATTTGGAAAATCAGTCTCTTATTTTTTTACTGAAGTCTTTCTGCGAGACCCTTGTGTTGACACTAAGTAAGGTACTCTCTCCTAGTTATTTATTTAGTAGAAAGTTTTCAGTAGAAATGGATAGGACAGAGTTCAAATGTTTCTCATTAAGACTGAAATCTCTAGTGAGACAGGATAAGTGCTCTTGAATCTGATAAACTCCTCTGTGGATGAGAACAGAGGACCTTGGCTTCCCTCTTTCAGAACTACCCAGGTTTCCAATCTGTTTCTTTAACAATCTTAGACAAGTAAGGGGAATGACATGGACCGAAGTACATCCAAGTGCTTATAACATGCAAGCAACTTCTTTAATTGACCTCTTATGGTCCACTTATTATTTAGAATAGACATAGGCAATAGAAATGAAGTATATGCCGAGGCATTACTTGCAACTGTAAAGAAGCATTTTCAGGAATGCTTATTAGTGGAATGTGGATGGTTTCCTTTGTATAGAGGCCACAGGTGTGAGAGGAGGCTTGTATAACTATAAATAGCTCATCCTGTATGGCCACCTGCTTCACTTCTACAACAACCCACTATCATTATAAAATGTCTTGCAGCCTTCACAGTTGTCACTGTTCTGGAACCACCCCAGACTGATGTGTCTGGGACTCAAGCTGTGGTACACATAGCTTTGTCTGATTACAGGAAGAAGTGCCCTTTCTCTTGGCTTCTAGAATATTTTTTATACATTAGCTGTCTATTATGATTTCCTAAGTACAAGACCTTACTACACTTCCTCTTCAGACAGGCAATCTCAGTAGACATATCCTAACAAATTTCCTTTGTTCAACCTTGAAAGTACTCTGGGGTATAATTCACCTTCAGAAGTTTGTCTTTGGGCTTCTTATAAGTTCTCCATTTCTCAGCAGTTAAGCTAGATGTGGATGCATCATTTGCTTAGTTTATAAGACAGATGACATTTGATTCAGGAACAAGAGTAGTCACTGTCTGTTGACCCTTGATACTCTATTCCATTGCTCTACAAGTATGCCATAGCCCAGCATGTATGGTAAACCATGCTGACTTGGTACTGTACTGCCTTTTTTTGTACCAAATTTCAGCTGACTACTTTAGTGTTGCCATCTGAGCAGCAATATTAATCATTACCTGCACTTCTTCACAGTTTTCTTTAATAAATCTTGTTAATAATTAATGCCATTCTTTTGATAACTCCACGATAAGCTAGGAAAGATTTAATAACTTTTCTCCAAATGACCTATCGAGGTCTCAAAATCTATTATAATAATTAATGTTTAGCTGTGAAGTTGAACATATTTCACATAATTTTTTAATGTGTGCTTTTGATAAATATTGTTTACAATACCAGTGATTAATCAGTGTTATAACTACGTGTCCATATGCATAAAGGAGGAATTCCCAAAGTGAATTTAAATTTTGCCGTTATTGGAGCTAGACAAGAGGAACGGTGAGCTGTACATGAGGTAAAGGGTAAGAACACTTGGTAGAACTGCCTCCAAAGCAAAATTGACACCATCACACTGATGTATTTGTACCTCTAGGGCTGCAGTTTCACCATGACGATGATATAGGATGCACTCCAGGGCAGTATTCATACAAATACATGGACGTGATATGGTTTTCCAAACAGAGCTTCTTTCAGTGATGCTGCTTATCATACTGCTAATGTAATTGTCTATTGAATAGAATTCCTATCCTAACATTACCTAGTTGTGTCACCTTAAAAAAGTTACTTCCTTAATCTAATTGTCATTGTAGATACCAAAATCTCTAGGGTACTTACCCTTCATATCTAGGGTAAAATTAATTTTATCACTTATGTAGTTTTCTCAATGTAAAAACATTTTGGAACATAACTAATATACTACAAATATCATTAAAAACTCTTCTCCATTCATTTCAGTATGAAAATTATGGATATGCCCAGCTTTAAAATGTGTATGAATAGTTATTTTCTTGTAAAAGAATGGTGCTTTTCTTATAACTATTGTGCATTGTGGTAGACTTCCAGGTGCTGAGGGTAGAACTGCATTAATGATAGAATATTTCTCATAATTTTCCTGTTATTTAGCTTCCAGAATTAAATTCTAGTCTTTGCTCTTTGTTTTAAAAGATAAAATAAAATATCGCCTGTAGAAAGATTTCTTACACACCTCTCTCTTCAACTGAGGAAATACAATGCCTTCAGGACTATCACTTCAGAATATACATCCAGCTGCAAGGTAGAATAATAGACTTAGAAAAAAATCATAGTGTCATCATGTAGCAATTTTTCTTTAGCACAACGCTAAAGGAGCTTTCAGTCTGCAAGACAAAACTTTTCTAAAACATGATTTTTAATATTGGCATTATTTGCCAATAGAATCTTTTCCTGGAAATTCTTAACCTCAAAAAAAGAAATGGCCACTTACAAAACATAGGCTATGCATTATAATGGTCTAAATCTAATGCCTCCGTGGTCTTATTCTAAAACAGAAAAATCTGAAAAGCATTAAATATTCTTAAGATTTTATTTTGAGACTTGTTATTCTAAGGGATTGGGGACTTCTGGGATGGTTTTCATAGTGCAACATAACGCATCGATGAACCTCTAGCACAGCTGAATAATAATACTATTAAGATCCACACTATGAACATTAACCATAGGTGAAACAACAAAGAGAAAAAGAAACTGAAGCGTTCCTTTTTTTTTTTTTATTTCTAAAAGAAAACAATATTTTAGAAAGTACTATAATTGTTAATGCAGTCTTTCCTGTTTTTTTTGTCTGAATTTCCTTATGTATAATTGTGTCCTTCTCCATTTGTTGCATGTGGTGTTACTGAGATGCTATCCGACCATAATGGTGCTTTTAAGGTCTGAAAGTTGCTGTTTATTTTTCAGTCTGAAATGCTGTATGCATTTAAATTAGCATATTTTTTTAGTTCTACTTATTGTCTGAAAACAAGATATTACCTTACCCTAGAAACTTTGCTTAACATACACTTTACAACAACAAAGGTTGCTTCTGAGGCTTTTCTTAGCTAATCAAAACCAGAAAATTATTTGCGCTATGATGCTACCTGTAGATCTCACAAAGGTTCCCAGTCTCGTAACCATGATATGTAACATATACACAATTAAAATGCAGTTCATTTCTTTCCCCACAAGAATTTAAAATGTGTAAAAGACCTTGATTTTCATTATGAGGAAAGTGATGTCAGTTGGCAAGCGTACTAGCACTATGTCTACAAAAAATACTGTTCCATTTCCAGAACTTTCTTTATAGTAGTTGTAGTTTGTTACAAAACCTGTAATCTGGGAGGGATGAAGACTTTGTATTCAACTATTACTTTATTCAATAATACCCATGTTTTAATGCTCTCTGAAGTTTTACATATAACCAGTGATTCAGTAAAATCCCAGCTATGTTTCAGTAACTATTTAGGAAGAAACTCAACCAGTCTGCCATGCTTAGTGTCTCAAGGCATGTGTGTCCTTGGTAAATCTTAGCAGAAAGTGGAAAGTGGGGTCTCTGTAAAGCTCTGTAAGTTCTAAGCAATCATATTTAGTATTCTTTAACTTGCAGTTTGAATTCTAAAAGCAAATACATACAAAGTGATGAAGTATAGTATGTGCTAAGGATAAATTTCTGATGATGTTCTGATCCATTGGTATTATCCTTCCTTTTCAAGAAGTAAAGCAAATAATTTTTGCTTAAATTATAACTTAAAGTGTTATAAGACTTAATAAAGACTTATTTTCCACTTTTCAACCTGAAGTGGTAAGACAGCTGGAGAGAGGATCTTATCTACTACACTTTTTTATTTTGGAGAAAGACAATATCCTTTGATCAAGAGTGAGTTAAGATTATATTTTATTAAATTTCTCTTTACCAAAGAGCGAATGTTCTTAGCAAAAATTCTATTTTTATTTTTTTTTTCTTTTTTTATGACATCTATTCCTTTGCTTAAGAGTGCAACTATTTTCTCACTCTTGTTTTTTTACTTAACATCCCAGAAGTCCCAGGCAAAGTTGATAAGATGTGAAACCAAACAAGATTAGCAGTCTTTTGGGGAGTGTAAATTTTCCCTTACTGCAGTGATTCTGTGATGCTTTTTTACAAGTATCTTATTTGGAAGTGATTTGCTAAGGATATTTGGAACTATAGTGTACTGAATTAAATGATTTTGTGACAAAGCTATTAGTGGTCAGTACCCTTTTTGGGAAAAACTTAGCAGCACCTTGTCTAGTCTTCTGAGATGTCTATCTGCTAGCAGTGAAATATATTATCAAGTGCAGAATACAGCGGTATGATTGCAGTTTTGAATTGTGTGGAGAGTATGGTGTAAACCAGCTGCATGACATATGACTGTGTACGATAGAAGGATGCATTAAAAAAACATTTTTCATCTTCTTCTCTAACGAATACTAAAAACTGAAATTCTGCCTTCTCTTCAGGGCCAAATACAGATTATTGTGCATCTGAGTCACGCTAACTGCTAACTCATTTTTCATCCCTCCTACCCATATCCCTTTACCTCCTGAAATACTCACTTGCTTCACGGTGTTAAGGTTTGTTATGTGACATTCTCTGTCCTTTCTTCCACTGTACGGATGTATCGTGGTATTATGAAAACAAAGAGAGCACTGCCTGCTCAAACCTCCTTTGCATTAAATTTGGTCTGTTTCAGCAAACTTCTGATCAAAGTTTCTGGGTAAGGAAAGAATGGGAGTAATTTATAACAACAAATCTTGTTATAGATTGATGAAGGATGCGTTTCAGTTGTTGGAGTCCACCTTCTAAACTATCCTGAATTCAGAAAATGTGTAGTCTCCTATCAGCAGAAGGAAAAGGACAAGGCATGGTAGTTGTGAGAGTATATCCTAAGTTTAGCAGAAAGAGGTCAGCAGTCAGTGTCTGAGAAGCCACTAGTTTAGTTACTGAAGGGTATATCCAACATGTTTACACCTACATTCTTTGAGGGTTTATCCCTTCTTTATGGTCTACATTAGCTCCACTGAATTTTTATTGGGCTGGTCTAAGAGAAGAAGAGGGATGGACACAGAAATCTATGCAGTTTCTGTGTGTCAAGGCAATGTATCTCTGAGCTAATGAAGTGGCTGCTGGGGCATGATTATTTCCAGGAAATTTCATCATATTCTGATGTTCACTTTCAGTTAAAATTAAATATTGAAATATGACTTCATAATTGTGTTTCCTGCCCTAAAATACTAAATCTTTACTCTTCATTTGTGGGTAGCAGGTCAGAAGCAAAAAAAAAAAAAAAGAAAAAAAGAAAAAAAGAGTATCTATAGTATTCAAGTAACTTTTCTGTTTTTAAAAATGTTTGGCAACGAAATGAGATAGGAAAATTACAGTTATTTTTCCTTACAGAAACAGGTATTAGATAATAATTTTTTTTTCCCAATTCTCATTGGAAATTAGTGTGAAACTGGATTGGGTTTGCATTGACTTCAATTAAACTATTCTTAATTTACAGTCCTGTAACTAGAAACAGAGATAACCTAGTTTATGCATGGTATTACTGTACTATGTGTTATCGTTTAGTCACATTGCTCATCTTTATCTGTGGCATATAGGAATAGGTGATCTCCATAGCTTTCCAAGATTCATGTATCTGTCAAATTAAGCTAATTTTAAATTCCCAAACATTTGATTTTAAGTATTTTTTTAAAATTTATTTTTTATTTTTAAGACTGGTAGCAGGTCCACAAAGTACTTGAAGTCTTTTTTGTAATTTATAGGGGTGTCCAGTAGCAGGAGTGTGCTCCCAAATTAACTATATTAATTCTGGCAGTTGGAGCAGGAATATAAATTCTAGATTAAGGCTTAAGGTGGAAAGGAAATGATCACTGAACAAAATTGAGGCAGAGCAGATCCTGGGAGAAGGAGCAGTTATGGCAGGAGAAGAGTTTCTCAGACGCAGTTTTTAATATCTGATTATACTGCGCTTAGTCACTTTCAGGACAGCATTGGCTAGGAAACTTGTTCCCTGATTTGCCTAGTACTGTAGGCATGAGTTGGTCACTACGCTGGTCTTTTGTTCCTGCATTGAAGCCATAATGGCTGAGATGAGTTTTCTGAACATATTTATCTACTGTTGGACATCTTGGAGTTCCTATAATGCCCTCTTTACTTTGCTTCTTTTTTTTTTTTTTTTAAACTTAGTGATTTCCTGCTGTATTTACATTCTGTTCTAAACAAAATATTTGAAATGCAGCTTTGAACCTACACCAACCAAACTGTTTCTAAAGTCCATTCTGTCAAAAATTCACATTTGACTTAAGCTGAATGTACACGCTCCAGTGTAAGTGCATTTTTTTAATATATTATATATATTATTATATATATATTATTATATAATAGACCAGCTCAACAGTATCTGTTCCCCACAACTACAGAACCCCAAGTCAGCATTCTGACTGCCTGTGTTCAGCTGCATAGTATTTTGGAGTGGTACCTGCTTTGCCTTAGAAATTCATCAAAGACCCTTGAAGAAGTAACAACAGAATTTAGGGTTTGTGTTTTCTGCCTTGTTCTTAGTATCACTTGCTATCTTGTGCTGAAACATTCAAGAGATGTATTTACATTTCTGCACTATAGCTGGGGGTAGAAAAAGGGTGTTATAGGGAAAATGAACATAAGTATCATCTTATCTGTGTATTTGAGTGACAAAGAAATGTGTAGTGAATACGCATGCCTGGAATGCTTTGTCTTTGATGTAAATGTAAGAATCCATACAGCCGGTGAATAGTTATACAAAATAATAATAATAAAAAAGAAAACATAGAAAAAACCATAAATCTATTTACTCTGTTTCCTTTGATGTTCCTTCTAAGCTAGCACAGTATTTTAACTTTGTGGTATAGAATGATCAAACTTTTTTTTTACATTCCACATAGGAGGCATATTAACTACCAGTGTAGTTTGTTTGTTGTATTTGTTTCTTGGGGACTGTTAGTTTTTCCTAGGAGAGACTGTATTTCTGTGATTATTGCTACATATTAATTCTGTAACACCAGGTTTCTGTGCTCTCTCCCACCAAATAGGAGACTGAAGACTGGGAGCTAAGTCTTTCAGCTTCACAGAAGTGAGCATAAAAGCTCTAAGAATATCTATTTATGTAATTATTGATAATTCTTAATAAATTCTTTTTATTATGATTTGGAATTCCTTTTGAAAATAGTTGTTTCATAGTTGTACTTTTTTAGTAATAAAAACAAGAATCTAAACAAGAGACAAATAAACAAGTAACTGTAATAAAGACTAAAGGGGAAAAAGTAGTGCTTTTTTTTTTGAGAAAATTTGCTTTCAGTTTTCCTCAATAATCAGTGATTTTTTAATGTCTCAAGTATGTTATCAATTTGAGATTATTTATTAATGCAATACAATTTTCAGATCTCTTTAAAATAATGGCCACTTACCTCATAAAGCAAAAGAAGTCCGAATCATAAATTACAGAAAGAATCATGATAGCCTATTTTCACATAAAAGGGTTTATTAAAAAAAAAAAAAAGAAATAAACATTTCTAAAAGATGCAGTGAAAAATCAAACAAAATGTTAAGATGCTGTAATTCTTCATTGTTACCACTAGGGAAATAATATTTATTGAATGGAGAAAGCATAATGCTATCTTCCTAAGTTAACTGTCATCCACTAATCTCCACAAATTCTAAAAACTGTCAACTAAATTTGACAGTCTCCCATGTTTCTTCCCTGTTACAATGATTTAAAAAAAAAAAAAAACATTTTCAATCTTTATTTTTTTTTTTTCCTAAGGATTGTGGAAAGGTTTAATCGTACAGTTTAAAAAAGTTATTACTTGTTATTAGAAGAAGGGTGAAATGCAATAATATTATTAATACGGATTAAAAAAATAATTTCATTTGAATGTATTTGAATGCTTTCATTGCGCTTTCATAACAGGTGAAACGGCACTTTAATATTCTCTATTTCTATGCATTTTATGTGTTGTAATAACAGCTATTTGGATTCCTGCCTTCCAAGTACAGTTAACATTCACTATTAACATTCACTGTAGTAGACAAAGTGTATATTAAATGGTTTCACATAAAAAGAAACATACTCAATTTGGAAAATACTCTGCATGTTTTGCACAAGATTAAATCAGGTTTATTTCTTAAGCTACCTGAGCATTTTGAGCTGCAGAAAAGTTGTTCCATCTTACATGTGAGTAAGGAAGAAGATATTAATTGTTTACTTTTATCATTAGATTACACTCTTATAGCCTAATGAAGTTACTGAGTGCTAATTCATCACTAAAATAAACAGCACTCTTCAAAGTAATGGTAAACCGTTGTTAAAATACAGTAATTTTAAAGTTATGTTATTACCTGTAGTAGGAACTGATATTTCCTTTTATTTCATATCAGAATTTACTACTATTCTTTTTTAATACTTAAAGTTGAAACACTGCCCTTACAGATTAGGAAATACCTAATTCTCCCAGAGAAGAGGACAACATGAAGGAAATATTATCAAAGAAATAAAGTATTTGTTCTGAAAATTAGTTACATGCTGAAGTTATTTTAATACTTATTCAAAAAAGGGAAGACACTGATATTAATCTCCAGAACTGTGGTTTTACTTCTGCTTTTATATCAGGGTGATCAATTATAGTAATTTCATTGTAAAACTTTAATAGAAATCTTTCATTATGGCAATGGAAGCCCAGTTCTGGGAAGAGAGCAGTACAGGAATATAATGTGGAACCTGATTATGTGCACTGTGATAAATTTCCTAAGCTTCATCACTCCTAGCATGTTAGAGTCACTTAGGTAATGTGCATTTGAAGTTTCACTGTAAAAACCCACCCACTTTAGAAGTACTCTTTCCTGTGTTGGGAGTCCCATCTGTTGGTCTGATGAATTGACTTTTGCAATTAAATGAGGAAACATTTTAAATGTTTAATTTACAATAACATATTTTGTTCTTGTGGTGTTGTACTTTTCATGAGCTGTAATTAGTTCTGTCATTAATCAAATTTGAATGAAATTTAAAATTAAAAAAAAAAGATTGTCTCAATATTTTATGGAGGAGAATGGAGACGCAATGTTCTCAAATTGGTCAGTTCTCGTGGCATTGATTAAGGAAATGCAGACTCAGGTTCAGACTGCTGTTATGCAGGATGCTGAGTAGGGATTCCAAACCTTCTCTTCTTAAAGGACTACGACAGTCAACTACTAAGAAGAATTGCTCCATTATTCTTCCTCCCTCTTTTCCTTCATCCAGAATAGTAGAATTTGAAAAATCTTTCAGACAAATGTTATAACCAGAAAATATGAGTTATAACTGAAACAGCTATAGCTGTAAAAAATCCTAGTGTTCAAAAAAAGGTAAGCTTAGCTGTGATTCTTCAGTGACACTTTGCTACAGGTTAATGCCTGTTCTGCAACGTATTGTTTAATCATATATGGTAAAGGTCTAACAAAACTAAGCAGTCTTTGTGTAAGTAACATGTGGGTCAATAAGAAAAGAAAGAGTGCTTGAAAAAAAATGTGATGCAGTGTTCATGAATGTTCATCTTCTAGAGTTGTCTGGAGTAGAGGTGATATATGGATGGTGTATGTCTTTTATTTGCCTTGGTAAGTAAGGTTTTTTATTAGATGGTGTTCTTTGGAAGAAAAAATGGCAAGGATCACTGTCTGGGAGCAGTGAAAACTTTCTTGATGTTTCACCTGAGACTGAAGTTTACCAGCTGAATAAAAAAAGAGAATACTTTAAAGTCAGGTCAAAAGAAGTTACTGATAAGAAGTTTATTGTGTTTATCTTAACAGATAGTTTAGGAGCTTGGAATTTTGGAATGCATCGAAAATACATCTTCTGGTGGACAAAAATATGCAGATGCTATCAGAGACTGAAGGTCCTGAGAGAGTATTTGCTATTGCATAGCTCTTGAAGGTGGTTTCTTACACATAGAGCTATTATGAAATGACTGAGTCTACACATGGGCTAGATATCTAAGCTCCTACTATAGTCACTGGAAGGTCAGTTAATGTAGAGCCTGGAGTTACTGTTGAAGGATGATGGAGCCTGGCGTTGGGTTCATCTGAATGCAGGCATCTGCTTGTTCATCAGCTGAATAGTGTTGAGTGTATGGACCTAGAGGCAGGTTTTAGTTCCATAAATATAGTTTCTTTGGGTTATAGGAGATACCTTAGATTATCTGTGACATCTTCAGAGGACTGAGTAAAATGACACAGCTTAAGACATCAGCACCCCTATGGAGAGACATCTGGAGACAGGCAAGATATTCCAGTTAACTCAAATGGCACTAGATGCTACATGTGAGCAATTGAAATGAGTCCTGTGTCTCCATATAATAGAGAGACTACATATAAACACCATGTGCAATCATCTGAACATTGCTGATGGTAAAAATGTTGTAGCCATGATCTTCTGAAGGCACAGGTAAGATTAGATAGAGAGAATATATATATATATATATATACACATATATATAAAACTTTGGAAATTAGTAGAGTAGGATACACTAGCTTTCAGGCACAGAATTCTTTACTCAGGTCAATTCTTTGATTTTCTAGACAGAAAATTGTGATTTTGTGTAAGGATAGCAAAGCATGGTATACAGTTGGTCTAAGCAGGTAGAGGTAAATCTGAAATATTTGGAATGTGTGCACAGAACAGAACAGGCTAGGCACTTTTAAAAAATGCTGGATCTACAGTGTAGGCTCACAGTGCCTGTTGGGCTCTTGCACTAAATTAAGGTTTTGTTGATTCTCTTTGATATGTGACTGACACTTTGTACTCTAGAGATTTAAAGTCTTCCTTTAACAGCATCTTAAGTTGTGGTTTCCCAAAAGTGGCAGTAGCCAACATAGCCAACAATAGCTTCCAAAAGCAAAGTTACTGATTATTTGGTGAGGAATATAAATTGCAGTTTTTAGATAAGAAGACTATTGAAATATTGTATTTTGACATTCTTCATAGGCTCTTCTTTATCTTTCTACAAATTGTAATCATGGCTAAAACTCCTCTAAATTAGGATCACATAGAGTAACCAGTTTCCCCTGCACTCAGTAGGTTTCAAAGGAGTCCAAATATGTACGTGCATTTTAGAAAAGCAGAAGTTTTTAAAAGGAAGTGTTTCTGAGGGTGTCAGTACTGTGAGGTGTTCTCAGACTACTATCTGCTCTCAGCAGTTTATGGACATTTACCCTGCTGAAAACCTAGTTTAAAAGCAGCTTGAGTACATCATGCAGCAGAAATACAGTGTGGTATAGAAAAACATTTAGATCTAAAAGTATAAAAAGCTTGTAGAAAGTTGTTGAAAAGAAGTTGCAGGGCTTGACCATTTCCCACACAATTCCTATAGATTATGTACACTTCAAAACAACAATCTGAAGAGATACATTTCTTGTTGCAATAGTTTAATTGTGTTTTTCTTGCTGTTCAACAAGCCTGTGCTTTTTCAGTAGGACAGTAGCTGATTGGTAACCGGGCCCCACTACTCTCTTCTTTTGAAGGAACCTGCAGGCAGGAGAGAGATAAGAGGGACTGAGTAAGCCTGCCCAAGAGGGATTAAGTATCTTTCAGGTATGGACTGTTTGATGGAGGACAGAGTTGATTTTTCTGTTGAATACCAAAGTTTATTTTTCTTTTGAAAGAGATATACAAAAGGAAACAAAAGTGCCTACTGGTTATTGCCCTAGGGTCTTTCTAAACCCCTAGGGAGAGAGTGACAGAAGCAACAGAAAATTCAAAGGAGTAGCAGATATGAACTTTTGACTGAAAGAAGTTCACTATATTGTAGGTAGCTGTTACTCAGTGTCACTGACGGTTGGATTTGTCCTATGTTGCAATGCTACAGAGCAAGGCATTTTAAGGTATGCAAGTATGTTAGGCTCTGTCAGGCATGTGGAGATTGGTATGATCTCCTGAAGTATTAAAATATATGTGGAAAGCTATTCTAATGAACTACTTTAATTTTTGTGTCATCAAGGTTGCAAACAAATATGGATAGATATTCAATTTTATTGACTTTTCAGATCACTAATTCTACATATTGAAGAATGTTTCACATGGATGGAACTTCTATTCCTTATTTTAGTGTAGATGAGACATTCATAAAAAATATCATTTCTCAATCTCAAATCTTGCAAAAACTTTTCTTGGCATACTGCTTACCTTTTTAAAAGACGATCAGTTCAGTGACACTGACAGTTCAATTACAAATGGTTGAGTAGTTTTGGCATTTAGCTGGCAAGGGAAAATGAGACTGATTTTAGCATTTTGGGAGATTTGGAATATATTAACCTTTTTTTCTGAGAAGTTTGTGTGCTCTTAATTTTATCCCTACTTACTTTCCTATAGTTTTCAGTATCTTGTGTTAACACAGAAGCATGGCAAATTCATTATTAGGTCTTTGAAGTGAACTCCCTTGGATTCATGGAAACCAAGGAGAAAACACAGGGTTTCCATATGAAAATCTGAAAATGTTCTTTATTACTTTGATTTTTTTTCTCTCTTCCTCCTCTACCAACAAATCAGAAAATAAAAACTTTGCTCTTTTAAGAGGGTCAATTAATGAAAAAGTAATAAAAGAGGAATATTTCTTTATGGAAGTTGCACACAGCTGTGTATCAGGATCTGACTTTCTCAGCCTTTCTACCAGTTTTAGGCAGCTAAATTCCTCTTTTCAATGAAATGCCTACATTCACTCTTTTCTCACTTGGTGCTTGTTTTTTTCTTTTTCATTTAAATGAGTTTCGTATTACTTATGCATATAATTACTTATGTATATAATTACTTATTTCTTCCTTCCTATCTTCTTTTTCTTCACCAAAAAGAGTAGTGCAGACCAAAAATTAACATTCAGAGAAGCAAAGACAGAAGTGTTGGTTAAGCAGGTCACAAGTTATCTGTATTCAGATTGTCCAGGAATATGTTTTTAAAATAAAAATAGAGGGAGAAAGAAAAGCACTCTGGATAGCATTAAAACCAATTGGATTAATTATTCATGGAATGTGGTTAAGATTACTCTGTATCCCAGTTGGGGAAATTTGATATTAAAAATAATCCTAGTATAGATCTTAGTCTTTGAAATGCTATAGATTTTCAGGGACAGTAGTCTGCTACTCATTTTTAATCAAGTTAGGATAGCAGGCATACAATATTAGGATATATGTCGAGTTTGGCCTTTTTGAGCAGTTGGTTGGGAGAACAACAGAAGACCTCAAGAAGTTGCATCCAACCTGATATTTTTTAAAATGAATTTAATATATACTAAGTCCACTAACTTCTTAAGGTTGAGTATTCTTAACAGAATATATGAAGCTACAACATCACCTCCAGAGGAACAAAGTGGGATTCATAAAATTTTGGTATTGTTTAAGCAGAATTGTAGCGCTGTTTTCAGTGAGGCTATATCAGACATGTCTCAGGATCATGCTGGGACTTCAAATGATGTCTGAGTTTTTGAACCCTTGTGATCATCAAAGGTAGCATGCTGGCTTTTCATTAGACTAACATTGGTGTCTGCTAAATTCTTAGTTAGGAGCTGTTATTAACCTGAATCCTACAATTCTAGTCAGTAGCAATATATTTACATGTATTTAATCTACTGATAATCTCCAGAAGATTAAATTGATTGTGTGCGATTACTCCTCCACTCCCATGAAAATTGCTGCATATATTGCTTTGCTCCAGGCAAGACACATGTATTAATAAGGAGAAAGTAATATTCATATAGCAAAACACTTTGTGATTCTTTCTGATATATTCTGGAGTTGCTACTATGGTGCAGCCTCTCTGTACCTGGAAATGTCAGGTGCTCCTGAAGTGGGGTTTCTTGTTTGTGATAAATTGCCACAGTGAAGATCACATCTAATCTCAAAAATAAAATGTTTCTGCTTCTACTAATGTCAATATACTGGTGTTTTTAATAGAAAAATTGCGATAATATGACTAATTCTCTGCAATATCCAGAATTTCTAACTTATTATGCCCTGATACAACCAACGTATTTATGATACTCATCCTTGCTCTCGTTTTGCTATCCTGTACAGCCATATCTGACCCTCGGCTGCACTTCTTGCACCTAGCATGCTTCTGTTTATAACCAACCACCTCTTCTCCTTCCATCTCTATCTTTGCCATCGCTGCCTGCCAGGTGAATGTGTTTTTTCTTTTCTACCCCACAGTTATTCCTTCTTCTCTTTATGTTACTATATTACTATGTTATTCTTAGCATATTACCAGGGCTGAGCTGCCATACCTGGGAAAAGCAGAACACTGTCATGTTGATTTGAAATCATTTTACACTGCTGCACACTCAAGTTATACTTTGTCTGCAAAGGATGTCTCTCTGGCACCTTATTCCAGGCCATTAATCTGAGTCACAGTCTTTCCTTTTCAAGTGGTCAGACCGTGTCTCTACTACTCCTCTGGGTATGACACCATGATCTAATCCAACTTCAGCTAGACTCATGCACTGCAGTTCTTGCTCCCTGACTGCCAACCAAAACCAGATTTGACATGTACAGAGTGTTGGTTTTGGAGCTTGTGGGCAATAAGAATGTGCAATGACAGAGGAATGATTTATGATTTATTTGTTTGAAGGAGAATAGCATTCAGTATGTTTATGATAGACTGAATTAACCGTATCTGGCATTTCAGTGAAGCCTGTACGTAGATATGATGTAGCCTTGCTAAACCCTGTAATTTGTACTGTCTCTTTGGGAACAAAGTATGTCCTAATTCAAATTGCCCTCACTCTTTCAATATGTCAGATACTAGAGGCTGTGAGACAGATTACTCAGCTGATATGTATGTTTTCTCTTTTTTAAATCTTCCTGTTCTCAGCTATGGGACTGAAGAATTATGTCTTCACAGCTTCAGAAGAGAAGGATATGTTGAACGGAGTTCTGTAAGGCTCTGTCTTGGATCTAGTCCTGTTCAGTATTCAGTTATAGCACAGGACACAGCGTAAGTATGCCAATTAAAATTTGCTTCCAACAAAAACTTGGGAAGGTCTATAGATAAAAAACAAAAACAAAAACAAAAACAAACCCAAGATTTTAAATAATCCTGAGTAAAGGATCCAGAGATGAGAAAGATGTTAGTCAACAAACATAATTGCACATAATTGCAGGGTAGCATATTTAGAATAATTAGTTACACAAATACAGGGAAATAATGTACCATATAAACAGGTCTGCAGAAAAGTGTTGAAATGGATCACAAAATGAAACAGGAGTCAATGTTGCATTGCCACTGTCGCACACATTATATAAGCAGAAGTAATGCCAAAAAATTATGTGAATAATGCTTCAGTGATGCTTGGGAGCTCTAAGATTCCAGCAAGAGGAATCTGTGTAAATCTGGGCACTCCAGTTCAAGAAAGACATGAACCAGTTAGAAAAAGCCTAATGGACATTAACAAGAATGATCAAAGGTAGCAAAAATGAGGTCTCTGAGGAAAGATAGAATGAATCATATATACACACACATACCTAGTGTGTGTGTGAGAGAGAAGAGGAGGTAATGTGGTCTTCAAGTATATAAAAAGTTTCTGTGAACAGGGAATATCCTGCATACTCTTGGTGACTACTATAGGATGTAATGGACAAACTTTGTAGAGATGGGAGAAATTTTTCTGACCATAAGGGCAGTGAAGCAGTAGAATGAATGTAGAGAGAGGTCGTGGAGCCTCCAGATGGGGTGTTGTAGAGAACTGCTAGTGCAAAACAATGAGATGTCTCAAACAGCCTGGGTGCTAAAACCACAAGGACCCAGGACCGGACGGTACCCAGAGTGAGGGTGAGGGAGGGAGCCCTGTGGAGACAGGGTGGCCTTGCCTCGGCCGCATCCCCCACGGGCTGTGAAGCCTCTTATTCCCCCCCCCCCCCCCACTGCCCAGGGGATGGTCCTGGTATTACTTCTCTTGGTTTGACTGGTCGCCCCTCTTAATTCGACTGGTATCTCTGATGTAATTTTCCAATTCTCAAAACTACTAACCATTTGTGCCTTGGGAAAGGAATTTGGGAGGGAGCTGAAAGATAATGAACTGTGGAAAACTAAGGGCTCTAACCTTGAAGAAGAGCTAACAAGCTGATAAAGGGGAACATCTTGGCACCAAAGACTGGACGGTGGTCAGAGAAGCATGAAGTTTGACAAAACTGCAGAAACTGGGTGAAAGGTAAATGCAGCGAGGGGAGATCACGACCACTGACTCAATTCAGGACTGAAAAGACTTGCCCGCCCCACCTGAAAGGAGCATGCATGCTAATTTACATAGCAAGCGAGGCCAATTTAAATACAGTAAACCAATAGTGTATGAAATGTTAATCACTAACCAATAAGTGTAAATTTAGGTGGGTTTATACCAATCATGTAGCCTGATAAATGTGCTGTAGTTTGTATGACAGTGTGCTTGTGTGTGCTTGATTTGTGGAATTATCACCGAACACCCTGCGCAGAATCAACGTTTTTATAAGAACCTTCACTCCTCCTCCTCGCTCTTCTCCTTTTTCCTCACCTCCTCTTTTCCTTCTCTCTCTCTCTCTCTCTTTCACCTTTCCTAAGGTGATTAAGTTGTTAAAGTTGTTAAATTGTAGTCAAGTAGTGCACGGCCTACCTTGACTTTCCATGAAGCCGCATAGCTGGGATAGATATAACCGTGAGAGGGTTGGCGGGTATTGAATATTTGTACTCAATATTTGCCTCTATAGAAGCTTTCTATTAAAGCTGGTGTCTGTGTACGGACCTTGAGTGTTCGCTCACCTTAATCCGCATCGAGAGGATTTGTGAATCTTTGTCACTCCTCCCCCCTTCTCCCCAGGTGGGACGTGACAGGCTTTCTTTGAAAAAAATTGGTTGAACACGTTTCAGGAGTGGTACAATTCTGTCGCAAAAGCAGGACATTACCTTTTTTTTCCTTCTTGGTCTTTCTTAAGTTATAATACTTCTGTACTGCTCACATGTATGAGTAGCCCAAGTATTTTGCAATTCTTGAAAACAGCTCCTTTTCAGACTTAAGTCAAATCTAATGAACATTGCATCGTATAAGAGCAGCATTTGTAAGTGTGAAAGAGTGGTTTCTGCCCACATGTAAATAACTTTGGATTGAAATAGAGGGGAACAATTGCACATAGGTATAGAAGAGCTATCCATAGGTATATTCCATCTGTGGTTTCAACTGTAAGAATAGTTGTAGACTATCTGTTTTCATCCCACTAAAGGTATAACTATTCTCCAACACCGACAATTTTCTCATGAAAACTTCTTATTTCAGGCCAAAGGAGTTTTTCCTAAAGATTTATTTCATGTCACATAAGGATAAAAGATCTGCACTGAAGATTTTGGAAGACAGATGAATCCTTTAAAGGCTAGTAACAGGTGACTGCTGGTCTGAAAGTAGGTGTGATTGTGCTGTTTGTGCCATCGTTGTCAACACTGAATCATTGTTCCCAGAAAGTCAGTGCTTCAGCTTGCACAGTCCATAGTTTAATAATGGCTTGAGACCGAAATAGCACTCCAAGCAACATTAAAACCGCATGTTTTAGCAATGTGTCAAACAGCTCTTGTCAAAGAGGTTATTTTCTCCAACCTGAAAATATCATGACATTTTTTGTTGAGTTAAAGGGCAGATTTCCCGTACATTTTCTTGCAAAATTATGACACTTTTTGTATTTACAGATAGCATATATTTCAGTTCGGCATTTTTCCCTTTGTTTTAAGTTCCAAGAATAACACTGAAAGTAGTGTTATTTTGGGTTTTATTCTTTTGTCTGCAGAAATATCTGCAGTTTTAAATTATGACAAAATAACCTATGATGTAGTTTATTTTTTATTACAGATGTCAGTTCTCTGTAGAAAATAATTTATGTTTGAAAAAGCTCAGGATCATAAAAATTAAGTCAGTGTATAGATTTTCTATTTTTTTTCAGCTTTTACTATGAGGCTAGAGACTTTCATTAGTACATTAGAGCTTTCTCATAGTTTTTTTTTTTTTTTCTGTATAAAAGGTGACCACTTCCTGGCAATGTTCATTTATTTATCGATATTATTCACTTAAGCAAATATTTCCTTGCTATAATTACACTACATGTTGTGTACAGATTACTTCAAACATTTCATATTATTCTCCCATTTCTGTTTTTTAGTATATGATTGGACATTTGAGAGTAAATAGGCTGTTTCCAATAATCCAGAATTCATTAAGTAATCAAATGAAATGGCTGATTTTGAGAGCCTTTCAGGTCCTATGAATTGTAGCTGCATTTTCCTTAGTTGTTTTTCCAATAATGTACTTATTTGGCAGGTTGTAAAAATATGTTGATGAAAGACTTAAGCATAATGTAACTTAAGATTTAGATTGTTGTATTAATTTTCTGGCTTACTGCAATCAGTTTTCAAGTGTATCCCAGCATGATAGATGTGATTTCATTAAAAATATTTTAAGAGCACAATAGTTTTGATTTGGAGAAAGAAAATTTGCAAACCTTTTAAATGAAGCATCAATTTCTGAGGTAACAAAACATTTTCATTCCTAGTTATTAGAAATAGTGTCAAAAAAGGAGCACGTTCCTTAGACTAGCAGAGAAACACTGCTGCAGAGTATTTAAGTGGAAGCTTTTTAGAAATATAGTCTTTGTGGTTTGTAAATTGGCCATTACAATTCAGCTATATATATATAAAGTAGTAGGCTAAAGTGATTTTGCTTCATAGACACTGAGAAAGTAATGATGTGTTATATTTAGCTAGAACTATGAAGTAGCCATTAGAGACTGCTGCGTTTTTTTAATACTTCTTGGTTATCTTATAAAGGCAGACAAATAGAAGAATCCACACAATCTGCTTGTGCATAGAGCTAGATCATGCACCTAGTATTGTTTTTCTTTTAAACAGATTTTTAGTTCTGTGAAAACACAAGTGGGAAAAACAAGGATCTGGAAAGACTAGTTTAAGACAAGCACAACAATAATTCAGAAAATTTTATATTACCTGATGTTACTTTCCAAAAAAAACACCATTTTTTTTTGTTAGAATTACTTAGATCACTTGAGAGAGAAGCTTGGGTTAGAAAGTAAGTACAAAATGAATCTATAATACTGATATAAGCATTGTAACAGTATAATATGCAGTAATAAAATTTGATATGTTTGGGTACTCTTTAGGGATTATTGTAAAATATAAATCAAACATATTTAGGAATATTTGGAAAAAATAAATTAAACAAACAAAGGAAGACATGTAAAAGTACATTTACAAGGATGGATCTCTTGCAGCTGTTTCCCCAGCCTGATTTTTGTGTGCATCTCACTGCCACAATTTACCCTTGTTTACCCTTGTAAATGAGGCTATAAATTGAACACAATACATACATTTGTCAAGCTGCTTTTGTCCTGTTTTTTATGAGGTATATCTGCATTCGTATTTAGTAATAAAGGAAATAATGATTACTGGTTCTGTTGGATAACCCATAACCTTTTTAATCTCAGCATAATCAGCAGAAAAAAACAGTAATGTAGCAAAGGTTTAGTTAGCTCCATCCAGTACAACAGCGAGCACACTTGTTCTTCCCCTTTGCCTTTTTCCATACCTGACAGAACTTTTTGTGGGTTTTTTTTATTATCTATTTGTAGAATGGACCTTAAAAAGTAAAAAGAAGCTTTGTGTCCATCAAACACAATTCCCATTGGAAGTAGCAGTAAAAGCCCAGTGACTACAGTGGGGATAGGATGTATTTTTGAAAAAACTGTGGTTAAGCATGTCAGGCAGAAATATCTCCTAATATGTCTTTTTACCATCCTTGCTGCATGGACTTCAAGTCTGGTTTAAGTTTGTAATCAAACTGTACCTGAAGATAACTAATGCTATATGGAGTACAGTCTGTGGCATGCAGCAGAGCTAAAGTGTAAAAAACCACAATAGATGACCAGTGACTGGTACTCTGTTGTCAGACATCTATTCTGTAAAAATTGAAGACTTTATTGTCTTCAAAATAAAGATACAATAATAAGTAGGTGGCTTATGATATACTGATGACTTGAGATATTTTTGTGTCTAGGCCAATTGTTTCAGTTCATTCTACACTAACATTGCCTGAAAGCCCTGGCATCCAGGTGTCTTTGTGTGCAGTGCACTCTTCAAAATGAACTAATGGGAAGACTCAAGCAGCCTCAGTGAAGGCAGCCCATCATGTAGCAATATTTCAATGGCTTCTGCCTATTCTGGCAATAAAGTCTCTAATTCAGTCTGATGGGACGATCCCTTTACAGCAATTTGTTGATTTTAGTAGGTATGTTCCTGAAAGTACCAAAGAGAAGGAGCATGTAATCAATAGTGTGACCAATGTAAACAATAAGGGTGATGAAATCCATCATTTGGTCAAAGACTTTTAAAACTGTATTATTCTGGTTTTGCTTTATCCTCTTTCAACAAAAAGAAAGCCAGATGGAAATGGTGTTCTCAAAAAATTTAAATAATCCTATTAATTTTGTTTTCTTTTCTTTCTGCTCAGCAAAGTCTAAAACAATTTCATTGGAAAAAGTTGATCTGCTCTACCAGAGGAGAGCTTTCTTCTGAACAGAACTAAAAAATCAAAGATTTTATGCAAGAACCTGCATTTTCTTCCCAACTGTTCATATAAAAAAAACCTCCAGTCTACAGAAACCGCAATCTGGCATTTTTATGACATAATAAATTAACATGAAAAAAAAATTCAAGGATGAATAAATCTAAAAGCAGCATTTGCTTTCCCTTAGAATGCCTTAAAGGCAATATATATATATTAAAAAAAAAATATGGTATAGTAGTTGATAACTTTTCCCAGTAAGATTTCATAAAAAGTTTCCTTTGCAAACTTACAGTTAATCATGTAAGAGCTGAGACATCAGTGGATTTAGAAATTCTTAAATTGTCATTGATCACTAGCCATTGATTGCATGAATGTCATATCTTAAAAATGTTTCCAACTTATGAAATAACATGATGATTCATGAGCTTTTACCACTGAGTAAGTATATCCATAAATTTCTGTTAAATCAATGATCATGACTGTAAGTGCCCTTGTGCTCCTAAGTAAATGTGCAACTTTTCTCCCTCATTGACATTTGTCTTTAAATAAATTATAGGAACATTGAAAGAAAAATATTTTACATGCATAGAAGGTCTATGTGTGATCTAGAGATCACTGAAATCATTAAGAATTTACAGAAGATTTTTATTTGGACTATATCTCTCCACTGCAGTTCTCAGTGACTTGTTGCTCTGGTGTCCAGGAACCAGTGAGCAGGAATTAATAATCACACTGATCTACCACAATGAATGTTGTTCCTGATGTCTCCTTCAGCCCTGAGGCTGAAGCCAGCTGTATTGCACTTAATATAACATTGCCATTCTAGGGACTGCTTTTACCAAAAATTCTAGGTGCAACATTGTGGACCTTTTGTTGTGCTAATACAGTCTGATGGAACTACGGACTGGGTAAAACAAATATCTTTCAACTGTGCATTAGGCATTAAGCTATCAATAAGTATCACAGATGTGTATGCTGTGGCAGTGAAGTGCCAAGGAACAATCTCTCATGTTTTGTGTCTTTCCGTGTCAAACAGCATGTCTACAACACCGCATAGGTCTGTGATGACAAACAAGGTTCTTAAGAGGCATAATACATAAATGCCTATGTTACTAAGCTTTACTTCTAAAATAATTTACTTCTTGCTCAGTCTCCTTGTGGAAGTGTAGGCATTTTGCTTCTAAAGAAAGACTTCTGCTCTTGGGGAAAATGGTTTTGACTGCAAGGCAGATGTTGCAGACTTATGAAAGACAGCTTAAGGCTCGAATATTTCTTCCAAGATCTGAACACAGTGGCAGCCAGGGATTGTTTATAGTTCTTCCCTTTTAGCTGTCCATTAGTCAGGGGAGTTATTCTAGTTTCCCTTGTTCTCCCTTTGAAAATCAGTTGGCTTTGGCGCAGCTGTAGGGAGCACTGCAAATCATTTTATTATGTGACTTTCTTTCTTTCATGTAAAAGGTGAATGTTTACAGGGATTTATACAGTGAAATCAGTCAAGCAATTCACTCACACAAAATATATACTTTTTTTATAGAAAGTCACATTAAGTCTAGATTTCCCTGTTTCGTCCCTTGTTTTGGCCTATGTATCTTTTAATGATCCAGTACACTAAAGTGTAACATGATAAAGAGGCATTGTGAACACTGAATTTTCCCAGTCTCTCAACATTTCAGAGGCACATGCTAGATACCTTGGTATTAATAACTTTTAATAGTGCTTAATACTACTTGCCGAATTTTAATTCCAACTGTTATTTAGTAATTACCACAGTGCTGCATAGAATAATGGGTACTCTAGCTCAAGATAATTTAAATAGCTCTAATTTATAATTCAAGACATTAGCTCAAGAAGAATGGCTAAATATAGTAATATCTGGGATAGAATTTAATTTACAAAGGACAATAAACTCAGGTTTTGTCCATTATTGGAGTTTGGGATCCACAACTAATTTTGCAATAGTGAGCAAGGTTTATTCTTTCGAATCTTATTCGAAATAATGTTTTCTACAATTATTTAATACATGGTCACTTTGATATTTGAGTTAATTTAATTTCTCTACTTTTTAAAAAACTTCCCCCCTGCCAGTTTCCAGAATTCATGTTTTCATTCTCTCTTTTCAGTGTTCCTTTTTGTCTTTCACTTTTCTTGCAGTTCCTTAGGGATTTATGACATCAGAGAAATGAGACCACAGACACTGCCATTCCTAGTTTTCCTTTAATAGGATGTCACCAGGGAATGTCTCAAACATCTTATGTGTTTTACAGAAAGTATAGACTGCTTGTCCCACTGAATTCAGTCTTCCATTATTCACTTTAACTTATTAGAAACTTTTTTTATTAGAACTCTTTGATTAGTGTATCTGTGTTTAATCCAGAAAAGCTGTTTGCTTCTTACCCACAGTTATTTATTTCCCTTAATAATATCTTATGAAGAACCTTATAAAAAAGCTTTCAGAATATCACATATAAATGATATATACAGGGTCACCTTTATCTCATGTCTTATTTTTGTTCCTTCGTGCTAGAAATTCATTATATCCTGCCTAGAAACTCTCAGCATCACTAATCTTGTCTAAATTTGTGATGGTTATAATGAAGGTGAACATTATTGGAATAGACATTAGCTCTGTATGTGGTTATTATTAAACTTAATCTGCTCTACAGAATTTACAATATATGCTCGTAAGTATCAAAAGCACATAAAATCATGCAGATCTTTATACTGCTTTTCTTTTTTAGAAAAATGTCAAAACTTTTATATTTTTTCAGTGATTGTTACCATTTTATAATTATCAATGCTTTAAAAAGAAAAAAGGCAGAATAAAATTGGTGAATCATTCAGAAAAAAGGAAGTGAAGGCAGATTTTATGAATATCTTTTCATAACAGACTAACTAACATGAGACTAACTCATGAAGTACCTCTTATCTAAAAGGCTGTATTTTGAATAATAGAATCATAGATTCATAGAATGTTTAGGTTGGAAAGGAACTTTATGATCATTGAGTCCAACTGTTAACCTAACGCTGCCAAGTCCACCACTAACCCATGTCCTAAGCTCTACATCTACACCTCCAGGGATGGTGACTCAACCATTTCCCTGGCCAGACTGTTTCAATGTTTGATAACCCATTCAGTGAAGACATTTCTCCTAATATCTAGTCTAAACCTCCCCTGGTGCAACTTGAAGCCATTTCCTCTTGTCCTATCACTTGTTACTAGGGAGAAGACACTGACACCCACCTTGCTACAACCTCCTTTCAGGTAGTTGTAGAGAGCAATAAGGTCTCCCCAAACCTCCTCTTCTCCAGATTAAACAACCCCAGTTCCCTCAGCTGCTCCTCATAAGACTTGTGCTCTAGACCCTTCACCAGCTTCTTTGCCCTTCTTTGGACATGCTCCAGCACCTCGATGTCTTTCTTGTAGTGAGGGGCCCAAAACTGAACACAGTATTCGAGGGGCAGCCTCACCAGTGCCGAGTACAAGGGGACGATCACTTCCCTAGTCCTGATGGCCACGCTCTTTCTGATGCAAACCAGGATGCTGCTGGCCTTCTTAGCCACCTGCGCACACTACCGGCTCGTATTCAGCTGGCTGTCAACCAACACCCCCAGGTCCTTTTCCACCAGACAGCTTTCCAGCCACTCTTCCCCAGGCCTGTAGCGTTGCATGGGGTTGTTGTGACCCAAGTGCAGGACTCGGCACTTAGCCTTGTTGAATCTCATGCAGTTGGCCCCAGCCCAACGGTCCAGCCTGTCCAGGTCCCTCTCCAGGGCCTTCCTACCCTCCAGCAGATCAACACTTCCACCCAACTTGGTGTCATCTGCAAACTTACTGAGGGTGCACTCCATCCCCTCATCCAGATCATTGACATATATGTTAAACAGGACTGGCCCTGGCCAGTACTGAGCCCTGGGGAACACCACTTGTGGTGGGCTGCCAACAAGATTTAACTCCATTCACCACAACTCTTTGGGCTCGGCCTTCCAGCCAGTTTTTTACTCAGCGAAAAGTACCCCTCTCCAAGCCATGAGCAGACAGTTTCTCCAGGAGAATGCTGTGGGAAGCAGTGTCAAAGGCTTTACTAAAGTCCAGGTAGACAACATCCACAGCCTTTCCCTCATCCACTAAGTGGGTCACCTTGTCACAGAAGGAGATCAGGTTAGTCAAGCAGGACCTGCCTTTCATAAATCCATTCTGATGGGGCCTGATCCCCTGGTTGTCCCATACATGCCACATGATGACACTCAAGATGATTTGCTCCATAACCTTCCTCAGCACAGAGGTCAGGCTGACAGGCCTGTAGTTCCCGGGATCCTCCTTCCGACCCTTCTTGTAGATGGGCGTCACATTTGGTAACCTCCAGTCAACTGGGGCCTCCCTGGTTAGCCAGGACTGCTGATAGATGATGGAGAGTGGCTTGGTGAGCACTTCTGCCAGCTCCCTCAGTACCCTTGGGTGTATCCCATCCAGCCCCATGGACTTGTCTGTGTCTAAGTGGTGTAGCACACCGCTAACCATTTCTGCTTGGATTATGGGGGCTTCATTCTGCTCCCCATACCTTCCCATATCCAGCTCAGGGGGCTGGATACCCCAAGAACTGGTCTGACTATTGAAGACTGAGGCAAAGAAGGCATTAAGTACCTCAGTCTTCTCCTCATCCTTTGTCACTATGTTTTCCCTCGCATCCAATAAAGGATGCAGATTGTCCTTAGCCCTCCTTTTGTTGTTAATGTATTTATAGAAACATTTTTTTATTGTCTTTCATGGCAGTAACCAGATTAACTTCTGGTTGGGCTTTCAGCCTTCTAATTTTCTCCCTGCATAACCTTACAACACCCTTGTAGTCTTCCTGAGTTGCCTGCCCCTTCTTCCAAAGGTCATAAACTCTCCTTTTTTTCCTGACTTCCAGCCAAAGCTCTCTGTTCAGCCAGGCCAGTCTTCTTCCCTGCCAGCTCATCTTTCAGCACATGGGGATTGCCTGCTCCTGCACCTTTAAGATTTCCTTCCTGAAGAATGTCCAGCCTTCCTGAACTCCTTTGGCCTTCAGGACTGCCTCCCAAGGGACTCTGTCAACCAGGCTCCTAAACAGCCCAAAGTCTGCTCTCTGGAAGTCCTAGATAGCAGTTCTGCTGACCCCCCTCCTTACTTCTCCAAGAATCAAAAACTATCATTTCATGATCACTGTGCCCAAGACAGCATCCAACCACCACTTCACCCACAAGTCCTTCTCTCTTTGCAAACAGCGGGGCGCCTTCTCTAGTTGGCTCCCTCACCAGCTGCATCAGGAAGTTATCTTCCACACACTCCAGGAACCTCCTAGACTGTTTCCTCTCTGCTGTATTGTATTTCCAGCAGACATCTGGTAAGTTGAAGTCCCACACGAGACCAAGGGTTAGTGATTGTGAGACTTCTTCCAGCTGCTTATAGAATATTTCGTCCGCCTCTTCATCCTGGTTGGGTGGTCTGTAACAGACTCCCACCAGGATATCTGCCTTGTTGGCTTTCCCCCTGATTCTTACCCATAAACACTCAACCCTATCGTCACCATCATTAAGCTCTAGACAATCAAAACACTCCCTAACATCCAGGGCTACCCCACTGCCTCTCCTTCCTTGCCTGTCCCTTCTAAAGAGTTTATAGCCATCCATTGCAGCACTCCAGTTATGCCAGTCATTCCACCATGTTTCTGTGATGGCAACTATATCATAGTCTTCCTGCTGCACAACGGCTTCCATCTGCTCCTGTTTGTTGCCCATGCTGCATGCATTGTTACAGATGCACTTCAGCGGGGCTATTGATCCCGCCACCTTTTTTGCAGGGAGAAGCCCTAATTCCTACGTGACCATTCTCAGACGCTTCCGTAATTTCTAACACATCCATAGCCCTTGTGTCTTTGCTGCCACATGGGTCTCCATCCCCCATCTCCACTGAGATGGCAGACTGAAGGACCTTGCTGGCACACCGTCCCTCAACCACTGGTGTGCTTCCCCCAGGCTTATCTTTAGCGAGCCTGGTTTTATCCCTTTTAAAGTTTAAAGCTCTTTCAATGAGCCCTGCTAACTCCTGTGTGAAGATTCTTTTCCCTCTTTGAGAGAGGTGCACCCTGTCTGTCACCAACAGGCCTGGTGTTGTGTAAACCAACCCATGATCAAAACACCCAAAATTCTGCTGGTGACACCAAGCTTAGAGCCAGGTATTGATTTGCTGGCTCTTCCTGTTTCTTCTCTCATGATTCCATGTAACACGAAGGATAGAGAACACTACTTGTGCTCCTGATCCCTTAACCAATCATCCCAAGGCCCCGAAGCCTTAAAATAGATTATTGCTATAGAAGTTCTATTTGAAAAGGTTAACATTAAAAACAATTATGCTGAGAGACCTGGGATTAAGCTAATGATTTTTTTTCCACTTTAGAATAGTTTGTCTCACCAGGCCAGGTTGCCTCTGACTAGAGTGCATTGCATCAAAAGATAATTCATGGTTGTCCTCTTACATGCTAGAAAGGCAGTGCTATCAACTGAATTCCTGCTTCAGAAAGAATTAACATCATGAATGGGTCTCATTTTGAATGTCTCAGTCTCAGATGTTTTGATGGATAGTCTGGTGATGACTGAATTGGATTGCATCTTAGGTATAAAGGTATAAACTTGCTTTAAGTCTTGTGGAAACTTGGGCAGGTACTAGAGGTACCTTGTTCAGGTTAATATTTAAGCATATGTCTAACTGCAGCTAGGAGATATTTTGATCTATCTTTAAACTGTCTAAATTAAGGCCTTGGTTTCTCTGTACACTGTTTTTCACCATGTTAGGCTCTGTATATGTGTGTCAGTCTTGACGTCTGTGTAGATGGATGTTTCATCCAAAATCATCATATAAAATTTGGAACTGTTCTTTTAGAGATATAAATTATTTCATTGACAAAACAGTGATTTTTTTAAACATCTGTTTAAAACATTATTAGCAGCTGACTTAAGAACAGCTGCTTTATAAGTAAGACTATATTATCACAAAAGAACTCTCTGTATTTTATGTTTGTTTTCTTGTATTTCATTTTCATCATTTTTCTGTGAGGTGTCTAAATGGCAACTCAGATTTTCAGAAATCTGTTCTATAAAGAATAACCCTAAGATAATTTGAAAATCTGGCACTGCTTTTACTATCCATTTACTGTCCTAAGTACCTGTAAAATATGATTCTCCTTGTACTATCAAGGGCAGATAATGCCGACTATTCTTCCACTACTATGGTTAGTAATATTTTTTCTGATGTGAATCCTGGACAAGCTTTAGAGGTTTTCCATATATAAAAGTATGATCTTAGCTGTTTAGCATCATTATTTTGAGATCTGGTGGGTGTATGAACACAGAATTCATATGCATTTAGACATTAGACTAATATCGTATGTCTTTAAGATGAAATTTTCATCTATTACCTGTCCCTTATAATTTTTCATGGCTTTTCTGTGCTGTCAACTGTACTCTATATTACAGATAATTTATTGGAATGGTTTGCAACGATTACTCCATATGAATTTCAGAGACTGTGAAATTTGAGGAAATTTGCTTTTATAGCTAAATGGAAAAGATTGCAGTAGTACAAGCCTCCTATAAAGGAAATCCCATTGAACAACAGAATCCTTTTTGTGGGAGGTTGTTGCCAGGCATACACTGTAGAAAGTATACATTTTAATGATCTGCTTACCTTATTTACTTTTAGTAAAATTTCCCTAATTTACTATTAGTTTGTAATAGATTTATATATGCTTGCACAAACAACATATAGTTATCTATGATACTGTACTGATTTAATTTCTGTTCAGTGCTTTTCCATTTTATTATTTTTGCTATGAAATTTCAAATAGTTGGTATATCCAAGAAGGTCATGTCAGATATAACTATAAAAAGCATTTTCTCATTTTCAGTAAAATATTACAACAGCAATTGGCCCAGGGTTATTTGCCTGTTGAGTCATACTGGAATTAGACAGTGTTGTGCCTTAGTTTCTCTGTGGAGGACAAATCAGTGACATACATTTTAGGTATATGCTAAATGAGCCCTCTGCACCCTCTTGCAACTCAGCACAATTTCAAATTTGGTTTATTAAATCATTTCTTCTTTTGCTGAAATCTGGATGGCTCCACAGGACACCACTCAAGTGTTTTTTAAGCCAGCTTCCATGACCCAAAGGGTCATGTTTAGGAGTTTAGGAGTACTGCTGGGTCTGAGCTGGTCTTGAATATTTTCATAACAATATTTTAAAATTAAGAATGCCTACTACAACATGGAGCTCTGGGAACAGAGTGTAAAGTGCCAAGTGGCTCTGCAAGATGCAGCCTTGCCACATGAAAGCCAGTTTGAGCTGGAGATGAGAAACCACTGAATCTGTATGGAATAAATCAGGGACGCATGGTGCAGAAAACCAGGAAAGTTTTGCAATTAAGGAAAGTGATGTGGCCACCAGAGCAGGTTTAGTGAGGTCAGCTTGGTTTTACTTGGCATGGAACTTTAGATTCTAGACTGTGTGAAAGGGGGCTGTCTTGTTTCCAGGTCAAATCAAGCCTTGTATACTCATTATTTGTCTCTCTTAATTAAAAATCCATGCTGGATCCAAATCGCCTCTGCATGGAGCCAGTCTTGGTGCGTCATTGTTTCTGGCACAATTAGTCCACAGTCCAGGAAAAAATACTTGGAGATAGTTGAGAGCAGTAATTGAGAGCTGAATAACAATAAACTAAGAATTTAGTTCCAATCATGGAATAACCATGGAAGGAACATGGTGTGTAATGGTCTTCTGTTATTTTCTATAGTAACATAATCATAGATTAAGATTTATATATCTCCCAGAATACTTTTGAACAATGTTCCTGTCTTCCAAAACATTATGGGTTATAAAACAGAAGTATCTGTGACTGAATTGACATTTGAAAGCATAATTATGTAGGAAAAATTGTTAGAAGTGGGTGGAGAGGAGGAGAAAGGGAAAATAATAATGACATAGCAATAAAGTACATACTTTATATTGTTAGACTGAATGTCTCTTGGATAAAAATGGAACAATTCTTTCTACGTACTTCACCAATGTGTGTTTAGGTTATTCAGAAATAAAGTGGACAAAACACTCAAAATATACTACGCTAACATGGGATATAATTCAAGGTTTGCCAAATAGAAGTAGTTCTGTAAACTATAAAAATCTGCAATATAATTCAAGAAATTTTCTCATGCCTAGTGATTTTACAGCTGAAGAAATGATCTCACTCTCTTCATTTCTAAATAACATCTGAAAAGTTGTGCCCATTTGTGCCAGTAAAATACAGTAAGATAAACTCTGTAGGGAGAATTTCAGCTCTTTTGAGCTATGTAAAAGCTTGTATTTTATCTGAAATTGACCTTCTTTTCTGTATAAAATTTATTGTATTTTTATTTGTCACCAAATGCTTACTGTCTTGCAGAGATTCAGTGTGTACCTCTTAGAGCAGGATTCTGGATGCATACTGTGTCTCCTGCTGCCATGCCTCTAAAACAAAAAAAGTGCACATCTTGAAACATTCACCTCAGTTTACCTCAGGCTAATGCCGAAGGATACAATGCAAAGGCTAAAAAAGAGTGTCAAAGAAAAATAAGATCACAGCTAAAGATTTTCTAAGATCTTTGGAAGTGATAATACTCTTCTGATGACTGGCAGATTTATTCTCCCAAAACAGATTAAACATCAATGAGATTGCATGAATTTATTGATTTCATATTCCTTAAAGATGCACTGTACTGTGATACTGTGGTATTTATTCATTGCTAACCTAAACCATGGAATTTTTCTATCCAGTACTCAAAGTTTTATCATGAAGAAAGTTGGCAAAAGGATGTGTATGTATACATACTTTTACACACACTTATATATCAACGCTATTTGGAGAGAAAGTTCTTACTGTTTCTATGTACGTTTTCAAAGTCAAATGTAGCCTGATGAATAGGACTTCTGCCACATTATAATTAAATGGCAACAGGTGTCTAATCGGGCAGTGCTCAGTTCTTGGGAGGGCTTGCCTGGGCCTGAACTGGTGCCAGCTTGCTCTAACGATGATCTGGTGGCCACAGGACAATTGCTTGACCTGAGCCAAACCTCTGTGACAGCTGCAGATGGATGAATCTGGACAAACCAGACAGGGGACAGACTGTGGCCCATACTGTCTCCCACGGCTGAGGGATGCTGTGGTGCAGCATCCATGTGGGGCTGGAAGCCAGTAAGGGGCAAGAAAACATTTGAAAAATAGCCCTGAGCATAAGGAGAAAGAAATGCCCTGACTCCCACCTTGAACACCGTACCCCCACCCAGCACAGAGCTTGGGATGCTGATAGCTCAATTTGGCACCCCATTATCTCTCTGCTTGAAGAAGTCTGGTGCCATTGAGCAGAGGACCAGAGGGACATTGGAAGTGCAAGCACAACACCAGAGAAAAAGGATAGCTCTTAGTATGTTCTCATGTATAACAGTTTATAAGCGTATTACTACCAATAAGGCTTTTCTATATTTGAACTACTGATATTCTAACAGGGCTAAAGATAGCTGTTTGCTAGATTTTAATCAGATTAAGATTTTAATTAGGCTAACAATAAATTCTTAGCTTCACACATAAAATATGCTCCCTAGAGAGTTACTTTCAAAGTGCACCTCCACCTGGAACCAAAGTAGACACGTCTTCTCATGAGGAGCAGGTAAACTGGCATTTAGAAGGATAATGTGGAGTGTGCTGCAATTAAAATGAATCTTATGTGGGAGAACACTAAACGATGCATTTGTATTTTCTATGTCCTTGTTTTTTTTACACTTTGATCCTTTTAAAACTGGTTAGAACCCAAGTAAACACTTCATAATGCACAGCATATGCTCAAATAAATAATTGGGTGCATATTGCTGACATGGTGCAAAAATAAAAACTAGGTGTTCATAGTTATTCAAAACAGTCTTTCAAATATATTTTTTCTTTTCCTTTTTGTTGTTTGTTTTTTTTTTTAAACATGTTTATTTTGAGGATATCCAGTTTGGAATTGTAAGTAAAATTAACGCATACGCAAAAATCTGACAGCAAAATCCATTTGCATTTTCTTGCAAGACTGGACACTAGTAAGAAAATCATAAGACACTAAGCTTCCTGAAATGCATCTTTTCCTTTGGCATCCATCCCACCTGACCCCAGGGCAGCCAAATCACATATGAGTAATTTATTTGAAAAAATGGACACAACATTCTTTCTTTTTCTGTTGTGTCTGTTTTTCTGTGACGAACTAATTTTTGTTTATTTTTGCTTGAATTATAGCCTATAAGAAGTTACAATCCATAGGTTAATGTAAATCAACATGGAAGTTTAGTTTATGGAATTCTTTTATGTTCAGTGCTTCACAAAACTAGCCTTCATAAATTAAATTTTTGTCCAGTAGTGAAGATAGTTTGCGTGTATAATTATAGACTACATTAATAAAATATGAATTTGGCATTTATTAGAATGAGTCAGCCATTTGGTGAAATTGTATTCATTATGAATCCTGTTTCTCCACGTACAAAATAATTGTTAGCTGTTAATGATTACGTTTTTTTCTCATTGCCTTACCAATTTATACTAGTTGTTGCAAGAAACCTTGTCTGTGTAACTCAAGAATCCTACATAATGTAACAGGTTTTTGACAGGTCTTATTTCTCCAAATACAATTATTTTTTAAATAATTGGATCTTGTTATCTGTGTCTTAGATCAGACAGTCATTCTTAAGTATTGTTGTATTAACGATATTAGTGTATGTGCTAAGTAATTTGAGTAACGGTTAGAGAGAAAATTTGAGGCATCAATTGCTTCTAGAATGTAGCTTGTCTGAGCATGAAGGCCAGAAAAGAGTATGATTCGAGATTATCTTGTCCTTAATCCTTATGTATCCCTAGAAACTTTTTCTTGGACACTGCAGGGATTTACTTCTGGGTTCTGGTGCCTCCTGCAGGAGCCAGAAGTTTAGCGTTTCCACTGTCAAGCCATGAGGCACTGGTGGGTTTGCTTACCCTATGTTTCGTAGTCCACAGTGCACTCATTCAGCCCACACTGCAATCCAGACAGATATGAACGAGTTTCCAGCCCAAAGGCACAGGCAAAGAGCTAGGCTTTGGCAAATATATGCTGCCTGTCAGGAAGACTGATGGCTTAAGCCCAACATTGTGCTAACCACACCTGCAGAACGTCTGTTTGGAGATAGCATCTGGTTAGCTGTGAATACAGTGTTAATATACATCTGCCTGCATCGGTTGCAGTCGATGATCTTAAGGGTCTTTTCCAACCCTAACGATTCTATGATTCTATGAAAAGATATGGCAGACATACCCTTCTTCCCATTTGGATCTAGTAGTAGATTTTCCTGCATTCTGAGAAAAATTTCTGGTAAACAAGGGAGACGCTGGATTGCATAAGTCTGCTTTTTTGTATATATTGTTCTACATTTTTTTCTCATAAGAACTTTGCTTGTAGAGGCTATCACAACTGCTTTCCAAAATTATTTTTATTGTGTGTGCGTGTGAAAGAGAAAATTCTATTAGTGGACAGTCTTGGTCCCTTGCTTAGCTGGGGTATTAGTTTGTACAGATTTTATATTCTCAGAAGTTCAGTGCTAGAAATCACATTTTTAGAGATGTTCTGTATTTCTTGATAACTTTACAACCTAAAATAATTAACTTGAAAGCAACACCATGCTGACATGACTCTGGTTCACAGAAGATAGTTCAGCTGCTTGAACCATAGAAAGGGAGGGGTCTGCACTTAGCACATTATCTGGGAAGAACTTAACTTGTCAAGTAATTTATAGAAGACAAAAAAAAAAGGATTTTGACAGCTTTTGCAGGCTCAAGGCGATCTGTTAGTTCATTGCTTAGTAATTATTTTTACCTTAAATAGGCATCTTCACAAACAGCCAGAAGTCAATACAAAGTGTTACACATTGGTAATAATCATGCTGGTTTATATGTGTTTGTTTAGCACCAGACTTCTATCAGGTTCCATGATCATGTTAATAACAAATGCGGTTTTATTAGTATGTTTACACACAGTGTTTTCTGTTTCCTTTCGTTGTTTAAATCTAACTCATACCTCACTCTCACCCCAGTGTGTAAAGGTGTGGAAACAACTCTCTGTGCATACCTGCTCAGCTTGCCTTAGAGTAGACTGTAGTTACTTCTCTACCATGTGGGAAAGCAACTCAAGGTAAAGTTAGTAAGTAGTAAATGGAACATAAGGCCTTTAAGTAGTACAGGTGACTCAACAGCTCCAGGTCTGAGAACAAGAGAGCACTGTCACGTGTTTTACACTTGTTCTTCTACTTCACTTCACTAACTTGTGAATTTAACAAGGCACTTTATTGGACATGGTGTAATATGTTTTCACCTCAGTTGTTGAGTACATGGTAAAAGTATTACCATTAGCTTTTATTTGTTTGCTTTTCTAAATTTTTCTCCTGAGTGGGGGAAAAAGGTATGAGACTTTGAAAAGAAAGAACAGATAATATGCAACAGGAAGATGAACTGCAAGACTTTTTAGGATCGCTCATTAGGTGCTAGAGGGAGAAGTGACTGATATGCTATCCTGGAAACTCAGACTGAAAAGTGGTGAAGAAAAGGAAATTGAAAAGAGAAGACAACTTACTGGAAGACCAAAATGGAGAAACCTAAAGAAATCCTGTGAATGTTTAAATGGGAAACCTTTCCAAACCACAGCTTCAAATAATTAGATGCATGAAAGAATCTGTGAATTAAAAGAACCCTTCAGAAATCCATCTGCATACCTTCCTTTTTGATGTTGCTTGAACTGAGATAGAGGAGGAAGCCAGTACTGAATAAACATTAAAATACACTCCAACTTTTCAAAGTTAAGAACTTGAATTGAAACATGATCTGTAAAGGTTCCTAATTAAGTCACCCATTAAATGTACTACTTCTAACTGTTAAAATTGGGTTATAATAAGTCAGGTACAAGAAATCCAAAATATTATAGTATCAAGATTTTTTGAGTGTACTGCCTTTAATCTAGTTTATACTTCACCTTTTTAAGCCAAATAATTCCAAATTAAATATTCTTTTGCTTCTTTCATGCTGATATCTTAATACACGATTAAGTAATACTTAGTCTAATCCTCATGCTACAAGGCTTTACTCAGGAGTTGTTCCATTCACTCAATAAAATTGTTTCCTTTTTGAGTAAATGTTTGTAGACTGTTGAGAGATATATATCTATGATAACATTTTCTCTCTGTATTTTATGAGGATATTGGAAGGCTGAAGAAAACTGTTACAAAATGAGCATGGTTTAATAATTTTTTCTTTGCCTGTTTCAGGCAAAGAAAAATCTGTGTTTAGCATCCATGGTGTCTGTAAGTATCTGGATATTCCTGCTAATGACTCCAGGAAATCTAGGTATAAAAGTACTCTTTCAAGTACTCTGAGACCCCACACCTGCCAACATCCATTATAACCCATAGCATATTCCCCCCCAAGATATCCTGGTTTACAGCTAGCAGATATTGGATTATCTCTGCAGGTTCTGCCTCTAAACCCAGCAGGATGAGGTCTAGCACACACTATGCTATTAGAGCTATGAGACTGAGCTCACTCCTACACAAAAAATGATGCTAATTTTTAATGCTGTTTTTCCAGTTGCAAGTAAAAGAAAATTACTTGTTTACACAACTATGTTGCTATTGATTGGATATGGGAGCTGAAACTTCAGTCTTGGCACTGCTCTTGATTGTGGTGGTGCAAATGTACAACCAATGTCATTTACTCTTTGTACTCCAGGATGAGGAAACTGTTGTGTTATTCTGAGAATAAGACACGTTAGTGCAGTTCTCCAGTTCCAGCTCCATCAAATGAGCTCATTTGTGTCATTGCACCAGAGACCACAGGTCAGATAAATGTAGATGTTAGGCTGCAAGTGCTGAGGAATGTGGAGATGAACAGTGATAACTGAGACAGGGGATCAACTATATTCCTAATATCAAGCTGTTTACCAGCCGCTACAGATTTAAATCTGTGACACCAGAATGTGTGACACAGAAACAGGAAGACTTGCAGCAGATTCCTCCCAAACCACAGAACAGATATGTGTTCATAACTTGGAAAATATGTGTCTCAACATCATTGTTTATTGTGAACACTGAAGTATTGAATTACAGCTCCAGTATATTCATGCTGGAAAAATATATTCTTTTACTTCTATTATTTTTTTCCTAAAGCACTTAGTCTGAAAATAAATAAGTAAAATAACTTGCTGATTTTACTATGCTTCATTGATAAGTTATGTTATTCAAATGTATTCAGGCAAGAGCTTATATATATATCTTGATACAGATTATTAAGTGTACAAAACATACTAAATTTAGGGTAGTAATTCCTGCATTAAGAATAGACATCTTTAAGTGAAGCATACAGATGAAGCTAGCTAAGCCAGTTCTCTTTACAGGAAATGAAGACATACAGGAATGTTCAGGGAATAATCCAGCCCACTTAATTTAAATATCTAAAAATGCAATGGATTATACTTTAGAGATACTTCTTTCCTTCTACTGAGTAGGAAAGGAGGCTAAAAAATAAACTAAGAACCTCATTTTTAGCTGGCTTTAGTTAAGTGAGGTGAATCTTACATTCTATCAATTACGAACTATTGCTTTTGAAGGTACTGACTGTGGTCTATAAAGACCATCTGAAAACATTAGTATTTTAACCTCTTTTCAGAGGTGCACATGAATCATCAAATCATTCAGCTTGGAAGCAGCCAAAGGAGGTCTCCAGACCAACCTCCTGCTGAAAGTAGGTATGACATCAAATTCAGACCAGGATGCACAAGGCTTTAGACCGTTGGGTCCTCAAACCTCCAAGCACGGAGACTGTGCAACATTTCTGCACAGCCTGACCCACAGATTGACTGTTCTTACGGTAAAAACAGATTTTTCCCCAAGTGAAATGTGGAATCTGCATTTTTCACTTTATAACCACTGCCTAATACCCACAATGCACCTCAGTAAAGAGCTTGGCTCCACCTTCTTGGCTCCTCATAGGCACTTGCAGGAGCTATATGTTCCCCTGAAGCCATCCCTCCTCTAGGATGAACCAGCCCAGCCCCTCAGCCTCTCCTCACAGGGCAAGTGCTCTAACCCCGACCATTCTGGTGACACCTCACCAAGCTTGCTCCTGTTTACCCACAACTTTCTACCACTAGGAGGCTCAAACCTGGATGACAGGTTCTGGATGTGGTCTAGCCAATGCCGAGTCAAAAGGGACTAGTCACTTCCCTTGATCTCCTGGCCATGCTCCTCATTGATACAGTGAGGATGCTGTTTGCCTTTATGATTGATACATTGATACAGTGAGGATGCTGTTTGCCTTTATGATTGACAGGACACACTGATGACTTATGGTTAACCATAAGTCATGCAAATCTACAATACTGTCTTGGGAGACAGTAGTCTCCCAAGACCACCAGGACATTTTCAGCGGAGCTGCTCCCCCAGGGGTGAGTGCCCAGCCTGTATTGTTATTCCTTCATAGGTGCAGGGCTATGTGTATGCCCCTGTTGAATTTCCTACCTGATCCTCCAGCTTGTCCGGGTTCTTCTGAATGGCAGACCAGCCCCTGAGCATGTCAACTAGTGTCGTTCCCCCATGTTTGGTGTAATCTTCAGATTTGGTGAAAATGCATTTTATCTCCTCTTCCAGATTACTCTTTAGAGATATTAGACGGGACAAGTACCAGGAGAGACCCCTGATGAAATCCCTTTGTTAACTGTTTTCCAGCTATAGCACAAAACAATAACTGCTACCTAGAGCCTGACAATCCAGACAGATATTTACCCTCCTGGTAGTCTAGCCATCCAGACATCTTTGCTTGGATACAAGAATATTGTGGGAGACAGTGTCAAACGCCTTACTAAAGTCAAGGTAAAGAATTTCAGCTGCTCTCTGTTCATTCATGGATCTAGTCATTTTATCATAGCTCTGTGATCTTACTTTTGATAAATCCATTCTGGCTGGTCCCAGTAACCTGCCTCTCCTTCATGTGACTAGAATGGCCTGGACTGGAATTTTCTAGGGACTGAAGTTTAGCTAACCACTTTGTTGCATCCTTACTTATCCTTATTGCCCTTTTTTGAAGACAGGTGTAAGATTTTCTTTCTTCTGTTATTGGGGACCTCTCCTGGTCTCCACAACATGTTAAGGGTGATAGAAAGCAGTGTCACTATGACATCAGCTGTCTTTCAGCACTTTGGTATCCATCCTATCCAGTCCCACAGACTTATATTGGTTGAGAATACCACTCTGACCTAAAAAAGAAAAATGAAACTTGACTTTATGGTTCAAATATACACTTATGAAGGAATACAGCATTCAAGCATAATTTAAATTCAAAGCATTGTATCTTGGTTTGTTACAGATTTCCACTGGGGCTCTCAGAGCAGTGAGTCTTCTCAGATACCATAAGAAATGCAATAACTAGACATAACGAGACCCGATAAGGATAGAATTTTCATCTTGTTTCTGGGTTGCTTGGCTTTAACCAGCCTACAAGATATCATTTGTATCTTTCAATAAATCCTTTTTTCATTTCATATGTGTGGATATACGCTTGGCAATAGTTGTCTTATCTTGAAAATAAATCAAACATCTAGCAAAATCCACACTGCATCAGCATTGTATTTTAATATCCCCAAGTGAAATGAAATAAAAGTTGTCTGGAGTGTATACTTTAAAGGGAATCTATAGATTATTATTGTTCTATATTCATAGATTGTGAAGGTAACAGGGGGAAGTGAAAGCATTTCCACTTCAAATGAATATCTTCTAGTCTATCCAGAAGATATCTAATGTTTCCACAGTAAGTTGTTAGACAGTGGATTTTGTTTGCTTAATATAGCTTTGCTAATCGGTGCAATAAAGCTTTCATAAATATAATCAGAATTTTAATTATTGCATTAGTACCAGTGTTGTGTTTGCTAATGCCAGCTCACTTGCAACAATGCCTGTGAGCATAAGGGAGTGATTCAGATGTTCATACTGTGAATGAAGTTGCTGTCCATATTCAGCACAACTAAATCTACAGTTGCATTATATTCAAATCAGACCAAAAGGCTAATTTGGTTATTGAATATCAACAATAAGTTATACAAACCCTTTTCTCCTCAAACTCTCTGTATTCTCTAATTTTTAATCTGCACAGATACCAGGGAGCCAAATCAACACCTGCCAAATAAATAAATGTAGCAAAAGGATGGTTTTGGGTCCTCATTCTCTATTATCCTTAATTTTGTATAAACACTGGTAGTCTCAGAAAGAAACTGCACAGTCAAGATACAGGGAGAGGGGAGCCCTCACAGTACTACAAAATTGGGGCTTTTTGTCACAGACTGTTCACAGTTACTGGTTTATCATTCTACGTCCCAGAGTCCCGGGGAGTTAGTGATTACATTGGGGCAGATATATGGATAGTAACTAAGAAAACCATACCTGTTGTGTTGCCTGCAATTTGTCTGGAGGCTGGCCACCCCTGAGCTGAGCCTATCTGGACCAGGAACAAGAGGCTCTTGAGAAGCTTGGAGCACAGGGTAGGTTACCTTGCCTGATTCACTGTGCTCATTTGCCATCTGCCTATTATTGGCCCAGCTAAGACTATATTGTACAGAAATGCTGCTCCCAGTACCCAGACTAGTAATTTAAACTAGTCGAACTTTTTCTGTGCTGTCTTGCAGTCAAATCTATCCTGTGGATTTTACAAGTGTAAATTTATTTTTGTTTTCATGATGGAAAAAAGACATCCAACATCTACTTTTTTTAATATTTAATATTTTTTTTCTTCCCCCAAATATATTATGAACCTTCTTATTGACAGAAATTGCTCTAGGCTGTATTTTATTGAGATATAGGCCACAATTACCACAAAACACTTTTGAAATCTTAAATGCTAATTTCTTGACTACATTAACATTCTTAGATGATGAAATCTTTATACTTAATGTTCTGTCAAGGATTTAGCACTATAGATCTAGTTTGTTTTGTCTCATACGCTATCTGTGCCCTTTGTGACACCCTGTGACAAATAATACCATGTACAATATAGCCTACATAGAATATATACTGAACAACACGAACATTCAGCACAACACAGCTAATGTGTGCCTTTTAATAAGGAAAAATCTGCCAGGAAACAGTGAATTAAGATGGAAATATTAAACATTTGAAGCTGGATGGAAGCGAATAATCAGTTCGGAGCAGTTGTAATTGCTTTATTTAAGAGACGATGGATAACTCAGTATCATTATTGTTGTCAAGTGGAGTCTATGTGATTTGTCAGCAACTGGCAGCTGAATGGCTCCAGTGTCCAGGAGATCAGACATATCACGGTGCTCGCGTCAGAGCAGGGCATGTAGCTCTCTCAACAAGCCTTCAGGCAGTCAGCAAGTTAGGCAAGTGGTTTCCTTTATCTCAGCTGAGCAAAGCAGATGAATTCAAGGTGGACTGTTAATTAACAGTGGAGATGGCATAAGTTTTGTCACTTACAACACAATTGAGCTGTGTTAGAATGGCTTTGAAATTTTTCACTTGTCAGTGAAGGACTTTCAAATTCCAGAAAAAAGTAATCTAGTTTTGACAATACTATTATGGAGTAAAGGTTGTGGGGTTTATGCAAAAATGTGGGTTTTTTTCTGAAGGTAAATCTATTTATTCTCCACTTTTTGATAGAAAACTTTGAGATCATATTAGGAAACACATTAGGAAGCCTGCCTCAGATATCTACAATAAACTGTTCTGTAAAAATACAGAAATCTATTTTTGGGAGCCCGAGCAGAGCTTTATGTCATTCTCAATACCAAACTCTTCTGCGAAGATATTCCTAGAGCTAACCAAGGGTATTAGAAATAATAGCAAATTTATGATCAAAAAATGTGTAAATCTGAGTAATTTCTAGAAGCAGTTTTCTCAAATTGACTGTGTCCTTCCAAAATAATAATAATAACAATAATAATAATTCTGAAAAAGACAATTAAAAAAAATGTTACTTGAGTTTTTTCAGTGTAAAATGTTCTGTAATAATGAGATTCCTGTATTGGTCAATAGATATCTTTAAAAGTAGGAAAATAAGATTAGGTAAATCTCATAAAGCATCTTTAAAAATGGAGTTGGCTCTAAATCAAGTTGTTACCTAGTTCAAGCTGATATCACAGGTAATTATATCAGTAGTTATCAATATTTGTTGCCTTTGATATTAATGTGTTTTTCAGAAATGCATCAAACTGCACATTAGTGAAGAGTTACTATTAAGTAAAAACTTACTCCTGTGTTTGCTTCTTCAGATTGTCTTCAAAGTCAGAGCACACCGCAGCTGGATGCCTTCAAATCATATCAAGGGTATCAGCAAAGTCCCAAGTCACTACCCATTGCCTGTTTCTCAGAATAATAAGACAAAACCCTTTCCCATGAATAGCCAATTTTGTACTTTTATTCCTAGGCAAAAGATAATTTTGTTAGAGCTGATAAAAATATGTTATTACTACGACATTGTGCAGGATGAGATATTAATGAATATGCCAAGGAGAGACAATGCACAATCATGCTATTGTGTACATTTTTTACTGAAAGAATGTTCTTGGCACTGTAGCAGTCATAAGCTGGTAAACTTGAAACTCTTTGATGCACTTGGCACAGGAAAGAATTTCCTATTCATTAACGTAAATGATGAAGTTTCATTAATCAAGAAAGAGCTGACCTAGTGACACTGTTCCATGGACTAAACCAGTTTTGTTTTTCACAGGAAGAATAAAAAATGTAAAATAGAAGCAATGACTTCCTGGATTGTTACTGAATCTAATGGATAATCCATTTATTACTCCTGATGAAGGACTAACAAAAGGTGTCTTTTTCACTATGTTGACTTATATCAGCTCTGTTAACACTGAGATGAAAAGGGAATGTCTGGAAATATTCTGCACAGCAAAGTCTCAGTGATGCAATGTATTGAACAGCCCTACAAGGTGACTGCTGGCAGTATTGATGGGAAAAAACAGACAAGATGTATATTCTATCCCAAGTAGCTGAGACTCTTAGATTATTTGTCAAAGGCAGTGAAAATAAAGTCCGTGAAAAAATAATTTACCATCTAGTCCTATATGTCACTAAATTAATAATTCCCACTAAGTGTGTTGCTGATGCAATATAGATCTCCTATTATAATGACACTCTGTATTTGACTTACAAATCATACCTGTTCCTGTAATATGTAAAAAGGATATAGGATTAGGAGTAATACCAGTATATATTGCTATTTTTGAATAAAAATATCAGATCCGTTGAATGAAATAACTAAAAGTTTCACACCGGTGATAATACTCTGTAATACCTACTGATTTAATTCATTGCTTGTTCATAACATACTGGAAACTTGTTTTAAATGCTGAAATCTGGTCAAGAAATCAAATTTCTGCAGAAAGGAAAAATAAAAATAAAAAAATCAGAACTATTACAGCGTCACACCTTTATGATTCCATAGTGATGACATCAAATTGCATTATTTCAAGGATCTCCAAAGTTGAAATGACAAGCAAGCTATGTGCCTACTGTTGTGGCAAGCTAAATGCTTTTAACATCAATGTAACAATCCTGTCACATGAGTTTCACTAATTAGCTTAAGTGGAGCTACGATGACTTAAAATAGCCGAGGATTTATCCTTGCATGTTGCTACAGGGATGACAAAAAATATATGTGAGAAGTAGTTTTAGGACCATATTGCTACTTGGTAGGTTGGAAAGGATTAAGCAATAATATAGTAAATTCTTTCTCATTCCAAATAACCATGGTACAGATATCAGCACAAATATCCTGTGCAATGGAGTAAGTTCAAATGTACTTCATTAAGCAGCTTATCATCTCTAGTTTTATTGTTATTGTTCCCAAGTCAGATTATTGTACTCTAGAAACTGTGCTGTTTCTGGTTTCTCTTTTTCTTAATTTGATTGGAAGGCATTGCCTGCCAAAGAAAAGGTCACTTAAAATGAGCCAATTTAATAGAGTAGTGATCCTACACTGTACCAAACATCTTTAGTGGTAGGGTTGTGCATATTTCATAAATACTTTTGTTATTGTAATGCTGGCCACACAGTGAATACTCATAATTGTAAACATAAATTCAAATGAGAAAAATAAGGCAGTGCAGTATAAGAGAAATCTAGAAGATAAACATTGTAAAGTACTCTGTAGACTTGCTCTTGCTGCTATCTCCATTGAATATCTGCAGCAAAACTGAAATATAGGTGGTATATGGACTTTGCAAGTAACCAAGCTTCCTATATATGATTCATTTTTTCTCTATAGCTGGATCTAAAACATAATGTATGCAAAGACCTCTAATGGTTGCAATGTGCTTTGAATTAAACCTTTATCCAAAAGAAAAATGCATTTTTCTCAAATGTGTTTGTTATAAACAGGTAGCACTGAATAGCAGGATTGCTTATGTTCTATTTCCCCTGCCTCCTACTTATGTACATTGCTTTGGCTTCCTGCTGTTCATGAGGAAAGGAAAGGTGTTGCATTAAAGGACATCTGAGAATGTATTCCATTTTCATCATTTGAGCCTATTCCAATCTCTGTATCAAGAAAGTATCAAGTATCAAGAAACTAAATCAGATGCAGTAATTTCTCCTGTCTAACATCAGGGTTTTAACCAAAACACCAACATCAGATAATGGGGCAATTCAGTAAACTATGGAAGCGTGACACAACCCATACAATTAATATGTCCAGACGTACCACTTGCTTTCTTCTTTGTTTTATAGTTCAGGATTTGGGTCCTAAAGCTGAAAGCACGTAGGAAGTTCAGTGGATATTTCTGCTCTTATAGCCACCAGCCTATTTGATTTCTTGCCCAATACTGCTTACAGTATTTGGAACTAACACTACTTTAGAGAAAACTGAGAAAAGGTAAATAATAATCTACAAAAGAAGGCTGAGTCCAGGTTGCTAGCAATACCCTAATTTTAGGAGGTTCATATCCTCAGTAAGTGAATAAATTTTTTCTCCCTCCCCTCCACAGCTGCTGTCCTCCTGTCCCTGTATCTCTCCACTGCATTTGCAAAAGTTAATTTACTTCATGTGTCACTGTGCAAGATACCTTTAGAATGATTCAAACGAGGAGAAACATTATTAGATGTGCACCTACAACAACTCATACCTTTTCCTTAAATGTTTATCAAGGTGTTGTTTTGCTCTCCCTAAGGATCTTTCCACTCAAACACAGTACAGCAATATGTGGAAATGTAAACTAGAATTTTTCAATTGTTGATGTTCAAAGAACTAATTAGAACATTACAAACATATAAAATATGTAATTCTCCTTCTCTCTTCATGATAGAGTTAATTAAAATGCTCAGCACCACCTCACTGAGAGACAAAATAATGAACAATATGACTTTTCCAAGAATCAGACTGTGCTTTCGTTCCTGTTCTCTACAAAGTGTATTCATCCTTACATGGTATGTATGCTATGCAGTAGCAATTTGCACCAAAAAGTGAAATTCCAGTTCAGGTGAACTATGATATCCTATACCATTTATGTTTCAATGTTGCATATATATTTATTATCAAAGAGGTTTCAGATAGAAAAAACCCCAACTTTTTAAAGAAAACATTCCTTGAATTATGTTTAACAATACTTATGATGTGAGTTTTAAAGAAAGAGGATTTAACATATCCTGGTTAAATGATGACAAAAATCACAATCCTTTGTATAATGTTAGTGTTAATACACATTTCAATAAGGAACAATTTTTTATGCTGAGATATATAAAACTTCCTTAAATGTGAATAATATAGATGTGAATAATCCTAAAACCTTAAATTCTCAGTCATATTTCTTTAAAGGAGCAGAATGGATGTTGAAAGTCTATATGACATTAATTTATTAGTTCTATATTTTCCTTATCATGTACCAGTGTGGTTTTACATTGTAATTTCTTTTCATTCTAATTATTTTTTGAGCTTAAAAGGCCTAAATCCATGATTCTTTCCTCCTCTCTATGCTTTGTTTCCGTTGAAAGCTCATCAAGAATAAAATCTAGCATGTCATCTCTTTACCAATACTTTTATCTAAAATCAAAATTCTTTTTTGAGCGAGAAAAATATAACTAAATTGTTTTGCTTTATTACTTGTAATGTTTGTTCCCCAGTGGATCAAAAAGTATCCATCTTACAGAATTTTTTTCTGATTCTGCTCCTTCTGAACTGTGTGGCAGTTTTTGTTGTCTTTGAATGGCCTCACATTAAATGAGAATTCATGTTTCATTTTTAGGGGTTTAACATAGGCACCAGGGCAAAACACAGTAGAAATGAAATGCAAGAGCTTATTGCCAAAGGATGGTTTAGAAACTACAAATATAAATAGGTTTGAAGAACAATTAATTACCTGATAAACACAATGGTCTACATATAATCTTTGGCTCAGAAAGTCTGTAATTGCCAAGCATTGGCCACTCATGGGCTATTCATCAGATAATTCTATATTTTCTGTTCTTTTCTTAGATTCAATGTTTCATTCAGCAGCATTTTCTACACATTGTGAATCACCATTTCCATTCTGTTACTAGAAACTGCAAAAAATTAATTTTATAAGTAAAGAAAAACCCTGATAGTCATAAGTGCCCTGAATTTTCAGCAAACATGTTGTTACTCTCCAAGAGTATTTTACTATCATTCTTCAAAAAGTAAGATATTCTTAATGGTGATATTATTGCTGATGTAAATTCTTTAAAATACTGACTGTTTGGTGAAAGAAAATGTAAATACAAAGAACTCTACAATTATTTGTTATTTAATAAACACTTTCATTTGCTCTTGAGTGTAAGTACCTAGCAAAAGACCATGTGATAACTATTACTAAAATGATTTGTCTATGATATTTATGACCTACTGAATCGCATAAAACTGTTAAATTTCAGTTAACTGTATGATACTTTAACATTTCAACAATTAGTAACCATTGAGAATACAAATGGTAACTTTTAGTTCCCAGTGAAAGCCTCAGTCTGCTAAAGTGTGTATCAATTTCCCTTCAGAGAAGCTGATACATGTACACTTAACACAGGTTAGAGACAAAGAACTATTCAACAATTGTATTTGGAATAATTTTTCCTGACTGCCATTTGTTATTTAGATAATATTTGTAGATATTTTACTATTGCATAGATTATCTGAGTTCCCTAATCTGATCTGGTTCCATATGTTGAGCCATAATATGACCTTAAATCCATATCCAGTATAGTAGAATACTCCTTCCACAGGAAGGGGTGTCAGTGAGAGTAAAGCTGACCACAAATTATTAGGCAAAATATATTTTTTATATAACCTCAAATGTTTCATTAGAAACATCAGGGGTTCTCCAAAGTTTTATTGATTCCAAAGCATGTTTTTAGATTTTATTCCTGTAGAAGGGAATGTATGTAAATCATTAGTACAGAAATAATCCCATCCTTAATAAAGTGAGTAGACATAGCTCTTAATTGTGCAATGACACCTTCCATGATAATGTTTTCTTTAAGTACATCTTCTAATTAAAACTGCATGTTAGCAAAATTAGATCTTTTAATACTCATAGGGTATTGAACATATGTATTGCAGGTTATTTTTTAATCTGCTGGACAAAATTCTCTACATATTTTTTTGGCAGGTACAGCTCAACATTTGTCTTAATGGTATTACACCAGTTCTAAATAACTACTTTGAATTAAGTGTTGTAGCACTGTTTTTTTTTCAATCAAGTTAAAGAAAACAAAGAAAAAATAGTGAATGCAGACTTCTAAGAGCATCATTTTAAGAAACATAAAATTTGTGGTGCTGTGTCATCAGAGGAAATGTTCTTGATTTGACTGAATAGTCTGACATAGCACTAGCTGACAGAGCAAGTAGATAATGAAGGACTGAGATAGAGAAATACACCATGCATGAAAGATGCATAAATGAATGAAAGGCAATAGTGAAAGTGGCTGACAGTACTGCTGTGATGCCACTGGGGACTGGATCAGGTAGTACAACTTCTTCAATACTGTAAATAATATTAATGAAGCTTACTGGTTTTTGTGGTGTCTTACAGAATTCAGTTTTGGAGTGAGCATGAGTTGACTGACATAAAACATGATTTGGTTTGGTCTGATTTCGTTTGGTTTTCTTTAGTTTACTTTGGTTTGTTCTGTTCTGATTTGTGGCACCTAGGAAGTTTAGAAATACATTTCTCTTTGGTATTCCACAAAAGCTGATTCTCTAAACTACTTACGTGGTTTCATATGTGTCTGCATTAATTCAGATACTACTGATGAATTGTAGGATACATCTGAAAGAAAAGAGAAATACTGGACTCGACAACTGCAGCACCTTGTGTTCCGCTGCTCAGTTACACAATCTGAGTTGTCGCTTTTTCGCAGATATCCTCTTTTTTCTTGTTTTGCTATCCATGGTCTAGACTATTTACGAATAAAACACTTCTGCAGCCAGGTGCCTATTTTATCAACTACAGTAACACTACCAGTCCCCACTGTAATGGATAAGTAACTGAGCGGTCCTACTGGAGATGCAATACAAAGAACCATGATAATATTCAAGTGACAGCTAGCTGTGGGGTTAGTTTTGGTGGCAAAATATTATTGTTGCCAGCAGAAGGGGATTAATCAGTTTTTTTTAAATAATCGGGAGGGCATTTTAATGGGGTCTTTTGGTACTTCAGATGGTAGTGTTCTACTGGTCAGAATCTCCCAAGGAGACTTAAAGTAAGGCATATATAGAAATGAATGTAGCAATAAGCTCTACATCAAAACCCTTAGAAATGAATTAAAGGGAAGGCAAGAGTTTTACTCAGGAAATATCCATGCAGTTGGCATTAACCTTAGATAGGAAACTTTATGTACATTTTTTATATATCTTGAAAAAGGGGAAGATTTTTGTTCCCCTCTATTTTTAGACATTAATTTAAACCACATACAATTAGAGGTATAATCAAATAAATATATCTTAAGGCATCAGTAAATGAGAAAATCTTGTTCCATGTTAGAAAATAAACACAAAAAAACGGAATGTAAAGGTTTAACTAGATCATTCTATTTAACTCCCTGTGAGGAAAAGATGTCACATAAAATCTTTCAAATACTTTTTGAGGTCCAAAATTCAGGAAAGAGTATAATTTAGCCTGACCTTTTCCCGCTGGTAAATTGAGATTCTAACCACTAGGCTAAACAGCTATGAACATACTATATTGCTAAAAATCATGTTTCAATGGCATGCAATGATATTAGCAATGTACTCGAGGCTATCTAGTTCAAAGCAAAACCAGATACAGAAATAGATCAAATAAGAGAAGTTCAGCTTAAAACACAGTAATGAAATAGAAAACTAGGAATATTATTTTACTTCTGAATAAAAATGTGCAAAGCTCTCAAATATATGAAATAACCCCCCCAACTTTCTAGTTATTGCAAATTAACATCATATTGAAATGTGAAAACATATATCAAATATGGAAATCAATAGAGTCTACTAGTACCGCTAAGTTACAGGTCTACATTAAATTTCTGGTAACTGACACATTGTCAAGGTCACAATTATAATGATTTTGAAACCTTCACTTATGAAAGACTACAATATTTATATCAAACAATCCCATCTAAGAAAAATGTACTGGTAAACTCGTGCCAATGTACAATTTTGCTCTTTCTTACTCCTTTAAGAATTGGAAGCATCTCACCAAACTCAGTAATCACACCCATGTTGTAGGACGAAGTACGAGATTCTTCACAATGTATTTTTGACACCAGATGGAAAAGGCATTGGTAGAGGGAAAAAGAAACAGATTTGCAATACCCTATTTAATAAAAAAACCTCTGTATTTATTCACTCATGTTAGGATTGCCATCATCTAAGCAAGTGGTAAAGCTGAATTCACCAGCTATGTAATATTGTATGGCTTCCAATTGCCTTGTTTAGCAGTACTTAAAGTTGCTTTTAAGGCAACATGATAATGGCTACACTATTTTTTTTATCATCTCAGCTGTTTTAATGTTCATTGGGGGAAAGAATAATTCATTCTGTATTAACATGTGCATGTTTCAAATTCAGGTAAAAATATTAAGCAGGCATTATCTGAAAAATATCAGTTTTCTGAATGCTCATTGTTTTAAGCACTATTTTATAGCCATCTAATAAAAGATTTATTTGAATTTGTGCTAGAGGACTGAATCGAAGGCAAGAGACGAAGAGAACACAAAATAAAATGTAATTCTTGTCTTTCCTGTGCTGAAAAAGATGTGAATTGAGGCAGCTTTTTCAGGTACAAAAGTGCCATAGAGAGTGCTGTGGTATGACACAGTGACAGGAAAAAGGACTCTTGAAAAATATGCATTATGGAGACTAAACAGCTATGGTTTTATGGTGAATTGTTGATTTACATGAAAATATCATTTTGATCACCAACAACAGACATTAACAGAAAAGATAAAACCATGTTATTTAGAAAAATGATAAATATGTAAACTCTTGTGGATTTTTTTGGTGGTTTCACAAGAGAGTTTTGTAACTGCTTACAAAGCCATTGAGTGAGATCCTCCTTCATAACTTGTTCTATAGCCTGTGAGAGCTATTATATGGGAGAGTCAAATACAAAATTTTTTTCATATGAACAGTAACATCAGAACAATGATAAAAGTCAAGATCTCAACTGCAGCCTCTAAACTACTGGGTTCAGAGTATTCTCAGTTTCTGCTGTTTGAGTTTCTCTATTGGGTATAAAACAGTGTTATAGCAGATATCATATAGCAGCTCTGGTCACTAAGCTGCAGAGCTATTGTCTCTTTTTTTAAAATTTGCTCTAATATATACTCACATTATTAATATATTCCTTTGTTTTTATTAAAACTGCTGAGAAATAAAATAGAAAAGAGACTACTTGAAATTATTCCAGTTAAGGAAAACATTCCACTTAAAGAAAAACTTTTTTAAAAAATACATTATATTAATTTAGTCTCTCCTCTTTGCTCATTTTGTGCAATATAAATCAGATTTGTGGTGATAGTGACTTCATCCTAAGAGGTGGAAGTGGAAGTTACCCTATTCCCCCAGTTTAAAAGGCAAAAGCCTAAGTTTTATTATTGATTTAAAAAAAAAAATTCTGAGAGCTAGACAAAAGTAAAAGATGATTGATATTTTCAGTGAGGAAAATATTAAAAAAAAACTCAGTCTCAAAAAATCCCAAAAATAACCATTAAAATAATTATTTTGATTTTTTTTAAAATTTCTGGGTTTTATCTTCATTATTCTACTCAGGTGTTTTAGTAGAGTACAGGTATAATGATTCCTTCCTAGCTAGGTTTTTTGATTCAATTTCATGTCCACGCATTGATTCACGGTTTGATCAATCACACCTTCTTTTTTGGCATCTTGTCCTCACAAGCATTCTGCACTTTCTGATTCTTTTTCTTGTGTCTGTATCTGAGACATATCCAGCATAACTCTTAATGGATTTTTAGTGGATTTATATCTTCCCGTTGAACAGCTCTGAAATATATCAGTTCTAGTATAACATGATGTCTTTTCATAAGAAGTTATGCTGTCCTCAACTCCCATCTTGAATTTCTAATACACCTTTGCAATAGTCCTTTTCACAAATCTCTCAGTACCAGCCACTTCAATCCAATATGGCACCTCAGCCTGTTATACATCTCCTCTTACAAGTTGTATAGCATGATCAAAAGAGAGCTTTGAAAAAATCTTTCAGGTCTTTAATCTAGTTCTTAACTCACAGAAGTGTGAAGTCTCTGTCCACTGCACAAAGAAGTTCAACAGTGTTGTTCCACATGGTCATCTGCTCCAGACAAAATTGTGCTGCACAGAAGTGCCAAAGTAAACAAGGTTGTGAATAATATAAATACAATCCACCCCCAAACCCTGCTGTTCTCAATAGTCCTTGAATGTTCTTCCTTTAAAAAACAAAAGAAACAAAAATTCCTGCCACAACTAAAGTAATCAAGCGTAAACAATTGCAGCACCTCCTAGTGCTAACATTTTGTCAGAGGACAGAAGATTAAAATGATTACACAGCTACTGTGGCAGCAACATTTTCCATGCAGTGGGATGAAAACAGTTTCTGAAATGTGACATGCAAGTCACCTTCATAGTTTGTCTTTTCCATTGCGGTAAAGTAATATTGAAGTTAGATCTCTCTTTTAGACAATGATAAAATAACCCAAAAGAAAGACAGTAGCTTCTTCACCATCTTACAGATACCACAGGTTTTGTCAATTGTTCCATTAAATTAGTTGACACAGAATTTAATTGAAATGCTATGTTAACATAAACCTTTTGTTAACATAGAATCTTAAAGTTTCTTAGGCATCTTGGAATCTAGGGAGTGGAATTGAGGAAGATGGAGGCATCATCATATGCCATTCTATTTGTGACAATAATTCTTCTTCAATTCATTACTAGAAAGCTGGTACTGTATTTACAAAATATTCCAGCTTCAATCAGCCATTGTAAAATGCTCATTCTTAAAGGCTATCTTCAAGCAAAATTTTGGCCCTCAAGCTTCTCCAGGGAAAATTATATGGAGCCTGGGTAGTAAAAATTTGTATGTTAAAATCTTTTTCAGTATATTTCAGAATTTACAATATGAGAATGAGAATTCTAAAATTCCTATTTCAAAATTATATTTTCACCTTTCAATGCAATGATGATATTGTCTATAACATATTTTCAGCTGTTGTAGATAATTGATACATTTAATTTATTTATTGAGCAGATACAAATTATCTTTTTTGAATTTAGAACCTTTTGGTGATATTGTGACTGATTCAATATTTTTTAGTGTCCTTGCACATCTGATGTTATAAGTCATTGAATAAAAGGCCAGTAGACATAGGAAGACAGAAATTCCCAGTTGGCTTCATTGCCATCTGTCTTTCTCAGGGTACAGTACAGTAGCTATAAATACACAGGCTCCATAGAAAATGGTGCAGGATGTGGAATTAAATGTTAGATAGCCTATGACACATCTACCAAAAAGAGACACTTAACAAGCCATTCTACAAAGTGACAAAAGAAATCTCAAAAGACAGGCACTTGGATAAAGTTCCAGCCATGTGTTTTAAGTATCAAATACATGAGAAATACTTAATGTAAAATTCCTTAACACCTCCGCCTCTGATAAATAACAAAAAAGATAATGATAAACCTGTACAAAGCCAAGTAATTTAAGTGCTTGTGAAAAATAGCTCTTTTTGTACAAGAAAGTGCTATCAAAGATTATTCTTTACAGATGATTTTTCATTTAAAAAGAACTTCATGACAAGACCAAAGAGGAAATGTCTCAAAATCAGTTGTACGAGTTGCTCACAGATCTCTCACTTTAAGAAAAAGATTGTCCCAGTACTATAACAACAGATTATGTTTGCAGTACAAAAGTTTTTCAAATGTATATACTTGTGAAGTTTTCTGCATGTGTCCTGTGTAGAAGTAATTTATTCTAGTCCTCTAGGTCTGTAGCTTAGAAAGCTATTCTACATATGCTTGGTGTGCTGCTTTTGGCTGGGATAGGGTTAATTTTCTTCACAGAAGCTAGTATGGGGCTATGTTTTGGATTTGTGCTGGAAACAGTGTTGATAACACAGGGATGTTTTAGTTATTGCTGAGCAGTGCTTACACAGAATCAATCTCACACCACACCACCAGTGAGTAGGCTGGGGGTGCACAAGGAGCTGGGAGGGGACATAGCCAGGACAGCTGACCCCAACTGACCAAAGGGATATCCCACACCATATGACATCATGCTCAGCAATAAAACTAGGGGGAAGGTTGACCAGGGGGCCACTACTCAAGGACTGCCTGGGCATTGGTCGGTAGGTGGTTAGCAATTGTTTTCATTTGCATCACCTGTCTTGCTTGGGTTTTATTTCTCTCTCTTTGTTATTTTCCTTTTCATTACAATTGATTATTATTGTTGTTGTTATTATTACTATTATTATTATCTTCATTATTTTATTTTATTTCAATTATTAAACTGTTCTTATCTCAACCCACAAGTTTACTCACTTTTACCCTTCTGATTCTCTTCCCCCATCCCACTGGGAGGGGAGTGAGCAAGTGGCTGTGTGGTGCTTAGTTGCCAGCTGGGGTTAAACTACGACACCTGGTCTACTCAGAAGCAGCTAATTATAGGATTTTAAGAGCAGTATAATTTCTTAAAAAGTTTCCTGCCCTCTTTTTTTTTTTTTCCCCCAAAAGGAACACAATTAAATTACTCAAATTTACATCCAAGTGATTTTGTTCCATTTTGAAAATACAGTATTTTTATTGCCTTATGTTTTATAACCTATAATAGATAACATATCTATGTAATATGGAATATACTTAAACAGTCTCCTCTAATTGCAAGTTGTGTTTATATTATGTTTTAATGGCACAAAAGGTATTGAAGATTGTGCAGAACAGTACTATCACAAAAGCATAGCTATTCCCAAAGCAATGAGGGATCAAGAATGTATCATTAATACTCATATGGATGCATTCAAAAGCTATTCAGGCTTAATAACTCCTGCTCAGCACAGAATGCAGAAGGTAGTTGTCCTTGATTCATTTGTAAGGATGTTTAGTGGAAGGTTCAAGGATGACTCCAAACAATCTTGTGCTGTAAGGAGAAAGAAATGTTTCCACTGCAGGCAGTATGGCAGTTTGGGCCCAGATCACATCTCTGCACAGCTCCGCAAGCGCTTCGTTGATGTATCAGCTTGCTCACAGCTGAGATGATAGCTATCTCTTCATGTGTCCATTTCTATGTGCGTTTGTGTAGACAAGAAGCTTCTTAAGCCAAATTCCTGACAATCTAAGCCATAATATTGTTTTTAAATTATATTTTTATAGATAAAAAGGAAAATGCAAAATATTCCTGGCACATGGCTTTTCATGCATATGCCCTCACTTCACACAGTACAATGAATTCTGTATGGACTAGTGCATTTATTTAGAATAAACTTTTTCCCCCTTCTTTCTAACAACTACCCAATTACTTGCTAAGAATGTATTAAAAATAATTCTATTCAGTGCTGTCTCAAAAAATGTAAGTTAATCATTATTATTACAGGTTGGAAGTTAGTGGCATTTTCTATACTGGTATACATTCTTTTTGTGCATAAGATTAATTGAAAACTGACATAGGAAGCGTACTGCTGTCAGAATCATTAGATAAATATATGCTAAAAAATATTTCAATAAAGAAAAATGTGAAGAGTGAGTTTAAAACAGTATGAAAATACACATGGCCACTAACTCAGGCCCCTGCCCCTCTGGTCTGGCTGTGACCAGCACCGAGGGACAGGACACTCCTTTTGACATATCAGTGTGTCCCTGTCCTGGCTGGTGACCTAACAGTCTCACCTGGGACTCAGTCTTCCTCACAGTGCTGGACATACGTGGATATGTTCCCACTAAGGTGTTAACATTTTCATTATTTATTGCTTTCTAACTCTCATGGTTGGCACCAGTTGCTAACGGCTTCATTGGTCATGTAGTTCCAGGTCAACCTCTTTTACTTTGTCTATATCTAAAGCCAGTTAATGGTCCTTTCCTGTGTTATTGTCACGTTCTGGCCTCCCATCCCCAAGAAGGAAAGTGAACAGTTCATCTGTGTTCTTTTTTTGTCCACCTGCATACCTTAAGAAATTAACAGAAGGTAGATATAGCCCAGAGCTTTCAGGTATGCCTCCCTGGAAGCTATTATCTGAACACCATTTGTTTTCCCAGCAGATAATGGCATCATGCAATGAGTTAGAGCTGGGTGGATGTAGCTAAGGACTCATTTTCTCTCAGTGCTGCATCTGAGTAGGTTTCACCCTGTGACACATATAAACATGTTCATTAGTGATTAGATTGATAGCTGTAATCTGCACAGAAGATTAAGAAGAACTGACCAATTTTAGCTAGATCAGCTAAAGTATGTTTAATGAAAGGAAGCAAGTTGAATGTTATTTTATAAAACAATATTTTCCACAATGCCCAGAGAATTCCCCAGGACAATACACAAGGCTTATACTTTTACACCTTGATTTTTTGCATCCTGATCAGGACATCAACCCTTCCATCCACCAGATAAGCATAAAAAAGTCTTTGCTTAGTGCTATCAGTTAATAATTTTCATTCTGGTCCCCATAGTATACTCCAACAGATAATTTTGATAGAATGTATTGATCATACCAGATTTTAGTTCTGGGAAGCAATCCCCATAGAAATGGCTTTCCTTTCTCCTCCCTAAAAAATGTTAAGCTGTCCACATTCAAGTAAGTAAGCAAGTTTACATACTATGTTTATATTCTCAAACGGATTTTATGAAGCCTTTCACTTTCAAGAACTTAATTCTTTGCTGCAAATCTTTCTTTGTAGAAGGGGCAAAAGGAACCTTATGGTGAGGTTCTTCTTGAATAGATTTATTCTCAGAGCAGATTAATAGTCTGCAGTTTTAAAACATGGTCTTTGCAGGTAAAGCACTACATTATCTAATTAATATAGATAATAGAAAAAGAATGAAAAAATCAAAATAAATTTGAGGAATTTATTTGTTTAAAAATGAGACGTATTTAAATGTGTTATGCCACTTTATTCTTGGTCTTAAGCATATCTTGAGAAAGGTATCACCATTAATGGCTTCCAGCTTTTCACTAAACTGAAGTTATTTACAAAATACAAAAAGTATAAAAAGAGTTCTGTTCTAAATCACACTCATATTTGCATCTCTTGCCATTATTTTTCACTATAAAAATTATCTATTTAAGTAATTTAAAAATAAATATACTATATCTAAACTAATCTTAATCTAAAATAAATCACCATCTACAAAGCAAAACTTGAGAAGCAAAAAAAAAAGCATAAATGGAACATATTCACTGCTATTATCTCTGTACATAATATAAAATAACTGCTGAAATCCAATTCTATGTTAGACATAATTACTTTAAATGAAAAAGTCTTAATAGCCTGCTGAGAAATGGTAATACCACCCTCCCACATACAAGCCATTGTCTTTTATAGTGATGGATTTCTTAATTTAATCAACTATAATTGTTGTATTTTTTTAAAAAAAATAACATTTTAAATTTATGTTCAAAGGGATCCATGGATTTATTTGGAATAAAACAATGGATAACTTTTTCTTACTTATTTAAAAGTTGACCTCAGCAAAAATTTTTTTTGTCATCGGAATATTTTTGTTTGTTCACTGTTGCTCAAAATCAAATTTCTACTTTTTTAAGTCATGGGTTGAACCTAAAAATGTTTCTGAATATTAGATCAATGCAAACCTTTCTATTTCCATCTAGATGCCCACTGGTATTCACAGTGGCTTTAATTTTTTCGTAATTCATTACTTCATTGATTTTTTAATACAAATTTTATGAAGTAATAGCCTTAGTGTAGTTCTGTTACAAATAAAGTCCCTTTCATTTGTAAGGCCAAGATTTTATTAATTTTTTGTTTGGAAGGTGATCTCTTAAACTAGCAAAATCCCCCTGCTTAAAAAGGAAAACTGGTATTTTCTTTTGCCAAAAAAACTAGTTGTTGCTCAAAAGGAGAAAATGGCAAACCTTTCGGAAGGATGGCAAAATACTAGGCATTAGTGAAAATACAGGGAAAAAAAATATCTTTTTAGATTCCCACTCATCCATGGCAGGTTAATTCCCTCACAGTCTGTTATATCATGCTGATATATTTTTCTTTTTTTTCTTTTTAAAAGAGGCATTTTTCCTGTAGTGATTTTCCCCTCCCCGATTTCAAATCAGAAATGCCTCTAGCTTTATGCAATTTGCTAGAGCTACAAGCTTCATCTGTTACCAGCTAACAGTAACATAGCCTGGAAGTCAGGAAACTACTCTTAAGAGAATAATTAAGAGAATAAGAGAACAACCTACTTGATCTTACTTGGACTGAGCATTCCTGTAATGGGACCTCTTATCTTGGAAACATTCAAAAGAGAAAATGAGATAATGGATTTCAGTGCCATAAGCTTCTGGTAAAAATGAGACCTTTTTCCTGAGGCAAGAGGGCTTCAGGAGGTAACACTTAACTGTTTTCTGTTAGAACCAAGGCTGGAGAAAAATGAAACTAAGTATCATGCAGAGGCAAGAATCAAAGTGCACCAGTAAAACATACAAGCCAATTTTTTGCTCACAGCATATCCAACTCATGCTAACCACTTCCCACATGGTTGTCTTGGAACTGTGCAACAGAGGAGCTCAATCCCATATTGCTGACTGCAGAGGGAGAGCTGAACGCTGTGTGCCCATCAGAGAAAGAGAAGGCAGAACTGATTACTTATCCAAAAGAGAAAGGAAAAAAAACTAGGATCCAGCAATCATATTTCTATATGTAAACACAGAGACTAATATCTTTATTCCAGTCTGGATATACTATTTCCTACATTGTATGTTACAATGAATTAGGTTTAAGTACTGATGACAGTGGAATAGTTGCTAGCAGTGGAAAACTGATGTATGTAGGAGAAATCAGACCATAATTCCTTGTTTTGATGCAGAATCAAGACTGGAAGTTTATAAGACATCTACAGACAAAGTAGCAAAATATATATGGAAACTATAGGTTTGGGTTTTTTTAATCTTAAAGTAAACTTACTTCTCTGGTACACATAAAAGACATAGTAGCAAATGTAAAAATATGCACATATTTCATTTTAGCATTATAAATTTGCCCATCCAAAAAAACCTAGAGACAGATATCTCACTGAACATTAGAGCTGATCATAAAAATTTTGTCCTTCAGGAACTGTGGTATCTAGCAAATTCCAGTAATTCTTAATGTATATATTTAATGAAACATAAATGCAATTTGGGATATCCTACACAAGAAAGCATCAAAATAGATTATTTGATTCTGGATCATATGGCACTTAGCTAGTTCACTGTGGATGGTAAAAAAAGTGAAATAGCATATCCATATCAATTGTCTGTACTTGACAATGATGTGAAAACACAGTATGCTGTTCAGGGAACTCTGATACTTTCATCTGATGTGGTCTTTATATTGGCACTGAAGTGTGAATACTATAGAGACCATGAGGGTAACTGCTGGTTTGCTATCTATTAAAAAAACTCTTAGGTAGTGTTGTTGATAATCATTGATATATGAATGACTAATGAGCAGTTTTATTGTATTTTTTTTTTATTTGAAGGGTTTGACTCTTGATCTTCCAGTGTAATTTGACTTTTGAAAGTATGTAATTGAGAGAATTTCTCTAGATATGTGTTTGGACCTGTTTGTGGCAGTCTGTCTCAGAACAAGGATCTGTGTTTGGTGAAAACAACCAGAAAAGCTCAAATGGTGAAGCTTTAGCCTACTGTGGATCTGGATCTGGTGTCATACATAAAGTGCTGCCTTGTGTTAGGCCAAATATTATTTCCATAGCCTTGTCTCATCCAGAGGCAGTTGTTTGGATCTTTATGGTTTGAAGTCTGCCATTGAAAGTATATTATTGTGAACAGAATTTATAGCATCTTCATATAGGTATTGCTGCTTAGAATAGCTTTGAAAATATTGTATATATTAATAAAAAATTTTTTAATAGGTTACCCTGTTCTATCAGTTAAAGATCTGATCTTGAATCCTTCTTCTCTATTCCTCTTCCCTTTTTAGTAATACAATGTGTGAGAGAATGTATCAGGAAGGAAATTGCTCTTGCAGAAGGCTCTAATAAACATGTCAGGTGTATTATATGGGAACTGTCTGTTTATTTGGAGTTGAAACAAAATATTAGCATAAGAGAAAATGTAAGCACATCTTTGGTGTCTTTCATTTTCACCCTTGGTAGGCAAAAGCATTTCATATTGTTGTTTACACTTTCTTTGTATCAAAATAAAATAAAAAAAAATCTGACAGCATCTCCTAATAAAAATGTATGTGGTGGTTGTCAAAAGTTATTTGGGAGACCTATTCTGTGTATATACAAATTCAGAGCGTTTATGTTTTGAACATTATTGACATTGAATTGTAACATGTCAAAAGCACAACGTACCATTTTTAAACTTAAATGGTTCCAAACTTATTAAATTATTCTTTAAAAAAAACTGTGAAATGAGGGGACTATTTTACTTCCAAGATATATCTTCTATGACTCTTTTCCCTTTAAGGAACATTTTCAAAAGCTACATTTTAAAAGACTCATGCTGGCACATTAGTCCTATGACGTGCCATCCAATTACTATTTTCTTACTGTGTGACAGATGAAGACTGCTGAGTAAGTGAACTTTGGCAGGACACAGTGCGCAGGGAAAAAAATAACCAACCAATATCACATACATAGTGACACAATACATATAAATCACAACTTTCTCATTCTGGAGAAAGAAAAGTTGGTGAAGTACAGTGTGAGGAGAGAGAACAGAAGATAACAAATGAGGCAAAGTCTGACAGGCCTTCAAAAACAGGCTGCAGAAGTAGGGAAGATTAAAAACAAAACAACACATACTAAAACAACATCTAATCCCCAAAAATCAGAATCTGGTCAAAAAGAGTCAGGGACAGCAAAAAGGTTCACAGATTGTAGTATAGAAATTAATCTCGGGAGTGCTAGTCTCCTGGGATTCTCCTTTGGAGCATAGTATCTTTTTTTTATTAGATGCACTTAATGCTGCTTCTTCTCTCTAACACTTTCATTGAGGAAATATCACATTAACTAAGGAAAGGTATCAGCTCTCCTTTTGCAAGATCTTGCTTTCACTTGGTTAGCTTCTGTAAACCCCATGCATTCAGTCTTTTACTGCTCTGACAGGAAAATATTCTGGTTCATATGGAATTATTAGTGTAGACATATTTTCTGTTGTTCATTTGTAGTTCACACATTCTTCAGTTTTTAAGTGGCTTTGTCATTAGATCTGTCCAGAAAACAACTGAATGTTACACTAACTTGTGAGGTTTCAAAATGTATTTGTTTATCCCATTGAAATGAAATAAAAACTTCTTGAAAAATTTTCAGTGTACTATGTCAGAAGCATCCACTGAAAAATGTAAATTTTGGGGCTTCTTCCTCCTTTTCCTCTCACTCCTTTCTGAAATTTGATTTTCCACCTTGGACTAAAGTAACATTTTTCATTGAAACCACTGCTGAAATTGCAATATTTTTGTGGAATGATTCTGCTCAGATGAAGCAAGCATGTTTTAATGAAAAAACATTTAGTAAAAAGTGGTCACTCATTGTCACAATCTGCAGTAAAATTTATAGTCTCTTTGTATATCTAGTGCTCTTGATTTGCCATACATGGAAGTGTACATGGATTACGTACTGCTAGGTTCTGCTCTAACCCTTGCTAGAAATGTCCTGCCAAATATTTAGTTATCTTTTAATCCTACTCCCTTTTTTTTTTTTTGCTGGAGATGCTGGCAATATTAATGCAGAAATTTGGCCAATCTGAAATCCATTAATGACTTGTTCACCTTGTTAAAATAAACTTGGTTTGAGTTCACTTTGAAAGCTGACCGGGTTTTGGATAAGGAACTCAGCTTAACTTTGAGTCTTAGTTTTTCTTGTGAATATGAAGATGTACTTGGTTTTTTGTATTTCATACTGTGTTATACTAATACAAGAACAGAATTTTCTTCCTTGACATCAGGTTACCCATTTGTAATGCATCTACAGATGCAGTTTTATTATGGTGTCATTTGTATGATCCTCGGATGCAGGTTGTATATTCTGTTGCACACTTTTGTCAGACAACTTTGTCTTTTATTGGGGTGTCCTGTCATTTTGAATACTGAAAGTCCTCCAAATATAATTCTGCATCCATAAATTGTGGCCTCAGAAATGTTACGACAGGTTTGGTTTCCAGCACTTTGCTGCCCACTATACGATGTTCATCAAGCTGTGCATCGGGACCTTTACAGCCATTGATGGTTGCGAGCACACATCATGCAATGTATTTACTCATTTCACAGAGAGTGAAAGTTCCTCACACAGTCTGTGATGGATGCTGAAAGCCTACATGGTTTCTAGGCAGTATAGTAAGCTCATGGGAAAAAGAAAAAAAAATCCCTACAACTAGCTGTGGAAATTATGTGTGATTCATGTAGTCTCTGAAGCACAAATCCAAGGAGCGAGAGTATTCAGAAAAGTATCACTTCATAATTACCCCATGTTTATGTTTTTCCTTAGGTATGCATTTTCAGCATTTTCAGCCACCCTTGTAGATTTGATACTGTTCTAGAGAGATCTTTCGTCTCACTGCAGTCAGTCTTACTTCTCATATGGTTATGAGTGAAGAAACATAAGAGTCTTTCTGGACTTTTAATGCAGTCCCCTACAATTTCAGGTAACACGTTGACAACCTTTTTCACAATCTGTGTTCCCAGATCACGTTGGTTAGAGTTTTCCTCTTCTCAAATTCCCACATATATTCCTTTGCAGGCACAGTGGGGGTGAATTCTGTGAATTGCTCTCACTTATGGCAGGCGGTGAAGGTCATGAAGTAATTTATTCTAGCTAAAATCAGAGATTTGAAAGTCAGACCACAATACCTTTACTTATGATTTAATTATGTCCTTCTCTCTCTTGCATGATCAGCTCTCTTCTCCTCTTATTTTCCTCCTGCTAGTCACTTAAAACTAAGTGCCTGATTTTAATTGCTTATATTTTTACATTGAGCACAACTTTTATTCATGTACTCTTTATTACCCTCCAACATTGCTCCTAACTGTGGATTGGAGGTACAGTTTTCAGCAGTTTTCAAGGTGCTGGAATTGGCACTAGAGAAAGTGTTTTGTACTTCATACTCTGTAAATTTTTGCTTACTCAATCCCCATGCTCTCCTCAGCTTTGCTTCTATTTGCAGTTCCTTTAGTCCAGCAAAAAAGCCCCAGAGACTAAAATTTTTCTCAGTAAGGAAAGCTGTGTAACAGAGTGATAGTCATGTGGCATATACCTCTCTTGAAAAGCAACTAGGAAAATTTAAATGTTATGTTAATGAATCAATGATTTCCTTAATACTTCTGTATACAGGTAATTTTACTTAAAAATTAGATACTTAAATAACATACATAAAAATTACATTTTGTGTACATTTTAAAACTGCATTATGATTTTAACTTTGTCCATTAAAAGACACTTTTCTGACATGTGCTTATAGACAAAGATAACACTAGCCACAGACATAATATATGACATTATAGCTCTCTTAAGAAAAAACAATATGTGCAGCTCTGTAGAAAAGTACCAGTAATGAGACTTCATTCAGGCTAGAAAAGTACAGATATTACATTGTCAGAAATAATTCAGATAAGGGCTACATCAAAACTCTGCTTGCTAAAACCAACAGTCTTTGAAAAACAACCTGGAAGAGTTCACACATTTGAAACGTAAAAAGAACACAAATTGGAGACTGAAGGCAAATATATACTGGGAAATACAGAAAATGAGTTTGACAGTGTAGCTCTTCTGCAAAAACATACTCTAAAATTTAACAGGAACACAATGAGTAAGACCTTACAAAAGCAGCATTAAAAGATAGAGAGCAGAATACAAAGTATAATATTTACTAAAACTCACACTAGGTTTTTATACACGGATACTCAGTTTGATTCACTGATTTTTCCATTTTGCAGCCGCTTTGACTTTCTTTCACTTCAGTAGAAACCTTGTTTGCTTTCATTTGCCTTTCAACATTTGCAAATATATTTTCATTGCCTATTAACAGAACTGTTCTGTGTATGGGTTAGCTGGTTAATTGCCAAACTAAATTCTATGAACCATTCCTGACAGTTTGGATTCAAGTCAATACTGTGTGCAGCTATTATTCATAAAACCATTTGAAAATATATAGTTATATAAAGTGTTCTGCACTATATTTTTTTAATATTTTCATACAAGCTAAGTAGAATGAGTTGAGTGCACAGATGAAAGACTGAGCGTAATAAAAAGATAACAGCTGGAAAAATCATCAACTAATTTCATAAGTAATTCCATGTCAAATAAAGCATACATACTTTAAAGACCTGCTAAAGAGTTACCTTTAAATAGAAAGTTTTGTCTATCTTCGTCCATTTTGGATTACGGCATATAACTCACTATAGATTAGAAGGTTTAGCTTAAAAAGAGTTTTGAAAGTTGGTCAAAGTTATTCCAGCATCCTGCAAAGTATATATGGATTTGCCATACACACAACCAAAAGGTGGAAGCACAATCCATTATTCAAAGTGTTGTATATTAAGCTATGTAAGTATGATGCCTTTGGGTTCTACACACAATTCCTTATCAGCCAAAGTGCTTTGAGCCTAATACAAGTAAGGAAGCATTTTGTACAGAAATTTTGGATGTGATCATACTGGATGCTTGTAAAGATGTCTTATTTGATTATTTAACTTTGAAATGACAGGGAGTATCTCTTTTCAGTCTATTTGAACCATAACCATAAAAGTTTTGTGTTGAACATTTCCTTAATATTACCTTAGAAACATCTTGCCTATTTGGGTTTTGTTCTTGAAAATAACATAAACTAGAGGAAACATTGATAAATTTCTATTAAAAACAGTTAAGTTTCTTCTCTAAAACACAAAATTTGAAACAGAGTAGAAAGTCAGTCACTGAGTATGTCTATCTCAATTATGGTCATGGCTGGCATGATGAGACCACGCCAATGAAAATGAAATTAATCTGTTTGGTAACCCTAGCCTTAATACTACATTAATTTGAAAGGAAAGTTTCTTCTCTGATTTTGTTCATGCATTTGACATTCATTGAGTAGAACTAACAATTCTGCAATTAAGTTGTGTACATTAAAAAGGTTCATATAGTCCTATCCTTTATCCAATCCTTCTGTATATCTAGACATTACAGTATCATGTGTCACTATAGCAGGATGTCTGCTGGAGAAATCAGTCAGCTTGTGAAATCTTGGAACCTAATGCTAAATGTCTACTGTATAGAAATACATAATTATTTTTTTCTAGAAAAGCAAATTTCCCATTTTTTATATAAGCCTTTGACTTGTATCATAGGGAAGGGCCTAGTTTCATAGCCAACATTTAGTTTTCCTGATTTTTCACATCTCTGAGTTTTGTAGATCTATTACAGGAACTTTTCAACAAATACTATTTTTGTAACACAGCAATCAGAACTAAAATAGTTATTAAAAAAACCCAAACGTATTTTGTAGTAGTCAGTTCTCACCAGTGATGTAGAGGACTGTGTCTCAGGGTCCTACTCTAGCCTGGAAGAACAGATCCTAGAATCTGTATTTTCCACTTCCTACCTGAGTGCCAGAATCATCTGCTTATTCCAAGGCAGTCTACTGCTTGCTGCTTTCAAATCTCAAAAAAGATTTTGAAATTTATTCCCCATTGGAAGAGTACATCATAACTGTACACAATACTTAAAAAAAAAAAAAAGCTAATTTTGTTTTCTATCCTTTACCATTCAATTTATTGAAGTGTCTCTCTGCTACAATATGTGGTCAGATTTTGGAACAATGGATCTTTAGCACAGAGTCTCTTTTTGGATATAGGTAAATTGCTTAAGGTAATCCTATAATCTCTGGCCAATGAAGAGACAGGCATCATAAAAAGACAATTAATATCATTTTTCTTAGACATTTACTTTAACTAAAAGAATAGGCAAGCTTATAGGCATACCACCTTTCTTTAGCTGACATATATATATTCATTGTGAACAGATTCATTTGTAGACAGCCGTACAGTAGTATTTTATGCCAAAGTCATGTTACAAGGCTTAGTTAATTAATTAATTATTACAAAGCACTTTGAGAACCCTGGAGAGAAGATGTTATAAAAGTATGTGATGTTATTTTAATAATTTTCCATTTAGCAGAGTGGAATGAATTACCTTAGAGCCCTCAGGATCCTGGGCCTGATTAAGGATTGTTGACTGCATTACAGAAAGTACAGTTTCCACTTCCCTTCTGCTTCGCAACCTTCCGACTTCCAGCTGTCCTCTAGGAAAAAGAGAACTCTGTAGATTTTTATATATTAAAGATTTTGAAAGGTTAGAAAAAGGTTTTAGAAGAGCAGACATCAGCTAATTTCATCTCATCAGAATCCCCGGGAAGATGCCATGGAGAGAAAAAGATGTTTGAGTTTTAATGAAAACAGAGAAATCTGGAGCAAAACATTCTGTTGTATGGAAAGCCTTGGATTTTCAGCAAAAGAAAATCCTCGCTAAGGGAGGAGCTTCTCAATGAACTGAAAGGCAAAAAGAATGCATACAAGTAGAAACAAGGCCAGGAAATAGGAGAAGAGTATAGTAGCATTACTAGGGACTTAGGAACAAAATCAGGAAGATCAAAACTCAGTTGGAACTAAAACTAGCTCGGGACTTAAAGGGTAACAGGAATGGATTCTACATATATGCCAGTAGTAAATGGATTCAGAGAAAACGTGGCTTCAGAATCTCCAGAGAGACAAGTATTTCTGCAAGTATCACTTCAGGAGTGGTGCCAGCAGCAAGGGGGAGCACTAGACTAGGGACTACTCAGAATAGCAGTATGTCTTCAGTTCTATCTGCTAGATGGGATTCACTTGGATATGATGAAAGTGCTGCTGGTTGCAAGGCTCTTGTCTATTATCTATGAAAGGAGTATAGTGACTGGGAGAGGTCCATGACAACCAGAACAAGGTTAATGTGATGCATATTTCTTAAAAAGAGCAAGCAGAAGGACATGGGAAATTGTGACCAATAAGCTTCACCTCAGTCCCTAGACAGATCTTCGAGTAATGGAATCAATCTGTTTCCATAGATGTAAAGAACAGGACAGAAGTCAGGAGAAGTCAATACAAATTTATCAAGGACAATGCTTATCCAGCCTGCTTGCATTCTGAAATGAAATTACTGTCTGTATGGATGAGGGGAGAGTGGTCATTGTGACACTGCTGGGTGCTGGTCTTGTGACACCATCTCTCACTGCGTTCTCAGCTGGAAGAAAGCACTGTTTTGGCCGTTGAAAACTGGATGGATTGCCAAGCTCAGTGTGTAGGAATCAATGAGCTTGTGTCCTGTTGTTGGCTGGTAATAGTACCAGGGAGATACTGGGACACATATTGTCCAGTATTTTCATTGGTGATGTGGACAGTGACACAGAAAGCACCCACAGTAAATCTGTAGAAACACTAAAGTAAAGGGAGTAATTGACACAACAAAAGAATAATCTTCAGTTCTGAGGGACCTTGATAAACTTGATTAAGTAAACAGAAAACTTATGAAACTTTTAAAGTACAAAACTCTGGATGCTATACTAAACCTGAGTCCACATTTAACTCTCTTCACAAATAAAGCAAACTGCAACTGGACTTGCTTTTTCTTTTTGCATGGTCAGGAGACTCAACAAAGTTGTTATCCCCCTCTACCCTGTGCTAGTAAGGTTGCATCTGGAATACTTGTGTCCAGTTCAAAAGTTAAGAAACTGGAGTGGATCCAGTGGAGTGCTACTGTTCTGGTCAGGGGCCTTGAGCACATGACCTACAAGGAGAGGCTGAGCGAGCTGTGCTTGTTACTTTTGGAGAACTGATGCTAAGGGGTGGTCTAAGAGCAGCATGAAACTACTTGAATGGCACTTAAAGAGCTACATCCTTTCTGGCAAATAAACTCTTTTGATAGTGACAGAAGATGAGATAAGGGGCAATAACCATGAGTCATTGCCTCTTAATAACTTCTTTCACTATGAGGAATAGATTGTCCAAAAAGTTTGTGGGCTCTCCACCCTTGGGTTTCAAGACAGAGCTAGTCCAATCCTCTACCTCTGTCTCAAGAGTTTGCATGTTTCTGCCTGTGTCCATTTGTGTGGCTGGCCTTGTCATTATGTGTGTTTTGTGTACACGTGTCTACACAATATTGATGTGTGTGCCTACCTGGAACACATGCTCGGCCTTGGTACTGGCTGGACCTGGGGGCATGGAGCTGCAGCAGCCTTGCCTCTGTTGGGCTACCAGATTCAGCAGCTCCTAGCACGTATGTCTGATTTATTCAAGTTCAAGATAGAACTATTTATAATCCTCCAATCATGAGAACGTAAGAACTGGGACAAATAGCAGTTTTAAAATTTCTTACCAATCATAAAATTGAAAAGAATGCTTTTAGGAAATCAAACATCCAAATATTATTTTGATTAAGTGAAATATGTCGCACACATGGAAGTAAAAGGCTTTATTTTGATGCTAAGGATACTAAAAATTTCATTTTTAATTTTGTCACGGTGTAACTGTTTCACACTTTTAAAAGACTTCTAAAATTATTCAGATTAAAAAGTTAAACATTTTATTTTCAAAGTATTCAGGCACAATGAATTGTTCATATCTGGGAAAAAAACACCCTCAGCTATAATCAAAGCAAACACAAAGTAAATTCAAAAGTAATTTAATATCTGATGTCGTGGAACCTACATTTTTGGAGGAAAAAAATTCTATTAGAATTGTTAATGAGAGAAATACTACCATGATGGACCAGATCAGAACAGCAGAAAGAACAGATTTATGGAAAAAATAATTTTTTCAAATTTGAAAATTCTCAAGATCATAGGCCTGGAATAAGCCTGTTCAAATGCTTTCTAAATTTAGATGTCCTTAAAAGCTAGATCTGCTTTCCCCCTTTTCTCAGCTGAGGGAACTGGGGTTGTTTAGCCTGGAGAAGAGGAGGCTGAAGGGAGACCTTATTGCTCCCTACAACTACCTGGAAGGAGGTTGTAGCAAGGTGGGGGTCGGCCTCTTCTCCCTAGTAACGAGTGATAGAACGAGAGGAAACGGCCTCAAGCTGCGCCAGGGGAGGCTTAGGTTAGACATTAGGAAAAAGTTCTTCACTGAGAGGGTGGTCAAGCATTGGAACAGGCTGCCCAGGGAAGTGGTTGAGTCTCCATCCCTGGAGGTATTTAAAGAATGGATAGATACAGTGCTTGAAGACATGGTATAGATGGACTTGGCAGTGATAGGCTGATGGTTGTACTCAATGATCTTAAGGGTCTTTTCCAACCTTGACGATTCTATGATTCTATGATTCTTTCCCCTTTTCTCTTTCCCATTCCCTTCCTACTTCCCCTTCCGCTTCTCCTTCCCTTTCCCTTTTGCTTTCCCTTCCCTCCCCTCACTTCCCCTCCCATTTTTTCTGTTTTTTTCCCCTTCAGCTTTCTCTTTCTCTTCCCTTTCCCCTGCCACCTTCCCCTTCTCCTTCTACTTTCCTTTTCTCTTTCTTCCCTTTCCCTTTCCTTTGTTTCTCAGATGCTGAAAGCTATGTTCCTCACTTTACCAGAGCCCTTGATATTCAGGTAGTTTAGCAACTTGGCACTAAATCTGCCATATTCATAAAGGCGGTTCTACATTAACATTTTAGCTTGGCTCGGGTGTGTGCTTTTGAAGCAAATATCGCATTTTTTTTCCTATTTTCTCTGCTTTAGTTCTTGTCATGCAGTTGTTTTGGAGCACATCAACAGGATTTCATTTGATGAAACAAACATGAAAATTGAGAAAAGACACTCCAAGGGCATATCTAAGTCACACAACTACTGGTAAGCATTCAGCCCGCAGGACCAAACCAGACCTGATCTAAAGAAATCATTCTAAAATGTACATAATGTGGGTGTCGCGCCTCCAGTGCCAACTGTTTGTCTCTACACATCCACTGCTACCAGATCATATTTCTTGCTAATGTAAGTAATGCCCAAATCAGGCTCAGTCTAACTAGATTTCGTCTTAGCTAAATCACATCTTACCATCCTTATCACAATTCCTGCTTCACTATGCAACTGTAGGCTCTTTTAGAGCTGAATATACAGTACTTCACCGGGGACAGAATTAACCCGGGAAAGGGAATGAAGAAGCAGCAGAAACATGATTCTGCAGCATGGCTGGTCAGCTGCACAGCTGTGTCCACCTGCAAGATCTTCCTCTCTCTAGACAGCTTCCCTAAGCAATAGGTTATTGTTTAAAAAAGAGAAGTCAGCACAAATACAAGTGATAAAACACAAGGTAATACCAGAAATCTGTTGTCTTCCTCTTTCTGTGTTTTTCTAAAAAAAAAAAAGGCTGTAGATTTCTATCCCCAGGAAAATTTCCTACCTATGGTTTCACTAGTCAAAGAGACAATATCTTTGTAGGCATGGATGTCCCTCTGGGAGTGGGGCTGAAAAGCTAAATCTATTCTCCTTGTTTCCGTATTGCTGATCAGTGAGCTGTTAGACTTCAGCATCCTTCTGAAGTGTCTGACCCTGCATGAACTGAAATGGATCCTAGGTGATTGATTTCAGAGAAAAGGCCACAAGTGTTTTATTTAGATATGGCTCCTTGCTTCTTTTGCTAGAACTGCAATTTGAAAAGCATCTAAATCCAGCCATGGTTCTAAGATTTTTAAAGTTCTTTCATGAATCAGTGCTAAGCTAATTCAGGAAAGGAAGCAAACAACAATTAAAAAATTAAATAATTTTAAAAAGGGAACATTTTTCCTTCAGAGACCCTCATTCCTAATGCTGAATGCCATAAGAAAGAACAAATGAAATAAAGTTAGCCTTAGAGTCTCAAGTGTGATGAAAAATCTAAAAGTAGTCTATCATTGTGAAAGCATGCAAATAAATGTTATCTTATTAAATGGCCAGGGAAATAAAAATGTACAATTAAAAATCTTCAAATAAAAACTTCAATGAGGAGACTCATAATGTAAAAAATTATATTTCTCTATTCCTGAGTTATTATACACGCGAAATCTGTAATGTATTTTGCATCTGTCAATTCACAAGTCAAAATAAATGCAAATACAGTAGGAATACAAGAATCCATACCTTCTCCAAAACTATTTGTATTCAGAAGATGATATGATATATGATAAGATATGATATGATGCCATACGCATTTTTGCTCAGAATACTGTGGACTCCTGAGCCGGTTTTCTGAATTTCTTATTGTTTTATTTACTATTTTTAGTATATTTAAATCCATTATAATGTTTTATCAGGATTATCAATAGATTGTACACATACTATCTATCTAAAGCGATATAGCCAATTTCTTAAAAAAAAATCAATAATTTATTTTTTTGTTTATGAATTTTCTGTGAGTAAACATAGGCATCATAATGTCCTCACACAGTGTATGTATTATTTGAAACTTTTCTATGAGCAATTGTTAGCATGTTTGAAATGGGAAATTGGTAATGTTCATTGCATCTAAAGAGCAGTCTTTATATGTTTCTGTTTGCTGAGGTTTTCTCTTCAAAAAGCTGCTACTCTAAGAATTTGACTAACCATTATGAAAAGTAATGATTTTGTGATGCAGAATCTTCTCAGTGAGTTGTCTTAATTTCTGCTTCAGTTGTGTGTTTCTTGCATAATGATAGTAAGTGTTTGACTGCACTGAAGTCCCTTTTTTACTTCCCATGTGAGTTTTTGTTGTTTTTTCCTTTGTAATCTCTGTATATGTGTGTGAGGAGGAAGAGTGTTGTTGCCTTTTGTATCCTCAGTTTAAGCCATTTTGCTACTGTTTTTTCAAACACATTACAAGACAAGAAAGGGTTTTTCTCTTACGATCTGTATCTCCAAGTAGAGCTTTATAGCAATAGAAGCTGTCAAAGAAAAAAAAAACAAACCATTAGGAAAAGAAATGTAGAATAAAGTTGTCATTAATAAGCTACATGATGAAACAGAAAAATATTTTTATAGCACTCCCATTTTTCATTCCTTTAATTTTAAGACTTACTAATAAGAAAAGTTATTGAGTTTTCTGTTCAGAAGTTGATCCTGAGATTGATCAGCTCATGCATGCAGTAAAGTACTTTTAAACTGAGCTTTCCAGAACAAAAAAATCATTATTACAATTTTTGAATCCGTTTGCTATGAAAATTCTTTCATATTCACTTTAACCAGGAGATGAACACTCCTGCCACTTCAAATACCTGCTAGAAAATGCATGAAATTTGAATATACAATCCTGAATTGAACTGCAAAATATAGCTTGAATTCATATTAAAAAAGAAATTCATATTAAAAAAAAAATGTCCCAAGAGTCCTGCCCTGGTATGTTTTACAAACTGCATATTCCTCTGTTCTCCTGCACAAGTCCCACCATCTCTCACTTGCTTGTGCAAGGACACTGCAATAAACCACAATCATCAATTTCTTGGGAAAGACATTACTCTCATCATGGTAATACTGTGGTGGGAGCTGTAAAATAATGATGTCTACAACTATGATTCTCACATTTTTTCTCCACATATTGAAGTTAGAATGTCAGTATATATTAATTCAGCATTTTATTCTGCATCCTGACAGGATATTTTGCTTGGAATAGCACTGCTATTTGAGGCACAATAAAAAAGGCATTCTAATGAATTGAAAATACACTTACATTTTTTAAAAATAAATGGACTGTATATTTCTTCTTCATGGTAATCTTTAAGAGTTTTGCAATCAGCTGTCATTTTTCAGCTGCCATCTGCATGTTCCTGAACTCATTCAGGATGTCATACAGTTCTGAATAGAAAGCCTCATAAGGTCATTTTCTGCCTTACAGCTTTACACTTAAAAGATTTGGCATATCTGCATTTGCAAAATGTGAAGCATTTCACCCAGAATAAATTTCCTGTCAAATGACAATTCATATCTATGCAAAGCACAGCTTTTGTTTATGTGTCACAGGACTGATTATGTGTAGATTAGCTGAAGCCTAGAGAGGTGTCTTAACTTTTCCTAACAGAGAACAGGAACAGGCAGTTTGGAGCTAGAAACGAGCTGGGAACCTGCCTGACAGAGTATTTTTTAAATTGACCCAGGACCTGAATTTTACATGTGTTTTCCTTACTTTATTATCTCAAATTCTAAGACAGCAGCACAGATTTAGAATAATTCCATGTTAAATTAAGAATTTGGGTGGAGCTGGATTCACTAGGGAAGCATTGTGTTTAGCTTTTTAATTTTAATCTTAATTTCTTATTTTTTCTCTGAGAACAGGTTTTACCATTAGTTTTTACTTATACAGTGGAGAGCTTTGGAGCAACATCACGCAATGTAGAAACGTGTCATGAAAGTCAAGGCATATCTCAAAGATCTTTCAAGGTGAAATGCTTAGGTCAGCAGAAATACTGATGCACAAAGAAGAAAAGTAATTTCTGGAGATCTCATAGAAGGCATGAATATAATCAAGATTTCATGTTTTGGACAATATTTATTCACTCAGCAAGTTATTTTCTAGCTGCATGGAAGGTCGGGGTTTATTGTTGATATGATCAGATTATTTGTGAGGGGAAAAATATGTGTAGAGAAAGAAGAAGCCAGAAGAAGGGGAGAACATTACACCTAGTAAAAAAGAATACAAAGATAATCTGAAGTTGAATGCACTAATGACATGCTCCTGTTTGAGTGCTGTCTTCTCCTAGCTGGACATGGACAGAATATGAGCATTAGATAGTTCAGTGATGCCAATAAGGTTTTATCAGGATATGCAATCCACTGTCCTAAGTGGAGAACAGAAGACACCTTTGAATTTTTCACCTGTCCTCTAAAGAAAAATTTTTTTCTAGTATTTCTCAACTTTTGAGTGCTTTCTTTTGCTAATATTAGATCCAAATGCTTGTGTGTTCAGAATCCCTCCCTTGTGCTTCACATAAACAAAGTGGGGATCTTGGCAAGCAATAGCAGGTTATGTCTACAAAGTTAGATAATGCAGGTTCATTATCTAACACAGCTCACCACAGCACTGGCACTAGTCCATCACCAGTGCTGGTGCTCTGGTCATCTGCTCTATCTGTGTAACAACTCACCCACAGGACTTATTTCAAAGTAAAGTCAGGTTGTCTAGAAGCCAAATCCTAGTTACAGTTCTAAGGATGGTGTTTTCCAGGGACCAACATCTGTAGGCAGCATGTATAAAACTGCACCAAGTTTGGCTTTGTCTCCCTACATAGGCCTGCAATATTATCCCAGCAGGTCTTGCGCTTTCAGACACTCTCAAACACCTTCATACCACACCCAGCATATGTACCCTCTTTCTACACAAACCCTCAGCTTCATCCTATCATATAATACTCAGAGGTGTTCATTTTACATAGAATCATATAATCATAGAATAGCTTGGGTTGGAAGGGACCTTTAAAGGTCATCTAGTCCAATGACCCCTGCAATGAGCAGGGGTCATCTAGTCCAATGACCCCTGCAATGAGCAGGGACATCTTCAACTAGGTCAGGCTGCTCAGAGCCCTGTCCAGCCTCACCTTGAACGTTTCCAGGGATGGAGCATCTACCACCTCTCTGGGTAACCTGTTCCAGTGTTTCACCACCCTCATTGTAAAAGATGTCTTCCTTATGTCCAGTCTAAATCCACTGTCTTTTAGTTTAAAATGATTACCCCTTGTCCTATTGATTTAAAACCATTACCCCTGTCCCATCCATTGTTAACAGTTTGACAGTCTTGTTCATCAGGGGGGTACACTTTCTTTGACCTTCCTTTTCTGGCTGACACACCTGTAGAAGCCCTTCTTATTATTCTTTGCATACCTTGCCAAGTTCAGCTCCGGCTGTGCCTTTAGCCATGTAGTTAGACACTTAGGATTGGGAAAAAAAAAAAACATTAAAAGAATCATTTTAGAGCTACAAGGGCACCCCATCAGCTCTAATGCCCTGTGGACAGTGCTTGTCCATCCTAGGGCAAATCAGCCTAAGCAATGTGACACAATCCTCTTGATGCTCCTTTTCCTGGAGACTCTACATCAGGATTGCACTTGGGAGTGAATGACTTTATTAGTGTAGGTGTAGTCTTAGCGTACTTTAACGGTGTTAGCTGCTGGAAATAGGAAAACTTCTTCATAGCACAGACTTCTTTTCCCTGTCTTCTTTTCAGGATCCTTGAACAGGGAACCGCAGCACTAGACCATCATGCAAGCAGATACTACAGAGCTTAAAGAGTTTGCTAAAAGGCTGTTTTAATTCTAAGTCATTTGTCACAACAGACAACAGTGAAAAAAGTACCCACTGAAGGAGTGATTCAGGCAAAAAGGGTGAGGTGAAGTCAGATTGGAAGTATCACAAATTCTTGTGATGAAATAGCTCAAGAAATCAAATTGCAATAAATCACCAGGAAAAGGAGATATTCATTTCAGACTCTGGAAGGAACTAAACAGCAAAGTGGCTGAGTCAGTGAGGAAAACAGACAATTCATCATTAGAAATGCTGATTCTTCTGAAAGAAAGTATTTTTACTGTTTTAAATAAAGTTTATAAAATGATCCCCAGATGAAAGTGCTACAGATTACCTTTGATTTCAAAGACTGTTTTGGAGTAAACCAACTTCTAAAACTTTAATATATTTAATTCTAGAGGTATCTGAACATTAGAGTAAAAGGCACAGTTTGCAGTTTTTTAACATATATGTATATAAGCCAGTAAGAATGATTTGAATGGAACAAAGACCATGTGGCATAACATCTTGAACAATTAGCTCTTAGCACACTCTCTCTCTCTCCGAGTCTTGATCTTGATCCAGGTCTATCTAATGTTAGATTAATATATGAAATTAGGTAGTGTAGAAGCAGAAGGCAAAATTTCTCTTCATATTTGGTCACTAGTAAATTTTCTTCCTTAATTTCCTTGATTGGGTAATTAGGGTAACAATACTTATCACTGAAGGAAGTTTTAAAGGAACAAGGTAGGTAATATTTAGCAAGTGCTTTAAGGTAACATGTGTGTGCTTTCAGTCATTATTTTAACTGGACATAACCTTTGAATTAAGCCTGAAAGTTGCTGTATATCTATGAACTACTGTGATTAAAACCTGTGTCTTGGAACACTTTTCCTAGGTAATATTCTATAGGTAAAATGATGGCTATTTTAAAAATTCCACTCAGCTTGGAAGATGTTAGAATGACCGTGTGATTTTCTTCTTCACAGGAGAAGGGTAAGATTTGAAAAACTATGTGAAAAATGGATAGGACATGTGAGTAATGGATAAATAAATAAAAAATAAAGCTGTGTGGAGAATTATTCTAACTGTCCCTCCCAGATGTCATACACTTTCTTTCCTTTGGCTGAAGTAATAAGACCCTAAGTATGTATATTAAAATCAATGCCTTCCAGAAAGCAATAGGCAAGCTATTTGAACAATAGCAGTGGTCTTGCATTCCCATAGGTAAATAACATTCATGAAATAGAATGTTGACTCTTGTGCCATCTTAAATTTAAGGGTACATTAATCCTGATGCCATTGATATCAGCCACATCTCTTCTTTTGTGAAAATTCTGGAGATTAAAACACTCTTTTGTATCCTGAGAACTTTAAGTGCATCAGTACCTATCCTGTCTTTCATTTAAAACTTACTGTAGGTATCAAAGCAACTTTTAAGGGTAGGAATGTGTTGAATTGTTACTGTGCCAGCAAAGTAGAGGGAACTGCTAAAACAAAGTAGTATTTTTTAATTCAGTTTTTTGCATGTTTCATATTAAAAGGTCATTTTAAATAGAAGAACATATGGCAAAAATAACAGATGAAGATCAAAATATTCAGAGAAATTTTTAGAAGAAAAATAGCTGTGTACCTGCAGAAGGCATTAATGCTTAAGAAAACTGGGTAGATTGGAAACATTCTGGAAATTGAAGTCTACTCAATTGATCTGGGCAGTTGGAAATGCGTGTTACCGTGTCCTTCAGTGTAAAGGAATAATTTCTGCATTTACTTAGCTTGCATCATCAAAATAAGGTGTTTTACAAATAAAAAGTTATAAAGCTTTTAAACTTAAACTATGAATACAGCAGAATAAATATTGAAAGAAAGGTCTTTATGCGCACCAAGAGGAAAGAATATGAAAAAAATATGAAAAATGGCAAAAGGTTACAGAGCTTAATATTGTTTGTCATAAATGTATGTGAAAAGACAAGCCATGTTCTGCGCTTGCTTTTCAGCTGTGGCATAACACAGAGGAGTGACTGTAAAAGCCATATATGTGATATACTCATCCATTTGCTTAAATTAATGATGCCTAACACATACGTATGTGTCGTGGTTTAATCCCAGCCGGCAACTAAGCACCACGCAGCCACTCGCTCACTCCCCTGTTGGTGGGATAGGGGAGAGAATCACAAGGGTAAAAGGGAGAAAACTCGTGGGTTGAGATAAGAACAGTTTAATAATTGAAGTAAAATAAATTAGAACAGTTAAATAGGCAAAGCAAAAACCGTGCATGCAAACAAAGCAAAACAAGGAATTAATTTGCTACTTCCCATCGGCAGGCAGGTGTTCAGCCATCTCCAGGAAAGCAGGGCTCCATCATGCCTAACGGTTACTTGGGAAGACAAAAGCCACCACACCCAGTGTCCCCCCCCCCCCTTCCTTCTTCTTCCCCCAGTTTATATACTGAGCATGACGTCATATGGTATGGAATAGCCCTTTGGCCAGTCTGGGTCAGCTGTTCTGGCTGTGCCCCTTCCCAGCCCCCCACCCACCCCCACCCCCACCCCCACCCCCATCCCGTGCACCCGGCAGAGCACGGGAAGCTGAAAAGCCTTTGACCAGTGTGAGCGCCACTGAGCAACTACTTAGCACTACTTAGCAAGAACCAAAACATCAGTGTGTCATCGATATTGTTCTCATCCTAAACCCAAAACACAGCCCCATATCGGCTACCAAGAAGAAAATTAACTCTATCCCAGCTGAAACCAGGACAGCATGAATCTAACTTCCCTACTTATTCAGAGTCTAAGCTCTTGGAAAGAAATTATTATCTTTGAGTCATCAGTGCTTTGACATTTATTGAAAGTGTTGCTTGCTAGGAAATTCAATACAGGTCAACAAGAGAAAAAAGAAAGGACAGAAAGTTAAGGACATAAATACAGAAAGTAATCAAGACCTGTTACAAATCAAGGCAGTGCAGGGAATGGAGAAAGGATATAGGACATACTGTATGCCACATATCTTCTGTAACTGAATTTGACTGTTCAGAGGTTCCTTGAAAAGAAGTAATTGGTAAAGTTTTCAAAGAGCTCAACACCAGCTCCTCCCATTCAGTCATTTGTTAACTTACTTGTGGATAAGGCACTTTGGATAAACCACTGAAATAAGCTTCCACTGAAACAAAGAAACAGAAGGGACTTTATCCTTCCAGTTATGGTACTGATGTATACCTGTCCTCATGCAAAATCCGGCCCTCTGCAATAAATTCCTTCTGCATCTGAAGGCTGTTTAGAAGTATTTATCTCATTATAATAAGTAATCACTGCAGCCAGGTAAATTTATAATTAATTTAAAAAACAAACAAACAAACAAACAAAAACCCATGTTGTCTCCTAGTAGTTAACTTATTCCTCTGGTTTATAAGCCAAATATATTACTACAAAATATTCCAATGGTGAGTGCATGGTTTCTATCCAATAAGACAATTTTCAGTAGATTATATATGTATTCCAACATGCTGCATCCTCAAACCTTGCTGATTTTAAAACAAACTGCATTTTATATTTGTGGAAGTAGACCTGAAGATAATAATATGAAGTTAAGAAGGGAGGTGGCATTTGGTATTACATCCTTTTTCCTTATTCAACAAAAAATCTTCCACTGGTTTCTGAAGGAGGCGTAACTAAGGAGTTCCAGGTAAGCTTTTTGTGGTTTCTGCTTTCTGTGTGAGGCTAATTTCACTAGACCAGTAAGCTGTTGACAAATCCATCTATGCTTTCTGTTCAGTACAACATCAGCATAGTTTGCAAAGTCTTTAAATAAAACAAAACAAAAAAATCAATCAAGTATGCACTGGAGGTAATTTTTCTTGTCAACGGTGTATGGAATCAGGAAAGAGATGGAGAGTTACAGTACAACATTAGCTGGTGGGCTGGAGAGATAAGACCGTTAACTGAGAAAATATGGACATAAACAAATGGTCCTGTTTTGGGGATGGGCAGATAATTCTTATGCTGATAATAATTTTCTGCATAATGTGATGCATTAAACAGTCAAATGAAGCTTCCTATCACCTCAGATCTTGTCAACAGCATTCTTTACAAAGAAGAGAATCTGCCCAAAACAGTCACATTCAGAACTTGTCACCTAAAGTAAACTAGAAGAGAAAGAAAATCTCTTCCATATAGAATCGCAGGATAGCTCAGGTTGGAAGGGAACTCAGCATCAGTTGTGGGTCATACCTGGTTGACCAAGGCTTTATGCAGAGTTTTGAAAACCTCCAAGGATGGACACTATACAGCTTCTTTGAACAATTTGAGCCAATGCTTGGCTGTTCTTATGGGGGAAAAGTGTCTCCTAATATATCAGAATCTCTCTTGTTTCAATTTATGACCACTACTTCTCTTCCTCCTGCCATGCACTACTGTAAAGTGACTGGCTCAGTATTTGCAGTAATCTTCCCACGGTTACTGGCAGGCTCCTATGATCTCAGCTCCCTAAACTTCTTCTTGAAGAGCAAGTGCTCCCATCCTGACCATCCTGGTGGCCCCTCACTGAACTTAATCCCATTTATCCATAACATTCTAGCACTGGAAGGCACAAGCCTGGATGAAGTATTCCAGATGTAGTCTGGCCAGTGTTGAGTCAAAAGGGACTAGTCACTTCCCTTGATCTCCTGTCCATGCTCCTGTTTGTACAGCCCAGGATGCTGTTGGCTCCTTTACTGCCAGGCTCACACTGGCTCACATTCAGTTTGCTGCCCACCAGAACCCCCAGGACCTTTTCAGCAGACCTGCTCCCCAGGCAGTCAGGCCCCATCTTTCCCGGTTGCCAGGGGTTCTTCCTTCCCAAGTTGCAGGACTTCGCATTTGCCGTTGTTAAATTTCATAAGTTTACTGTTGGACCATTCTTCCAGTCTGTCTAGGTCTCTCTGGATGGTGGTTCTGTACTTGATTGTATTGTTTGTTCCCCCTAGCTTGATGTCATCTGTTAAATTGATGAGTGCACTCTGTCACCTCCTCTTGGTCACTGATAAAAATGTTTTAAGGAACAGGTCCCATGATAGAGCCCTGTGATATTCTACTATTTACTGCTGTCCAGGCAGAGTACAACAACTGCCTGCTGGGCCCAATCATCCAACAAGTACCTGCTGAGACCAATCATCCAAACATTTTTTTTTATCCACCTACCCAGACTATAATGTCTCAATTTGGGTGCAGGAATATTGTGTGAGGTAGTGTTGAAAACCTTGCTGTGTTTTGGCTGTTGTACCTAGTTTGTTATACTGAGTGTTCAGTAGGACTTCAATTTCCATGTCCCCCTGCATGGACCTTTCTCTAGAACAGTGTGTGTAAGAACACATGATGAATACTCTTTCATTTTAAAAGAACTGGTTCCATTTAGAGCCATAATTTAGGCTGAATGCTCAACACGTCATTCACAGTCTTTGAATTTTAATTTTAGTTTCTTGTTCTGTATTTGAATTGCTACTGATTATGTGAAATTATAATACCATTGTCAATTTGAAGTTAATATATCATAGGTACATTAATGATGTTGGGAAACAATGAATCTAATGTTTCTAAATGATATTTTTTATGTTTGTTTGGGTTTTTTTTTAAGTTGTCACAGTTTTCCAGTTCTGCTTTAAACTGTAGAATTAATTTCTATCACATTTTAGTTTTGGTTTTGTTTCATTAATGTGTCCTATGAAATACACATCTTGCTGTGGAAATATGATCAAAGGAAGCCATGTTGCTTTTGGAATAAAAGAAGGTGAGGTTTCAGCAGGCCTCAAGTCTTAGGAAATATCTTTCTTAAGAACAGGAGTTTCAGAAAATCCTTTTCAACTTTGTTGTAACTGTAAAGAGTCCTGATGACACAAAGGTACCTGCTTTAGCCGCAGAGGTCTCTTTAGTTTCTTGTCACTGTTTAGGTATCTTACAATGAGGTTTAAAGGTAAAGGCAACAAATTAATTTTAGCAGTTGTGGGCAGCCATTAAAGAGAGAGATTTTGTTTATATGTGGTATCTTGAATTCCTAAAAAGCCAGATTTGAGCATTTTATTTTCTCAGAATTTCTGAAATACAATTGTATCATTGACCAGTGAAGTAGAGAAAAAATACTCCAATTGAACACAGGGTGTTCAAGTATCTTTCATCTCTTCATAGATAGCTATTGAAATATGTTGGAACAACTCAAACTATTGAGAAAAAACTTATTATAAAATAGCTAGAAGAAAATAATTCAAGCACCTTCTTCATGCAAAGGAAACTTAAGTTTAGGGGTTTTTGGCCTGAATACAACAAAATAAATACTTGAATGTAAAGGTGCACATGTAGCTTAGTGGAGAAATCTTGAAAGTTCTCAGTCTCCATATAGAATGAAGACATAAAATACTAAAACATACTACATAAAACTACACAAAACACTAAAACATTTCATGGGATGCAAAAACTATTTTCCTCTTCATCCATTGTCTTCAATGATGCTCCTTCACCACTGACCTGCTTTGAGAAGGAGGAGTTTATTTGTAGGCTGAGCAATGTCTGAGTGACCAATGTCTGACTAAGTAATGTCTTGAACAACAAAGCTGGAGTTCAAGCCTTCAGCCTTATACGTAGAGTGAAGTTTTTGTCAGTCTCATTCCTGTGTTTAAGAGATGGAACAGAAAGCTCACTACTTTTCTTTTAGAAAAAACATCTGTGTTCTTAAATATCAAAAAATGAAGGTGCTTGCAAATGATCATGTCTTTTCTTCTAAGTGGTGTTAGTGTACAGGATAATGAAGAGCATGGTGATTGGGGTGCATATGTTTCATTTGCATCAACATTGCTCATGTCTGAAATCAAGATCATTGAGCAAAGAAATAAAATTTGTGTAGGACAAACCACTTTTTTCTATCTTTCAATATTACTGATTTTCAAGGACATGCAAGGAAGAAACAAAACTACGTGAAACAAAAGGTTCTTTATTCTCAGGGTTTTACAATAACTGGCTAAATTTCCATTTCCCTTTTGGTTCACTGTATAGTACAGAAGGTGAAAGGGAATATAAATCATAAGGTACTTTATAATGCTGGACAGAATAATACTACCACTGTTTCAGGTTTAATTCAGATTCAGCTTTTCTAAGTCCCTGATACAATACAGACAGAATTTACAAGAAACAAAAGTTTTAAAAAAAATCTTAAAATCTTGAGCAGGTAAAGAAAATTAATATGTTCTTTCAAGTATACTAGTTAGTTATTAAGGTATAGACAACAAGAAAATTATTAATTTTAATGTAAAATTACTTCATAGTTAAATGACTACCAGTATGCTTTGTTGCAAGGCACGGTAACAATGCACGCGAAAGACATCCAGTCAGAATATATAAAGCACTAATATACCTCACAATGTGCTAAACTGACCAAATAACAGAGAAAAATCCAACTATTCATTATGCACTTTGAAGCAGAGGCCAGAACCTCCTTTCAGTTACATCACATCAAATTAAGAGGAGCTCTAAGGATGTTTATACAATTATACAAGAAAAAAATTGCAGAAATGGAAGAGTACCTACTAATCCAACTGAACGGGTCCAAACTCAAGTTTCTTTTGCCCAGGTCTACGTTGTTCCATATGAAGAATTTCCAGTTTTCCAATACTCAATAATATTAAACAAAACATCATCCAAATTATAGAAAGAACATGGATATCATTTTCAGTTTTTTCCTTCATCAGGAAACAAGTTTTTCAACGCTTTCATCCAAAATGCACATTCTTTAGAAATTGCAATGTGAAAGGTCTGTCTTTGATCAGTCTACATTCTTACTATGGGATGTGTTATTTCCAATTTCATGTCATATGGATTAAGCTTTCTATGAAAATTAGTCAATTACTGCCTGCACTCTGTCAATAGCTTAGCTACGATTTATCAATAATCATCAGACTTCCTATCATGAATTTTACCTGATCTGGGTTTGTTTTGGTTTGTTTCAATAGCTGCTTGAGCTCTACTTTTATAATTTTCAGAATCATGGGGATTTTCTTCAGTATTTAAAATAATGATCTTATGAAGAAACTAAGGTCTTCTGTTTTAATTTATAGAAGTTAATTTCTCTGGAGTTACCCCAGTATTCTGTTTTCTACTGTGAATCTACATTTTTAGGTGTTTTAAAGTTTCTGGTGTTCTTTCTATTTGTAGGTGTTATTTAATGTACTATTTGTCTTCTCCAGAGATTTTGCTGTGCTCTTGTGAGAAAATAAGTTTTCAAATATTATTTGGCTTTTTTGAAATGTAGACACATATACACTCTTGTAAAATGTGGCAAAATTACATTAATTTATGTAGGTCTGCTGGCTGAAGTCTTGTTTTGATATATTTCTGTGATGTATTTAGAATTTTATATTTATTTTTATTGCTGTATTGCTTGACTTTAGAGAATCCTTTTTACAGAAAATTTTTTATATTAGTGGTGTTTGTAGAATTCTAGTAAGGTTGCATCAGGACAAATCTCTAGTGTCTCCAAATTCAGATATTAAATTCCCTCACATAATAAAGTTATTTACATTTTAGCCATTGTACCAAAAGCTTAAAAGCCAGAACTACTTATTTCTGTTTAAGAAATTGGTAAGGTTTCTACTGATTTTGCACTAAGCCTTCACTGTAGACTGTAATGCTGCTAGAGATCAGTCAAAAGCTTGACCAAACAAATACATCCTATACTGTGTCCAATACTAATCAAACTTGGCTATGGTACTTAGCAAGAAAGGGTAGTATTTAGGACATGTATTTGTTAAATAACTGTGGTTTGTAAGCAACATTAAGTACCATTCAGTTTTTGTTGTTTTTTTTTTTTCAGTTATCACAATATTCAGTTAATAGAATAGAATAATCCAATCACAAAGAGAGCATAAACAGAAATTTTAACCTTGACAGCAAACACATACACAAGCACACTATTATTTGATGACAATGTAAACTTCATTGTTTAAATTTGAACAGCCTTGGGGATGCATTCCCTATTTGAACAAGACCATGGTGAACTTTAAATTCAGTTGCAATCTGGAACGAATATTTGTTAATTTCAGAGTGGCTACTTTAGCTATTAAATGAAAAATAGAATTATGCATAAAAAATTCAAACTGAAACATCTTAGAGATAAGTATCTGATACAGCCATGTTAGTAGAGGATGTTGCATAGTTGCATGGCTAAGATTGTTTCACATGACCCAAAACCCAAATACAGTTCTGTGTATTACTAATGGAAAAGGATGAGGAGGGAGAAGCTGTTGACTTATTACTAACTGGTAAATCCACATGGATCTTTAAAATAGCATGAAAAGCATGACACATATCTGTCATGTTTAAAATTTTAGAAATTGAAATATCCCTTGAATAAAAATGAGTTAAGTAGCATTACAAAGTATTCAAGCCTGACAAAAAAAAAAAAAAAAAAAAAAAAAAGAAATAACATCAGACTGGTCTTTAAAGGATTTAATGTGAGATGTTGAATCAAATTCTATAAAATTTCTCATGTATACATTCTAAATTCTTTCATCTCAGTATCATCAACTTAATGTATGTTAAAGTAAACAGTTACTTTTCTAGATCATCAGAAATGTTGGGTACATATTTGTTTCAGCTAAGTGGAGAAAGTGATAATGGGTTGGATTTTTCTCTTTGATACAGCTGATTACTTCTAACGGAATATGCAAAATCCTGTTTCTCTATGCTCTGGAGAAATGAACCACGAAACAATTTATCTGCATACAGTAAAAGTGTTTTCGGTAAGCTATCACTTCCAAAAGCCATTTGTCCAGACTTTTTCTGATGTTCATGTTCTTGGAACACATTCTGGCTGCGTCAGTCGTATTTCTTTGTTTTCCTTGTGATGGCTGTGTTGGAATTTCTTTCTGTTTCACTCATTTATGTGGTTTCTCATTATGCCTTGTGTAAACTAAATGTGGGTCTCTGACAGATGCTGGCTGGCTCCTTTCCCCCTGTCCTGGGCTTTCCTCTTTGCTTCCCTGCATTCAATTCATGCTGGGATTGCAAAAGCACTTGTGAAAAGAGAAGTCTCAAGAGTTTGCAGCCAAGATGTGGAAGGAGAAAGGAGGAGCAGAACTTCCCTTTTCTGCATTTAAATACAACAGATTAGGTCCAAAGTGGAACCATATCCTCAGAAACCTTTAGCCAAACAGTACTCTTCTGCCCACGTAGGTCAGATGCACGAGCGAACTTGCATGCTCACAGCAGCACATATTCTCTTGGAGGCCTTGATTGTTTCAGCTACTTACTTTTACAAAGAAACTTAATGACTTCTTACAACTATGGTATATCTTGTGTGAGTTTCATTTGGATTTAACTGGATGCCTAATGACTTGGTACCTTATGTACACTTCGTATAGAATGTACACTCTAAAGACCCACCTTTAAATCTTGGGAAATTTTTAAGCAGAACAACATGAAGGAATCACAGAATCATAGAATCATAGAATTGTTAAGGTTCGAAGGGACCTTAAGATCATCAAGTCCAACCATTAACCTAGCACTGCCAAGTCTACCACTAAACCATGTCCCCAAGCACCACATCTACATGTCTTTTAAATACTTCCAGGGATGGAGACTCAACCACTTCCCTGGGCAGACTGTTCCAATGCTTGAAAACCCTTTTGGTTTAAGAAATTTTTCCTAATACCCCATCTAAACTTCCCCTGGCACAGCTTGAGGCTGTTTCCTCTTGTCCTATCACTTGCTGCTTGGCAGAAGAGACCATCACCACCTCATTACTACTTCCTTTCAGGCAGTTGTAGAGCGTGATAAGGTCTCCCCTCAGCCTCCTTTTCTCCAGACTAAACAACCCCAGTTCCCTCAGCCACTCCTCATAAGACTTGTGCTCTAGACCCTTCACCAGCTTCACTGCCCTTCTTTGGACATGCTCCAGCACCTCAATGTCTGTCTTGTAGTGAGGGGCCCAAAACTGAACATAGGATTCGAGGTGCGGCCTCACTGGTGTTGAGTATAGGGGGACGATCACTTCCCTAGTCCTGCTGGCCACACTGTTTCTGATGCAAGCCAGGATGCAGTTGACCCTCTTGGCCACCTGAGCACACTGCTGGCTCATGTTCAGCCAGTTGTCAACCAACACCCCCAGGTCCTTTTCGGCTGGGCATCTTTCCAGCCACTCTTCCCCAAGCCTGTAGCGTTGCATGGGGTTGTTGTGACCCAAGTGCAGGACCTGGCACTTAGCCTCATTGAACCTCATACAGTTGGCCTCGACCCATTGTTCCAGCCTGTCCAGATCCCTCTGTAGAGCCTTCCTAAATTATCATATGTTTAAAAGTATAGCCTATGTATGCAGTCCTCATATAAAAAAAAAAAATCTGTTATAGTCTACTAGCTAGTGAAATCCTTCTTTAACATCTAAGAGATATCTTTACATTCATTCATTAGCAATTGTAAATATTTTCCTCCTTCCTAAACTACAAGAAGTGGAGCTGACACTGAAGATTTCTGTCAGCTGAAGCTAACCTGCATCTCACTTCAGGTTAGCAATTAAAATGAATTCCTAATTTACCATGAAAAATAAAATATCTACATATATATGTAGATATATACATGTAGACATATATACAATATCTTTATGAAAGCTGACAAGAAACAATGAAAATGGTAATGATAGAAAAAATAAAGGACCTTAAGATTATCAAGTCCAACCATTATACCACGATTAATTTATTCAGAACCTTTCTTAGTTGAGGTAATTATATTCAGCCAAGGTCTATCAGTACAATTTGCTATCAATTGTCACTTTATATCAACTGTAGTGAGTTATTGTCATTTGAAATATTGGATTTTTTTCAGGAAACTAGAAACAAAGAATTATTGTTTATTATTTAACTTAGTTTAATTTATCGTAACTCTCTTTAGTATTGTGTTTTCTTGAATCAAATATTTTAGTATATTTCTGCTCTGCTCTATTTGTGTTCTGATCTGTGATGTGGGAAAATGCTCTGTAATTTCACAACATTATTACCTGAGGAAAAATCTTCATAGAAATGTAAGTTTCTGTAAAAATGTAGAAATGTAAGTGGGGGCCTCAATAGTGAGGTTTAGGAGTACTTTGAAATCTTTAGAATATTTATTCCTGCAAAAACTTGTGAGTTAAAACACGCATTAATAATGATCTTGCAGAATAGCACTGTGCCGAAGTTCCCCATGTCTGTACAGTGTAACAAGCCCTGAGTTATACAGAAGACTGGACTTGCACACCGACAATCTCAGGTACGATGGAACACACTTTCCAGAGCACATGGAGTATTGCATGTGTAAGTGCACTAAAATATTGTTTCATTGAGGAAAATCTGTACTTGCCTTCTATAGGCTACTTATGAAGCAATGATGTTCAGAGAAGGCAGCTCCAGGATCCAGACTTTTTATTACAGAACAACCAAAGGATTTGGCCAAGGTTGTGGAAGATAACTGTATTGATTAGAAGAAATTGGGTATACATCTCTCAGACTCCCAATGAGTACAATTTTCTGCCACAGTCTCACTCTTATATAGATCTAGACATTATTTTTGGAAGACATACTTGGAAAAAAATGTGCATTTGGTAAATCATAAGTTACTCACAGATTCTGTCTCAATGCACCAGATAATTTAATTTGCAATAGCTTTTCATGGTTAACAGAATAGAATGGCATGGTTAACAATCCTTTTACCTAAGTTAAATATGTGGAAAAATGTCTTAGGCTGAGGGAGTCCCAGATTCAATTCTTTACTGTGCTTGCATGAACATGAAACTACACTTCTCATGAGTTCCCTAACTTGGAATTCTGGGTGGGTGGTTTTTCACAGATTTTCCTGCTGACACTGTTTCATGTTGTGTGAAGTACTGAAATTTATGTTAAAGTAGATACTGCTTTCTCTATTCTCTTTTCCTTTCTCTATTTAAAAGAAGATGAAACAGATTTTAAAGCTAACATACTGAAGGAAATACTGTACTAGGTAAGCATACTTTTTACAAGTAGATTGTACATGTGTGCAGTCCTTTGGGGATGTGTTGGACATCTGGCACTTTTGAGAAGCATCAGACCTAGTAATGGCAGAACAACGGTGTCATGCATTCATAATAAGTCCAGTGTTTCCTTATGCAGTGCATGGACTGTGCAGACACAACTCACCTGCCCTATGGCCATATCTGGAGGTTTGGTATCCCAATTAAAAATTTTATACACATACAAGAAAGTTGCTTTTGATAGGTATCTGTCAGATGACAGATGTAAAAAAGTCCTCTAAAACCTCCCATACAAGCTTTTGAGGTAGAAAAAAGATCAAGTCTTAAAAAAAAGGATTCTATGGTGTTGGCATAATTTGCATTCTCTTTCACTAACTCAATGAATATTTTAAGTATTTAATGTAAATTAAAACAGCTCCAATAGAAGAGAATAATGAAATGTCATCTAAACACTGTACAATATGCTGGCTGAAACAATTCATTCGGATATTATGAATTTCATATTGAGATACAGGTGGAGAGATGACAAAACTGAATGCAGTCTTACCATGCTCTCAGTTAGTGCTTTAATTATTTGGACACAGAGGACTCTACTTATTCAAACATATCCTTTTGCTGTGAGCTGTGTCAGTATAACAATTTTGACTCACAAAAAGTGGAAGAAAAAACATTTTGGTTTAGGTGAAAAACAACTCAACATTGTCCAAAAGAAAACACATTTTTCTCTTGCTTTGATAGACAAAGTTAAAAAAAAAAAATTATACACACAGGTGTAGCTATGAACTTTTCACTGTTTCCATTTATTATTCATTACTGGATATGTTTGTCCATTTAGACAAACAGTATAACTTTGGTTGTATAAATTATTTGACAAAATGTAAAGATTAAAAGCCCTTGTTTCTAGGAACAGACAACCTTGTTAAAGTGTGAATAAATTTTTTTGTATGTAGAATGTCAGGTTCGTCCCACATTACATGTTTTCAATGTAGGCATAAATGTAACAGCTACTAACCGTACAGTTGGGAGAGAAAGAATTTGTATAGTCAGTAGAGTTTAAGGACTGATTTATCTAACCAAATTCAAGTGCGCACTTTGCAATTAAATGACTTGGGCTCCCTGATACAGGAAGTCCCAGGTATATTTCTGATTGCTACAGCCTACTCCAGTAAACAATGCACAAGTCTAACACATAAAGTTGACTCAATTAGGAAATAATTTCCTAGTACAGAAATTTCATGTATGCTCCTGAAAGGACTTAAATGAGAAACAGTAGACTAATTCTCTATCCATCAGATACACTAATATCAGCTGCTAATAAGAATAACTGAATGTACTATTTCTGTGACAAAAAGTCCTTGAATACTCTTTTTTAAAGGATATATACGTGGATAGTAACTTAATTAAGACAACAGCATAGCTTCAGAACAAATTTCCTTAAGTATAAAGAAAATGTCCTTAAGGGAGTAGAAAAGAAGGAACCAGATTATGATTATTCAGTCATGAGCTGACATTGAAACATTACTGCAAGCATTAACAGACCTAGGAAAAGATTGGTTTAACTACAGCTGCTTTTTTTTTTTTTTCCCCATCTGTGTAACACATTGCTTTAATATTCCTTGAAACAACTAGGTCAGAGAAACGAACATTATAGACAGAAACTTAAAATATATTTCATTTTCTCATAAGCAGTTTTATTTAAGTGCTACAATTTTGTTAAGATTTTTCAACCTTTTATATTATTTCTTGTAATTGAATTCTACATTTAGTAAGACATCAACAGTTCAGTTTTATCTCACACTCAATTCTAAAAGGTTTAAATTGAGTTGTGTGAACTATTTCATTTGCTTTCTTGTCTTCTTACCTAAATACTTCCTGATGAAAGTACAAGTTGAGCAGCTGTTTGATCTTTGAGTTGCACTCATGTAAATCAGAAGTATGTATCTCATATCTGCTTTGTCCTGGTGAAATAGTAATGCAAAGTCCAAAGTCACATGGAATGAATACCTAAAGCTGATGAAGTTGTATTGACTTTCAGGACTGTTAAAGCATTTTACTCATCATTTTTGTAACTCCTACTAAACACTTACCTTCACTTTTACCTGCCTCAGACAGATTTTTCTTAATAGATTCTGATCCTTGTCATCTCTAAGGTGTGCAAAGTTTAAACACTCTAACCCATACCATGTGTCAAGAAATGAAGGACTTCTATTGTCCAGAATATTTTTGAGTCACAGATTTAATGGCTGATATATATATATATATAAAAGCTATTAATGAAATTGCACTGATCAGTTTGAAAACTTACTGAACATTTTGATATATTTACACCACCCTCCACCAAAAAAACCCAAAAAAACTAAAACAAACCCCCAAAATAATAACATGCATGATGCTGGAAATAATCAACAAAGTATTAGAGGATGCTAATATTTAACGTAGTGTAACAATCCTTAGTACTTAAAGAAACTATCAGCAGAAATTTCACATGGTTGTATTGATTAATCGGAAGACATACTAAAGCTAGCTGGCATTTTCCCCATATCAAATGTTTTGTTCCTTAAAAACAAAGTACTCTTCATTAAAATGAGTGTTGCAGTGTTTCCACTGAGAAAAATACAAGGTTTTCTAACTGTCATTTGGAAAGTTCGTGTGTATTTCATTTTTTTGCTACAGGAAAAAAGTGAAACTAATCAGAGCCTTCCAAACATGACCTGCCATCATACTTTGCAAAGAAGAAAAGCTAGTTTTCCTACCTCTGAATTACTATGTAGTCTGACTCAACTCCTTCATTCCTGTCCAGAGATGATCTTTTACTTGTGTTATCATAGAATCATAGAATCATTAAGGTTGGAAAAGACCCTTAAGATCATCGAGTCCAACCGTTAACCTATCACTAACTTGCGTTCTGTTAGGCAAAACAGGATACTCAAAGTTGTTAAATTTTATTTTGTAATAAATTCATGTTTTCTGGACAGCTTTGCTAGTTAAAAAAAAAAAAAAAAAAAGAAAAAAGAGAAAAGAAAAAAGAGAAAAGAAAAAAATGTTCTCCAAGAAAATAGAAATAGTGTTATAGAATGACAAGTACTTACTCTGCAAATGGGTAAGAATGTAAGTTTTCAAATACAAGCCTGATAACCTGCCAAGATAATAAATATATCATTCTATCAAGATAACCCTCCATAACCTCAGGTTTTGCTCCTTGAAAGTGCTGAGACACTTATTCACTGACAATCAAGTGGACTGTTTCTGGTTTAGGAAACTAGAAATTACTTAGGAGTCTAGCTACCTCAGTGGCTAAAGACGTTATGGATGAAACAGCTTATATGCTCTCATCTATTAAAATTTTGTGCCATTTAGACAACCATTTCCGATATCTGTATTTGGATGTTTTATTATTCTCTCATGCTGTAATGCTGACTCAGAATGAATAATGTAAACTTACACTTGCTTTCTTGTGTTGTGAATTCAGATCATTAATTCTCTAGATTATATTGTCTATATTTGATAATTTTTATACTAATTTTAAAGTTTAGCCACTGAGATCAATCTTGATTGTTAAGCGGGTGAGGTTTTTTTGTAACCTTGATCTTTATCTCATGATTGGTGCAGTCACTACTTTCATAACAGAATTTACTGTATGAGAACCTTATGATTTCCCTTCTATACTAATGTAAAAATAGTGAAAAAAAAATTAAACAAAATTGGCATCCTATTCACAGCATTCAGAAAATTTGAAGCACACACAACTATGAAGAACACACACATTCTCCTGAAAACAGTCATAGAAAGAAGTTAAAACTGTTAAAGGATTTTGTCCAAAGGGCTAATAAGCTTGGACAGAAATATTGACTCCCACTGAAAATCTGTGTGACCTTAAACATGCCATTACCCTCATTGTACCTGTTTTTTTTTTCTGTAAACAAATAATTAGAAAGCAATACCTGTGTCTTTCAAGAGTGCCTCAATTCATATTTGTTCATCTTGCCACTGAAAAATCTAGGTGAAAATTACTATATGGAGAACAGCACATCACCAGTTATGGCATATATAACACTGAAAATATTGCTAATACTGTTGAGAAAATTATGATTAATGACAGCTGATTATAAGGGGAATATTACTCAATTTAAATCCTTGATTTGAATTGAACAGGTTTTTGGAGAATCAGGGAAGAAGAGAAGAAAGAGATCTATGCCAGCACACGCCGTCACTGTTCTAAAGAAAGAGCAAAACTGTAGGCAGCTTAGACAAATAGCTGCCTTTTGCTGTTATGTCCCACTGATCAATCAGCAGTGGCTACAAAAAGGAAATGATACAAACAGGTTATAAGGGCATATCTCTGCCCCTAAGTTAGATGATGTCTTCAATAAATCACAGCATGCTTTGAAATAAATTTCTGGGACTCAGTCTGACTGTTAATGCTTCTCTAATAAACCATGCCATGACTGATATTAATTTAGGCACAACTGGGTACCATCAAAGATAACACCAAACCTCAGAAGCCTCTTCCTAAATCAAAGGTCACAGAACATTCTATAACCTGGCTGTAATATACCTGATGTTGCAGTAATTAGCTGAACAAATTAAAATCAGAAGAGTAAAACTGAAAAATATCTTAAACTGGTGTATATGTGCATTTATGCTAATTATGAGCATTTTTCCAGTGTTTTCTCAGTTCTTTCCAGCTGCTATATGTCAAAAAATCACTAGCTGTACTAAAGCATTCAGGATTAGAAATTCATCATGATACAGGTCCAGCTGAGAAAATGACAAAATTACTGGGCTCAGCTGTAATCTAGAAAGGTAAAGGGGCCAAAAAATATGGAAAGCTGGGACAGACTGAAACACGGAAAAAAGCTAGGCTATGGATGAAGATATGGCTGCGTAGGAATAGGGAAACTTTCATAGATACAGGTAAACTAGAAGAATATAATAACTGTGAAGAACAAGGGAGAGAAAGAATTGATGATATAAAGATGAAGAAGCAGTAAAAAGGTCTTCAATCAGCTCACCTGGAAATCTGAAAATGGTTTAGATTTTCTTTGGTCTTCTTTTGAGAATATGAAGGTGATAAAGTTTGGCACTCCAATGTCTCCACAGTTTCCGTTGAAAATACGTTATGTCTTCAGTATTTAGCTTGCCAGGTTCTCGCACTTGAACTAAATATTTAGTGCAAATGGTGCATCCAGTAAACATTAAGCTGTTACTTCTTATTTAGCAAGTGATATGGCTCTTTTCTGAAAGTGTGAAAACTGAATATATCAAAATACTATGTGAACAGTGCTATAATGTAATTGTTCTGCTGGTCCAAGAAAATTAATTTGAAATTGTAATTTCAAAAAATAATTTCAAGCAGGAGTTAAATTTTAAGTCAATGTTGTCTCTTTTTCAAAAACTTTTTTTTTTTAAAGCTTACACAAAAATAAATGTAGTTGATTTTGGCTGAAAGTAAGAGGTAATCAGCTATTCATTCATGGACAAAATCTGAATGACTAGTGGGCACAGATTTACTAGACATGTGGGAAGGTAAGGGAGCCCTGATGAGTACCAGCAGGTGCATGTTCTCTCACAAACCACCTACATAGCAATGTGTTGGTTTTATTCAGCAAATCTGGCTCATATTGCTGTGAGAGTGTTTAAGTTGTAGTCTATTTGGAAAGCTGGCAAGAAAACATTTGTACTTTTTGTGACCTGTTCAGAATATGCCAAAGGCCACCACTGTTTCACTTATTTCAAAACAACTGAAGGACACCAGAGAATTTCTTTCTATTAGCTGCCAAAAAAAGCCTTTGGACACTAGAGATCTAACCAGCTGATTAAAGAACACATATTCCCATAAGCTATTGTTAATTCTCATAAACTTGCCAGTACCCTAAAGAATTTACTGGATTTGGTGTGATCTGACAGAGTGAGTAAAGGCCTGAAAATTATGACAAAAATGCTGCTATAAATACATGACTCACCTTATCTGATTAATCACTGTATACAAATTGGTGGCTGCCCTGGTATTGTGTAATATAATGAGTAGACAGGTTCTCATCATTTTTCATTCATATCACAGACTGAGATGTCTGGGGTCATTAGGTATGGTAAAGTATACTTCAAGATTCTTATTAATATTCCCTTCCTACTTCTTGTAGTTTTTATTACCACTCTTGTAAGAATGAAGTGTTATTCATTCATTTAACAAATAAAATTAAACTCCTCAAAATTCAGCATCATAAAAGGAGCAGTAACTGTGTAGTAGCAAGTCAACTCTAATTTAGTGGGAGTTGGAAAACCATATGGAGGACATTGTAAAGTTACTTTAGATAAGAAAGACAATGTTAATAGAGTGGGAATTATAAAACTTTAATAAAATTATTTGAATTGTCTTTCAATGAAAGGATCAAAATTTAAGTAGTATAAGCCCTGGAGTTACTAATGACTTTCCTTTTGTTTTTATTTGTTTGTTTGTTTCTTCTATGATATTATCTTAGGGTTCAAATTCTTTAGTTCTTAGATATACAATTAAAAAATAGTTGATAAAAATCCATTATTGTTTGTAAAAAGCTTAGAAAAATGATGAAATCTGAAAACATTCTGGAATATGAAAAATTAAAACTAAATAGGTTATTGAAAGAAAGGGTGATTTAGAGTGCAGATGCATTTCATTAAAGTCAGTAAAGAAACTACCATTACCTTGAAAGGGAGCAGCAGCTGAATAGAGATGGGGAAAATAGTATTTACCACTATTCCCTGAATATATTCTTAACTTCCTAAGTTAAATCAATTCGGACAATTCTGTCCTTTCTACCAGTATATGAATCATCAGTTATACTGGGATGGATAAAGTAATTTCAAAATAACTTTTTTTCATGCTGGAGTTACTGATAGACTCTTTTCATCAAAGACAAGACACTAGAGCAGATGATTAAACTGACTCTCAGACAGCACCATTTACTTACTGAGCAATACATAACATCATGACTGCATTATGTCAGAGAAAATTTACACATGTGTATTTGTTGAGCAGTATGTTATCCTTAACTGTAGAGTGAAACGTACAGGCATACAGTGCAAGTTGGGATAGAACTTAGTCCTGTTTCCAGGTATGCTGGCTCTACAAGCAAAACCATTTGTGAACCAGGTTGATGACTGTGTAAGCAATTATAATTTCAGTAAGGATAATTTGTGTTTGAAATAAATCACTGGCAAATTGTCTAGTTCACCCCCAGATGTCTTGCAGGATCATGTTACTTGTTCCTAAATTTTATTTGTTTTATTCAGTAAGGTCAGACTGAATGTATTCCTTGTTGAATATATCCACTGCTCTACAGCCACAGATGACTGTACGATTTGTTATACAAATCTTTCCTTTCCCAATATTTTTTTACTTCTTTCCTGCTCAAAATTAGGAATACATGGATCTGCGTTTCCATCCTACCAAATCACACAGAAACATATAAGCAGGTGCAGCACAAGTTTGTGTATTCAGTCGCACCAGTCTATAGGAAAGATGAATATACTTGTCTTTTTGGTCTATGTGAATTTCTGGAACAATGCAGATCACATCCCAGACTTGCTGAGGAAAATGGATATATTTGCATTGACATGAAAGGATTGAAAAAATTACTTTGACGACAGGATTTTTCACCATTCTATATGCAAAATCCATTTGTTAATCTCAAATATTTATTTTTTGAATAGAGCCCAGTATTTCTGTTCTGTTCATTAGGACTAGAGACTTCCACCTTTATTCACATTAAATATGGTCTCACTGAATTTCAGTATTATTTTCTGTAAAATAAGTATGATGAAATTTATTTTGAAACCAAATTGATCTTAATAATTTAAACAAATCCACATAGCTTATATGACTGCTGTTTAATTCTTTTATAGTTAGCCTAGATAAGCCATCTAAAAATATCACAGTTTTAGATTTGCCTAAAAGACACACTAACAGTATTAAGCATTTTCCTACAACTTTTCAGTAGCTCTGAAAAGAAATAAAAATGCAAAAGTACATTTAATACCAAAGATTATTTCTGAATCTGTCAGCTTTTATTTTCTTTGCTAATGACAAGCTATTTTATGACAGCTCTGGAATAAATATATAATGATTTTTTTTCCTACAATCATTTAATTTTGTTAACAATTAATTAATTTTCATATAAATTGCCGCATGCTGTCTCAAAGTCTGAAGACAATTTTTTTACTATTGTATTTTTTTTACAAGGCTTGCCGGGGGGGCAGGTGGTTCTTAAAGGAGCATTTGTGTCATAAGGAAAAATTGTACTGAGTTCAAGTTAGATATTCTGGTGAATCTGATTAGATTCAAATGGCACCATGAAGATTCACTAGAAGAAATAAATCCCTGTCACATTTGTGCTGAGTGCTGCAGTCTAGTTGGAGATTTGTCCCTTGCTTATAGATTTAACATGAAAAGAATTCAATTAATTTACTCCTGAGGCCAAATTCACTAGCAGAGGCACACTGGCACACACAGGATTAAGAGTTTGTTTAGGACATTACACAGTAAAAACACCATTGAGAATTATGCTGTTGTAATGTGAAGTAAACATAGTATCATTTTCAAAAGTGAACAACAGGAGGTGGCATCATAAAACAGTGAAGGGTAGAGGGTACTTTCAGGATGTGCTGTTTTGTCTTTCCCTAAGTGGATCCTCTGGAGTTAAACACCCAAACTACTATTTTTCTGGCCAGAAATGAAGAGAGAAAATAGTAGCCATAAATTATTTGGTGTAATGTCTCTATAAGGGATCAAGGGGATGCTAGTTATATAAATTCCTTTCTGCATGTAGTACTAGCAATTCTAATTATTTTCTGACAGAAAATTAATTATAATTGATAAGAAAACTTAGATTCTCTTTTCCTTAAAGATCTTTATTTCAGAAGTCTACTTTGACGTTATGTTATAAACAGAAAGAATATAAAAAATACCAAGGGTTTCTATGATATGCTGGATTTTACTTTCCTCACAACTAGGTAGGCTTTCAGTTTTGAGAAGATGGATGCCTATATCAAATCACAGATAGATACTATTACGCTCAATACCTTCTCATGGGCAGAGGGAACACGTTATAAACACAGAATTTATATAATGAATTATATACTAACAGAGTTCCAACTTTTATGAAAAATAATCCCTCCCTACTGTTCCACCCCTCTCTCTGTAGTTATCTTGGTTCTCCTCAGAGGGGTCTGGCAGGAGGGACAGTGCTCTCATTGGGGAGTTCCTGACTCCACTTTACTGGGAGGAGCATGACATCTCTGCTTTCTTCTACGGGCAATCATATGCCAAGAATATGAAGTTGTTGAATTTGCTTACATGAAATGTAAAGAATCAAATATTATCTTCCTGAGAGTTCAGCAGTTTATTGTCTATATTTCTAATGTTGGCAGCAAATCAGAGTTATCTATTGTGTCTGACCTTAGTACTAAAACAGAATGTGTTTTATCAATTTGCTTGTGAGACAGGAAGACTTTACTAGGATTAAGTACACAATGCTATCATGTTTACTACCATAGTAAAAGTTATTTTTATCAAGTTTCAGTAATTTTTAAAAGCTTGTTAATAACTGAGGGGTTTTTTTTTTCAACTGTGTTAGCAGAGGTTACACATTTGTATTACCAGATCTGTCATGCATCAATGGTCACATTGTGCAATTATATGTACCCATGTTTTACCTCCAATTTAGTCTTCAGTCTCTCGTATAAGAAGGTAAAATTTAAAATTTAAAACACTTGTTTTAAGTTTATGCAAGAGATGAAAATAAAATAAAAATACAAAACTGTGTATTAATGCTTGACGTTTTCAATCTGTAACTGAACTTCACGTAAAGTATGATGTGTGCTTTAAGTATTTAAGCACTATATAACAGTGCAAAAGTTTGTTAACTGAAGAAAAGCATTATGTTAAAATGAACCTTTCAAGAGTGCAATCACTGTTTCAGAGCTTCTCTAATAAAAGGATTTAAAGCCACTGTGCTGATAGGACAGAAGATTAGTTGTTTAATACAGGGGAAGATGGGTAGAAAACACTTCTAACATCCAGCCCTGTCACTTTTTGCTTGAGCTATTACACCCATATCTGAATATGCTTTTAAGTTTTTTGGGGGAATCAAGGGATTAAGAAATAATACAATAGTCCCCTCTGACTTTGTTCAAGTAAAGATTGACTTGTCCGGTTTTGTATCCTTTTGTTAAAGTGGGAGTAGGCAAGAGGAGGTCCAGTTAGCAGAATTCAACAGCTGTAAAGTTGAGGAATGACAAATGAAAAAGTTGGGCTTAACCTCCACCTGATCTGTTAGCTGCCTCCAAGGCTGAGATGTCAAAAAGCAGTTTAATTTAGAAAGAGAGTTTCAGGAAGGGTCTAACAGGAGTCTGTGAAAAGATCTTCCTTCTCACACCAGCTAAACCTTGCTGTTTCAGATGTCTTGACAACAGGACACCTGCTCAGAGACAGGTCTTTGAGGCCTATGTGACAATCCTGTGAATTTGCTTTAAGGACTTTGAACAGCAATTGTGTTTGAACAAGAAGCACATCCTTTAGAACAGGGAATTAAATATTGAAAAAAGCTAAATTGTAATATTAGTGGATAAATTTTCTTTAGAGAGCCATCCACCCAGACAGCAAGGACTCAGATCAGTTTCCCATATACAGACATCAAGTAACATTTGGGGCTTCCTAGGGCATCTAAGACATCCACATGGGGCTGGCAGATGTAAACCTTGCTTGGTTCTAACTCGAAAAGAAATCTCTGGTTCCCAAGATACCATTTCCCATTATCTTGAAATGCATGTGGGATTTTATGACAAGTGGTATTGCTGATTAAATCACTTATCTTTTCTACAATAAACATGAAGAAAGAATATTTATCATTGATAGATTAATACTTGAAAACATGACATTATGACATCACTTTGCCCTTAATGTCTGTAGATCCAAGACAAAACATCAGGTAGGTTTGACCAGACACAGGGAGTTAACAGCTATGAAATGCACAGATTTAGTATGTTACTTCTGTTCTATTGCTGCACATCCATTGGTGTTATTCTAGGACCAGTTTGTTTATGCACATGCATTTGAGTACATATTTCAGGTATGTTAATTTGTCCACTGTCTGTTAAGCCTCTTTGCCACCATTGGCTTCTTGAAGATAGCCTTGTCCCATCGTATCCTTGAAAAATGTTTTCTGTGATTCTCATTTGATGACAGTAATATTACTAAAAGATTGAAAAAGCTTCATCCAACCTGAAGAGATGGTTGAAGATATTTTGGCTACAAAAGCATTATTTGAAAAGTTTACATCATATACATACATTATCTGTGCGTATTTAGTGTTGATATCAACTAAATTAGCACAAAAGGAATAGATAAAGAAGCTAGAGATTCCAGTTCAAGGATGCAGCATGGAATTCCACATCTGAGCCCTAAATCCTTGGACATAATACTGAACTTACTGAGTCAATAGTGAAACTCTCAAAGAATTAAGTGGCTGATTGGCAGTACTAATTGGAAACTGCACCTCCTGATGTGCATTTTGGCATTAGTGTTTCAATAAGTCATGTTTGAAATAATGTCAGTACTCTCCTCCGTGTAAGCTGCCAAAATTATGATCTTTGAAAGCTTAAATGTTCTCATACATAAACTTTCTTTCCCTGTCTTCTGTTGACCTGAGGCAGTACAAATTTTAAGAGTTTTTAAATTGATAGTAAACTAATTGATAGACAACTACTAATCAAGCTATTAAAATAACTAAGTCAGGGCACCTGACTAACAGGAAGTAGTATCTAGGTCATCTTCCAGCAGATTTTGCCTGTGTGAGGAAATAAGACAGGCCTGATATATAACTTCTACTTTTGCCATTGAGGACAATGATAATCGGTAGAGAAAAATGAGTCTTTGCACCTAGCATCTTACTGAAGTTAACGGTACAGTTTGTATCTAGCAGGACTATATTTCACAGTACTGACATCTTCTACTAGCACTTCCAATAGGACCAACAATACAGGCTATGTGTTCTACTTTGATTATAGTAGCAAGCCCAAAATACTGACACACTGTACACAGGCATAACAAAATAAGTGGATGGACTTTTGTCAATACTATTTGCATCCTTTTGAGAACGAGGTATTCTCAGAGCAATGCTGCTGTTTAAGGTAATGATTATTTTCATATTCTCCACCTAAAAGTGCTATTTCAGAAAATCTTTTTTTAGAATAAAATTTGTCTAGCATTTCATCTTAACTTTTCCAAAACTGTTGAATATGTATATGAAGTATTTTAAATGAAATTAGGTAATGATGTGATTGTTTGTCGAGGTAGCAGGGTATAAGAAAGTTGTACAGTGCTTCAGACTGGATTTAACCCCAGTTGTTCTAATCCACCTGAAGTATTTCATTTAATACATCTTTATAGGTGAAAGAAGACTGAAGACCTGGCTGTCTACATTCTAGTTTTAACCTCCAAGATCATTAATACTGCTGCTTTCACCCACCATTCTTTTCACTGTATTGTTATCTGTTGCATTGCTTCTGACGAGGGAGAGGAAACTTCCTGACTTCCCTTACATATCAGTTTTACTGACAGGACACATTGCACTTCAAAATTTATTTTTCTTTTTCTGTCCATGGAAAATCAATTTTTTGTTTCAGTTGGCTTGCCCAGCAAATGCTTCAGAATTAGTTTTTTGGCCCCTATTTCCTTTTGTTTTTTCTCTGTTAAACTACCCTCAGTATTGCTACACAACTAAATGGTTTTGAACTTTGAAACACAACCAGGCCAGCTCAACAGAATGTTATCCAGTTTTCCACTGCACTCCAAGGTATGTGTGTTTTGCTAGATGTTTATGTGCATACATGCATCCATGTATATGTGGAAGAAAAGGAGAACATGCAAAGAAAAGCTATTCTGATATGCTCAGGATGTCTATCTAATTACATACTATTGAATTGGAACAGGTTTTTTTCTTTCTCCAATAATTAAAAGTAATTAAGTGTTGAAAATCAGTAACTATGATCTTGAAAAAAGAAGACATAAATGACAACAGTGTTCTAGCATGGCTCTGAGCTAGCTGTCATTATCAGAACACATTACTTTGGAGATATATTACTCAATTACTCTACCAGAGTGCCATTTCTCTGTTAGTTTTGTTTAGGGTTAACTTGTAGAGAAGAAAAATAATGAAAAGCTAGCTAAAGAAAGGCACCTACACTTGGAAGGCCTTTCGTAATTGGTGGAAAAGTAGGGACATACCTTGGTTTGGCTAGGCTTAATAGACCTCTCCCAATTATACTTTTGAGCTACATTGAACTGGGTAATGATATTGTCAACTTGGTGGACCCTTAATCTCCCTTCTGGATGACATTTGTAGTAAAGATGCCGTTTGAAGCATTGTTGGGAAATGGACCTTTGCTAAAATGGTCAGACTCACAGGCTTCTATAAAAATACATATTCAAGAGAGGAAGGCTGAGATAATGGATAAAATTAAGCAGGATCACTGATACAGGGGATGCATGTAGCCTGTCTGTTTGAAACTGATAGCCTTATTTCTTTGTTTCTTTGTGCAACATACCGAAACATCTTCTAAATGTAGAGTTAACAGCTATGATTGCATTTTTTTCAATGAAAGTTTCAATTGAGGTTTCAATGACATTTATAAACTCGGGATCATTAAACCTTGAAAAACTTTTGCTCTGACAGAAATGTCTGGTGATAAAATGTTCAGTTACCCTGGTAAACTAGATTTTATGTTTAAATTTCAGAAGAATACAGCGAAGAATGACAATAAGAGTGAATCACAATATCTACCGAAGAAGTAATGTCTAAAATTGGACATCAGATCAAACTGTCTTTATTGTGAATGACTTCAAGCAGCTATAGCCTGACTACATTTAATAACATTTCTGTATGTCTTTTTAATATGCTTTTAATTAAACAAAAGTAAATCCTAAATATATCTGAAGACAGCAGACTGGGAAAAAGCAAACAAGCTGTCCCAGCAAAGCAGTGATAATAATAATTTGAAAGCTGAAAGGCTTACATATACTTCAGATCTCACTCCTTGTGCTTTATCAGCTTGGGGCTGCAGCTTTTCATATTTCTTATGTCACTGGCTTGGGTAGCAGGAATGCTTGCTATTCTTATAATATCAAAATTGCTACTAAAATCAGTGAAAATATTGCCTGAAGAAGAATGGCAACAAAAATTTGGGTCCACTACACTGAAACAATTTTTTCTTTGTTCTCTTTCTTCCTTCCATACTTATTTCTCTCCCTCATTTTTGAGATTAGTATTTTGTTGATAATTAAAATAGTCTTGATTTGGTCTGTTTCAAGCTCATTTTCATCCACTGAAAGTATGGTTGCAGTGTTAATAACTTTTAAGCAATTACTCCTTACATAGTCTTGCGCTGTTTCCTGTTGACTTTTCCTGTATCACTGTGTACTGAAGGCAAAGTTATGATGCATATATCTCAGTATCTCCAGATAATTTAACTTCTATATTATTTTATTACTACTCTTTTTGTATTTCTTCCTCTTTTATTAAATAAAAAACCTTCTTATACTCAGTGAAAGCTAATTCATTCATCACAAGATATTGTTTGGAAAATCACATTTGCAGAATATTAATATTACTACACTTCCTAGGCAGTTAATTGTTGGAAATTTGTCTATTAGTGGGATTGTGGTGTCATTCCATTTACTCTGGTACCAATAGTATTGATTTCTCCTTTAGGAGATTTGTATCTTCATCTTCTTTTTCATATAATCTATATTTACAGTACAGTTCTTTTGGTTTGGTAAGAGGGTTATTTTTCTTTCCATGTTTTCAGGTCTATTGTCTGTAAATGATTAAAATTATTATAATTGTTTATGTCAGTTCAGAAACTCTATAAGCATGTATAAGAATCAAATAAAAAAGACGTTATCATATAAAGAAGATAGATATTTAATTACCATATTTAGTAAGGTCTAATTTTATCCAAATTGTTGTATATTTAAATGTGTCATAGAAAGATATGAGTTTATTCAACCAGATTTGGAGTCAGCTGTATTTTACTTGTGTCGTGCCATCATATTATCATGATGCTGTGCCATTCATTTTGAGGTTTTCTCTATTTGCCCATGTGTCACTACTGACTTCTTTAAGGGCATTTCCAAAGAATTCATATATAACCCTTTGCAGTAATGGTAAATGGTAAATCTAAAAATGTTGCATGAAAATGGTAAACGTGATATACTTCAACAGACACAGAAATTCTTTATGGAGGCTTAACATGTCCAAACATTCCCTAATTTTTAAGTAATTGGGCCTTTTCAACTTTCAAAATTTATTTAATTACATAAAATAAAATAAAATAATGCTTATCTTTCACATAAAAACATAACTGTATATATATGATTTTGGTTTTCGCTAAAATTCAATCTGTATTTAGATCAAAGTGTTTTGAATGCTCACAATGCTGATGAGACAACTAAATGAAAGCTGTTAATATTTTTTCACATCTACATTTGCTAAGTTTTAGCCAAATGTCTTTGCACAGCATCCAGTGCAAAGGGATACTGACATTGCATAAGACATCAGAGCACTAATTTAATAAAAAAAAACAAAAACAACAAAATAATTACTGTGCATTTTCTGGGCCTAAGATCAGACCAAGCATCTAATCCAGTCCTAAAATATTGCATAAGTTAAATGGCTTCCATGTTCAAATTTACTGAGGGAGGTGAAGAACATGTCATAGGAGATTTACCAAAGGAAGTGGAGAAGATGGCTAAGGTGGTCTTCTGGTCAGCACTAAGATACATGTCCGTGCCAAATATAGGAGGAAAAGCTTCGTTCCTATCTCAGAGTTTCCTCAGGGAATGTGTATTCCTTACATATTTCCACTGTGTATAAAAACAGCTTAAAAGTGGAGCTGTTCAGGAATTTACATCAAAATATTTTTTGGAGAAAATATTGATTTATTGAAACCAAGATTTTGAGGAACAGACGAGAATGTTGTTTTATGCTAGCTTACTGCAGAGAGATGAAAAATGTGTGGGAAAATACTGACCCATCATACGGAAAATACAGGTGCAAACCCATTGTTATTCTAGCAGTTTATCACATCCCAGGCAGCTGTTTTGATGTTTACTTAAATTGTTGGTTTATTCCACTTTCAGCTCTACTTGAAAGGCATCTACAAACTGTAGTCTTTTTCTTCTTATCTAGGCATCCAGTGATGGATATTTTAAAATATAGTGAAATTGTGATGCCATTCATATTTTGTTTTCTTTTTCTTTTATGTGAGAAACCTGTAAAGTTAAGAGTGAAATGTCAATGTCTGCGTCAGTGCTCTCTGCATCACAGAAATGCTGCACTGAGGATGGTTTTGGGAAAGTATGCTCTCATTAGACTATATTAAGATTCAATAAACATTTCCTGATCTTTGCAGATTTGTGATATAGATTTTCTTTATTGATTATGTTAATGCAATACAAATGTTTTGGAAGATTTGCTGTATACTACTGTCCTTACATCTTTCTAAGCATTCCTACTCTCCATAGTTCTCCTCTACATAATCTGGTTTTGGATTATTTCTCCCCAGATGTGTAACCTTGTACTTTTCCAAGCTGAATCATCTTTTTTTTCCTGACTGTATTTCTACCATCACTTGTTAAATTGGTCCCACTGCTTCTCTCAAAAATAGATAGTTTCTTTATACGCTGTCCTTTCAGAATGTAGCATTTGAATAAAGGACGTACAAAAATGAGTAATGATTTTGTGATGATATAGTAAAATATGTCTCTGTTAGAGGCTTGTAAAAAATATTTTGAAGTGATAAACCTACTTGTTGAGAATGAATGACCCATAAATTAAAATAACATTTTAGAGTTTTTTAAACTGTCTCCTTGCAACAAGGAATAATAAATACATTTGCTACTAGTTTTATCAGCAGCGCCCACTGTATAAATTCTCTGCAAGTACAATTAGCAAAACAGACACTGTTGGGGTAATTAATAATATTGAGATTCTATTCCTCTTATACAGGGATATGAAGTTCCCAGTTAAATATTCATAAATGGCAAAATGTAAGATCATACATGCAGAACATTTTTGAACAGAGGTAGCAAATTATTATTGTAGGTCTGCCTCTTACTTGTTAGTGTAAGTGTGGATTTCATACCTTGATTATGTTTCATAGTTGAAGAGCAGGCACGCTATGGCAAGGCTTCAGGATAATTCACAACCCTGGGTACAGGGAGAAATAAGCCTCATAGGTAGCATAGGCTCACATCTTTGGGTGGCCAATACGTGGTAAATATCTTGCACCTTCCAGCCACATAAAAAATGCGTAGTTCATAAAATCACACAGGCTGGCCACCTCTGGCCTAGTGGTTGGAAGCATATCTCAAGATGACTTAAAATATACTTTAGAATGTAAACATCTTTTTGCTTCTTTATACAGCACGGGTAAGACTGGGAACATTAAAAGTTGCCCTGTTCTGTTGCCTCTGGAAGAAGTAGAATTTATTATTATAGAGTTGGAAAATGAGCCTATGACATATGTCTTACATAGCTGATGTAATTCGGGGTGATGAAGTAAACTTATTCATGACTTGATTATTATAAATCCATAGCTAAACATTGAATAGAGTTACAATAGTGCTGAGCTTCCTGCTGAAGTTATGACAGGACATAACAGCCTACTGTGGGTAGCCAAATGCAGTCATGAAAAAGACACATTCTTGGCAGTGGGATTAGCACAATTAACTATTTACATCTACTGGTATTTATAATAAGCTCTAAAATACGATCCTGTTACGTGCTGTTTATTCTTTCTGGAGTCACTCTAAGAAAAGTGTGTTCACAGAATGAGACTGGGTGCTCCAGGTAATCTCTCCTGGTTGGGAAATTTATGTAGCTGTGAATATCCCCTTTCACAGCAGACCAGTAACAGAATGGATTTTTCGCAATATCTGCAATATCATCATAATAGTTTCAGTTCTTTCTACCTGCTGATTTAGTACTCAAACATTATTCTGTAGCACTTCATTTTCAGGCATTGGGAAGGGTTATACAAATGGTTAGACACATTATTTTGTTGTTGTTGCTTGCTTTTGTGTTTTCCTTGAGTATTAGGTACCAGAAGGAGGTGATGGTGAGGATTTAGAAAAAGTGGCCTTGTGACTGTATGTTGGTGGAGAATCTTTTTTTATAAATGTCAGTGTGTTTTGTGTGCTTACCTACAGGCTGGACACCAGACACAGAACTGGAAAGAAACTTTCCCTGAGATTTACCATGCCTTTGAGAGGGTATTACTTTCATTTCATAATGGTCAGAAATACTTTAGCAATTTTGTTGGTTTTTTTTCTGAAATGAAACATTCACCTTTCCACCAAGATATTGTTGTTGCTGTTCAATGATTGATCATTAATGCCTTCTCCATTTTATTGTTTATATGGTTGCAGTGTTTAAAAAATAGAACACTTTAACATGTAAAGTTTCTCTCACTTTCTTCACAGAAGTTATAATTAAAATAAAATTGACTGGATTTCAAGTTAAGAGATGCTGCACCAGAAGTGAAATGCATAATTCTTCTTCAGCCACATAGGAATAAGTGTCAAGCGTACTTTCAAGGATTAATGTTTTTATGGTCAAGATCCCAGATATCGAATCCCAGGTATCTCATTCACAATACAATTTTCTTCGTCCTTACACTTACTTTCACTGTGGAGATCGAAAAAAATTATTTGCTTGTACTTGCACTTTTCCAGTCCAATAATAGCATTAGAACCCGCAAAGCTATACTGTAGCTGTGCCATTATTTTTCAAACCTAATTTCTAAAACATTTGTCTTTAAAAGCTTTACATACTTAACGACTTGTCCAACCACTATTTTTTGATGCCGTACTAAACTTTTGTCATTACTTATCTAGGCATTTGTTCTTTAAAAGCCACATGTACTGCTGTCAACTTAGTTAATCAATGTTATAGCTATATTTAAAAAACAAAACTCTATCCTCTTTTTCATGGTTTTTGCTCTGTCATTAATTTATGGATTTTTACTGGTCAGTCCAAACAGACAAATTGTTGTTTTCCCGGAATGATACAATTTAGCAGCTAATCATTATATGGAATATAACTTTCCAATTGAAAATGTAATTTATTCAAGGTCGTGTATAAATGCCTAGATGATGGAGATGATAAAGGATTACTTCTTTTGGTTTCCAACAAAAAAATCCCCAAATATTGGGTGGATTGGAACAAATATCATGACTCAATGTCAATATAATACCTGACATATGTTATTTTAATGCAATATCTATTTTAATACAATATCTATTTTAATACAATATCAAACATTTGAAATAAAATGTACTGCAGAACAAATTAGATATATATTTTCTAATTCTGCATACTGCTTTATATTAACATACACTTTCATAATACGGAGTACTAGTAAGCAGGAAACACCTGTCCAAAGAATAGTTAGCACTATGAACTGTTCAGAGCAAGCAATTTAGTGAAGAACTATTTTTTTCTCTTTTTAGAAATTATTTATCAAAAGTATTATTTCATAAGCATATTCATTATTCATAACTGGCAACAAACTATGCTAACTCATTTCAGTCTATTGATTGTTACACTGTGTTTCAAAAGGGCTAATTTCCTCATGCCACAAAATAATATGGTGAATTATAACCTTTTTTAGGTGTATGCATTATTGTTGTAGCTTTGGGTTGCACAAATTATCTTGGGATTATCAGGCTATTTATTTACCATCAGTGAAAGTACTTACTTGCATTATAGAGAATTGTTTCTGCTCCCTGCTCTGATCACAATATAATTTATAAACAGGAAAGAAATCAAAGTAGCTTTAAGATGTTTACACTATGTCTTCTGTCAAGGATCTTTGAACAAATATATTTTCAAAAGTATTTGTGAAACTTTCTCTCAGACAGTGTTCTCACAGACAGAAAATAACTCAGATAGAAGTGTTTGTGGAAACTAATAACAATGGTTATAAATAATGTCAGAATAAATTTTTTGTTTGGAATCCAGCACATACTTGCAGATCCCTTTTGTAAGAGTCTTTAAGTTTTGACAGTCATTTACCACAACAGCATTTGTTGTGATCCACCAACTATTAAGAGGAGTTCTTCTGTATTCTTAGTATCTTCACAATGTTTGTAAAACCTTTGTCTTCCCTGCAGGAATTTATGCTGCTAAAACATGACCTTGGGAGTAAAGTTAACCAACATGATGTTGATCAAACTTTTTAAGTAGTGTAGACAAGGACAAAGTTGAATTTACAATGTTATCGATGAGTCATGATTTACACAGTAAGAATGCTAAAATGCCTATATGGCTCACTGATTTTTATTGTTACACAAAACCAGAAGAATCCAACACAGAACCCCAAATAAAAATGAATTAATTTTTGCTTTGGATACAATTCTATAAAAAATATTTCTCCCAGCTCAAGAGTAGTTATTCTCTAAATACTTTACATAATTGTATTGTTACCAGAACACTTAAACTGAGCATGAACAAAGCAAAAGAATGAGAGGATTTAACCAGATGTTTTGCTTAATTATGATTTTCCTTTTTTTCCTTGCTAAAATGGTACTGATTAAAAAAAAAAAAAAGAAAAAGGAAAAAAAGATGCAAATCCCCATTTATCCTTCATATACAAGGAGAAAGACACAATGAGGAAAGCTAAATTCTGCAACAGACAGGAAAAGAAGCATAAAAGGAGTGAGAGGTATCCTGGCATAGGAGGTATAGCAGGGTTAGCTTGATCATCTAGCAAAACAGGTTTGAAAGACAGAAACTACCATCTTAAAACTTAAACCTGCCAATGTGCTATTGCTTGGTTTACAGAAAGAAAAGTTGATTTTCTTTCCCTCTTTTAAAGTTGATATTCTATTTCTTCTGATTTTCTACTTTTCTTCATTTATATTTACATTGAAATTTTTATATAGATTTTTGTATTGAAGTATTTCTAATTTTTGGAAGACATGTTTTTGGCTCCCCTGAAAGATATATATTTTGCAAGGTATGTCTTTTCTTTTTCTGTTTTGGTGCAATCCATCAGTGACCCAGAGTGATCTAAAAGTAAAATGTCACTGTAAAAAATTAAGCCCAATTTGCTCATAACAACTGGTCAGACTATTACAAATGATTCTTACAAAATGCCTCAGAAAGATACCGGTGTCTGTTGGAACTTAATGGCTGTCAACTGGGAGGAAGTAACTATATGCATATTCCTAGTTTAGTACAAATTCAAGTGGTACAAACATTACAAGTTGCAAGTTGAGGTAATTGAAATGCAAAAAGAGAAAAGTAGTGTTTATTATTTAACAAAGCAATCTTTTGCCCTTCCCCAAAAGACTGTTTTTGCAGTTAATAATGCTGTAGTACTGAGCATTATTAGATTTTTCATTCTTCCTATCCTCTAAACAAGAGTTCACTCCATGTTTTTCAGAATCCAAGCTCAGGTACCTGAATTGCCAATAACTCAATGTATTATGGATAAATCCACATTTGCAACAGAAGGGCAAAAATCTTGCTTGGATCACCCAAGCATAGTAGAGAGAATGGAAAGCAGCATTGCACAGGTGGTCTCAGAAAAAGTGTTTGTTAAAAATATAATTTATTGTGATCTTTTGCCTGGGATAACAGTCATGTGGGGAACTGATTCTCTCGAATGGGATGGTTAGTCACTGTCTGGATGGTAACAGGAATTTCCATTGCAAAAGTCCTTGCAATGGCATCTTCAGCTGCTTCAGGTGAGACTCACCAAACTGCTATTTTGATAAATTCTTGTATCCAGCTGACCCATGGTCCTAGAAGACTACTCCAGCCCATGCATGATCCACCACTGTTGATTATCTTAAGCTGTGTAAAAACATCTCCTGTCTCATCTATGCTCAAAAGACTGTCCTATATGACCATTCCTAAGCCTACAAGAAGTTTCTACTGACTATTTAAAATTATCTGTGTGCAGCCTAGTCTATTCCACAGCAGGAACTGTCTGAAGAACTCTCCGGAACAGCCAAACTCTCCATCTAGGACATTAATCACCACACTGAAACATACAAATAATACTTCTCAATTAGCAAACACAGCAGGGGTTGCTTGGAATAGTCTCCAGGACCATCCCAAATTCCCACCCATCAAGGATCTGCACCAAGCAGTCAAATACTTTGGTGTGAAGGTACTAGAAGTTCAGGCAATCACCTAATCTCTGATGACCTCTTCTCTCAAATTATTCTGTTGTTTCAGCCACGCATCTGGGGAGTTCCTGGGCCACCCAGGGAATTAATGACTAATTGCACTGGTTATGTACACAGGTGAAACCCTGATACCCCAGCTACACCACAGTTATAACTGTGGAAGCAGCTTGATTTTCATCCTTTTAGCACAATTATTACTTAAATTCTGTAGATGTTGCCAAAGTAGGAAACAATATACATGAAAAATATTCCTATTAACTACATGGGCGCATTTTTCTTTCTAAAATTAAAAACAAACAAACAAACAACAAACCAAAACCATGTCTGGCATAGTGATAGTTGAGGACATATAGCTATTTGTTTGTTTCTTTTGCAACTGGAATTTGAAAAATACTTTTGTGTCTCTTCTTAAATTTCTATTTTGTTAATAAATAATAGAGACATGGCTTATGACGAAATAATTTCTCTGTTATTTTAAAACAGTAGAAAGCAGAAACCTTCAAAATGGTGTGAGGTTTTTTGTTGTTTTGTTTGTTTTTTTTTCCAAAAAAAAGTACCATAACAATAACAACAAAACCAGAATTTTGTTTGAATGTTGTAATCTACCCTTAGAAGAATTCAGTCACAAGTGACAGCGTTGAAGGAATTATGGACTATTACTTTAATATCAAATAAAGGTTATAATTTCCAGTCCCTGAAGACTACTTTCTTAGTTAAATTGTATCATCTTCATGCATTTAAGGCCCCTCCAGTAATTGGGCTATCTGACTGGTATATATCACTACAAATATACAAATAAGGTCAATTTAATAATTCTTCCTTTTTTTTTTTTTTCAAAAAACATTATTCCTAAATATGTGGGAATAAGCTTGAATACATTAAATAATATAAGGAAAGAAACTTTAAAATTATTTTTGAAAACTAAAAAGAAATAAAAGAAAAAGGAGTTAGTTGTCTTAAAAAATGGTAAAATGTGCAAGTAAAAATACAGCTGTAGGTTTCTTAGTCACACTGTTAGTTGTAAATTATTGTAGTGATTTTGGCGTCTTTCTACATTTAATACAGTTGCAGACATCATAAGGAATTGCTTGATAACCATTTTGTTTAGTCTCTGTGACATAAGCTATCTGCTGTCCTGACTGGCATTGGACCTTTCCCAGATTCAGAGCAGTCAAGAATCACTAACCCAAAGAGGCATTATACATGGAAAGCCTTAAGAAAAACAGGAAGAAGGAGGGGATCTGAAACCTAGGAGAACCATGTGGAAAAACATGAGCTATATGTAGCCTGATGCAGCCTAGTAGGGGTGAATGGGGTCCTGAAGGACCCAAACCCCAAACAATAGTGAGGTGTGCTGAGAACACAGCACTTTTTGGTGCTTGTGGTTTTGCTGGGACTGCAATATCCAAAATCAAGAACGTGTCAATCTGAGCACCAATAAGCTCTGGATGTGCTTGTTGACTTGAAATACCATAACTGTGAGGCTCGTTTCTATGAATGTCAGTCAGGTATGTTTTCTATCCTGCTGAGCCTTTCTCAGACAAGTCTATAATAATTTTTGTGGAGCGTGAACTAAATCCTCCTGATAAAGGGAGGTGTTCCCTGACTTCCAGTTCAAATGTTTCAGATGATCTTTACTGCATTATGCTCTGTATGTGAATGACTATTACCGCTGCATGGGTGGTGGGTACATCCGTATATAACCTGGGCACAGATTTCACAATGCTGCAAGCACTGGCTTCTTACTACTTGCCTTCCTTTCTTGTTCTTTCAAGAGTTTCTGAGAATTGGCCTCATAATCTTGATGTGTAGTTTACTTTTTGTAGTTACCAGTTACTAACGTTGCAACAATTTACATAATTTTATATGCCTTAAATGTATCTATTTACAAATAATAATTATTCATATACTAAGAGATAAATAAAATAAGATCTGTTGTGATAGGCAGTGTGAAAACAGAGTAGCAGTTGGTTCTGGTTATGAAAACCATTAACTATAAATGGTGAGAGGAGTCCATCTACTAAAAATTTTCTGTAGATGTCATAAGAAGAAGGATTCACTTTCCTCACCATGGGGAACTTCATAAAACCTAAAAACTGCATAAAACTTACCTAGGCTTAGGCATCCTGAGGGGGATGGACTAGATGACCTTTAAAGGTCCCTTCCATCCCAAAGCATTCTATGATTCTATGAAATTAAGGAAAACGAAGAGAACGATTGTGTGTTGATTGCTGTAGGACACATACTTAATCAAAGCATTCATGTGTCAGGTTGAGCTTAGAGGCTAATGTGCAGTAATTTCTGGGTTTCAAATGTAAGTTAGAATAAATATGTTATGATACATAAGCTTCCAGCAACTCTGAAACCTACTTATTTTCTGTCTCATCTCCCTGAACAATCCCTGAATAGATGTGTAAACCTCTAAAAATGGAGCTTAATGCTAAATACAGGAAGAAACTCAAAGTTCAAAATCTGCAAAGAATCGTGTTCGTACTTGAAGCGAACCGCCCACTAATACAATGTATGACATGCAGCCTGAAAGTTAAGCTTCTGCATAAGTCCTTGTAGGCAGAATGTATTAGAATAGACTGTATTTGATGATTAGAAGTCCATTTAATTTTAAGACAAATGTTTTTTTGTCAAGCAATTACAGCCATTGAAAAGGAGAGTTGTAACAGGTACTTCCCCAAACAGTCTTGCTTTGTCTGAGAAGTAATTTTTTCATTATTTATAGTGTTCTTCATGGATACTACATAAGTGGATGACCAATGAACTGCAATTAGTTAAATTTGAAAGCTGTAAAAATTTTAGCAAAGCTATGTGGGAAGCGCAGAACATCGCTTTCATAAGTGGCAAGGAATTGTTCTGATTTTAAAAAAAAAAAGGTGCTTTGAAGAAAATAAGATATTTTTTAAAAATGGTTTGAAATACTTGGTTTTTCTTTTTTATATATTAAAATATCTTAAAAATAAAGCTGCTAATTTTTTTAACAAAATATTCATACACACAAGCATGTATATAAATATACTTATGTACATACAGAGAGAAAGAAAGAGAAAGATTTTTATGTTTTTGTTCAGAATTAAGCCAGTTTCTGAAATTCTAAAATCCTTTCAGAAATAGAATGTGTATGTTGTGATGGTCACAGATCTGAAATAAGCTGGACAGGTACACAAGCCAAAACTAATGTGACTTGGGGGGTCTGTCTGCAACATTATGTGACAAAAATGTTCATGTGATGGGGCTGCAGTCACACTCCCTAGAGTCTACAGTCTAAATCAGCTCTACCTGCCATGGTGAGCTGAGGTGTCAACTGAATAAGTTGTTAATACCCTGTGAGCTGGGGACATGTACAGTGTGGAAGAAGTTAAAGTCTTTTCTGCATCTAAGTAATACACCCTCATCTATCTTCTGACAGTTTTAATAACTGTTCTTTTGCATACTCCAAAATCAATCTCTAACACTTGAGCTTGTGTGGGATGCCTAAGGATTTTCAATTGTCGTATTTAATTTCTGAAGAAAGAATTGGCATCAGATGTTAATAAATATAAAACTGTCTATAACTATTAAAATGACAGAAATAGAACACCACTAAATTCAAAACAGCTAAAAACATGATGAAATGACACTTTCTTCATAAGAAAACTCAGAAAAGGTAATTCATCAAAATAATTTAATACAGTTTGAAAAATATGCCAACAGTTACAGGTAGGTCATAAACCTCTAAGGACCTGAATAAAGGTTTGCTCAGCTCTGCCTGAATAAAAAATGAATTTCAGCCCTGTCAGGACATTTTAAATGACTTCTAGGAGAGTATGGCATTAGAAAACAATAGGTCTCACTTTAATTCACAGCTAACATGACTTCAGGAGAGATGGTTTTTGCTGATACCAAATTTAAGCACTATGGCATTTTCACTGTCTCATGTAGTTAGTGTGTACAACTCTTTCTGACTATTTTAATCTTTTCTCTGGCCCCCAAACAACCTCTTTTTCAGAGAAGGGCTTGGTGCAATGCCTTATGAGGTCATCAGAATTCCACTGACTTCATTGGATTTTGGTCCAGTTAAGAGCTTTATCTTTGCTCAGTGAAGTGTCATTCAGCAGATTTGTTCTCCTGAGGCCCTTTGGTGAAACTGTTTCTAGTATTTCATTCCAATGCTCTCTAGAACTTCATCCTCCCATATTTATCTGCTATCGTCTCTTATCACAGTTTTATCCACTGTTTGCAACAAGAATACTAATAGTGATATTCTGGCTATCATCTGCCACCAAAATAGTTAGACTGACTTTCATCCATCCTGCTCAAAATTACCTTCTAATTTAAATCACTCACAGAACAGGGTAGCTGATGAAATCTCATGATTATTACTTCTAGTACAGGTTAACCTGTAAGAAGGGAAATTATTGCTAATTTTGCTGCTTGAACTCACAAGTAGTAATGATACAGAATATTAGTCATCATTTTGTCATTTGTCCTATATCGTCAGCATTAATTACACAGCTTTTCTGTCTGTGCCTTGCTTATTTTCATTGGAATGCTGTTAAAACAGACATATTTTTTAGGAACAATTTCATTTCCACATTTAGTACTCTGTGATGACATCTTTCTGTGTGAGATGGGCTGGGCCTTTTAATTTCATGTACCATCACAGGGTGGCTGCAAACCACCACAGCCCCTTTCCTGCTCTGTGATGGGACCCTGAGGCAGACGGGTACTGTTTGCCTGGGTTCAGTGATACCCACATATGGGTAGGGCCCATGAAAGATGTCTGCATGGATAGGCTGCTGCTGTCACCAGATCTGCTGTCACTTCCCACGGACTCCTGAACCACTCCTGAGAAGGAGAACTTCAAGAGCGGGTGCAACAGGTCACACACAGCCTGCAACTGCTGGCTAAAGACTCCTTACATGAAGGAAGTGCAGTAACAAATTGACTCGTTCTCCAAGAATGGACCCATTCTCCATTCACTGTCATCTTAAATGAAATCATGAATCCTTAGGAGAAAGATGCAGTCCATAAGGGCTTAGGGATCTGGGATAGACAGTAATGAGCATTAGCTGAGCTACACCTAACTGTGTGCATGTTAGTTGGCACACAAATTTGTAAGTAAAATCTAACTATTTATATATTATACATTCATATGCAAGTCAGTACATTTCACCTCATTTTTGCTCAGAGCCAACCCTTGGATGCATGCAGCAGTTCAGCTGACGTAAGATTATTCAGCTTTGTGCCAGAGTCCTCAAACAGAATAGTACAAAATGGGGAAAAAAGGAGATAATCAGTCTCCCAAAAACACAGTGTTTGTGAGTATATCAGCAAGCTCCTACAAAGCCCCATCAGCTTAAACAAGGTTCTGAGAAGATTTAGGCTTCTGTCCTAGAACAGGTTTTTGGAATGGAAAATCTATGTTCGTCACAGTTCAGTTGTTTTAAGCCAGTATTTTTATTTGGTAGTGTTGCATATGTGGCCAGAAGATTAAACACTATAAGTCTCCTACACTTATTTGAAGGGATATATGAATAAATTTTGTGTCGCTTAAGTCTCTTTCATATGGCTTTCTGCTAAGAATAGGCTCTACACTAGCAAACAACCTTTTATTGATTTATCTTGGAACTGCATCCTTGCTTTCAGCTGAGTGCAATATGATAAAGCAGAGGTTTAGCTCATAGAAGGAAAACACACAGGAATCCATTTAATTCACTAAGGTCATAAGCTCACCATTCCTGGCTGCACAGCGGATATTTTTTTTTAAAGATAATTGGGCTTAGAGCTAGGCTAGTGATTACACATCCTCTTAATCACAGGTGAAGAAGCATTTCAAACTGGGAATCATGCCTTTACATCTACTCTTGCATAGTGTTTTTCCTGCCAATGGTCCTACTCATCTAGACTGGCATGGTGCCTTCTCACAAATTAATTGAGGACTTCCTGAATAACATAGATGCCAGTCAATTATGTGTTTACAAAAGCAATCTGCGATTTAGTACAGGTGCTGAGTCATTCTAAAGAGCTTATCTGTGAGTGTGACACTAGAACAGACACACTGTGACCCTTTTGAGTTGCAAACCTTGATATTCCTTTTAAAATTGCCACCTTGAATATGTTAAAAGAGGTTAATATAAATGTCAGGGAAATACGCAGCTGCAATCAAGATAGATTATATGTTGGTTTTGAGTTTACAATAGAATACCAATGAACAGATTTTAAAAGTTATTGCTATTTGTAAGAAAAAGAGTTTGTCATTCTCGTGACAGCACTTAATCAGAAACTAACATGATTTAAACAGGTGGCCAGATGTACCAGCCCAAGAATTGAATTTGTTAAGAAGAAGTGATATATAGGTTATATAGATTTTTTTTCATGCAAGTGCCCTCTGAATTTTTCAGTCAGGTTAAAAGGTGAATTGAGAGAATGGAGGAATTTAATAAAGCACTATTCAGAGCTAATAATTACCCCCATTCTGGAATACTTCATAATAGGAATGGTAAAACATATTATGGTCTAATTTTTAGAACATATTGATTTTGATAAGTGTCACAAAAGATAAGACCTACTGGGTTATTACATAAGTGACAATGTCCTTTGTAACCGTATCCAATATGTGAATTAAGGATTATGTAAATCACATGGGAGGAAACAGACAGCAGCTGAGGTGTGGTCTATTACACTGTAGCAACTGAACAAAAATTATGATGGTTTTCATCAGAAAGCAGCTTAGGAGGAAAGATTTAGAAAATATTTGTGGATTTTTAATGTGAAGACACATTTATTTTTATTAATTAAAATAGTCTTTATGCAGCTCTTTAATATCTGGCTACTGACTAATAAGTCTGTGGTAGTAATTCTGCTTCCTGGCATGAAAATACTTCTTATCATTGAAAGGACTCTTGTTTTCTGGTAAGATGAACCAAGTTATTTGCTCAGCTTCTTGGACTAGGTTCTAGTAGTATGCTCCAGCAAGGCTACAGGTGAGAGGCAGGGTGAGACGTCCTGCCATCTATTCTGCATTCCTGAGTTAGAGTACAAATTCTTGCTTACGGCACTAAAAATGCCCTAGAGGTTCCCAATGATGGGGTTATTGTTAATGAAAAAAAAATACGTTTCTCCTTTTTTCTGTTTAATTTCCTGCTTCCTTAACACTGAATCTTCTAGGATACAAGGGCCAGTGTCTTGCCCTATTTTTTTCACCACATTTATTTTTCCAGTAAAATATTTTAATATCTAAATGCCAAAGACTTAGATGCCAAATGATGCCCAAATTCAACTTTATAATGTTGAAAATCCCTGCTTATCTGCTATGTAACTTATATGTCTTTTTTTGAAGTTAAAGGTAATTCAGAGTCTTCAGAGGTGTGATTTTGCATACACTTAAAGCTATCACTTAAAACTATCATGCAAGACTGAGTGACTGGCGCTTAACTGGGCCTGAATTCTATCTAAGGCCTAAAAGGAAAATATACCATCAAGTCTTATAAGAGCTTGATTTTGGATGCCTGCCTAAATAAAGAAAAGAGATGCTAGCAAAATCATTCCTTTCACATAATGCACTGAGGTTTTCCTTGCTGTGGCTTATCTTTATTTAGGAACATGCTGATTGAGATGCTCACTTCAGAAACAGGAGAGGTAGCTCTGGATTCTCCTGTTGTTTTCAACCTCTTTGCAAGAGCATGTCTAACACACCAAGGTAAATGAATAGCCTGCTAAGATGGAGGTATTTCTTTCCTTATGAAGACAGTGTTCCTTCCCCTCATGTATTAAAAACTGGGTTTAAAAACAAACAAACAAACAAACAAATAATAAAAAAGCTGAAATTTAAAAATAATTTCACTTAATAACCCAAACAATGAATTCTGAGTAAAATTTTAACAAAACTGTCTTTATAAAATTATAAGATACTCATCATAAAAAGGCCAGGTTGATTATGCTATCTAAAATTAAAATTCACTGTCTAACCTCACACTTGGAACCACAGTTGGAAAGCCATAGCTTGTGAGAAACTAATATTGCACAGCTAGAAGCAATGCAAGAGCTGGAGACATTCCTCTGAAAAATGGCAACTATGAGAGACAGAATACCCTGTTAGTAGGCTCACTGGTCTGTTGTAAAATGAGAGTTTTGTATTGCTTCAGTGTACCCTGCATTATTCTGGGCTCCTTCTGAAAAATCTTTTTAAATCTTTTAACCACAAGGACCAAATTACTGTCCTCAGATATACATTTTCAGCTGACCAGGAGAAGGAATGCAATTCTTAATGCTTCTATTTGACTTCTAAATCTTCTGGACAGTAAGAGAAGGTGAAAACTTTGAAGTTGCTGTTTATCGCTTTGGTTATAGTATTATTTCTGTTAAACAGATGAGGGAATTGAGTTGCACTGAAGTTTAGTGGTTTATCCAAGATTACACAAGATTAGGTGGGAAGAAATGCTAGTAAAAGATATTACAGATTTCAAAGCATGTTTTGATTTCTTCTTCAATAACTGCTAAACATATTCAAAGATTCTTGTAAGCCAGCTTTGGTTTCTAAAGGGGTCTGATCACTTCATAATATCTTGTAAACTTAGAAAAGCATTTGACAATGGTCTTGGAAGATGAATGATATAGATGGATTACCCATTTCAAGCAGCCTACACAGGAGACAGAATAACAGATTTAGTACACTAGTAAAACAGCATGAGCAAAAGCAGTACAGCTCTGTGGAACTTATGAAAGCCTATGTGAGGAAGTATTTCCTCTACTTCTACACAAACCCAAAATTCCATAGCAAATTTCTCGGTAGGAGGCTCACACCTGTAATAGCAGGGTCATCCGAGCTTTGCTATAATCTCTATGAAAAGTATCTTTTTGAGCTGCTTGTCATGACTCAGAAAGAATTAGTACAAATGGAAACATATACACCAGAATGCGGCTAGAGGGCAGTGTCTCGGTGCCAACATATATTGCACCTTTCAGAATAACCTTCTAGAAAAAAGCATCAGATGTTAAAAATCCTAACTAGAGAGAGACAACCCATTTGCAGAGATGAGAATTTGTCTTCATAATACTTTCTGCTGGAATGGAAATTAGTTTAAGACTAAGGTGGGTGCAAGAGGGAAAAGCGTGAAAGGTGAGAAGACAGACTTTATGGGATTTACACCTATCAGTTCACTGACAAAAAGAGCCTGGTTACCTATTTCTGGACTGGGAGGGGGGGAACAAGTGGGGCTAATTCCTCTCCCTGGGCTGGGTGCACCAGAAGGCAATTGACTGAACACTTAAGTCATTCATGACAAACTTGGAAAGGAGTGCGGAACTGTGGAGGTTTTCAAAGAAGCGATGTGACTAGGAGTGAAGAGTCTTGTTCTTTATTAAGTCCCTTTTTTCCCTTTATTCTTTCTTCATGTTTCACTCCTTAGTGCTCCTATTTTGCCTTCTTTTTTTCCTGTAGGTTTTGAGATCTATACACAACTTGACTTAGAGTAAAGCCATCTTTTTTTGGAGAAACTAATACCTGATTAGTGGCCCCATTTATCTGAGGAACAATTAGATGTCACCATCTTTTATCTGTATGCCCCTAAACTTTATTGAAGTTCTCCTGTGGCTGTCTTTTCCAGTCAGATCAGTTCTGTTGTATGGTCTTCTGCCTCCATTCTGTTTGATTTTCACATGTGCTTCATATTCTACTTGCAAATCTCTTTGCATATTCTACTTGCAGATCTGTTTGCAAAGTATTTAAAACATTAGGAAGATTTTGGTTTTAATGATATCTTTGGCTACCAGTAATAATCATTCTGGCTAGATACAAACTGTGCTGAATTAGTAATACTATTGAGAGACATTTCTTTAAAAGATGATGCTTCAACTGTGGGGTTATTATCTTTCTTTTTGTTCCTTTTCTATTCAGGAAACAAGTGGGGAACAAATGTGTTCACACTGAAATCAAAACTGTTTATATAAAAGAGAAAATAATTTTAAAACAGTGGAGTGCTTTTTTTTTTTCTTTTCTGCTTTTTTTTTTTTTGTTGAGATCATGTAATGCGTGCCATGAGAAAGGAATGTAGACATTAAAGAAAACGGTTATTGGTCCTGTGGAAACTTTCATATCTATAAAGAAAGAAAAGTGTGACCACCAAAATTTCTTGATAACTTAAATGAACACATCAGAAGTGTTTAGGAAGAAGTACATTAGTGTTATTCTAGTAAGTTCCTAAAGAAGATCCAAAAAATAACATAACTAAAATTTTTCCAGACACTCAGATGGAATCTATATGCTTGTAAGGTAGCATATCTTGGTGAATTTGGGGAAGAATGATCAAATGGTATTCTAAATTATATTTGTTCCCATCTTAATAAAGACTAATATTCTAACAATAAACCAATATGTACTGTTTGAGGAATGGTAAATTAAAACATTTTGGATTTTTATGACGCATGTCATGAGTCACTGGACGCTCTCATTATCTTACCATTGTGTATGGTTATGCAGGGCTTGTACTCTGTATGCTCCAAGGAAATCCTGAGTTCACAAAAAGAAAAGGACTTATTAAAACTTCAAATTGCAGTTTATTTCCTTCTACTTATCTTCCTTTCAAATGCAAAACAGACTAAGAAGCTGGCCCAAAGCTGAGATTAATACTGAGTTCCTGAAAAGCATTCAGCATATTTTGGAATGCATCTGAACTAAGTCTTGGTTTGAAAAGAAATCATGCTTATACATCTTATCCCAAAATATTACAAGGCCTATCATCACCTATTCTTCAGCAAAGCAAACAAATATACAATCTGTCACTTATCTTTGAATCTGAACACACAATAATTATGTTTAAGATTGATCTACTGAACTTTGAGCTTTGTCATTTTATAAAGTGGCAAGAGATAGTGATTCAGAATATTCCACCTGAACAGTAAAGTGTACTTTTATGTCTGTATTTCCTTTTATTTTTTTCTTAAGGACATTGATGTGAACTCTACTCCTGGTTGACTTTGAAGTACTGACATTAAAAATAGTTGTACCTCACAGATGACTTTTTTTTCTTTTTTTTTTTGAAGAGAAAACAAAGGCAGAAATGGTCCTGAGATTTCATAAAGAATTGTACATTGCTCACTCAGTTGTGTCATTTATTTTGCAAATGAATAGTGCATATGATGCCATTTTCCTGCATCTAAACAGCATTCTGTTCAGTATGCAACTGAATACTTGCGGCGGGTTGGCTCTGGCTGGATGCCAGGTGCCCACCAAAGCCACTCTATCACTCCCCCTTCTCAGCTGGACAGGGGAGGGAAAATATAATGAAAAGATCGTGGGTCCAGATAAGGACAGGGAGAGATCATTTACCAATTACCATCATGGGCAAAACAGACTCGACTTGGGGAAATTAGTTTAATTTATTACCAATTAAATCAGAGTCAGGTAATGAGAAAAATAAAAACCAAATCTTAAAACACCTTCCCCCCACCCCTCCCTTCTTCCCAGGCTTAGCTTTGCTCCCGAGTTCTCTATCTCCTCCCCCACCAGCGGCACAGGGGGATGGGGAATGGGGGTTGCAGTCAGTTCATCACACATTGTTTCTGCCGCTCCTTCCTCCTTGGGGGGAGGACTCCTCACACTCTTCCCCTGCTCCAGCATGGCGTCCCTCCCATGCGAGACAGTCATCCATAAACTTCTGCAACATGAGTCCTTCCCACGGGCTGCAGTTCCTCATGAACTGCTCCAGCGTGGGTCCCTTCCATGGGGTGCAGTCCTTCAAGAACAGGCTGCTCCAGTGTGGGTCGCCCCTGGAGTCACAAGTCCTGCCAGCAAACCTGCTCCAGCATGGGCTCCTCTCCCCACGGGTCCGCAGGTCCTGCCAGGAGCCTGCTCCGGTGTGGGCTTCCCACGGGGTCACAGTCTCCTTCGGACACATCCACCTGCTCCAGCACGGGGTCCTCTATGGGCTGCAGGGGGACAACCTGCTTTACCATGTCATCTCTGCTCTGGCACCCGCAGCACCTCCTCCCCCTCCTTCTTCACTGACCTTGGTGTCTGCAGAGTTGTTCCTCTCACATATTCTCACTTCTCTCTCTGGCTGCAATTGCCGTTGCGCAGAACTTTTTTCTCTTTCTTAAATATGTTAATAATACTACCACATCGGCCTTGGCCAGCAGCAGGTCCATCTTGGAGCTGGCTGGCATTGGCTCTATTGGACATAGGGGAAGCTTCTAGCAGTATCTTACAGAAGCCACCCCTACAGCCCGCCCACCCCCCCCCCCCCCCAACCTTGCCATACAAATCCATCCAATATGTATTTGTTTAATCTTGGATACACCAGTTTCACTGATTGTTCATAGCACTTAGCTATAATGAAATACATCCATTTTCATATTGTGCTCAGTGGGATATAAGAAAGTTCAAGGGTGAGTATTACATCCATGGAAAATACCCTTTGAATGCTTTCGCTAAGACAGGGGTTCCAGTCTACGAAGTTGATAAAGAACCTCTCAGGCTTTCAAAGCTTGCAGTTGTATTTTCTTGTTATAATCCCTAACAGCAACTTATTGCTGGTAAAAAAGAATTAATCATGACATGTTTCTCAAAAGATATTACAAAAGCAGTAGTGGGAAGCTGAAAAGATGCAATGAAAAGTGTATTATTGCAAAAGAAGGAAAGCAAGAGTTCAGTTACTCTGAAATAGTTACTACAATATATAAATATATATTTCTCATTAATAGAGAAGTTTTCAAATATAATTTGCATAATCATAAGTCAATATTAATTTTTTTTAAAAGATAATGCTGCATGGAGAAATACTTTCTTCTGTGATAACGTGAAACTTGAGATTCTCTTTCATCTCTCAGCATACTTTGTCTAATACAAATCAGGGTTGCGAAAGAGCCCTCATGTCATGATCCTATGACTGGGCCCCCCATATTCCAGCATCTGTTGTTATTTCCTTCAAGAAAACCAAATATACCTGAAAAATATTTACATATTTGATCATGCTTTAAAGACCTCTGAGGCTTTACTTCTGTGGATGTGTTCTGTTGCCTTTCTTTCCCCTGCAGAACTGACTAAGTGTGAGGAGTTATTGCATTACTGCTCATAGGTATTTCAAATGTATTCCAAAGGAAGTTTTTGTAGGGTTTTCCATTGTCCACTGATTTTCCATTTGTTCTACTCTGGCCGCTGAAGAACCTCATGAGATTACACAGCTCTGTCTTATTCATTGGTTCAGTCTGATTATTAGTACTAACTCAATGAAATTTAGGATAATATTCTTAATCTTCATGTTTTTGAATTTTCTGCCCATAACAGAAGCTGGGGGAGGGAAGTGGATATCATACAAAAAAACCCTTTTAAATTGGAGTTATGATTTCAATAGGTTCTTGTATTGTCTTTCTGAGTGCCTGATCTAATTGCTCTGTGCCTTGCTTGCTTCTGTATAAATAGAGAAAATAACCTATGGTACATGGCTTTTGTAGGAGATTTAAACATTGATTAGTCACTGTCCTGTACAGTTTCAAAATCTATAAGAATACAATATATTTTACATTGGTAGAAGATAGTAGAAATTACCCATTCTAGATCACAGTGAAAATTCCCATATTTTCTGTAGATTTTATCCTAGGAGTCTGTTTGATTTCTGGGGCAGATTGCGACTAAATAAGGTACATTTAATAAATGAATTGAGGTATGAAAAGATAAGTCTTTAAGGCTCAGGAACTGAGATCTTGGAACAGCATAGAAGAAAGACAGAAATTAACCGAAGATCCACTGAGAGGATTGGTCTATTGAGCGCTCCTGGTGTTTCTTTACAGCACAATGGTGGGATTGGGTTCCTCTCAGAATTTGCCTCCAGCAACTACTTTGTTTTAAAATCTGTCAGGTAGTTATGTTGTTGGTCATGTTATATTAGCTTCATCATAAATTATCTTCTCAGTCTGAAGGACTCTAGACTCCTGCAGGAGAGAGGTCTAAGCATAAATTTATGAACTGTTCTAATTCGAAAAATAATGTGATTCAGTACTGTAATTGTTACTGCAGGGTGGACGTACGGTTTCTGTTTCTCAGACCTATTTTGAGGTTTAAGTAAGTTGTTGCTTTATTTGAAATACCCAAGCAGCCTTTAGGTTGATGATAAAACTCTAGACTATGCAGTCCACGAGGAGCATTGTAAGCACTGACCTGGTGAGTCATAATCTTACTTTTTGTCTCACCCGGTATCGTGCCATACTGCAGCAAAAAGTTCAGCAGGAGTTTGGGAGAATTATTTTTTTCCTTACTCAGCAGATACTGTAAAATGTGGTGGTGAAGGCTGTGGCTGTAGAGGTGCGTTGAGTGTCTTTGAATTTGCTCAAAATGTGATGGAACCTGAACCATTACCTCAACTGCCACTGCATTCCCATGCAGGCAGTAATGTATTTTATGAAGAGATAATCTTCCTCTGCCTGCATTTTAAGGCAGCAGTTGACTTTCTACCTTTTTATATGAACCATTGTTTGCATGTATTGTAGGTATGCTCTAGACAACTCAGGAATGTCTGGCATGTAGCAAAGAACCCACCCGTCTGTAGTTCTTCATTAGGCTTGGCATCAGATAATTGCTAAGCTCCTAAACCATTCCAGACTGCATGTGTAGAAGGAAGAGTTTCACAAACTGTCCTACCCACAGAGCCTAGTTTCTGTAGCAATAATGCCTGAGAGTACAATTACAGAAAGATAGCAGAGGTCTTGAGAGTACAGGCACAGGACCACACCGGAGACCTGTGCAGTATAAACACAAATCATAAATGGTTAGTTACTGGCTCTCAAAGGAATGCAACCTTGAGAGGTGGGTGGAACCAGTACTAGAGTGTAGTTAAGAGAACAAAAAACTTTTATCCAATGTATCCTAAACATCCCATATATGGTGAAAACACAAAGGAAATTAAAATGTTCCAGCATTATCTCACTAGTTAAGGGCACTGCGTCTGGTCAACGCTGTTACTTAGCTACAGTGGGTCCTCTTTCATTTTTAGCAGGGAAATACTGCATTGCTTTTTTTTTTTTTTTCTTCATTCATCACATTTCCCTAGTATACATCATTGTTCATGGTTCGGTTGCAAGGTTTTATCTCATGTAGTTGGGTAAAGTACACTAGAATTTTAAAGAGCTTTTTGTCTGCCTGTATAGATTTTCTAGAAAAACAGAACACTAACCCAGCAGAAGTGACCCCATTTACCCAGGTGTCAGACCAACACCTTGTGGGAAAGGATGAGAACAACCTGTGCTGAGTTTTTGTGGAAAGGGAGGTGATTTAAACCAGTTTGAATGGCTACTAAGCTGTTCTACAGGTATCCTTCTGCAGCAATTACAATGATGTAAGTTGAGATTGCTGCATCCCTATTCCTCTCCCCTCCATCACCCAGTCTGTGGTCTCTCCCTTTCCTGGAGAGTTGGTGAGCCAGCTCAGGAGCAAGAAGGATGATGGAGGTCTGCAGCCAGAAGGAAAAGAGTGGTGATCCTGACTCCAAATCAGCTAGCTGCCTTATAGTGACATGCTTGATACTCGAGTGTTTTCTCTTGGCTTTCAGTGCTGCCTTATTGTAAATAACAAGCCCCAAGACTCAGATAAGAAAAAGAAGAACATTTATTTTCTGTTTTAGGTTAGGAAAATATGAAGTAAAGAAAAGCCAGTGTGAAATTTGCTACAGTTCAAATAATATCACGCTGACTCATAGAGCTCTCATCTCTGTGCCTGGCAAAATTACGGAGAAGATTATTCTGGGAGTTATTGAAAAACACCTGAAAGACAATGAAGTCATTGGTCCCAGCTAGCACAGGTTCACGAGGGGAAAGACCTGCTTAACAAACTTAATTTCTTTCTATGACAAGGTTACCCAGCTAGTTGACCAAGGGAAGCCAGTCAATGTAATCTTTTTGGATTTCACTAAAGCTTTTGATACTGTCTCTCCCAGTATCCTCCTGGACAAAATGTCCAGCGTACAGCTGGATAAACACATAATGCAGTGGGTGAGCAATTGGCTGACGGGTCAGGCTCAAAGGGTTATAGTAAATGGGGTTACATTAGGCTGGCAACCAGTCACTAGCAGGGTTCTGCAGGGATCTATCTTAGAGCCAGTGCTCTTTAATGTCTTCATAAATGACTTGGACATAGGACTTGAAGGATTACTATCTAAGTTTGCCGATGACACAAAATTGGGAGGAGCTGTTGACAATCTCGAGGGCAGAGAGGCCCTGCAGAGACATCTAGACAAATTAGAGAGCTGGGCAATCACCAACCGTATGAAGTTTAACAAGGGCAAGTGCCAGATTTTGCACCTGGGACATGGCAACCCTGGATGTTCATACAGACTGGGGAACGAGAGGCTGGAGTCCCTCCCCGTGGAGAGGGATCTGGGGATTCTCATCAATGGCAAGTTGAACATGAGCCAATAGTGTGCCCTGGCAGCCAGGAGGCCAACTGTGTCCTGGGGTGCATCAAGCACTGTATTGCTAGCCGGTTGAGGGAGGTGATTGTCGCACTCTAGTCTGCACTGGTGCGGCCTCATCTTGAGTGCTGTGTGCAGTTTTGGGCACCACAGTACAAAAAGGATACAAAACTACTAGAGAGTGTCCAGAGGAGAGGCACGAAGATGGTGAAGGGTTTAGAGGGGAAGCCGTATGAAGAGCGGCTGAAGTCACTTGGTCTGTTCAGCCTGGAGAAGAGGAGACTGAGGCAAGACCTCATCGTGGTCTATAGCTTCCTCATAAGGGGAAGAGGAGGGGCAGGTGTTTATCTCTTCTCCCTGAGGACCAATGATAGGACCCGAGGGAATGACAGGAAGATATGCCAGGGGAGGTTTAGGTTGGACATTAGGAAAAGGTTCTTCACCCAGAGGGTGGTGGAGCACTGGAACAAGCTTCCCTGGAAGGTGGTCGCGATGCCAAGCCTGACAGCATTCAAGAAGCATTTGGACAACGCCCTCAGACATATGGTGTGAATTTTGGGGTTGTCCTCTGCAGGGACAGGAGTTGGACTCGATGAGCCTTTGGGTCCCTTCCAACTCAGGACATTCTATGATTCCATGATTATCATTTGTGTTATAGTTTGTCATAGATTTTTCTAAATGTTACCTATTTGATTCCTTGTGCTGTCAGTTGTCATGTTCATGAATATCCTACACTAGATCTGATGAAAGTTAGGAGAAATGTTTGATGTTGGTTGAGAAAAGGGCCTAGTGTAAGGAGATTACTGCAGACAGATTTGCTGGAGTAAGCTATTAAAAAATCCTGTTTCTGCAGCCAATTCTGGTCGCATTTAGTTTCTGGAATTCTTTGGTCTGGGGAAAATGCAGAATCTTTTAATCTAGCATAAAGCATGAGACAAGTCACTTAATGATGCATCACAGCATCTTGCACTGAACAAGAGTATTTACATAGTCAGGAACTGCTTCAGTAATGCAGCTTGTACTTCTGAATCCCACGTAGATGCAGATCTTTTCTCTGTGGGCAGGTGCAATTCTGTGGACTTTATCAACTGAGAGAGATTAACTGGTATAGCCATTCTGAAATAATTTTATTCTACTACATTTTCCTCAATAATTTCCCCTTAATAACTGCTTTCTTCTGTATTGGTAGTATACACTAACAAGAGTGACCTGCTACTGCAATTACTTCTCTCTTTTGGCCATTGAATGACTATACCAGACGGGAGAAAAATACCACAGCTACACTGGAATAGAAAGGTATTCTAAAATAACTGTGATCGAACATTTTGTGTATGTAATCAACTATTCAGGAACAATTATGTGAGGAAGACTGAAGTTTTAATTAAAACAATCAAGACCTACCAACCATAATTTGTCACAGAACATATACAGAGTATAATGGCACTTGTGAGCAATGTTCTCTTATCATCTGCAAATAGTAGGAATAAGGGAAAGAAGGACTTTTGAGGTAACTTCTGTTTTACACAGATCTTATTAAGGATTTTGATTTCCAACTCATGCCCCCTCAAAACAGTGAGTTTCTCAAAGATTATTGAACTTTTTTTTTTACTTTTAGTCAATTACTTAGTTAACAGATAACTTCCCAAATACTTTAAATGTGTAAAATCTTGATATGCCTCTCTTAACAAAATCCAAATTAATATATGTGTTAATTTTCTGTGTGGTGTGGTGCAGATAAAGACATGAGAGCACTGTAACTGATGAATAATTCACTACAGCAGTTAACCTGTTATAAGAAAACAAATATTTCATAATAAGGGAAGATATGTGCAAAAGCAATCATGATATCATTTCACGTTTTACATGGTTGAACTGTATACTGAAAACTGTATTTTTAAGTATAATCAAGACCAGAGCTTGATTTAATGATGCAAATCAAAATACTTATAGAGAATCAAAGCAAAACCCATCAAAATTATGGAACAATGTCAATCTTAGGGTAGAATAATGAATGAGACAGCTTTTCAAAATCCTTTCATCAATCCTGTGATTCTATTGAAATAAGCAAATTAACAGAATCTTAACTAATGGATGTTCACTGCATGTTAGTGACTGGCCAGAAACAGGTAAAAAGAACAACTGTATTTTACAGGCAAAATAAAAGTTTCGGGAATGAAAACAGGGAAACCGATGTAACATTCATTAAGTTACTGAATACGTGTATTTTTATGATCTCTGCAAGAGGAATTATTTCTGCTCTCCTTCATAAAAGTGACGTCTGGTGGGCGTAATGAGACTAAGTTAACATTCCAGAAGCTCCTTTTACATAAAGCTCATTCAATGCCTTTCCAGTATTTTGAAGGGGTCCAATATTGAATAGGGTAGTGTTAATATCTCCATTATACAGATTAAAACTGAAGCAAATAAAAATTAAATGTCTTGCTCTAAATCCGTGACACATTATTGTGAATACAGCTTTGTCCCCAGGATCAAATCCAGTATGGTATGAAGCATACCCATTCCTTTACCAATTGTCTGTACTGCAGAAGACCAATTTGCTAATGGTTGTTCAGAGACAGACTAGAATGCTGTAAGTCAGCCTGACCATTAAGAGCCTTTGCCACAGTTCACTGAGATCTATTAACTTGAGGAGGTTTTAGGTCAAACACTGTGTAGAAGAGTTGTTAAATAGGTGCTGCCAAGTTTTGTCTGTCTTTGGCATAACAATTAGATTTTGCATAAGCTTGGAAGCTGCAAAGAATTCCAGGAAATCCTTGCGTGTCATCTTCTTTACTAAGCTATATTATGAAGCTCACAGATCTCAAGAAAAAACCCTCTTATGGATGACAAGTTAATGTAACACAATAAAATAATTGTACATCTCTAACTTCACAACTGGTTAGAGGGAAAATATATGTGAACTGTACACTTTGTGATGTCATCAGGGCATATTATATAATGAAGTCCACTAGGACTGTCAGAATTTGTATCGAAAGAAGCGGTAACAAATGCAGTGGTCATACCTCCTTCACTATGGTATAGTTCTCTTGCACCGATCATATAACAGGAGGTGATAACGAGCTAGTAGGAACTCTGAATGTCTCATCTTTGTTTCACCAGTCTATTCTGGAGTAACAGGTAAAATCTTCTGGGTTTTGGTACATACTGGTCATTACACTGCCTCATGCAAGAAAGATAAGACTTTGACCTTCTTGCAATGAATCTATCCTTGCTATTAGAATTCTGGTTCACACTTCACCTGCTGCTTGTCTGTCTGTTGTCTGTTCTATCTACTTTTTAGCTTTTTGTTTCTGTCCCAGAAACAGGGACTTGCTTAGCCACAGTGCTGCTCTTTAGCCACTTTGCTACTCAAACAGAAGAGTGTGAAATGACTGAAGGGTTACTCACATGTATTTTTCTCTCATGCACACATGTACTCTTGAGCTAAGACAATACGTAGAACAAGGAACTCTACCATGCTACTTTTATCTGGGAACATTTTCCTTAACAGAATGGAGTACCCATTGAAATATTGGAGACATGTTCTGCAAGAATGATTTTGAGTGTCTTCTTGGTTCCAAAAATAATAACGATAACAATAACAATAATAATAATAAAGTATAAGTATAAAAGTATAAGTATAAGTATAAGTATAAGTATAAGTATAAGTATAAGTATAAGTATAAGTATAAGTATAAGTAAGTATAAGTATACATAAACTATGTGTATTTTTTAGGCAACCTCTTCACCCACTGGCTGGAGGTAGGATGATCAACATTGACACTTTTAATTATCTTTTTTCAAGCATGATTGTTTTCTAACACATCATTTTTTTTTGTTCTTTCTAATAGGTAGTATGTTTTCCTCACCAAAGATAAGTTTAATACAAATCCTTTCTCTGTTTGCATAGATAAACCTTTTCAAGTTAGATCTACAAAGTAAAAACTTCATGGTGTAAGAAATATTTTAATTATTCTTGTATGTACCCTTCAGGGGTCAGATCTAGGGAGAGAACCCAATGGGACTGCATGCTGAAAAAGAAAAAAAGCTTTAATTACTATTCTGCATATCATTTATGGGTCAGTGGTAAAGAAAGGTGCCTAGGGAATCTATTCTGCAGATACTCATGTTTATTGGGTGAAATGTTATGCTAGCTTTAAACTAAACTTTTTCATTTAATCTTATTAGTTAATGCAGTTGTAACACATACTTAGAACATCTGAGCATTCTGTAGATATTAAGGCCATATCTGTGGCCTTTTGTGAGCAAATTTAAATGAATTCATTTAAGCCTATTGTTTATATTAATAGGCTTATAAATCCTGATTACATCCAGGATATATACTCAGACACTCCAGGCGCTTTGCATTCTCTGACACAGACATTTGATACTGCAGTTCATTTCCTCAATCAGATTAGTAATGCTGTACTAACTAGTCTTTTTTCTCTGTTGCCTAGCCTGGCATAGAGCAAGTGAATATGACATGATTGTAAGTTTACATGGTGTTCAATGCCTTACCATATGCTTATGTTGCTAGTATGGTATAGGTATGAATGTTATTAGATTGCACTCTTGCGGTCTTGTGTTGAAGAGAGATGATGGAATTTTACCTAGTTATCCTTGCTTCTAAAGCTTCCAAAGCTTTCAAATATGATTAAAGATATCTCCTGGAAAAAACAATGAGTTATAAAGGGAAACGATAAAAAAAAATCCATTTTTTTCCTTGATAGCTTGTCTCAGACATAAATTTACTTAGAGGTTAGAGAGTTCCCATTAACCCTAGTCTGTTCTGTGCATCCTCAGTTAGGGAGTTTTGAATACCTGCAAGATTTGTAGCATTCACAGCAGGTTCCTGTGTCTCTGTTTTCTTTCAATAGTTAACCACCCTTTTAATTAAAAAGAAATAACTGTGTAATTACAGTTAATAACAGCATGATAGGTTAACTTCTGAACTTTCACAGTTCTCAAGACTTACACTGCATAAACTTAATCCATCATAAGCATGATGAGGAAGGGAGATTCTGTAAAAAAATAACACAGGCAACTAGTTTCTGCAGACAGAATTGCTAGTGTGCAGCTTTGCATTTATTTTATAGACCACAGTCACAAAACAGGTAAATGAAGCATGATGTCTGTGTTCATGCTTTTAACTCAGTACAATACAAAAAAGAATTGCTTCACGTTTTAGAAACAGAGATTAACCAGGAAAAACAAAATATAATAGACCTGGTTTTTAGTAAAATTTATTGATTCAAAATGGAGCCTGGGACTTTTTTTTTTTTTCTTCTATTAAAGATTTCTTATGAGTGCAAGATAATACAGATAATTGAACTGAATTGAGATACAAAGATTTTTCTGCTTCCATGTGGGTTGATAAGTTCCCTATGGATTGCTAGTCCTGTGTAGAACAAACGTAAGTGACACTATGGGTAAAGATAAGTGTTATTTAAACATAATTTCTAGATGGGGTAGTAAGTTCCCTGTGAACAGTTGTTAGACAAAATAGAGAAACAAAGTTATAAAGCAAAAATTATCCTTTCAAGTAAAGAATATATAATGTATATTTGAAGATGGTTATTTTAAATATTGCATCTTATGGCTGTCATTTGGTGACTGAAAACTGTTAAAGCTGAACATTCATTTATGTGTATTTATATATATCGACTAGGGAAATAGAGATCATGTTGACAGAAGTGTTTAGAAGACTGACAAATCAAGACAGTTTTAAACTTTAAAACTAAACTTTACTAATTTAGTTCAATAACATCACATATTGTGCTAATGGTTAGTTCTTTCTTGTTATTAACTATCACTACTACACCTACAAACCTTTAGCCTTTAATACTTGTATTTTAAAATTAACTATGTGTATACAATACCACAGAGCTGATGCTGTACAGTGAGCACTGATGACTGCTGTTGTTGGCGGTTCCTAGTCACCAAGATCAAGGGGATCAGTCATGAGCTCTTTGAGGAAAGAAATGGGAACAAAGATATCTTCTCTTTACTTTGATTTTACTTGCCTTTGCCTGATGTTTTTGTGCTACTTGCCTTCCTCCCGAAAGTGGGAAGTTTGCGGCCAATACTCCTTGTCTTGTTTTTGGTTTTTCTATTCATCGGTGTCCTGTATTTGGCAGGATGACCTATCAGTTTGCTGTCCCTTGTGCTTGTCTTGCAACTTTCTATTACTTGGATGTCTCTTATGCACACTACATGCATCTTTGCACCTTCCGTGGTCACATTGCTCACATACTTATGCAAAACCTCTTATCTTGTGTCTGGCTATGTATTTTTTGTTGTTGTTTATGCTATATTAATACACCGTATCTAATCAAAGCGTCAAGAAGAACAGAGACTTCTTAAGTGGTCTGATGAAGGCTAATTTTGGAGTGCTGTTCATCAGGCCTGAGGAAACTCTCTCAAGTGGTTGGGCTATGTAGTCACCTGAATGTTGATATTACAAAGTTCATGTGCTTGCATTAGAGACAAATGGAAAAGTATTTTATTTCTTTCAGTGCCTGGATCTGATGGATGAAGGTGAATTGGCTGAAGATTGATCCAGAGAGAATTTGAATATATATTACAAGAATATTTGACACCAACTTTGGAGAAATTGTTTCTTTTTTAACAATGCTGGCATTAAGAAATAATTTCAAGTAAATTATTGTTCTATGTGTATACTGTAGTGGTAGTGAAAATGGCATTTCTTTCTCTAAAAGATGTGATGTTCAGAACTTCTTACATTAAATTTAAGCCTTCTTCTTTTGACCTATATCTTCCTTACTTACAAATTAGACTATTCCATTTTACATAAAGATTAGAAGCAACTCAACACTCTAGATTTTCTCTAGTTAATTCCAACTGTATCATGCTTATCTACCAACTACGTTAGCTTTCTCAGCATTTTCAGTAGCTATTCAGATGACAGTTGCTGAACGCTTTGTAGTCTTGTAAGCCTTAAGATGCAAGAAACTGATTTTTTACTCTTATGTGGCAATGATGTTTGACAGAGTTAACTGAGCTTGGACTTCTCCAAATGTCAATTGCCTGTTTTTCCTACTCTGTGACTGGGATGAAGATATTTAGGGGAAATGAGTGTCACCCCTGACCATGTTAAAACAAAAATTTATTCTTTGACTTCAGGTTGCTCAAAGATGGCTTTAGTTGATTTTGTTTGAATTATTTTGTTTTTTAAAGGTGCATCCTTTTATAAAGTTAGGTTATTCAAATGTATCTTCTGAGATGAAGTGGTACATAAAAGATTTAGACTCCACTGTTATTAACAGAAAATGATTAAGAACATGCTGCATTTCTGATCAGCTAATTTGGAAGGTCTGTTCCACTAATGGGTTATGATTTTTCACCTATGAAATATTTCTTTTTTAATTTTTAAGAAAGAAAAAACCTCAGAGGAATAGAGTAATTTATGAATATTTGTTATAGCTCATACAATGTGTGTAGAAGAATTTTATTTTATTAGAATAAGAGAAAAGTTATGATTTTATTACAGATACCAAAATTATAATTTTACACCTGTATTGCTATGTAAATAATCAACATAAATTCTTACCTGTGATATATTGATGATGATCAGTAATTTTTACAGAACTATAACAGTTTTAACATTTGAACTTCTACAACTCTTCTTTTTCTTTCATATTTTTACTATTATGTTTCAGCTATGGCAAAGCTGCTGCTAGCTGACTATACTGGATCTAAATTTCTGATTTTAAATTTTACCTACACAGAATGATGGACAGTTTAATTTTAATATTTATATATCTTAATATGAAATAAAATTGTATGAATAGTTATCTGATATAAGTTTTCAGAATCTGAAATGAATTATCTCAAAATAAATTCTCATTTATGGAACATCTGTGCTAACAAAGCCATGATTCCTTAACTCCCTCAGCTCATCATAAATCCAGATAATGTGCCAAACTTTCCCAGCCAGATATAAAATACAATGTTTGGGTAAAATATTTCCAATTAACAATGCATTAGAGATTTTTTTTTTCAGAATTATGTTTTTAATTATCTATAAATCACTAGACTTTTTCCAGTTCTGAAATATTTTTTAGCCATCAAGAAACCCCTGATCATGTGATTAATGCACATAAAAACCAAACTGGGTAGAGTACTGCACAGTTTTGCTAATGCATGTCATGCCAATATTCAGCACTGCTGACTTCTTAAGTATTTTTGAGTATAAATTAGGGAAATAGATTAAATCTGTAAGAATTGAGTTAAACATTTGCTATAATATGACAAAGAAAATGTGCAGTCCGTAACAGTGAGCAATTAGTCAAAAGGATCATTCAGGGAAATAGGTGAAAGAAATTCTAAAATAGTTCTTCACTTGGGTGTTTAATACAATGAGTCAAAGGCAATTAGTTTCCAAAGGTTTTCTTTGTAGTATCACTTTAGGGAATGATCTCTTCCTGAAGCTGAAGATAGTAAAAAATGGACAAACTGGAAAAGAAAAAGTTAATAGGACCAAGTATTATTTAAAAATATAAACAACCTGAATATTTACTCTCATTTAATAGAAATTGGGGACAACAGGGATGGATGGTCATGCATGCAAATGCAAATTTTAAAAATTTCTCTGGAGAAGAACTGGGAAACTATAGGAAAGGAAGTCTGACTTTCAATAGGAAAATCAGAAAAATATATAATAAACAGAGATGGCAGGTGCATAGAATAGAATCTTTAGAATCTATAAATCTTTAGAATAAAGTTAAAGCTTTTGTTAAGAAAGGCAGTTTCAAAATCTATTTCAGACCTTTGAGGCATTCATTGAGAATGTAAATAAGGAATGAAGATGATTAAGTATACTTTTATTTCAAAAAACAGAAAAAAAATATAGTGAGGTGCCCACACAAAAGACATTAAAGAAGCTAAGTACACTTCTGTACTAATAGCAGAATAATGTAACACAGTTGGAAAGAGTAAATGGTCAGTTTCCTGAAAAAAGGAGGTTATCAATGGAATCTAATAGGAGTTTGTGTTGTGACCCATTCTGTTCAGTATATTCTTAAATACATAATCTGGAAAAGAGAGTGAGTAGTAAGATGGAAAGTTTGCTAACAGTACAAACTATTGACAGTTCTTAAAAATGAAAGGTGACAACAAAGGTAGTTCCAAGAACATGCTATGATTTTGATAACAATGATAAAACATAAGGTGAACTTCAGCATTGATTTATTAAGAATAACGTGCATAAAAGCAAATAAACAAAAGTTTTAAGGCTTCAACAACAAGCGGAATTTAGATATTACCACTCTGGAAAGAGATATTGGAAGTACTTATAAAATATTAATTCTTTACATGGTTGGCTATTTTCAGTAGTACAGAATGTTTTCCATGTATGGAAAACCAGGATTCTTCAGCTCAAGAAGGAGATGATTGAATGGAATATGACAGTGTGCTGTAAAGTTATAAATGAGAATGAGAAATTAAAAAAGGAAAGATTATGTATTATTTCTTATAGCAGGAACTTACGAGAGAGCACGGAATGAAAGAATCAAGCATCGTGCAAAAAAAATTAAATACTTGTATATTGTGTAAGATATTTCAGATGAATGCATAAATGTAATGCACAGATATATTAGAGCTGCTTTTCCCCAGACTGGTTTGATAATGGTGTAAAATTACGAACCTGTCACTAAACGTTAAGACAAAACAAACTCATGATTTAAGCTTGGCCATATGAAAACTCATTGGATTTCTTGCATGACAGTAGAACACGTAAATGACTATACACATTTCCAACTCTACTGAATCCTCAGTGGATTATGATTGTTGGTTAAGATCCCTTGCCTGAGTTTTTAGGTCATTCTTTCAGATTTGGAGATTGCCAAGCATAGTGTCTAACCTTTTTTCACTTAAATGACCCAAGGAAAAAAAAATGTTTTCAAATATCAATTTAATCTGATAATACACCATAATGCTTTAAACTTGACTAAGGGTTTTGTAACATGTCTGTAGAGAGCATAATCAAGGTAGTTGCCTGACCAGCTTGTCTTGTCTACTTCTTTTTAACTTAAGTTTTGTAAACATAGCATTCACCTTGAACTTCTTGGATTTATAGTGCTTGCTTTGGATGTAATTGAATAAACATTTAATATTATATTTCTCTAAATTTCTGTGTGTCATGTAAGAAATACAGAGGCAGAAAAAGAAACTGCGATTATATATATTTCTAAGAATACTCAGGACCCTAGCAAAACAACATTCCTCAAAATTCTCTATCCTGAAAATGCTGCTACAAAAATGTGAAAGATTCAGTGAATGTGAAAATTAACAGTTAGTTGAACTATCACTTTAATATTGAGGGAGAATTTGACTCTCAACACAACATTTGTTCAGCTTGGTTTTTTATCCCCAAGCTAGCTTTTTAGTTATAAATAATTCATAAAACATTTTTTCCATTTAGTCCTGAGGCAACTTCATTGTAAAACTTTAAATGATAAGTTGAAAAGGTTTATAAAATTTGGAAGGTTAAACTTCTGTATCAAGTTCATGAACAGCTCTTTTATGCCTATTATAAAACTGAAACAATATTTTTTAAATATTTAATAATAAGCATGAATTTAAACAGAAAGAAAAAAAATATTCTATTCCTTTTACTCTGATAATATTTGAAGTTTTGAGCACCTTAAGAAATATTGATTTGATTCTTACATGCAAGTTAAGTTCTGAACTGCCAGAAAAACAGGAAATAGTTATAGGTTTTGTACCTATATATTTTTCTATGAATGTGAAGTTTCACTTACTACCTAATACCACCTCAAGATGCTATAACAGTATTTGAATCATTTGAATTTACATTGTACTGAAATTAACAAAACTATTCTCATAAGCATAAATGTGCACCCAGTGATTATTCACATCAGCTTTACTTTTCTGAGATTTCCATATTTCAATGGTTGACTGATAAAGTTAGCTATTAAAATCAAGACCCATAAGCAGTTTATTCGAAATGCTCTACAGCTCTGACTACCTGGTGGTACCTTCTGGTGGTTTGCTACATTCATACTTTTCAGACATATGCACTTGCTCTCTACTACTACTCAAGCCTTTGCACTTTTTACTCTACATCGTCTGTTGATTCTGAGAAGTATAATTTCTAATACACTTTTTCAGAAAAATGCTTCAACTAAAATGGTGATAAAGGTCAAAACCTCATTTGATTCACCACTGCATTAACATGTGTTTAAATCTCTTCCAGAAGTTTAAATTTCTCATTTCCTTCAGGAATTTAATATTTGAAGTGTTCACTTGGTCACCAAGTTTCCTGTCTTTGCAGGCAATTATGAAAAATCATTCCCTTCATGAAATGAACTACAATGAAATAATATCAAGGGAATTGGAATTTTTTTTTCCAGTCTTCTAATTCTTGGGAGACTATTTCAGAACAACAGTCCCTCCTATTCAAACATTTCATATTTGTAGCCTAAGATGGCTGTGGGAAGAATCCATTGCTACATATAAGGCAGTCTCATTCCCTGATGAAAAAGATCACATACAGTGCTTAATAAAAAAAAAACAACAACAACAACAACAAAAAAACCCTAAGTGTGTTTTACTTACTTTTTCCATATTTTACTGCAAAGAAGAACAAATAAACTTCAGGGTGAAAAAAACTAATAATCTCTCAATATACACTGTTATCTAGTGGATATATTTTCTTCAGTACTTAAGAGGCAGGGACCAACATCAGCTGTATTCAGATAAAGGATTCCCTTCTGTCATATGAACTGGCATTAATATTTGCTGGGTTTTAGTGAGCTTAAAAAAGAATGCAGTATATTTCCCTTCATTCTGACAAATGGAGCATAAACATCTTTTCGTTCATAATATTTTGCATAAACTGACATTTTTAACAGAAGTTGTATGTTAAATAAGTAATTAATCTATAAAATATCACAATAATAGAGTTTTAGTTCAATTGATATTCATACTAAGTTCTATTAGAAGACATTGTAATGGCATAAATTGGAAAACATCTAAGTTCTGTAGTAAGGTATGCTTATAGGACTAACTGTGACTTTTCTTTGATGTTAGATTTTTCAGTCCTTATTTTACTAAATATAGGCAGGTAACAACATCAAGATGCAACATGCTCCACATTTACATCTTTTACTTTTTAAGTCTTCTTAACATCAAGAGCATGTCTCTCCTGCTAAGCAGTGATTGTCTTAATCTAAGAATTAAACCAGAGATGTAAGTAAAAAGCATGTGTGGCATGGCTATCACTTTATTTTGTTCACTTATTCTCTGATAGATTTAAGTACATGAGTAACTCACTTTTGGGTGTGCTTATATTATTGTGAATCACCTCATTTTTGTTAGGAAATTGTTATCTGTAAGTAGGCCTCCCTTTTTATCTTCAAAGTTATATAAAGTAGTTTTTTTTTCTTTTTCTTTACTTCTTTTATCATTCCACCCCTTAAATCGGTGGGTAATGTTTGTCTTTTATTGAGACTCCAGTGATTTCTTGGCCATGCTGGGTAATACTACATTTCTCCTTGTAGTTTCTAGCAGTAAATCTTCTACTTTTTTTTGCAGGTGTTGATTTGGAAATGTGTGTAACTCATGTGTAGCATTACTGACAAAAATAGGAACATTACAAAATGTAAGCAATACAAATACCCCAAACATGGTCTTGGTCTTGTTGCACTGCCTCTCCCCTGTCCAGCTGAAAAGGGGGAGTGATAGAGTGGCTTTGGTGGGCACCTGGCATCCAGCCAGGATCAACCCACCATACCACATAAGAATCAAGATGTTTCTGAGGCACAGATGACTGTAAACCAGGAGAGTGCTGGTGGCAAGTATTATTGCAAGCTTGCCCTTGTTATCCTCCAGGCATCTGCTTTTGTCAAGGGTCAGAAAAAGGATATTGGATTTGTTCAACCTTGAATCCAACAAGTATAGATTCTTTTAGGTTTGCATTTAAGATAGTGCCTAGTTAAACATGGCAAAAATATCATAACTAAACACAGGAATGGAAAAGATGATTGTAGAGTACAGAAAACATATCAGATGTCTTGTCATTTTAACAGTCTTTGCATATGTACTTCTCTGCCTCATGTTTTTGAAATAGTCTTTATTTTTGAGATTTTATAATTATAATGTAGAACGAGTTCCGTTCCACTTTTCTCCTCAACCCCAAACAATATTTCTGCTTGACTTTAGCTTCTCAAATGACATTCCCATTCAGAGAGGCTGCTGACCTATACTCATAATGTATCCTACAAGGACTCCCACACTAAAGCATTTTATGATTAAAAATATTTATTTTTTGCATTTTCCTTGACAACCAACAAATTCAAAATAAAATGTCCAAGCACCTCTAAAAAATGTTTGCTAGGAATAATGTATATAGTTACATGTGTGCTTTTCCAAATGAAATATCTGTCACAGAAGTTACAGTTATCTGATAAAAATAAAATGGGCTAGTTTCCATTTTCTCTTTAACATATTCATCTCAACTATTTTTCTTATAAATCGGACTGGTCAGAGGATACAATTTACATTCAGCAGAACATTTTTAAATCAGAGTAAAGAAGACAAAATTCCTCAATATTGACTGAAACAGAATATAAGCTTCAGAAATAATGTTATAGGATTAAACAGTTTTATGCTGAACTCTTTCATATTTTTAAATGACCAAAGACATAGTGATGGAAAAGTTTTCCACTAAGGTAGTTCAGAAATTTCAAGGCCTATGATGTAACAGAAGCAATTCCTCCTTGTTGACTGTTAAATGAAAGTAGATCAATTAAAGTTGTTGTTCTTTAATTTAATTTATCATTCCAGTCAGTCATAGGACTATATTAATTTTATATTTTATTACTAATGTCAAGTATTATATCAATATTATAAAAATAATTCCACTAGTAATTATATTCACAGCTTCTCCAGCTTGTCAAGAATAAGACATATAACAGACATTAATGATATCACTTTGTGGGGACAGATTATTTCTTAAATGTTCCTCAACACGTTATTTTAATCTACTGAAATTATCTAACCCACATATGCAGTACACTTTTTAACCTAATTCTATTCATAACCTTATTTTGCTACTGCTCTATTTTACAGTCTCAAAGTACCTAAAACAGTGTTTGTTACTGAATATTTATTTTAGTTGTTGATGGTATGAACACAGCCTTACTTCACAACAACCTTATAATGAACATTGGCATTAATACCTAATTGTTAGCTTCTCAACACACATTTCAAATGAACAGGCTAATTGCTTCTGTTAGTCAAAAACATAAAACTTTTTTCATTTCAGATGTAACTATCATATATTTCTGTCCAAGGTCATATACTTGTTTCTGCCGTAAGCAGCTAATAGGACTTAGGTAAGCTATTAAAAAATACAATTGGTTTATGCTTGTGTAGCCGTTTGTATCCATTATGCTGAAAGCCTTCATATAAACCACACATGAAAATATTAATATAGTCAAAATCTATTAATGAAACTAAATTTAAATATACAAAAGGAATTACTATGTCTTTGTAGCTGAGGTATTTCCTCAATACCAGAAATTAAAATATTGAACATCAATATAAAAATGATCAAGACTAAGTTATATCTGTTATGAAAGACTTAACCTAAAAACCTTACTTTCTTTATTTTATTAGACTTTTTTGGCTGTCCCACCATTGGTGTGAAATAGTCACATTTTCACTCCTGAAAAGAACTGTGACTGTTTTCAGAAAGCTCTTACACAGTCTCAACATTCATGCAAGTTTATTATCACAATTCTTGAACCAAAATGATCTGGATCTATTTCTGATTTTCTGCTTTACACATTACTCAATTACGATCAAATAATAATCCCTATAGACTCTTTCATTTTTTTTTTATGTCCAACTTCTGTACACAACAACTGGTCTGCCTACCAAACAGGAATGACTACCATGGATCTGTAATTACAGGGACCACCAGCTAGACACAAGTTAAATTAGATTTAATTCTTTGGATACATATCTATGCTGAATTTCCCTCCTCTATGAAAGTTACTGATTACTTTTTATTGTAGTTGTTGGCTGCTGACTTTTACAAACTTTATTTCTGTATATGCAACCTTTTTCTATTATGGTTAAATTTCTATTTACTAACCTTTCCAATAAAGAAAGACTCCCTTCTTGCTGCATGAGAAGATGCCATTTTACATTCAACATGTTTCAGAAAAGACAAGAGGGGTTATTATAGTGTTGCCTGATTTTTCATTTCTAAAAGAAAGGTTACTCTGACTGCAAGTAGTTATTGTTCTGTGTGTGAAAATGTAACAGTTCACATGCTACCATATGTAATGCTACCACATGCATGCTACCAGTCCTATGAACTTTGAGTCCTTCTTTCAGAGTCAAGTTGTACCACTGAAAGAAAATGAAAGTAATTCTGAATACTATGTATTTTTAATATATAATTTTTTTCCATAAAGCAAGAATGTCTCTTTCTGTGATTTCTTGTTTTAAAATCTCTGACTGGTTTTCATAATTATGTTTAAAGACATCTGAATAGAAAAAAGAGAAGAAATACTTCTGAATGTATGTAGTTTTAATATATATATATGTATATAATCTCCACATTAGAAGGAAAATTGAAGAAATTAATGTTCACAGTCTGATATGAAATGTAATAATTTTATCTTTCTGTCTATCTGTCTATCTTATTATTTCTTTTAACTGCCATTGCATATTATCTTGATTTTTTTTTAAATAAGCATTGGGCCCAGTTCCACGATCATTACTAAGGCATTACTCAAAGAAACTTCCCGTTAACAAAAAAAATAAAAAAATATTTTATTGCATTCAGACCAAAGACTTTACTTCACTGGTTGTGATTCCCATTAAAAATAAACTTGATATCCCAAACTCTGATCATTACATTTTGTTAAAACTTTCTGAAATAAAATACTCATTTAAATCTATATGAGAATTCTTACTAATAAAGCAGAAGAATGATGTCTTACATACAGCAACTTTGCCCTCTATTACAACCTAGTCATTGTACCTCTGTGATGAAATATAGCTATGATTTAACAGAGTAAGGGAATACTTTCTACCATTTTAATGAAAACAGCAGTGAAAATTGTGAAAAACAAACCTTGGTTTGGGCAGAGTATACAATTATCTTTTTAGTAATAAAGAAATCTTAGCATTGCCAATGAGCATAAGAGATCAATCGGATACTAGTTTTATAATTTTATCTGTGTGAAGTTACTTGCATCAGCTGTGTGTCTTCCTCTCCCTGAACTTAGATGCCCATTCAATACTGACTCACAGGGAAAATCAGCACTCACTGAACGATGACCACTGCCAGGAACACTTGCATAGAAATTTCACAGGAAATATATCTCTTAGATGACAGTTATCAGTTTCAGTGACCTGTTGAGATCACAAGCCAAAGTAATGTATGACAGAGTATTGCTGCACTCTCAAATGTACTTTTGTAAGGTCTGTTTTTTTCTGAGACTTAGAGTTTTGTCTTTTTTATTATTATTTATTTAACATACCCCATCCCCCCATCTGTCCTTCTTTTATTCTTCAGTTAACTGGAAGATTTACTTAAACAAGTCCTGAAGATCCAGCTTCCTTTATGAATCTTCTTACCCAACAGCCACCACAGCAGCACCATTACGGTTTACAGCCACTTGGACTTTGCATTGATTCAGCCAAAATTATGTCGACTGTACATTGAAGCAGGAAACTTTTCCTCCTAATGATCTCATTAGACTGTGATGAATAATATCCCCAGGGAGGTCATCAAAGCCATGTCATCAGCATTATTTAAACCTTCTACCCCTCTTAATCATTTTTATTGTAGTATTGTCTACGAACCCAAGCTAAGATTGGAAATCCCATTGTACTGGGTGCATGGTTAAGTGCAGTCCCTGCCCTGAAGACGTAACATCTAATTAGATTAGACAACTGTGACAGCAATGTTCAAAACGTCACAAAGATTTTTAAAGCTTGCCACAGGTTTGCCACCAATACCACCTCAGGCTTGAAATGTAAAAAATGTAAAATAGCTGGACGAGGATTTTCAAAGAAATCTGAGGCTTGCACACAAAATAGGAAATAAGTGCCTGAAATGGGGTAAGTTAGAGTCTAGAAGTTTATATTCATAATTCTCACCCTCTCCCTTTTTGACTTGCACTGCTATTTTTATCTCTAGGAGAAATTTGCTTTCTTGACATGCAGCAAATGATGCTTTATCTAATTCTCTCATTTAGAAAGACTGACATGTTTAAGTAACTATGTAAATAAGACACAAATCTGAGGTGAGCATAAATAATTTTTGCTGTAGTTCTGCCCAAATACAACCTAAATCCTTATACACACACTTACACACAAAAACATCCATATACACTGATGCCTGATGGTATAAGCATTATTAAAGTCACAAAGGATGCTGCAACACTGGCAACATTTTTTAATTGTTTATCTATCTAGGCAGATTTAACCCCTGGCTCACTAGAGATAGGAAGGAACATGCAGTCACCCAGACCTGAAACCTGTAGTTAAATATTAGGTACAGTTGACACTGAGTCATAATACACTCACATACTTTAAGTGTAATTACTTATACCAATCTCAACACTGTGGTACCCAGCTTTCTTACAGAGGGGCATTAGGCATTGTGACTGGTATTTGCCAAGTATGGTTTCTTCTCCACTTTGTTCTTTCCCCAAAAGAGAAATTCTGTGTGCAGTAATATAACATGGTCTAGTAACATTATATAAATGTGAGAAGTGCACTTGCTTTAGGTCTCCAGAGATATAATAGTGTGAAAGCATATGTGAATATGCAAGCATGTCACCTTCCTGCTTGGAAAAATGAGAAAACCTAATTAAAGTTTACACAACTGTGGATTATATATAATTTACCTGCAACTCATAAAATGTACATAGTAGAATTTATCCATCATTTCAATTGTATATCTCTTAATATATCAGTGTATTACTTTCATCATTATAGACCGAGATGTATTTTCTATGTACTCTTATTTTGTGCATTATTACCACCTGACTATATTTAGTATTCAATTTCTCTAAATGGTGAAAGAAGGATTTAGGAAGACCTCGTATGGCACCCATTGATTAAACAGAGTTATTTCCTAGTGGGCTGGGACAGAAGAGAAGAATTAGACTACATGAGCTGTCTATGAGGCAGAAAGCATGTGTGAGCCTTGTAATCAAATGTTTCAGTGATTAAACAGAAAGAAAAGCACTCACCGTGTTCATGCTCCATGGGGACATTAGGCTTCAAACTTTTTCAGGGTTCAGTGAAGTAAATTGTAATGAGAAAGTCATTGGAGAGAAGATCAAAGAATATGTTTTCTGGGGAGACCTAGAATCCATGTTGCCTTTTCTTTCAGGAAAACCTTATTAAGGCTGTTGTTCTTGCACATCCACCTCCATTGCTGAAACATGTAACCTTTAAATGAATTATTAAATAGCCAAAAGCTAAGACAGAATGGCACTATAGCCTGGTGATCATGGAATTCCCCAGTCTGAGGAATATCTAGATCTTATTTAAAGGATCCTATGACTTTTTATATTTATAATAAAAATCCAAGTACTTCAGTAGCTACTCCAAAACAAAAGTTCAGTACAATAAAGTTTAGTAAACTCTAATAACTGAATATGGAGAAAATTGATCAGATACAAAATCATGCCAAAACATCTAAGCAATTTAAGAGAACTGTTTTGATCATTTATTTAGAAGAGAAGGGTTGACTCTGGAAGTGTATTGGGTTTACGTGGCAAAGTTCTGGTAGTGGGATGAGGCTGAAGGGGTGGCCTCTGTGAGGAGAGACCAGGGGCCGCATCAGACACAGCCAATTCCAGCCAGCTCCAAAATGGACCCAACATAGGATCATCAGCCAAGCTGGTGGTGCCTCTGCAAGAAAGGGTAAAACACTGTGCAGCAGCTGTCAGAGAGAGGAGTGAGAAAAATGTGAGAGAAACAACTCTGCAGACACCAAGGTCAGTGAAGAAGGAGGTGGGGGAGGTACTCCAGGTGCCAGAGCAGAGATTCCCCTGTAGCCTGTGGACCATTGGGAAGCAGGTTGTCCCCCTGAAGCCCATGAAGGACCACACTGGAGCACATATCCACACTGAAGCCCATGGAGGTCCCCACACCACAGCAGGTGGGTGTGCCCTGAAGGAAGATGCAGTCCATGTACAGCCCACACTGGAGCAGGCTCCTGGCAGGAGCTGTGGCCCATCAAGAGTAGCTCACACAGGAGCAGGTTTTCTGGCAGGACCTGTGGCCCATGGGGTACTCATGCTGGAGCAGTCTGTTCCTGAAGCACTGTATCCCATGGAAAGGACCCATGCTGGAGCAGTTCATGAAGGACCGTGTCCTGTGGGAGGGATCCCACACTGGAGCAGGGAAACTGATGAAGAATGAGTGACAGAAATGAAGTGTTATGGGCTGACCACAACGTCCATTCCCCATCCCCCTGTGCTACTCAGAGGAAGGAGGCAGAAGAGTCAGGAGTGAAGGAATGAAGTTGAGCCTGGGAAGAACAGAGGGTGGCAGGAAGGTGTTTTTAGTTTTCTCTCTTTTTCTTATCATCCTACTCTATTTTTAATTGGAATAAATTAAATTAATTTCCCGAAGTCCAGTCTGTTTTACCCGTGACCATAATTGGTAAGCCATCTCCCTGTCCTTATCTCAACCTGTGAGTATTTTCATCTTATTTTCTCCCCTCTTTCCTATGGAGGAGGGGAATGAGAGAGGAGGTGGGTGGGGTTCTGGCAGCCAGCCCAGGTCAACCCATCACAGGAAGAAAATCTTTCAAGGATGCATGGAATGGAAAGTGAGAAAGATCAAGAAAGACATGAGACAGTGTACTCAACTTGGAAAAAAAATCAGGAATAAATTCTTAGGTATGAAGCAATTTCAATTATCAGATTGGAATCAGTCCTTTAACCAGAGTGCTAAATAAGAATGATTAATGGCAAAAGTTATATTACAACGTATTTTTTTCTGAATTTGTCATAAATAAGACTTCTTTAAAAAAAAAAAGAATAAAAATACAAATTGCAAATAAAATGTAATAAAGTATAAAAAATCTGTGGCTGCATATATGAAAACCCACTAATTTGTGTCTCAATTGTATCCCAATTTAGCCTGAAACTCACAAAATAAGTTTGCTATCTGAAAAAGAATAAATGCCATCATTGTAAAGAGTCATAATAGCTAGTTCTTCAGACTTTTCTTATTGTGACTTCTGGATTTTTAAATAGTGATGAATATATGCAAAGTACTTGAGCTTTTTTAAAGTTAGCATCAAAATAAACAATTCAGAAACCACAGGAAATGCCTTGGGTTGTTTCAGGTATTTCTTCTCTTTTCCATATTGAAGGCATGAATCTATATGAAACAACATGAAAGACAGAGCGAAAATAGTTAATGGAATGACTCATGGCTTAAGCCCATGATTCTACATATACACAAGCACATTTGGAATAAGAATGTATTCTAAGTAAGAAGCTGCAGATTAAAACATTCATAGCCAGCATTTTATAAACTTGTTAAATAAACTTAAACTTTGAATCATTAAATTCTGAGTAAGTGCTCACATTTAGAAATATTTCTCATTATTTTAGCTTTAAATTTGTGATTTACTGCAAAATACTATTTAATTAGCAAAGTTAAACAAATGCTAAAACAGTACTATTTGAAATATTGAATTTTTTCAGGGTCATTTAACACATGAAAATGGAAGGGAAAGCACTTGAAAAAGCAGCCACCAAAATATGTTTTTATGATAGAGGCAAGATCCTTTACTAACTATGATTTGGGCAAAATCCTTTACTAACATTACCAAAACTAGGTAGTCTAAGAAAATAGTTTCTGATTTTCACATATGTCAATGGAAGAAATAATCTTGTCACCTGCAGGAGCACTGCAATTGGATATACTGTTTTTCTTTGTGAAAAATGGCTTTCTATGGAGCAACAGACACAGGGTACTTCAGGATTAGATTATTATGTTTTCCAGTGACTCAATACAAATTTCAAGGAATGGAAAAATGCCTGCTTTGGTAGCTTGGTTCAGCTACTGGATATTATACAGCATGTAACATCCTTTTCCCAAGAAGCAAAACACTAAAAAAAAGGTTTCTTCTTTATAGCAAGTCCACTGAAAATGTAGTTCTGCTATAGTTGACTTAAAATACGAGCATCACAATAACAAAAATATTTTTGCAAATCAATAAACTCAAACACTCTCTAAATTAGAAGAATAAACTGCTTAATCTTGTCTAGAATATCCTTGATGTTGTATAATGGGTCACATCAACCTCTATAAGTTATTATTACGTGATGTTTTGTCATCAGCCAATGAGATAAATGCATGGCAATAAATAAGATGATAAAATGATACATATATGATGGTGTCTCACACATGATAGCTTCAGAAATTAAAGAAAATACTGCTTTCCATTGAATTAAGATGAGATTATGCTTTCTTGGGAACTGACACTTATTTAAATTAGAACCATATACATTGATGCAACTATCATACAACTTACTTTCATTAATATGCAAGGTATACTAGAGATACAGTTTTAAATGTTTTTCAACCATAATTATTAGTATATTCAAGGACACAAACATAGGTGTGTCATGGGCCTGTGCACATTCTTTGCTAGCAGTTACTGTATAGCAATGTACTTTTCAGTGAAAAGTGGGGCTGAAGCTTTCAAGATGACAGTTCATTAAACCAGAAAAACATTAGGTCTTACAAACTTGTCACAAAGTTGCAATATTTTCTTTTCTATCTTGCTTATAACCCAAATACAATTTCTAGCAATAGAACAGTGATGGGTTTTGATTCTACAGTGTAGTACAAATTTAACTAAGTGATGCACATTCTAAATAAAGAAAATGGTTTAGTCTCCTAACATTGCGAATGAGAAAATTCAATCACAGGAACAATGAAACATAGCTATTTTACTTATTTATTTATTTTGCTCTTGATCTCCAAAGTTTTATTTTATTAACCTGCCTGATATTTCACAACTATTCTGCCAGCCTGTAGATAACTTAAACAAGAACTGAACATATATTGATGACAGATAAAAATGTCATTGTTCACTTTACTTTATCCCATCCATAGAGATTATTTTATTGCAATTATATTAAATTCCAGGCCAACTGCAATTCATGCTGTGGTCTAGTGAATGCCATCTCTGATTCTGAAGATGAGTCACACTTAAAATAGTTATGCAACTAGCCTGTATAAAATTCAGCTAGCATACAATAATTTATTATAGCCATAATCAATTAATTAAAAATAACAGTTAATGAAGTTTATTTAAGTCTTTCCAAATTATCTGTGGAGATATCTCAGTTTGTTCAGACAAAATAGCAGGGCTTTGTATTCATCTATTTCTTCATGGTAAGTACAGCTACCACTGTTTTCCCTTCATGGAGTGACAAACTATCACAGTCTTCATCTTCTTAGGTCAGTAGGACTTTGTAATGGGTTTAACATCTAGGATTTTTGGGAAAAAAAACCAAAACATGATGATACCATTACTGTGCAGGGGTGCCTACAGCATACCAGTGTGTACCAGTGAAGAAAAACTAAAAGGCTGTAGTCTGAATACAAACAGTTTTACAATACTTGAAAATAAACTCACAAGAATATGCATCTACATACATGTGTACTAACAGCATATGCTTGGAAACAGTAAGACTTAGCAACATTAAAATGATAAGCAACAAACATACTATTCTGGTGATCCCTAATGAGGGTAGGCAATAATATTTCATCTTAGCATTCTTTTTAATCAACTATTTACCCTTACTGCAGTAACTTAAGAAACAGCAGTTAGGAAAAATCCTACATTGGCCCACATATAGTGTTAAATCTTTGCTTAAAAATACATGCATTATTTGTAGCGTCTGCTCAGACTGAATATGTTAGTTGAATTTTTTTTTGTTCGTTTTTCTTAGCAAGCAGCTTGATGTCATATTTTCATGAGACTGTCAGTGCATAGTGGCTTTGTAAGTTTGAAGCTTGATATTTCTCATTAGTTTTCCCTAATGCTCAGAAGAAGCAAAAGATATTCCTTCTATTCCTTCCTTTCTATTCCTTCCCTTCTCACCCTTAGCCTGTCAAGGTCCCACTGAACAGCAGCACAACCCTCTGATGTATCCGTCACTCCTCCCAGCTTTGTATCATCTGTGAACTTGCCCATCAAACAGGTCATTAATGAAGATACTGAACAGTGTTGGCACCAGTATTGAACCCTGTGGTATACAATTTCTGACTGGCCTCAAACTGGACTTAATGGTGCTCATCACAATCATTTAAGTCTGGAAGTCCAGCCAGTTTTCAATCCGCTTCACTGTCTGCTTATCTAATCTATACTTCATCAGGTTTTCTATAAGGATGTTTTAGGAGACTGTGTTGGAAGCCTCACTAAAATTAAAATAAGTAATATTCATTGCTTTCCACTCAACCACCGTAAGCAGTCATTTCATCACATGTTTTTTCACTGTTTCTAATTATGGCTCACTCTACTATCCTGAACAAGTCATGTATGTGATGGATTTTGCATTTTCTTACTTTTTTTTGACTGTCTACACCTTTATCATCATGTTCTTTAGTCTAAGCCTGATTCTCAGTACTTATCATTCCTAATTGTTGTTTATTTTGAAATACTTTTCTAAAATCACTTCCAAACTATTTTTTTTTTTAATATGGAATGACTTCTTCAGTCTCTTCACTAATGTGTCTTCCTATTTAATTTGTTTATTTATAAACAGTGTCCCGGAAGACAAGCCACAGAAAAACTCCTCCCATTCTGCAAGAGGAAATACCAAGGTTCAAAAGTTTCAGCCTCTCCACTAATAATTGAATGCAGAAGATCTTCTCCATCCTGAAATATACAGAATAAAACCAGACTAACCCTTCTTTTAAGATGTAAAGCCCATATTTTAAATAACCTTTATATAAAACTGACAACAATATGGCATTTAAAAACTCTAAAGATTGTTTCATACAAAGCAAAAAGAACAGCGCCAGCTAGTGCTAAATTATCATAATAAAAGATATTTTCAAGACTAGTTATATAAACATCATCATCTTTTTAGATAGTTATGAATTATCTTTCCTTTGTCTTCACAAAAATAACTGCTTCCTTCTTTCTTACTATGTTTTTCCTTGTTTTTACAGATTAGTGGTTAAAAACAAGTTGCTAGAGCTACAAGTATTTAATTAGCATAACAAAAAAGTACTTCTATCCTTCTGGGATCTCCTTTTGACTCAAATACATTTAGAGATGATGAGGGGTACCTTTCATAGGCCCCTATTGGGAAGTTATGTGCTCAAGTCACGTTTACATTAAAAAGATTTGTTTGTGAAGCTCCCTGTACACCGTTTGGAAGACCTGCTTCTTGGAATATCAATTTATATCTTATTTGATAGATGTGAAGTCTGGTAGGAATAATGGAGTGAATTTTGTTGCTTGCTTGTCCTTCAGTTCAAAATTAGCATTTTGCAAGTTATTTAACCTAGACTCATAGACATATAGGAACTGAAACTACATAGGCTTTCAAATACCTTTACTAAAATATCATATTTAGAAATCCCTGATCGCACTGGTGGTTTGGGTTTTTTTTATTACTATGAAAAATAACTTTTTTTTCCCTTACTTTTAGCAGACTCTGTTATGCAAAGAGGAAAAATAAAGAGGCATTTAAGATGGAAAAATAGTGACATTTAAGATCAGCTTTAATGGTCAAATATGCGGTTTATGTACCTGTACTTCATAAAAGTAAGTCTAACAGATTCTTAACCCAGAAAACCAATAATCTTCTATTCATAGTCAAATTGTGAAAAACTACAGTGTGTCAATTTAGCCTCTAACTTGGTGGCTCTTCTCAACATTTTAGGTAAAATCATTTTGCTGCCCTGTCACTCTCCGGTTGTCTTCTTTCTCTGATATTTTTCCGTTTTGTTCATGTCCCCTTCAGTAACCCAAAATCATATTGACAATTAATGAAAAAACGTACTCAAGAAAGTGATTAGGGTGACTAACTTATTTAAAACAAGTACTCATTAAGATGAAAAAGAACAGCTACTTCATCTTACTTCTTTGTTTTTCCCAAATAATATCTGTATTGATTAAGAAATTACTTTGAAAATGTAGTTCTTTTAGGAGGGAAAAAAAAAGGAAGAAGAAATGACAACAACAAAAATCCAAACCTGGACTGAAATATTTAGTACAAGTAAGTCCATAATAACTTGCAAGGAACTCAGATGAAGGATTGCTTACTGCACGAGGGAAATGTCTGGAGAAGGTGGTGGGAGTTTCATCAATTTGCATAGGACTGAAATACTAGTTATAGTTGCAGCATCTGTGTTAATATTTTTAACTTATTTTTCTAATTTATTATTTCAGCCAAAAGTTCCTTTATTTCAGATAGTAAGGTAAAGTAAGGAAAAAAAATATTCATGGGAGAAATTAGATTCTAATATTTTTGCAACCCTTTGTTTTGATGGTTCGGCTGTTCTTGTGAATGCTCTTTACTGAACCTGCAAAAAACCAACCTTAATTTGCTCACTTCATAAATATTCGAATAATCACAGTGGGCAGCTGATCAGTAAGACTTAACTAGAGCTTAAGAATTCTTGTGCCACACATTTGAGTTCCTTTCCATTTCTAGTGCTGAACAGAAACACAAGGCATGCATCATCCATAGAAAACAACATGACAGGAGCCCACTGAAAGCAAAAAAACACTGGAGAGCTTCGCTGGAATTACTTCATCAAGCTCTTTGAAGGTAAAGTATGGCTCTGGGACCCTGTCTTTCCTGTGCTTTTGGTGACCGCTCAGTAGTTTGATAGAGAAAAAAAAGCACAAAAATTCAGAGCGTGGGAGAAAAAAAAGTAAATGGATTGGGATGCAAAGTCTTCTGAAAGCAGGAGCGTAGGAGCTAGGACTGAATGAGAAAGAGGGCTGTAACTGCATGGAAAAGAAACTGCAACAGAAGGAAAGAAAAGTTGGAATTGGTTGGACATCGAGACTGTGACTAGTAAATGTGATAGAAGCAGTTGAAAAGGGAGAGATACAGGCAGAAGGCTGGGGTGGGAGAAGGAGACAGACTGCAGTGAGAATCCTCTAAACAGAGAATGGGCTGGATTGGCAATAAGTCAAAGAATCTGGATGACCACCACAGGATAAAGATGTGACACAAAACTTCAGATAAATGGGCGCAAGAGTGTGCTCACAAAGGCATACTGATTGCAGATTATGGAAATGAAAACATTTTTCCCTGATGTTTACAAGTATTTGTAGCATGTACTGGCACAGCATGTGGTGTGAAAAGTGTGAGGTAAAATGTAAAGCAAACTGAGAGAAAGACTTTGTCACATTCTTCAGTCCTCCCATTCTCTGGAGCTAAGAAGCAAAACTTGCAATACTTTGAGATGTTATCATTTAAGCATGAGTTTAACATGGTCTTGGAGAAAAAAACCCCAATGATGTTACATTTATAAAGCTACCATATAGCAGGTAAGCAGTTCTCTTGTTTTGCCTTTGTTATATTATTGATAGTTCGAAGAATTAGAATTACATGTATTAATATGTCACAGTTATCAATATATCACTCACTTCATTTATTATTATTATCTTATAATAAATTCCATGATCATTTAAGAATGTATAATCTCTATCTCATCAAATAATGCATTCTAGATTACCTTCTACATTATATTTAATTTTTAAAAAGTTATTATTTTGCAAGATATTTTTGTAGGACATGGTCTGCTCCAATTCTTTGGTTAATTGCCACTCTGTGCTCTAAACTATTTTAGTGACTTTCATTTAAGAAGCTCTAGCCTCTCCATTCTCTGTGGTAGGCCTTTCCCATTTAGCACTGGAAAAGGCTTCAGGCTAAAGCCATGCCTGTTCTTTATCCCATTAATTTTATTCTAGTTTAGCTGTGATTTGAAATATTAAGACATTATTTCCCTTCTCTCATTTCTTGGGAAAAGTGTAACATTACACAGCAGTAGAAGCTGAACCCAAATATTTCAGCTCTTCCAAAATGACAACAGCAGCGGGTTCTGTGATGGGGACGAAAGGATAGCAAGGCTGGATGAGATTGTCCACTCATGGTCACAAAAGTTATATTAATAAAAAAAAGAAGATTGCGCCCTGAGTTTTTACAAAGGTACATAATCATCCATGCTGTTTAATGATTTTTCTGTTTCCTGGAAGGATTTTGGTCTGTACCAGCTTGCACTGATGCAGACAATCCCTGGTTGTTATTGGAGTCCCAGGTTATCAGACATAATCTGATCCAAGGACCAGCCCAGCAGACAATATTTGCAAGGCACTCTGTTTTGGAGGGGAAGAGAATTTAGCCGCATGGACATAAGCCAAATTGTGCCATTTTCCCTCAAAATCAGTGAATGTGGCTTGGCCTTGTTCTATTCAGTATGTGGGGCTAAGCCCAGACTTAGCCATATTGGACATGTAATGTGTGTATATACACACACATCTGCATAGACACATAATATTTTCTCTAACAGTGCAAGGTGAGTTAGGGTAAAGTCAGGAAATGACATATTTCTTAGTTTACATTCTGACAGAGTCAGGGGACTGAAGCATTAATCAGTATGCATAAGACTCAAGTTACAACAAAGAAACATATTTGGCATTTTTAAAATTTCAGTATTTGATCCTTGCAACCTAGCCAACATTTTCAAAGGTGCCAGGTTTTCTCCTAAGGAACATATAGATCTAAATTTTTGAAAGTTTCAATGTCTGCACTGTCAGAAATCATTAAGTCCTTAAATACTCAAGAGATAAGAGTTGATGCTTGAGATTTTAGAGGCAAGAAGTGTATTGGGTTTGCATAGCAATGTTTTGGTAGCAGGAGGTACAGGGGTGGCTTCTGTGAGAAGCTGCTAGAAGCTTCCCCTATGTCCAACAGAGTCAATGCCAGCCGGCTCCAAGACGAACCCGCCGCTGGCCAACGCTGAGCCAATCAGTGATGGTGGTAGTGCCTCCGGGATAACAGAGTTAAGAAGGGGGAAAAAACTGCTGTGCAACAGTGGCCAGAAGAGAGGAGTGAGAATATGTGCAAGGAACAACTCTGCAGACACCAAGGTCAGTGAAGAAGGAGGGGGAGGAGGTGCTCCAGGTGCCAGAGCAGAGATTCCCCTGCAGCCCATGGTGAAGACCATGGTGAGGCAGGCTGTCCCCCTGAAGCCCATGGAGGTCCACAGTGGAGCAGATATCCACCTGCAGCCTATGGAAGATCCCACTTCAGAGCAGTGGATGCCTGAAGGAGGCTGTGACCTCATGGGGAGCCCGCGCTGGAGCAGGCTCCTGGCAGGACCTGCGGACCTGCAGAGAGAGGAGCCCACACAGGAGCAGGTTTGCTGGCAGGACTTGTGACCCAACAGGGGACCCACACTGGAGCAGTCTGTTGCTGCTGTCCCTGTGGAAGGGACCCATGCTGGAGCAGTTCGTGAATAATTGCAGCCTGTGGGGACTCACGTTGGAGAAGTTTATGGAGGAGTGTCTCCTGTGGGAGAGATCCCACACTGGAGCAAGGGGAGAGTGTGAGGAGTCCTCCCCCTGAGGAGGAAGGAGCGGCAGAAACAACATATGATGAACTGACTGCAACCCCCATTCCTCATCGCCCTGTGGTGCTGGAGGGGAGTAGGTAGAGAACTTGGGAGTAAAGCTAAACCCAGGAAGAAGGGAGGGGTGGGGGAAGGTGTTTTAAAATTTAGTTTTTATTTTTTCTCATTACCTTACTCTGATTTAATTGATAATAAATTAAACTAATTTCCCCAAGTCGAGTCTGTTTTGCCTGTGACAGTAATTGGTGAATGATCTCTCCCAGTCCTCATCTTGACCCACGAGCCTTTTGTTGTATTTTCTCTCCCCTGTCCAGCTGAGAAGGAGGAGTGATAGAGCATGGCATCCAGCCACAGTCAACCCACCACAAGAAGAAAAAAAAATTTTAGAACTATCTTCTCTGTTCTTGAAAAGAGATAAACATAGTAGCGAACCAGAGTGTGAGAGCTGCTGGCTGATTTTCTCTTCTCAAGCTCTTTTTTTTTTTTCTATATTAGTGTATTACAGCCTCTAGGTAGAATTAAAGTGGTAGTTGCATATTATTTTGGGGGACACTTTTTGTCCTGTTAAAGTCTACCTCTTTCTGTTTATTACTCATTTTAGCTAGATGCTATGTTGTATTAGTGTATTACTTATGATTCTTTCACTTAACAACTACACCTGTAAGAACTTAAATAAATCATTAAAAGCCATTATTTTTCAAAGATTTTTGTCCATCTAAATTAGCTACTAAGGAAGTTCTTGCTGTCCAAGATGTTGAAATTTTTAGTCTGTTTTGGTTAACTCCTAGAAAATAACAGTTAAAACTAAAAGGAAATTAAACCAGAAAGAGAGAAGTTGTCATCATTATTCCTGAAGTGTATATGGTGGTCTATATGGTGCTCTGCTTATATGCAGAATGGCACTTCTTTTGTGCTATTGATAACACAGATACAGAATCATAGAATCACAGAGTGGTTTAGGTTGGAAGAGACCTTTAAAGATCAGCTAGTCCAACTCCCCTGCCATGGGCAGGGACATCTTTCACTAGACGGACATAAGCCAACCTCACTGTCAACTTTTTATTCACATATAGATGAAAACTTTTTTTTCCCCTGTCAACAAGTTATTCTATAACATCTACTTCAGAACTCCTAGCATTATCTTGTCAGAGTAAACGGACCACTGTTTTGCCTTTTATGCTTTATAAATCTGAACATTTAAATTACAAATTTTGTAATTAAAATGTTTTTCTTCCATTTCCTTATTATTTGGTACAGTTAAGTCCTATATGTGATGTTTCAAATAAAACTTATGGATAGATAAACCATTTTAGATAAGTGGGCTAAATATTTTCTTTGGGAACTTATGAAAAGAAATCTACAAGCTTCAAGTGAAATCTTTTGATCAACCTCTCATCTTCACACTTTCCAAAAAAGAGAAAGAGAGAGATGTAAAACTGAGGAGCAAATGATTTAGCAAGGGGAAAAAATTATTCTAGAGAAAGATCCCTAAGCAATCCATCAAAGAAGTTCTTTTATACCCCTCTTAGTTTTTTAAGCACAAAGCATAAGATCTGGTTTGTTTGTTAGGCAACCCTTCAGCTATGACCCTACCTGCCACGATCCTCTCCACCATCTTTTTGCTTCATTCATCTTGATTTTGAGCTCATTTTCTTTGCAGGCTGCTAATGACCAACTTGTATGGTTGTTTATTACGTTATTGTCAGTTATGTTACTGAGACTGTGCTACACCAGGATATTGCAATCAAGGACCTGTGGTTCAAGGCATACTGTCAGTGTCATGAGCTCACTTTCCTGCAGCCTGTTGTTTCCAGACATATTTCGTTTCCTCTTAGACTTGAACACACCTGTTTGATACTGTTCCTAAGCCTAACCCATGGAAAAGATCAATATTCAGACTGTCTCATGGAGGCAATGGTGCTCGTCATTGACCCATGAGACACCTTGTGAGCCTTGATATCTCCAGGTTTCACCATCATGTCTGCTGACACCCTGCTTGCCTATTAAATATGATAAGGTAAGACATATATGTCGCAGAAGATGTATATCAAACTGCTGTATGCATATAAGTCAGTTCAGACATGTAGAAAATCAGCCTCCAAACTAAACCTCTGGTCAAGCTTTCAGACACATTATAAAGTCTAATACAGAAGCTTTTGCCCTATGAAAGGCAAGCAGTTTTCCTCCTCTTCTACTTGTATAGAGACCCAAATTATTTAACTGTCAAATTCAGCTAAAATCTTTAGAAAAGGTCTGTAAATGTGATCTTTCCCTTCCCATAAAATGTCACAAAACCTTTTCTAGACATCACCATTCATTTATACAATATTTTCCTTTTCTTTGCATGATTCTGCCAAAAGTTCAGATAAGGGAATTCCCGATCTTCCAGTAGTCAGATTTGTGAGCAACAGTCATCATGCTTTTTTTACAAATTTTGCTATACTGTAATTTCTTGGCCAGTTACTCAGTTACATCCAAATAAAGTAACTGAATTCCAGTTATATTATGACATCTCATTTCCTTATGACATCTCATACCTTAAACAGGGAAGAAATGTAAATTTTCAAGAAAGCTCTGTTACACCTGTTACAGCATGATTATAGCACTTTGGACATCAGAGGCAGAAAAAGACCTCTGTGTTCATCCATTATCAATAAAAAATTGATCACCACATTATATGCTCATTTGTAACACATACAGCACTGGAAGGAACATCCCATGAGTACAGAGCCTCAGGCTCTGCCACTGCCCTCTACCTTTCCCTGAGCACATTAAGTGCCATGTTTTTCCTTTCATTGCTCTCCTTTTATCTACTCTTCTAAACCTCTTTGTTCCTCTGTTTGGTTTTCATCTACTCTGAGCTGCTGCTATGGTACTGAATGCTGATGAGACAATAAAGTATTCTAACACAGAAGGTTATTTTTCAGCTGTATTTCTTAGCAAAACACAGCCATCCTGTATTTATATGGGGAATCTCAGCATCCAGGTACCATATTAAAGGCAATTAACTCAGCTGCTTGCAAGTACCCTGGATGGGTGAGGGATTGCAGGCATGGGTCAACACTGCAATGTGGATAGAGACTGATAATACAACACCCTTTCAACTTGTGTTGCTGATTCTCACCATCTCCCTGCCTTTCTAGTGTCCTGCTGGTGCTGTGCTTCTGATGTTTCAGTCCTAGCTCTGTCACTGTCACTGTGCAGGAACATTCCCAGTCCCATCCCTCCTCTGCTGGCTCCTCAGGTCAGTCTGTCGGCATTTCTGATTCCTTCCTCAACCTGACTGTGCCAGTTACCACTTTCAACAACAGTTTATGTACAGTTACATTAGCTCTGCTTTTTTGTTTTGTTTTGTTTTTGAGAACTGGAAGGAACAAAATTAAAAACCCAGGACTGAAGTGACTCTTCAAGGTCATTGAGTCCACTTCCCCCCACTTAAGGGCACTTGTAGACTATACAGTAAGTGCAGAAGTGGTCATGTGAATGCTCACATTTATACTATGATGGCATAGTACAAAATAACTGTTAACAGTCAGCAAAATAATAAAACATTTAATCAGAGAAAACAATAATGCATTTTTCCAAAGAAAGCAAAAATCTCAGGAAATAAAGCTTTCAGAGGAAATAATACAGAGTTTTTAAACTCACTCTCTATTTTTCTCCTTAATAGGAGAATAATAAGGCAGAAGGATTGAATTTGAACAAATAATATAACATACACATCACATATCATGCATATCACTATTAGCAAGGAAAAGAAAAAAAGTCAGATTTCTTTCACAAGATTCATAAGAATTTGGCTTGAAAGGACCCAAAATAACTCAGGAAAGATTTTTAATTTTTGTTTGGCACCTCTGCTCCAGGATGGCAAATCAAGAATATATAGATGCTGCATTGCTATATAGTATTTTAGCCCCACTAAATTGCATTTGAAGCCTTTGAAAACAAAAGCTATTTTTTATTTTTCTTAGTTCCTTAATAATTTCCTCTGTAACTGATATAGATAAAAAGCTGGGTTTTTTTTTCCAAAGACAGTGTAGAACTCTTGTTTACCTTTTCCACTTTATAATCACTCATAGTGATCCATCTTCTAGAACAAACAAAAACAAGATACATTGAGCAATTTTTCTCATCACTGCAACTCTTGGCAGAATATAGATTAAAAAAATTCAATTCAAAGAAGGTGAAGTGGGGCTGATCAATTGGTGGAAGCAACTTGACGAAATGGGAAAGCTGAAGCTTTTTCAAACTGCATACTATGCCATCACAATACTGCTGATATGCTATGCAGGTCCTGGTTTTCTCTGCACAACTGAAAGTTATTATTTCTTGTAAGAGATACAAACTATCGAGACTATCAGATCTGCTGGTGCTGCTATAATATCAGACAAACACATGGATTTAATATATATATATATATATGCATATATGGCTAGTAGCTGAAGATATTCTAAGGTTATTCTTCCATTTATTACCAAAATACGGAGCTCCTAGTTGTAGACCAGACAAATTTATGGAAAAGTCCACAGAATTTAACAAGGGTGAAGCAGTATGAATTTACTGAAATACCATTTCCCTTATGTAGAGGATTGTATTCTTTCAAAAATTCTGCGCGTGTAATTCTTTAGTATAAAAATTTATGGAGTGTTAAGTCTCGGGAGAGATTTGTGCTCTCTGCTAAGCTTTACAGAAATTTCCCATAAATATAAGCTGCCTCTAAAGGCATGTGTAGAGCAATTGCAGCAGTGATGTTTTTTCCAGGAAGGGTGTTACCACTGTCTTCTTAGGTTGCATCTGTTCACCTTTAGCTGCAATGCTGTTGTCTAGATATTCCAGGTGCTTGCTGCTTTGGAAGAAGTCTCCTGTCTTGTTAGATATCCTGCAATTAGCATCTGCACCAAACAAAGACTGAGGACTGAAGAGACGCTGTTGTTGGTAAAGAAAAGGCAGTTCTACCACCCTCTTGTTAGGCATTATTTTAATGACATTCTCAGCACCTCCTAAGTTTGATTATTTCAATGGACTACTCCCTAAGAGGATTTTAGGTGAAGATTTCCCAGGTGTTTTATTTTAGACAGGAACAGGAGAGATTTGAGGTCACCTCTGGCCCTGAATCAACCTATAAAAGTAATATAAATATGGATTGACTGAAGAAGATCTAAAGGGGGTGGACGGTTGTTTCAGTTTACCCAGGAAAGATTGGGTTATAGTAGCACTCAGGTCACAGTGAGCCCACACTACCGCCCACAGGTGGCTGCTCTGCTGGGTAAGCATGTCCTGTAACTCCCTCCCACCTGCCATATCCATGCCCCAGCTGCTGCCAGCACCCGTGGATTCACTGGGGAAGCTTTAGAAAATAGAAAATGAATGACATTAGTACTGTTCAGAGGAAAGGATTCTTGATTTGAAAGAATGGATCCAACAGCATTACATTTTCTGTGAATTTCTCTAGAAAACGTTTAAGAATGATAAAGCAGAGAAATGTTTTGCCATTCTATGCATTTAAAGAAGAAAAGTAACATTTTAAGATGTTATTTCTTTGGGAAGTGTTGACATTTGGATTTTAAATACTCTACATGGCTTTTGACAGTTGCCTGTTTAATACATTTTATAACTGTGTTAAGTTGACCTTGGCTGGTTGCCAGATGTGAACCCAGCCACTCTCAAACCCCTCCTCAACAGGAGCTGTGGGGAAATAAGATGGAAAAATCTCGTGGGTCGAGATAAAGACAGGGAGATCACTTACAAATTACCATCATGAGTAAAATAGACTTGACTTGGGGAAAATTAATTTAATTTATTCCCAGTTAAAAGTAGAGTTGGATGGTGACAAATAAAGACAAGTTAAAACAACATGTTCCCCCTGAGCAGCACAGAGGGGATTGGGGGGCCACAGTCAGTCCATAACAGTTCCTCTCAGCCACTTCTTCCTCCTCAGACTTTTTCTCTACTCCAGTGTGCATCCTCTCCATGGGTTGCAGTCCTTCAGGGTAGAGTCCTCCTCTGCTCCAACATGGGAGCTCCCAGGCTGCAGCTTCCTTCAGGAATATCCACCTGCTCCAGTGTGGGGTCCTCCATGGGCTGTAGTGTGGATATCTGCTCCACTGTTGTCTCTTCCACGGGCAGAAGGGGAATCTCTGCTCTGGCACCTGGAGAAACTCATCCTCCTTCTCTAACCTTGATGTTTGCAGGATTGTTTCGCACACTTCCCCCCCTTCACTGCTGTGCAGTGGTTTTTACCATTTCTTAAATACATTCTCCCAGAGACGCCACAAACTCCTCTGACAGGCTCAGCTCTGTCCTGCAGTGAGTCCGTTTTGGAGCTAGCTGGAACCACCTGTGTGTGGCAAAGGACAGATCCTGGCTTCTGCTCACAGAGGCCACCCCTGCAGCTCCCACCATTACCAAAACCTTGCCATCTACATCAAATACAAGAAGTTATAAGATAAATGATATTTATTGCAAATATAATTATATAGAGTCGCACATACACTGTTCCCAAACACACCGTGACTTCTAACCTTCTCATCGACTTGCTTAACACTGATGAGCTGAACACATTCAAACATTTAAGAACAGAGACAATTTCAGGGACTGAACAGGTAATTGTGATACTTCCGGTAGGCGTAATTTTTAAGCAATTATTTTGCATTTTCCCTGCATTTTGATGTTAATATAAAAGGAAACCTGTTAAAATCTACAATGCATGAAAAAAGAGTAGTCTAGCACAAACATCTTTTAAAAGTCAATATGTTTAATCAGTTAAAAGTTAGTGCAGACCTAATGTCAAGATGTTTGTGTCTTTCTTTTTTTAGTATTACATCTAGATATGGAGCTGAAATGAACTGCACTAAAGTGCAAGGAGCTGAATTGTGTGCTCATCAAAAATATAGAGAGATGATTGCAGCACTGATTGTCATAGCAACTGGAGCATAACAGACATGAAATATTTTTACATTATTCTGAGGCATAGGGTCTGTACTTATCAACTCACTGACACAGTATGAAGCAAGCACTCACACTTAGCAGGGCTACCAGCCAGTGTAGCAGTGGGGAATGAAAGGTGACAGGAAATTATTGAGGACCTAATTGGAATAGACAAAAGTCCTGTGATGTACATTATATTCAGGCTATTAGAAACACAGAATATTAGAAACTCCATTCCATATCAGAATATCGGGATGTAGAGAAAAAACTAGAAATAATGCCTGACTGAGCATTCGTATCAGGCCGCCAGTGTGAGAGAACGTGTTGTCTCCGTGGTCTGGGGAATGGATGAAGGACAATTGACTCAAAGCCTGCCAGTGCACATGGGTCTGGAAATCTTCCTGCAGTAACCCCACACACCACTTTTCTCAGTCTGGTCCTTTGCCTTTGCAGGTGAGTTCACCTGTCTATGAGTGTAAGCAGCAGCAGAAGCGAGTAATAGATGAAAGGAGAGTTGCATATGGGAGGACAGGACCATGAACAAGTCTTATGAGGAGCACCTGAGGGAACTGGTGTTGTTTAGCCTGGAGAAAAGGAGGCTGAAGGGAGACCTTATGGCTCTCTACAACTACCTGAAAGGAGGTTGTAGTGAGGTGGGTGTTGGTCTCTTTTCCCAAGTAACAAGCGACAGGATGAGAGGAAACAGCCTCAAGTTGCACCAGGGGAGGTTTAGATTGGACATTAGGAAAAATTTCTACACCAAAAGGGTTGTGAAGCATTGGAACAGTCTGCCCAAGGAAGTGGTTGAGTTACCGTCCCTGGAGGTATTTAAAAGATGTGTAGATGTGGCACTTAGGGACAAGTGGTGGACTTGGCAGTGTTAGGTTTATGGTTGGACTCAGCGATATTAAAGGTCTTTTCCAAACTAAGTGATGCTATGATTCTATGATTCTCTGACCTGAATAAACTTTTTGCTGTGGATTTTTAAACTGCTTCTCCAACCCTGCTGTTGCACACATGAGCTTTGTCCTAGAGCCCTCTTCTTCTTTAAAAGACCAGAGAACTGTAGGAGCCATCTATAAACTGTGAAAGGAGCTTTTCAAGAAAGGAGACTACTGTGACAGAGCTAATGCTTGTCATATATTATACTATTTGGTTATATAGCTAAGTACCCAAAAATAAGTTAATAGAATTATATTTGGGCCCTTATATAAGTTTAGCCCAGTTTTCAAGAATGCTGAGAAATGTCCCTTCTCTGAGGAATCCCATTGCCTTTACTCAAGAACAAGAAAAGAAACATTTCACTTCTGAAAAATGTAAGCTTGTAAGGTGCATTAACATGCAAAAAATGTCTGGAGAACCTGACACTTACAAGCTTCTATCTAAATTTTCAGTGAAGCTATCGTTTGGCCTTAACACAATTAGTTATATCAGTAAAGTGTCAAGAGGAGCTGTACAATAATTTAATTCTGAGTTGTATTAGTTATCAGAATTAAAAATATTATACAGGTAATGTATGGGATTGGATGACAAAAATTTAACATTTGAGAGGTTACCTTGCTTGCCCACATCACATTCATGAAGAAATTTTTAAGGCAGACTCCTTCATCTCCAAAAATTTGCTTTTGTTTCAACTTTCCAGGGGACCAAGCACCAGCAGTTTAGTGTAATAAAAACCTGACCATGTAAAATTTTTGCTGCTGACAGCACAAGAGTCAGGAAAGGAACATAGCTGTTTTACTCCACCATGCCAGAAATCATTGCTCAGCAAGATCTCTTCCATAAATTTATGACAAGATCAGAAGAGCTTAAACAGGTATTAAAATATTAGTGCAGACTACAATATTGCTATTAATAGTAGCAGTCACCTTCCCCAAAGAAAAAAAAATCATTCTGAATAAGAGCCAATTTACATATATGTATTTATATATGTGTATATTAACTGGAGCAGAAACCTGGGACTTCTCCATGTATTAGGTCTCATTCATTTTAGTGATGTGGTGTAAGTATACTGGCAACATTCACAACAGAACTGTCACAGATGGTGTGTTTAAAATAGAACTGGCAAATTCTGTTGTTTCACCTGAGGTGCATTGAAGTGGCACAATACTTTATGGGAAAGCTGGAAATGTTATTCTAGATTAAACTAAGGAAGATTGGATTAACTCCTCAAATGTAATAGTCTCTTTTTTAGCCAGCTGAGGACCTAACTATGAGGTACTGTGTTCAACATCTTTACCAGTCGTATTTTGTATAATAGTGCAAAGAGTACAAAATAGTGTCAACTCATAGATTTCCAAGTTCCGGTATTTTCTGGAGCTGTTTACAAAGGTATGGAGCTGAACCTTGAAAATCTCTCAAAAAAAGAAGTCTCATTGACACTAGTGTGGATATGTTAATAAGGCCAACAAACCCAACGTGTTATATGTTCCCTAAAATAAAATACTGCAGAAACATAAATTAGAATAATGGTACAAATATGTAATTTAGAAAGAAGTACTCATTTTCACATTTTAACATGCCTTGCAAAGTTATTTCATCTGGGATAATGGAGGGGGAGAGAGTCTATCATGTACCTTCTGAGGCAGTATGAGTGTTTTTTGTATTTTAAGTTGAAAGAAAACAAACTTACATTACCTCTAACTTTAATGTGAAGTTATGGCTCAGGGGAGTTGCAAGTAGATGAATTTAAAATTGTGTTTTTGTTTCACGGGGCAGAAAACTAGTTGTGTAGGTACAGCATAAATTTCTGCAAGCTGTTCCTCTAATAGATCTCCATTAGCAAGGGACTACACATGAGAAGTTCGTTCAGTCACAGCCACTGAAAGCTTGATTTTTTTTGTTTTGTTTTGTTCAAAACTGCCATTATACACTACCAGCTGATGTACTGATGATGTAGATAAGTCTCTCTCATAGTCTGAGACTAGGCAGTGGAAGAATAATGGGCTTTCAAGCACAGTTTCAGGCTGATTTAAATCAGTGATAGGATGATAAAGCTTTTATATCCTAACATCAATTGTCTTACCATAAATACAATAAAAAATTACTGATGTATGATAATAAAAAAGAGTCTAGCTTTAGAGTTATAGACACTGCTCAGGTATAAGCTTGTGCAGGTATAGAGTTTCACTGCATGATAGTAACATAGTGAGCAGATAAACCACTATTTCTAGTTACGTAAAAAATTCCTGAAGTAGAAAGTTATTATTATTATTATAGAAAAGTTGGGCAAACTCAGCACATAGTGTTACAGCATCTTCTGATTTAAATATGTAAGAATATTTTAAAATGAAGAAGTCACAGACGCAACTGTCCTTTCTCTGCACTCTCCCTAATCAATTCAGTTACATTGATTACTCTTTCCGCAGTTGTCCTCTCTTGCTATCCACTCTGCTCCCTGCTCCAATCCTGCCAAGCCCCCGATGAGACTCAAAGGTGCAGCTGCTTAACAATGAGTTACACCTGCCTGACCCATGGTCTGTTCCCTCTCACGTCTCCAGCAGGTACCAGGCTCACTCATCATTGCCTGTGGAGAATCTGGACCTGACCCTGGAGGCATTCTGCTCGCTTGACTGTCAGGGCAGTGTGATAGCTTGGAGGCATGGCTCTTGGCAGCTGCTGACAAAACCAGCTGTGGCACCCAGCTGTCCAGTTCCAAAGATATCAACTACAATTCTGCTCAGTGAGTTATTTATATGTCGTATCGCACATTCTTCGATTGCTTTTTCTCCTTTATCATGCACCCTACATTCAATTTTATTCACTTGTCCATACACTAAACATGCATTGATATTCTCGTCATTAGCAGCGTCACATTTTGCAGTCATTCAATGCATCTTTAGATGTTGTATTTTGTCATTTCTCTGTTTAAAAATTTTCTTCATATAATACTACATGTATTTTCTACAGACAGTCTGCTTGTGAGTCAGTTACCTACACAAGTTCCATATTCAGTTGCAGAGCTACAATAATTTGATATCAACATTTTCAGGCTGGCATAACATTTCTTTAGCTTAAAGAATAAATATTATTTGCTTTTCAAAAGAGATCTTTTAGAGTTCTTTTCCTCCTTAAAACAAATAAATAAATCATGCAGTGCTTCTACTAAAAGAAGACATACTAAATATGGGACTATATGTATTGAATAACTAGCTACAAACATAAAGATACCATTTTGCAATGTTATTAAAACTGCTTTGAATTGTTTTCATTCAGTTTCCATACAGGAGAGAAAATATGATATTGTTCTTTTCATTCTGAACGCTAGGAAATTTTGAACATATTGAGGGTTTAGAGATGGTCTGGGTCTCCTTAAACACCTGTGAATCTTCACTAAATATTGGTTTCTCCCTTTTGTGCCATGTGGTATACGTACTTCTCCTTCCAAAGCACTTTTCCGTTCCTGATATCAAGACCGTCTCTGTGACTGTGTTGCTACTGGTGTCAGGTGACTCTCAATCTATAGCTGATCTTATTCAAAGAGGAGCTGAGAACCTCAAAGTCTTTCTAATGCCACTTGCTTCAGGGAAGTCATATTTAAATGTATAAATACAGTTTGAAGATCTGAATTGTAAGCACATAGGAGAGAAATGTTTTGTATAACTCTGCATGCAATTTCTTTTTTGAGTAAAAAAAGACATCTATTTTACCCAAAGACCTTCTTTTTTTTTGCTGTAGCCATAAGTATCTAAAATGTTTTGCTTTTTTTCTTTCATAAAGCAAAGATAAACACTCTCTGAGCTGTTTCCTAAAAAAAAAAAAATAATGGTGGACTGTACTCTCACTAACTGTTTATTGTCTTTAAAAGCCCTACCAGAGCTTTAGGTTCAGCTGTAGTTCAAGCAAACAGCAGGGGGAAATAATACATGAACTATCTTTTTTTGTCTATATTCAATTAAAGATGTCTTGAATAGTCTAGCCATAAGAAATATTTTATGTTGTAAAACAATATCCTTCAAGGTAAAGCTTGAATTTATTAAGAATATAATCGAGTTTTATACCTTTTTCACTATTCAGTCTGTAATCTACAACTCTCAGGCTCTAAGAACAATTCATTATAAATCAACAATACGATAAAAAGCTCTTGAAGGTTATTGGATTTTTTCAGTCAGCTAGTCTATCTTTTAAAGTAAATTCATGTTCATAAAACCTAATATATTTGTTGCAGTCTAGAATGAATTCTTCTGACAGTTATTTTAAGAAGCAAGAGCTAAAGTTAAAGAAGCAAAAATTGTATTTATAAATTAAGATATAATAACAAAATTGCACAAATCAAAGAATAAATAAATGTTTGATAAATTCAGGTTAACACTTTTAGCCTTAATTGTGTATGGATAAATAATAACTATGTAGGGCTTCCCTTTTCTTTATGTTGACATGAGTTTAGATCTCATTTACAAATTAGGCATGATACTGGGGTATATTAACTTTTGTCCAATAATAATGTCTTTAGATTAAGCCAATACTTCAACCATTTCCTTTTCAAAAATGACTTGGCTCCTTGAATTTGGGTTCAATAGAAAGCAAAATAGAAAAATTAATGCTTACCCTTCCATTGAACCTTTTTGGATATTTAGATACCTGACAAAATAACATCTGGACAGAACATGCAATAGAAAATTGTTATCATGAACAATGGTAAGATTGTCTTCAAACTCCTCTTTGTTTGTATATTCCGTCTGATAGTGACCATTGGCAAAAAAAAATTGATTATTCTAAGAGACATGTCCTCTCTGCCACTTGTGGTACTTTGAAAACCCCATTTATCTTTGGCTAAAAAGACAACACTAGCCCCAGAATCTGACAACTGAAGGTCTGAACAGGGCCTTCAAACACTAAAAGGACACAATTTGATCTTACATCAGCTATTCATGCTAGGACAGTAACACAAAATATAGCAATAGCTGGTAAATACTCAGGCAAAAGAAACTGCAAATCAACAGTAATCCACTTTGCCATCTGTGCAACCAGAAACCTCCCATCTAAGAGAACCTTACAGCCAGACTATATCTTCTTGACTAATTGACCAAATTTCCTACTTTTGCCACATCCTCACAGTCTATTTTCTGAGACTTGCTGACAAATCTTTCAACAGGAGCAAGGGAACCCTGACAATATCATCTACTAGGATTGTGAGCAATGCTCAGCTCTCAAAGTTAATTTTAGGTATTCTGAAGACTCACATTTGTGTAGATGCACTGGTTATATTTGACTCATGTTTGAAAGCTAAATTTACTTTAAAGTAAGAGGATGTAATACAGGAATTACAGGATTTGAAGAGCTTGCCTGCTAAGCTATATCTATAATTTTTTTTAATCTTACATTTGATGTGAACATGAGGATGAATATATTGCTTTCCTCCTTTGTCCAACTTTATTAATTGATATATTTAAATAAAATAATGAATATACATTTATTGCATGTATAAATGGACAAAAATCCATTTTCATTCAGGATTCTTACAGAAACCACATTTATGCAGGCGTGGTGTGTATGTATGTGTGTTATCTGAGAATCTCTGCATTCAGTTTTCACTTCTAATTTTTTTAATCTTTGGAAATTTCAAATCAAATTCAGTTTTTTAGAAGAGTAGGGATGTCACAGATATAAATTTCCCACATGTTTTGAGAAAATAGTTGGCTAATGACTGATGGAAAGAGACGCCCCACTGAGAAAATAATTTGTTAGGTACCTGAAAACGGCAAGTTAAACTCGTTACTGGACACTGAGAATTCACCAGGAAGAAATACACCGTACCTGCCAAACTAGCAGAAAAAGGCTCATCATCCTGTAAGATATTAGAGGATTCACAAACAAGACAAAGCAATTGTAAACCAGGCTCATAGATTCTACTACTCATGGAATTACTTCACTTAATTATGTGTGGGAACAAGGGCCATAATTATAGATGTGGGAACTGCATTTCAGAAATTAGTGATTCTGAGCAAGAGTTAAGAGACAGGAAGCTGATCAGAAGGGTGAAAGGTGATACAGTAGTAAAAAAAGACTAATAACATTTTTTGCAGTACAAATAGTGAAGCCATGGTAAGAGTATAAAAAGGCATTTTACCACTATTGGTCAGATGGATTCCTCACTACAATTAGTTACATTTTCAGTATTGGTTAAATTTTTAAAAGGATGTGGAAAATTTTAGAGGCCATTGAAAAATCCATAAAAATAATTTTAGAGCCAGGATAGAACATAAAATAGTGAAAAAATTAAAGAGTTAAATTGCTTTAACTTAATCCAAAACGGAGCGGGGGAAGGGGATGGTGTGCGCGGAAAATCTGGCTTGGTAACAATGTCTAAATGTTTTTCGCAGGGGGGAAGAGTACACTGAATAGTAAAATGGCTTCTCAAAGGAGAAGAACAGGATGTGAAGGGCAGGTCTGAACCCAAATATTCTAGTGTGTAAGGAAGGGTTAATCTCTGGTATTTTGTTTATCTTTGTTGTACCCATGTATTCTTCCATGCTCTATGCAGAACTGGTCCTGCAGAAGCACATAAGTAACAGTTGTATCAGTGTAAAGTTTATTATATATGAGGGTAAGAATCAGTCTGCACAGATAATACCAAAATGTACTCTTTCCCAACTTTCAAACACATGCTTTTTCCAATTAGAATAACAAAATGAAAAAAAAAAACCAAACCAAAACTACAAAATATTCAACTCTAATAATTCTTCCTTTATTTGTACTGTAACCAGCATCCACAGCAGTTATAAGACAGCAAAGTATCCATATCATTCCAGAACTGCTACTACTTAAATTTTGAGACCAAATATTATCTAAGACAGGAAGAAATCTAGTAACCTCAAAGTGAGGATGAGTCTGTGACATGATTTGCTGTGTCAGGGGTAGTCAGAGAGCATGTAACACAGCTGTCCCATTCCCAGGAAGCCAGAAAGGCATTAGAGTGCATAATGACCTCAGAGTAAATGCTGGGTCATTAGTGTCACTTGCCTGTTTCTTACCTCGTATACATGACAGTAAGCTTTTTATAATAAATTTTAGACAACCAAAATAAAAAGGGTTGCTATGCCAGTTCTGCCTATAAGAAACATTGTTGTCAACTGTGTGTTTATGTCCCTTGAAAATGAGTTTTAGAAGAGAAATTTGGATGAAGAGAAATTTCTAAAATTGACATCTGCCTGATAGTGGTCTTAAGGAATATATAAAATAACTTCACGTCCTGCCCAAGGACTACTTTAAATGCTGAATCCATCTATCAGCAGTCACTCATATTACAGCTGATTAAAAATAAAATAAAATAAAATAAATAAAAAATAAATAAAATAATAAAATAAAATAAAATAAAATAAAATAAAATAAAATAAAATAAAATTAAATAAATAAATAAATAAATAAATAAATAAATAAATAAAATAAATAAATAAATAAAATAAAATGCTGGGGTTGCAGTTTTTTCTTTAGGTGACTTTTTCAAATTAAGGCAGAATAATTTCAAGATTAATTGCTTTTTTTCTGCATCTAGTTATAAGTAAGTATCTGAAATATCAAATATCACACATTTTAATGGATTGAGTTTACCAGTATCACCAGAAAGTGAGGACTACAATTTGTGTGAATAATGCTAGGCATATCACAATTATCCTTTCACTTTGGATTATGCTTTTATTAATTCACATATAAAAAAAAAATCTGTCTACAAAACCACTAAAGCAAAACATTCCATTCGTAATGCAATCCTCCACTTCCTACCGTCCCTTTCAGAATTGAGTACAGAGTTGCACAAATGTAACTGAGAGCATAAATTGATCTCAGCTCTGGCTTGTAGTGTCTCATGTAATCTATTTCAGGAAATCTTCATTTCTGTTAAGAACAAAAGACATTGTTAGGTCACAAACGATCAACGGTCTAGAGGTAGCAGTACCAAAATAATGACTATTGGAATGCCTGACTTCTACATCTGGCCTCTTCTGGCCTTCTTTAAGAAAAAAAAAATCTCTATGGAAGAAATGTCACTTCCCTTTCCCTCTCCAAACTCAGGCTGTCATGTGTACTATCAGGACACATCCGTCTCTGCCTTGGAATTCCCAGCCTCAAACTTCCTCCTGAAGATCGTGATTTTACCCCTTCTTTAAATAATAAATATGAAAATTCTTTTCAGACTTTAGTGGATTAGGTTGCCACTACACCACCATCATCCATCTGCAACTCAGCTCAAAAGTAAAAGCATTTACCCATGATGTGGGAGATCTGCAGAGATTCAAGCCCATATCTTCTATGCAACAGTCCGTGTATATAGAATCACTCTGACTGGACCATGAGCCATTTAGCTCTTCCATATAAAACACTGATGGAAAGAACAATATATGCCCAGGGACAGAAGGTTGCTAGTCTGTATGGGAATGCTTCAGAATAGGTTACTGGAACAGTTTTGTTTGATTTTGTTAAATACTTTCAGGAAAAGATATAACTGAAAGCTATGTCTCTGTGGAAGTGCACTAATAGCTTTACCAGCCCCATTTTGATAAAGTTAATAGAAACTGCATTTTCAGTGCATTGATCTGTTGACTGTATTTGAGATACTCTTACCAGCTGAAGCTTTTTAATCTACACAAGATTAGGAACTGGTTCAGCAAGGACTTTAAAAAATAATTTTTCTGGAATTTGAAAGAGTTTAAAGGGTTAAACAACAGAAGGTACTTGAAGTTCTTAGTAACGTGCCATCAACATTTCTTTTGTGTATGCATTTAAAAATATTTCTGTAAACTACATTTAGTATATTTTTTCGACTTTTGTATACTTTGCTTAACACTAATGTTCTATTATGATGATTGTTACTATCATAATGTGCACAAATATGAAAAAATTAAGCACTTTTACAGAACAAGTAAATTTTAATAATAAGATTTTGTCTAAACAGTTTCAGAGATTCACAGAAATTCCAGTCTCTCAGGGAATATCAACCCCAAAAGAGGAATTTTTAGAAAACAAATAGAAGAAGAAAAAGGCAGAGAGAAGAAAGTTGAAATAAAAAGACAAGAAATGTCTGTATCAAAGCTCAAACAATAGCAAGCATAACTTCTATTCACAATTAAATTTGTATGCTAAAATGAATGCTGTGTTTAGTATCAAGACATGTTTTTTGATAGAATATCTGCTTAGATTATTTAGAAGAAATTAGATTAGGTAGCCACTTGGATAGAGAGAATATACCAATTGAAAACTTTATTTCTTTTTCATACCTTATCAGTTTTAAAGACAACTTGAAAAGCCCATCATTTTGGTTAAAAGAAGTTTTTTACATTCTATGTTACTTAATATAAGACAAATGGACCTATTGTTCATACTTTCAAAGGCTATCTTGCAACAAAACTAAATTTGATTGCCATTGTGTATCTAATTTCTCTAAATTATGCTAATCTGGATATCTCTCATTAAAGACACCCATAGTTCAATAAATTATCTAGTCTGTGAATTGAAGCTCCTAGTTTAATTTTACATTCAACATTTGAAATCAGTGAGGGTCTCCTAATTTCCTTCAGTATGGTCAGAAACTTCCTTCACATCCTTTGCGGTGCTTTCACAGTTTTCATAGGAAAAGATACTTTGTAATCTCCCCACAGTTAAGTGTATGTATATATATCTATCTATCTCAGATGAGGTATGTATAAAACACACAAGCTAAATGTTCTAATTCTAAAATTTTTCATATGTCTTACCAAAATACAATGCACAAGCTTTATATAATGATTCACCTTTTCTTACTCAGATAGACTATAGGAGTAAAAGGTGCAACATGATCCTTAATTGCTACCATTTAATTTAATTCTTTATGTTAAAATAAATTGGCTCTGTTCCTGGTTCATGATCTCAGAGAGGCTAATTTAAACTCTTCTTCATAAACAAAAAGGGTAACAAAATTTGTCTTCAAAGCAATTCCCAGTCCTCATGGATAACCTAAATTTGAAGGGGGGGGAGGGGTTGGATGTGAAAATTTTCCAAAAAGATTCTGTGAAATACTTTAATCAATATGCACATAATGATTTAAGATTATCTCCTCTACCCCATTATTTCAAAAGGTCACTTGTTTATGACTGTGTATATACAAGGCTCTATTACTGTTACTGCTGCTATTAATAATACTATTTCTTCCAATTCAGTTTTATGAGAGGAATAATTCTACTTGCTTTGACTAACACGCAGGTCTGGTCAGCAATTACCAGAGTCATCTTTTCATTTTTGTATTTATTTTTGCATTACTCTCCTGTGCTTAGATTTTTTCCCCCTCTTCTTCACTTTTTTGTTTACCTTAGAGGCTATTTTACGAAGTAAATGAATAACTCCACAAGTTTAATTGATCTCATTTATTAATGGGCCTACTTTCACATTTTATTCCCATTTCTGTCTTTTTTTTTTTTTTTTAGTTTCTGTAAAGCCTTTTATGCAGACTGATATCTGCAAACCTGTGCAAAATTAGATGACTTTGCCAAATCATCAAAACAGTGTTATAGAGGACTACCCATAAGTGCAAGATCCTATCAGTAGTTTTAGGAACTGTGTAAGTATTGATGTGGAAATCAAAATAAGCATGTTGAAAACTCACATTTATCAACATTTTCTCTTGAAGGCAACCAGTAGTACCACAAAGCATAGCACCTCTTAGGGCAAACACTCCATGGCTGAATACATATTGAATGATGTGTCTGCTGTTACCCTGCATTCTCCTGACAATCTACTAGGAATTTGATGCACTGCTTGAAAATGCTGCAGGAAATCTGAGAGAGTGTTAATTCTTAAATCACAAATTTGACATCTGCAGAAAGTGCTGTTCATCCTTCTGGCGAACCTTACTTGACTTTCTTGCTTGGATGAGCTCAGCATCTCTATGTTCAGCATATAATTTTCTTCTAAGACTGAAAGATGATGTATGTGTTCCAAACATTTTACTCAAGCAATAGTTGAAGAAATATCACTAGTTTTTTGAAAAGTTGGACTTGTCTGAATTAAAGGCAATTTACTTTATCTGAATTAAAGGTAATTTTAGTCATCAAGAAGGTCAAGCAACATGATCAACATAGCAAGTTTTTCAAGGGAAAAGTGTCTTTAAATTCTATGCTGTTCTGTGCTCTGGATAAATTTTAAAATAACCAGTACTGTGACTAAACTGAATAAGCCTAAAGAAATAATCCAATGCAGTATTCTGCATGAAAAGGACAATTGGCTGCATCATTATGTAACCCCTGAAATGGTTTTGCTCCTTAAACATAATTTTTATGGGCTACTTGAATATTAGGTGTGGCTGGTAAGCCATGCAGCTCTGGGAGGGCAGAAGAAGCCCCTACATGAAACAGTCATGTTGTTTAAATGACGACCATAAAAAGAGTTCATGAACAATAAAGAAATTAATTTCAGAAAATGGAAAGTTTTTGTAGGAAGTAGTAGTAGCTGTTACCAATGTAAGAAAAGATAAGACAATCATCCATGATGTTTACATTTTCTTTATCTTATACCTACCAGAGTAATGTGATCCCCAAATTCACCACCCTCTCATGGTGAGTGTTGTAGACAATGTATATAGCCTGCGTACAGCTAAAATTAGTGGAACATAAAAGTGTGGAAGTTTTTTGCTTGTTTGTTTGTTTTTAAATGAGCTATGCTATAGATACCTACTGAGTGTGATGTACACATACATGTAGTTATAAATTTGAAATATTCTTTAACTAACTAGCTTTAATTCTGCATACCACTCAATTATTCTGGAAGATGTATCAAGAGATGAGCTGGGGGGCAAGAAAAGGGCTCTTGTGTGCATTCAACCTAAGTGTTAAAGAATGTCTGCAGTCCAAGGTAAAAGAGAGGAAAATGGAATTAAAATAACATTACTTACTTTATATAAAAAACTATTAAAATATAAAGAAGACATTTTGTGGTAGATTTTAAAATCTCAGTGCTTGTATTCAAAGAAAATTGATAATTGTAATTTTGTTAGTGTTCTGAAAAATAAATACAAATGACATAGGGATCTTAGTTTTAGGCAAAGGCAAATTCTGCTGGTCTTAAGTAATTACTGACTCCAGAGGATAACTGATTTCAGTGAAAGCCAGTGAACAGAAATAACTACTTTCCAAAAAAGGGTAAGCTAGACTAGAAAGAAATCTACATTAGATTTGGCCCTCCAAATATAAAATCTCTTAAACTTTAAAACTGCTGTCAAAAATCCTGAAATGTTTTCTGAATTTCTTGGTTTCTCTATTTTCTTTACATTCAACAGAAGAATGAAAGAAGCCATCTTGATACAAAATCGCTACTTAAAGTGCAGAATAGTAAATCTATATATATACAAAGCTTGTTAGTGGCAAAGCCATGCTAATCAGGTTAATATTGCCTATAGACAGAAAAGATGAATACAGAGTAATATAGTGCGTTAAAACCAAGGAGTTACTAGAACCGCTTACACAATTTCATTCATTTTCTTTTTCTTACTTGTTTAGCAAAATAAAACATTACTCCAAAAATAAAGCCTATGAAACATCAAGTATTTGTATGCATCACACATAGACAAACTCCACTTGCTAATGAACTGCTGATATTTAACTTGCTCTTTTAGTTACCATGCCTTTAGCTAGGCATCTAGCTTTTCCAGTGATTTATCTTCTTGGCCCTACACCTTGTCCTGCTGTTAGAATGTTGTCTCCTGCTAGCAGGGAATGCATGGAAGCTCTCTCACCTCTGTGAAGATAATTACAGGATTTCAGTCTCCAGAGCAACTAATCAATGTTCTACCAGTTTTCTGGAGCACTCAATTCTCCTTTTAAAAAATGGAAAAATAATTGCAAACGATAAAAAGAAAGATCTCATTACATTAAACAGTTTCAGAACTTTTATGCATTAAGAGCAACCACTTTAATAATTCTGAAAGAGCTAATAGCGAACATATTAGATTTTTATGGAAAATACTGTGGTTTTCTTAATTGTTTATCACTGCACTTCACGTACACACATGCTGATATAAAATCCCAAATCAACAATATATCTTGATAATTACCACTATATTTTTCTTGTTCTGAAAAAAAAATCCTATTTTTACCCAATCATTAAAGTAATATTAAAATGCAAGTCTAAATTGTAGTGCCATATCCTCTGCTACAAAATCAGTTCACATTTTTCCTACAAAAAATATGAAATTAAAATATGTTGATCCATATATTTCAGTGTAATCACAAGTTTAGGATCTTGAACTATGCTTATTTACATGAGTAGTACTGTATGTGCTTAGGTTCCTTGACAGACACAAGCTAGTGCTCAGTGCCTGGTAGCACCAAATACAATCAGTGCCTGCAGAAAACTTGTGATCTGAGCTGGCCTCCTTCCAGATCACAGTTCTGAATGGGCCTGAAAAGGAAAAATTAAATGCATAGAGAAGAAAAAATGAGATTAAGTAAGGAAAGGTAAAACTTCCCTTTCTTTCTATTTGCCTCCCTCATGGATTATAGAATTAGGAATAGGCATGTGTTCTCTTCCCTTTTACTTTCTCTATTTTTGTGTTACCTCTTTGGCAGATCACATCCATCTCATTCATGCCACCAATGGATATGGGGAATAAGGTGGCTAGGTTTGGGGGAACATTGTTAGTTATGGGAAAAGGAGAGGTAACGAGGATACTGCGATTTACTGCTTCAGCAAAACAGAATCTCTGGCTTTCAGATGATGCTGGAAGCCAGCAGATCTCCAGTTCTGTTGTAAAGGAACTAAATCACAAAGGTGAAATGGTCAAACTGCTACAAAGTGTTTCAGGTCCTGTCCAGTTACCTGGAGTCAAAAGGGAAGAGTAAATTCTAAAACTACAATAGATCCAACTTCAGCAAGATCTGTCACGGTTGATGATTCAGTAAGGGACCAGTTCAACTGCCTAAAGGTACATTTCTACACTCTTTGAATTGCCCTAAATATTAGAGACATTTGCATGGGGCTGTCAAATATGGGAAACTCACATCATCTCAGAGTTTAGACAGGGTACCTAGGACATCTCCAGGAACAATAAATGCTTCCAATTGGCAAATGGATCAAGCTCATAGTGTTTAACTGCATGTCTTGTAAATCAGCAAGCTGTATGGTTTTTGATATGCACACTCTCCCCCAGGTTGTTATGATTCTCCAAATTAAAATATAAACACTATTGCTTTGTTCTGACATTTACTATATCCTTATATCAAAAATGTCATCAGACCTGTAATGAAAACATATTCTATTATGCCTTCCATTTTATATGCATCAGCCCCAGCAATTTATGTGCATGCTACTGAACCTCTTAAAAACAAAACATTTTTTGCTTAGAAGAACACACGTGATTCTAAACATCTAACTTCAGGCAACTGACGTATGATTTAAACTAAAATTCCAAAATGAAATTTTCTATATCCTATCCCCAAGTCACAAACTAGAAGATTCCAAAAAGGAAATGTTTTGGGACAGGTAGAAACATAGAAACAGGTTAGAGCTCCAAAATTCTGTGGGAGGATCCAAGCTTGTTGCAAGTACAACAGGTAGAGTTGTAGAATTATTTGGACTGAACATTTTGTTACTCTCAAAATTGCCTTGTGGGCAAAAAGGAACACAGCAAATAGCTGGAGCTGGCAGCACCCAGAGGTCTTTTCCAGTAAGAGTACAAAGTTCATGGTTCCTCTTCAGTCTTGGGTCTATTTCAGTATCTTATGTTACCCTGGCCTGATTCCTTCTCACTTGTTCCCAGCCCTGCTTATGGTGCAACCTTCCCCACCTCCAGGGGATATCACAGGTGTCTGCCTGCGCTGTGTTGACTGCCAAGTTTATCCAGCCTTGTTCCACCTGTGACCATCACAGAGGTTCGGCGCAGGGCAGACAATGATTCTGTGGCCACCAGGTTGCTGTTAGAGCAAGCTGGCATCACCTCCGGCCCAGGCAAGCCCTGCCACATGTTGAGCACTGCCCTGGCAGCCCAAGGTGATGCCTGCCGCCGTTTTCTAGTAGTGGCAGAATCCCATTTACTGACCAACCATTTACAGTCATTAAAGAGAGGAGAGCAAGTTATGACATTTGGTTACAAATTTGGCTTTGAATTTTCTTTGAATTCAGAGCTGTTTGGATACAGCATTTTATGCTGTGTCTCTCAGGATACATCAACAATAACAAATATTGATGCTGTCTGTATGTATTTGCACTCCTTTGACAGAAACATCATCTTGTAGAGGGCTGAAGTGATTGCTGACCTCTTCTGTAATGCTCTGCTGCCTCTCTATCCCTACCTGCACTGAGCACTTTTTCTTTCCTAGAAAGATTATTTAAGCCTAACTTGTTATGCATTTTTTTATCAAACCAATGGTTTGGTAAACCATTTCAACACCAAACCCACAACACTGCAGATTAATGAAATGCACGAAGTTTATTCTTGACCCATTCATGCATAATGTGTGAGTCAGCCTGTGGGACACAAATGGCCATACATATGAACCTTCTAGAAATAGCACACAAGAATGCAGTGACCTGAGCTACCACATTCAGTATCAAAGCTCCTTCCTCTCTGTCAGACGTTTTGAAAGCTTGAGATCACTTAGAATTTTACTGGGCAAGAGACAAGGAAGGATGTGAAAATACACGTTAGAGCAGCTAGTTTTTCAGAATGATGTAAATAGAGGATGTGAAAAGGAATATGCATTGCTACTGAATTTTAAAAATTACATGCTTATATATATTCCTCTTTCAAAATGGAGGGAAAGAGACTAGACAAACTAATATTTCTCAAGCTAGACACCAAGCCAAGTTTCATTTTTTAAAATAATTTGTGAATTCTGACAAGGTATATAGAGCAATAAATGAAACTGCCTTCTGCTCTTGCTAGTCTGGGATGATGTAAAATGTTGGGAAAAGAGTACAGTGTAGTGATTTGAACAGGGAAAAGGGGAGACATTTTACTGATCTAAAAGAGCAAGCAGCTGCTATATCATCCATTGATGAACTATAAATAATTGGCCATAGGTATTTGGACTTTTTTAACCTCTAACATGACCTTAGTTTATGAAAATGCTTGCTGGTCTCCTCTGTCCTCCTCCCTTCCGGCACTACTAGCATGCACACAACAGAATATGAGGCATATTGAAGAAGATAAAAAAAGACATGTAGGTAGAAATTTAGCACCTGTTGATTCCTATGTGATAAGGATGTTAAACTGAGGCAGAGCGAGGATCTCTTCTCCTTGCCAATTCACTACACAATTGTTCTAACTCCTGTTGAATGTAAGGAAAGCTGTGTATACATAAGTAGGCAGTGAAGAAGAAGCAGGCAGTGTCTACCCTCCTATCCCAATCAGCAAAAACTCTGAAGCAGGCAAAGAACGGAAGCTGGTGACTTCTGGCACCAATAGGAAGGTTTCTGCCCCACCTAATGGGTTAAAACTGCAAAATAGGTGCACTGCCCTCAAAGTTGAGGAGGACCTAGAGGTGCCTATAAGTGAAGAGCCCGGCCCACCTAACCCTAAACTGTGCGAAGGCTGCCAGGAAGAAACAGCAAGTCATTGTAATGCGTGACTCCCTGCTGCAGTGGACAGAGGCACCCATCTGTCAGCCTGACCAATCACCTAGAGTGGCGTCAGAGTCCAAGATGTTGTGGAGGGACTGCCAAAGCACATCTGGCCCTTTCACTACTACCCCCTGCTGCTAATCCGTGTGGGCACAAATGATACTGCCAGGAGAAAACTGGGCGGTATCAAAAGTGACTACAGAGCTCTTGGGGCAGTAGTCAAGGTAACGGGGGACCAGGGGGTATTTTCCTTAATCCTGCTGGTGAGGGGAAAGGGTGTGAGGAGAAGGGCACTAATAGGACAAATCAATAACTGGATGTGGAAGTGGTGTTGGCAGCAGGGTTTTGGGTTCCATAACCCTGGAACCCTGTTTGCAGATCAGCATCTGCTTGGGAGAGATGGGATCCACCTCAATAAGCAGGGCAAAGTTATTTTCACCAATAAAAAGGATGACATGGTAAGGAGGGCTTTACACTAACAACGATGGGGGATGGAGAGAGTAAGCAGCACTCCTGTGAAGGAGTGACAGACGGCATTGCTGAGGAAAGGGATGATATGATGGGAAGGAAGTACAAAATCAACAAAATGGGGCTTCAGCAGGGTCACCGCCAGTACCTGCATGTAAGCGAGGAAGTGCCTACAAGGCAGCAATATGGGGAAATCCCCAAATCCTCTCCAGGAGCTCAACATCCCAGGATGCCTCTCTAAAGTGCCAACACACTAAAACAGGCAGTATGGAGAATAAACTTGATGAGTTAGAGATCTGTGTGCAGTTGCAGGGCTACGATCCTCTTGGGATCACAGAGACGTCGTGGGATGGCTCTCGTGACTGGAGTGTTGTAATGGAGTGATAGAGGCTCTTTAGGAAGGACCAGATGGGAAGATGAGGAGGGAGAGATGCCCTTTATGTGAGAGAACAACTCAGAGTGCACATATGGAGTGCATATAGCTCTGCCTGGGTGTCCTGGTTTCAGCTGGGATAGAGTTAGTTTTCTTCTTAGTAGCTGGTAGAGTGCTGTGTTTTGGATTTAAGATGAGAATAATGTTGATAACACCCTGATGTTTTGGTTCTTGCTGAGCAGAGTTTACACTAGTCAAGGACTTTTCAGCTTCCCATGCTCTGCCCGGTGCATAAGAAGCTGGGAGGGAGCACAGCCAGGGCGGCTGACCCAGACTGGCCAAAGGGCTGTTCCATACCATATGACATCATGCTCAGTATATAAGCTGGGGGAAGAGGAAGGAAGGAGGGGGACATTGGGCATGATGGCGTTTGTCTTCCCAAGTAACTGTTACGCGTGATGGAGCCCTGAACACCTGCCTGCCGATGGGAAGCAGTGAATGAATTCCTTGCTTTGCTTTGCTTGTGTGCGCGGCTTTTGCTCTACCTATTAAACTGTCTTTATCCCAACCCAAGAGTTTTCTCACTTTTACTCTTCCAATTCTGTCCCCCATCTTTCCTTGCTCAAGAATGGCGTTTTTGATGAGAAAAATAAATCTCTTTAGACGGGAGCCAAATTTCATTCTAAAAGTTATACAGCACAGTCTGGAGCTGCCATTTAAATTAGTTGCCTAGCAGAATTGGCAATGATGGCTTAAAAGATTTAATGTAAATATCCTGGAAACATGAGGCAGGAATTAATGAAAACACCGCTTTGTCCGAGGTATTCAATGACATAGCATGTCTTTCACATCATTTACAGCCTGTACCTGATAGTATCCTGGGAATGAAGAATGCATTTAGCTGTCAAAGATATAAACTGTAGAACTGTTCCCCTACTTGGAAAGGAAAATCTATACCCTGGGACACACTATAGGAGGAACATGCTGCTGATGAAGTGCACTGTATTCATATTCAATCAACATTCAAAAATATTTCAGAATGAAAAGCACATTTATTTTAGCTGTAGAAATGAAAGGATAACGGGCTGAAGTGGAATGTCCTGCCCATCATTATTTCCATTTGGAAGAGGCAGAAGTATATATATGACTTCCAAAGGCAATTCAAAGCTTAGATTTAGGGCATAATTGTGGTCCAGTGACCTTTTTATTTCAGCAAAACCTCTCATCCTTGATGATACAAACCAGCATTATAGCATATGGTCAAAGAATAAATTTTTTTAAAGGCTGTCTTCAAATGTTATTTTACCTAGTGCTGTGAAGCTAGCATACTCTTTGGAAAATTTATGGAGGTGGAGGGAATTAGAAGGGTAAGATGGTTGTTTATTCATTTTTTCTTTACCCATTAAAGATGTGGATCTGTGGTTAAAAGTAAGCATCCTAACTAGAAACCTTGCCAGTTTGTATTAGAGTACATAAATACATCACAAACACATTGATATTTGTTGACATTTTCACTTGTACTTTATTTTCTAAGTGTCGGTTTAACCCTGGTAGTTAGCTCAGCCCCACACAGCCACTCACTCACTCACTTTAAGTGAGATGGGGGAGAGAATTGGAAGCGTAAAAGTGCAAAAACCTGTGGGTTGAAATAAAGACAGTTTAATAGGTAAAGCAAAAGTTGTGTGTGCCAGCAAAGGAATTCTTTCACTACTTCTCATGGATAGGCAGATGTTTAGCCATCTCCAGGAAAGCAGGGCTCCATCACATGTAACCGTTACTTGGGAAGACAAATGCCATCACTCCAAATGTCCCTCTCCTTCCTTCTTCCCTCAGATTTATTGCTGAGCACGACGTCATACAGTGTGGAATATCCCTTTTTTCAGTTGGGGTCAGCTGCCCCAGCTGTGTCCCCACCCAACTTCTTGTGCACCCCCAGCCTACTCGCTGGTGGGGTGGTGTAAGAAGCAGAAAAGGCCTTGACTCTGTGTAAGCACTGCTCAGCAATAACTGAAACATCCCTGTGACATCAACACTTTTCAGCACAAATCCAAAACGTAGCCCCATACAAGCTACTACAAAGAAAATTAACTCTACCCCAGCCAAAACCAGTACACTAAGCTATGCGTTTTTCCTTCCCTCCCACCCCCAGGTGTCCTTGGAGGAATTAGAAGCCTATGTCCTACTAGCTCTAAGTAGCTTTACTACAAGGTTGAGATTAAAGAACCTGCTTTTCAGTGAGAGAGATTTGTGTTTTGTAGCATTTCCTATTGCACATTAGGCTCTCTAGTTATTAACTTCTTACTTCTACCAACTGTATCCCCTAAATCTTTTGAAGTTTATATCTCTGTTAGGGCTTGACCTATTATCATTGAGAAAGACAAGATGCAGAACATTTATTATTCTTAAAGGCCATCTATATCTTTTGGTCTTTTGTCCCTTACAATAGCTTTTGATACTGCACTAGATACATTAGAGACCAGACGACTATAGCATAAATTCAGGGTGTGGGCAGACAACTTCTAAAGAAATTATCTTTGTAATATCAATAAAGACCATCTATGCTTATCATAATAGTAAAAGGCTGATTCAGCTTCCCTGAAAGTTGATGTGAGTCTTCTCACTGACTTCCACAAGAACTGAGTTACATCTTCAACTATCATAGATCTTACTCATGAAGGCAGATTCTGTGGAAAGAAAAGAAAAAGATTACTCATGAGTAAGAATTTCAGGACTGAATTCACTAAAACAGATAACAATCTTATAGATTACACCATTATCTAAATGCAGCAATCTGGAAAAATAGTGTCATGACAATGTTATTGCGAGCTGACATTAAATTTATCTACTTGAAATTTTATGCAGGAAGAACAAATTTAGAGAAAGCATGAAGAAGCTTGTCTTGCATACCAGTACCAATACAAAAATAAACTGAGAGTGACTTAACCTGTCAGAAAGCTATTAGTCAGACTATCATGGAACAACTGTTCTCCAGTAAGTATTAGTGTTCAGGCTTTTACAGGAGTGATGGAGAAAAATAACTTAGGTTGTGCATGGGAGGATTTTAAAAATTATTTTTTATTTTATGGTTTGTTTGGGGGGGGGTTGTTGTGTTTTTTTCTTTTTATTTTGGAACATGTAGCTCTTGGTGTCTGTGTTCACTGAAACTCAGCTACTGTCAGGAACAGCACTTGTACCCAAGAATTTTCTAGTGAAACTGGTACAGAGAAAGCCCGGTGCAGGAAGTGGAAGGAGACAGGGATAGGGATTTTAATTTACTGGGGAAAAAAAACAAACCCAAACTATTTTGTGTCTAAGATCACTAGGTGTTCCATTGTGGACAAACAGTTCTTAATACAGACTCCTCAGCCTAACTCTAGGTTTTTAATGAGCAATTCTTTCATCAATTATTTTGAATTCAGTATTAGACATGAAGGGTACATACAATCAGTGTGGAAAAAAAGGAAGGTTTTCTTAAATTTAACTAGAAGATGGTCTGGGGCAGTGCTCCTCTTTGAGGAGAGGGCAAGGGCTGCCCACATGCAGCTGGTCCCAGACAGCTCCACAATGGACCCATGACAAACACAGCTCAGCCCATCAGCCAAGCTGGTGGTGCCTCTGTGATAACATAATTTAAAAAAAGCAAAATGCCAGAGACCAGATAGGAGTGAGGGGGGAAAGTACATGAGAAATGATCCTGCAACACCAAGGTCAAAGAAGGAGAGGGAGGAGGTGTTCCACATGCTGGAGCAGTGGTTCCCCTGCAGCCCATGGTGAGGACCACACTGGAGCACCTATCGGCGCTGTAGCCCATAGAGGTCCCCACACTGGAGGTGGTGGATATTTCCTGAACAAATTGAAGCCCATGGAGAACCCATGCTGGAGCAGATACTCCTGAAGGACTGCAGCCTGGGGAGGACCCATGTTGCAGCAAGTTTATCCTGAAGAAGGGACCATATGCTGGAGCAGAACAGCCTGAGGAAGGACAGAGTGCCAGAGAGGAACTGTTATGAACTGACTGTAACACCCATTCCCCATTCACCTGCTCCTGCTGGGGGAGGGGGAGGTAGTAGAGAGTTGGAAATGAAGGGGTGAAAATAAACCTGGGGGGAAGGTGCTCTTATAATTTTGTCCTTGTTTTTCTCCTTCCAAATATGTTTTAATTGGCAATAAATTAAATTAATTTTCATGAGGTCTAGACTGTTTTGCCCTCGATGATAGAAATGTTAAGTGATCTCCATGTCTTTATGTCAATCCATGAACTTTTTCATCTTATTTTCTCCCTTTGTCCTGTTGCAGAAATGAAGTCTGAGTGGGTGTCTGACAGCCAGCCAAGGTCAACCCAGCAGCATAAGAAGTCACTCGGAAAAACTAGAATCTTCATTCTTGGAGATAATAACCACTTAGACAAGACCCTGAACAACCTAATCCAACTTTGAAGCTAGCTCTGCTTTGAGCAAGAGATTGAACAAGATGACCTCCAGAGTTTCCTTCAACTTAAATAATGTTGTGATCCTAATTACAGAGGGATTTGTTTAGAATTCACATTTTCATTACAGTGTACAAAACCATTTGAACATAGTCACACCCTTTGATTCATGCAAAATCAGGTTTTCATGTCTCAGGAGAAGTAATCTATAGCTACTGACTATGAAATAAATCTGCTTTGATATAAGCACTAGAAATAAAATCTTGATGGAGTCCCAGTTTTTTATTTTTTTAACCCAGATTTGAGGATAGTAGTTCCTCTCTCACTTCTGTCCACCAGAAGATAAAATATTAATATCATTTTTTTAGCTCTAATCGCATAATCAGATCAAGATTTTTATATTGTTAACCCCAGGTGTAGCACAGGACTAGGAATAAATCTCATCTAGTTATTCTTCAAAACCCGCACAGACTGAGAATGCAGAGTAAAGAATTTCCCAAATAATTTACTTAACTATAAAAATAAATATAAAACCATGACTGGTAGGGTAAGTTGTCCTTAAGAGTCTTTGGACAAAATGCAGTAAAAACTGACACATTACTTTTTAAACCATTTATATAGAAACTTCATTGGTGAATAGTCTGTGTAGGACTTGAAGATCCCTTTTTCAACCTCACAAGATCTTTTCTGCCCTAATGTTTCTTAGTTTACCTGTTGCTCTATTAAATATTCCATGTAGTTTTAAGCTCCAGCACAGCATATTCAGTTAATTATCATTTAAATGCACACCTGTGGGGTATCAGCAATGGGTAGAAAACAAGCCTGAGTGACCTACAGCAACTAGCTCTTCACTAGAGGAAGATAGCTGAGGGCAGAATGGTGACCTGTGCCTTAAGAATTGTTTTAATTCCCAGATAAACGAATTGTGTTTTCTTCCAATTAAAACATACATGTAGACTATATCTTATTTGTTTACATATGTATTCAAGATACATGTAAAAAAGATATTCTTGTACTCTACAAGGTCTTGCCTGTCTGAATGTAAAGTTACTTGACACAGGAGAATGAATTATTTATGTGTTTTTCACAGAAATCTGCTATTCGTAATGCGAGCTATTCAGTAGGGAATTGCTAAATGGATTACAAAGACAATAGGAAGTTTTCTGCCAACATCTTTATTAAAGGAAAGAGAATTCATATAGCTTAATCCAATTACTTAAACTACTCAAGGCATTGTGCAATGAACAAAGGAATATACCAAGAGATACAATATTAGTTCATTGTTTCTTCCTTTAATTAGGTTTTTAGTAAATTTAGAGATTATAAAAATGGTTCTTAATTACAACTCTAAATACAGAGGTCCAGGATATAGATATCTAAAATAGGGCCTAGCTGCATAGTAATAAATAGATTAATGAACAAGATCCTTAAAATAGCACCTCATCAGTTGGTTAATCCAAGGTGTCTAACATCTATAGGATTTAACATTCCTTTTTTTCTAAACATTAGTTAATTTTTATGGGATATTATTAAGAAAGAGAAGCATGTATCAATGAAGAAAGCACTTCAAAATATGTTTCTATTAATTTTATATTTTGTACAAAATGCATCTTCCAGTTTTCCTACATGTAAGTGAAAGAGTGACTAGACTTTTTGCCTTTAAAATATAGAAAGTTATTGTAACAAGCAAATAACATATACTTATTATTTACTACAATAATAAAAGAAAATGCAATTTACCAAGAAAACATTAAATTAGGATGTGGTGGGTTGACCTTGTTTGGTTACCAGGTGCTCACCAAGCCACTCTGTCACTACCCCTCCTCAGCAGGACAGGGGGTGAAAATATGACAAAAAGCTCATGGGCTGGCTACTCAGCAATTACTGTCATGGGCAAAATGGACTCAGCTTGGGGAAATTAATTTAATTTATTGCCAATTAAAAAGATCAGGATAATAAGAAATAAGAACAAATCTAAAATCACCTTCCTCCCACCCGTCCCTTCTTCCCAGACTCAACTTCACTCCTGAATCTTCTAATTTCCTTCTCCCAAGTGGCACAGTGGGATGGGGAATGAGGGTTGTGGTCAGTTCATTACATGCTGTCTCTGCTGCTTTCCTATTCATGCTCTTCCCTTGCTCCAGCATAGGGGTCCCACCCATGGGAGACAGTCCTTCATGAACTGCTCCAATGTTGATCTGTCCCGGAGGCTGCAGTTCTTCAAGAACTGCTCCAGCATGAGTCCTTTCCACAGGGTGCAGTCCTTCAGGAATGTGCTGCTCCAGCGTGGGTCCCCCACAGGGTCACAAGTCCTGCCAGCAAATCTGCTCCAATGTGGGCTCTCCATGGGCCACAGCTGCCTTCAGGGCACATCCACCTGCTGCGGTGAGGAGTCCTCCATGGGCTGCAGGGGGACAACTTATGTCACCATGGTCTTTTCCACAGACTGCAGGGGAATCTCTACTCCAGTGCCTGGAGCACCTCCTTGCCCTCCTTCTTCAATGACCTTGGTGTCTGCAGAGTTGTTTCTCTCACATATTCTCACTCCTCTTTTCTGGCCACTGTTGCACAGCAGTTTTTTCCCCCTTCTTAACTCTGTTATCCCGGAGGCGCTACCACCATCACTGATTGGCTCAGTGTTGGCCAGCGGTGGGTTCGTCTTGGAGCCGGCTGGCATTGGCTCTGTTGGACATACGGGAAGCTTCTAGCAGCTTCTCACAGAAGCCACCCCTCTACTTCCCTTGCTACCAAAACCTTGCCACATAAACCCAATGCATAGGAAAAAAAGATAAGTCAAACTTATTTCAAATCTTTGCTCAGCAGAAGAAGGTGTCAGGCTCACTCTGTCCTCAATATGCAGCCCCAGACCCCTTTACACTCACTAATTTCAGGTAATACAGTAATTAAGCTCCTCAGTAATTAGCAAATTTAGAGCACAGAAAGTACTACTTAGCTATATGATATTTACATACAGAGTTCCTACACTGAAATGCAGTGGAGGCGGAAATTATTAGCTGAAAGAACTGTAAGGTTTGAAAACTGAAATAATCTCTAACTGCATAAAATGTCACTCATACCAATCACATCTATTGACATTTGAAAGTAATTTCAAATTCAATGAAATCCCACAGAAATCCAGACATATTTGGTTTGGGGAATTTGAAGCGTAGAAGAAATAAGCAATGCTAATACACTTAAAGCAAACATACATATGTATGCATGTGTGTGTACATTTCTTGAATTGTTCTTGATTTTAAAATTTTCTTTCATATCTCAGTAAAACACATAAATGAGACACAGTCCACTATGTTAACTAAAATCAAACAAAATATTTTCCCCCAAGAGCTCATTCCTGACTTTTTTTCTACATACAAATAGATTGCCATACCTATTGTTTTCTGTGATGGACATTTGTTGGAGGCATGCGAGAAACAAAACAAAGGGTACTATTCAATCTCTGTAGATAATAAGACATGGCCCTGGGAGAAGGAACAGGATGGCAACATAAATCAGCCAGACTAGAAAATACCAAGATAAGTGCAAAGGGAATAAAACCTGTGATAAGACCAAGGAGAAACACTTAAACTACGAATGAACTATCCTAATTAGCATACTAAGAAAAAACCACCCTCGTGTAAGGGAAGCCCCCTACCAACAAAGCCCCTTCCTCATGGAATATGCACAGTAAAAAGGAAGGATGCTGTAACTTTAAGTGGAGATGAAGCAATGCACCACAAGAACCAATGGGAACAAGAGTTACCAAGCTTAATTGTAAAAGTACTGATAATTGTTGCTCGGAATCTATAACCGTTAACTGTGCGTTAGCCAAGGTATGCTAGCTTTGTGGAGTTACCACCTAGAACCCGTCTCTGCGCAGACATGAGATAAACAAATATCTCAACTCTGTGTATTTTTCGGCTCTTTGCACACCGGATGAAGAACACTGCTTTAGGACAACACTTTCACCTAGTGGGTGACATGCTTTGACTCGGAGATCTTGAATTCTGAAGAGGAAAGGCAAGAAGTTTCAACTATTGCTTAGTAGAAATGGAGCTACAGCTTCAGTCGTCTTCTTTTTAACTTCACTCCCTGTCCACTAGTGAGTTCATAATACAAAAAGTCATTCTCTGCATTTTATATATAGGTGTACCAGATAGGTATGAGATTTGGCAGAAATGCCATTTACCCTACTAACATGAAGTAACAGACATATCAAGACATATTAAGAGCATTGAGTAGTCTGTTTTTTTTTCTTATTGCACAACTTTGCTTCACAGATGAGTAAAGTTCTGTCTGAAAAATCTGCAAATCTTCAAACCTCAACTATTCAGTGATTCTGTGGATGTAGAAACTAATATTTTGACAAAGAACTAAATATATAACCTTTTTCCAAACAGTTTGAAAATCACATCATTACCTGAAAGATCAAATAAGTAAGATGGATTACAAAATGGCTTTAATACTGCTGTGCCTTTCATTTTACATGAAGTTAGCAGAGTAGTCAGACAATTTTTTCTTCTGTGTTTAGGAATCAACTGTAACTTCAAGGCTGCTTTAGGCAACTATAAATAAATATATTAAAGCAAACAATTTTGTACTTTCAGGCTTGCTGTGCTATCTCTTTTGTAACATTATTCTTCATGCAGATAATCTTTTTTTCTTCAAATGACAATTTGTTTGTAAACATTCTAACTGAGCTGCCAGTTTGTATTTTACAAAACTGATCTTTACATGGTTATTATTAATGTTTAAAGAATAAAATTGGGTCTGGCTAGTATTTTTTTCTGGCAAGGAGCTTCAAACATCCATTAGAAGAAACTGATTGAGTATGTATGTAAGAATATATAACACAAGACAAAACACTTTTTGTTAGAATAAACTATAGGACTTTAGTGGCATTGGTCTGGTGCAGGTCCCATTAATGGACCTGTGGCTTTCCTGCCATTTTTTTTCAGTCCATCCTTATTTTAGCAAAAAAGTGAAATCACTCAGCAATTTCTATGGCCAGAATAAAGATCATCTACATTTTGTGTAAGTTGTGACATTGAAGTCTTTAAAACAATAAATCACTGAGGAAGAAAATAGTTGTCCATAAGAATAGATTCTAAAGATACAACCAATGCAATAGCACATCTAATATCTGCTGCTAAAAAACAATAAATCATTAGCAAATGACAAAGGAGTAAAGGATTTTGCTGGATTCTTTAGTAAAGACATCAGCTTCAACTTGATGTACAGAAATATTTCAGAAAAGGATGTGAGTAGGCATATTTTCTATAAAACAAAAGATGGAAAGGCACGACAACAGTGTTTTTAAAGTCTTAAGAATGCAAACTTATCACTCACCGTTTCAGTCAGAAATTGTTAAAGTCCTACACTCTCCCACAAAACATGATGAATGGTGCTAAAGATGCAGGATAAATGGCTTGTAACAAATTAGTTTGGAGCTGAAGGATGAGGCTCAAAAAATGTGACTCTGATGAGATACCAAATATTCTAGGGCTTCTACTTGTAACTATGCATTGAAAAGTGCACAGCAGGGGGAAAATATACCAAAGAAATAGCAGATACTGATCACTATCAAAAAGGGAAATGTTACAGAAAGCAACACACATCTGAAGATCCTAAAGTTTTATAGGTGCAGTATCACATGATGGTAACCCCTTAGATGCTTTGAAATTTTATTTCCTTTAAAAATACAGTACCAGAAGCTCCAGGCAAACACAGAATAGCTGAGTTTTCAAGTTTTGATGCTGCATGACTGTTTACTACATACTCATAATACCAAGAAGACTGCACATACTGCTCAGACGGTGCTGTTGCAGTATTTAACCTTATTTGCACCTTGTCTCATTAAGTAGTCTCTGTGATGACTGTAAATCATTCTTATAGCATGTAGAAAGTCAGTTAAGAAGACAGTGTCTGAAGTAACATATATACATTTCACATCTGAGGAAAGAGTGCTAGGAAAAGCTCTTCTCTACCACCTGCCTTTTTTCCCTGTGCTGCTGCTATCTTGTGATGACTCTTAGAGCACATGTAGCCTTGCAGATGGGAAAGGGGTAGCATTTCACTAGCCAAAATGCCTGTCTTGATAAACCTTTTCCAGCCATAACATATTATCTTTACATTTTCTATAATGTTTTTCATATACATATGTACATGCATATACACTCATATATCTGTGTATTCATCTCACATTGTCAAAGCAGACGCAATTTAGATATTGTTTCGAACCTGTCTTAACAGTAGGAACCCAGAATGATTTCTTCTTGGAAAAAACAAATGGCTCTAGTAGTACTTAGACTGCACTGGTTTTATCTATCTGTTAAATGGAATATGTGCTCTCAGGATAAATACCTGCCTTAGTGATCACATAAATCACTTTTGTTGGCAAATTTTATTAAAACAGAATCAAGTATCAAGGATATTATTTTTAAAAATGTTTTATAAATAAAAGGTATTCCTGATTGTTATTTGTAAGTATCCGTGATACTCTCAATGAAAATAAATAAATACAACAAAGATATGTCATCATCTTTTGAATTTTTCTATGCCAAGATACAGCAAATGCATGTCTTGCTTCCTGACTCATGTTTATCCAACAAGTTTTCCTACAATGGGAGACTTGGATAGGTGTCAAATGAAGATGTATAAATATTTTCAACTAATTCAAAGTGAAATATTATAGCTTTTAGGACAGCTCATAATTTAAATTTATAGATCTGCATCCAGCTGTTTCTCCTAAATCTTTTCCAATTTAGTAATAAATATTCATCCTTATACATTCTCTCCTGCTGTTTTTTTCTTAAAGCATTGGAATCCTGTGCACCACCTGTTTAATTTATTATTATTTTATCCAAAATGTCAATGTTGACTGCGAAGAGATGAAAAAAGAATTTAAAAAATCACAATATTGAGTGATAAACAGATTAAACTGAATAGCAATGCAAAGTTTTTCATAAAATACAACTTCTGTACCTACAGGAAAAGGCTCAATTTAGAATAGTCCCATTTAAGAAAGAAATCTTGGAAACATTACAGTTAGTTAGTTTTCAAAAAACATCAGTTTAATATACAGAAATGGTAAGCATAAAAAATTTAAATAATTGTTACCTTACAGTCTTGAGAATTAAAGAATGCTTGGAGAAGGAAAAGAAAGTATACAATGTTTTCCATGTGCAGATAGAGTAATAGTCTAGGGTTTTATACTTTGGTAAACATAACAAGCAGAGGATAAGACACAGGACCATATGTTCAAGAAAAGAATAGGCAGTGTTGAACCATATTTTTTCCTAATGCAAGAACTATGGGGCAGCTAGTGAAATCAGGAATCAGACTGGCAAAAAAGGAGACATTTTCCACAAAACACAGAACTAAATTACGGAAATAATTTGGCACACAACATTCTGGAGATCAAAAGTATAACTGTGTTCAAAATCAATCAAAAGTTTAAGTGAAAAAGGTTTATCTCTTGCTGTTAAGCAGGATGGCTCAAGTCCTGCTATTGTTGAAACCTTCAAGAAAATGAGGAAAGATTTACATATTCTGCTACTGTATTTTTCCCTAAATATCTTCAAATGCAACTTGAAAGTGAAGCATAAGGCTTGAACGATCTTTGGCTTGACCCACAAAGCAAGTTCAAAGCCATTCAATTCTTATTTTCATTTTTGCCCTTCAAAGATATGTCATGAAGATTTCTCAACACTTTTAGAAGCTGCATTTCAGCGTCCCAGAGTACCTATCAAAATTTAAGAATGCTTAATAACAATTTCACTCTACTTTTTTTTTTTTTTTACATTGAACATATTATCTTACTATTATATTTTTTAAATTAAAAAAGATAAGTAAACCCACAGCACTTCAATAAGATAAATTGAATTGAGTTTTGGGAGCAAATGAATGTTTGCTGCATTTTCTTTCTCAATGAAAGGTGAATAAAAATGCCTTAATTTATAGCTACATCCATAAATTTGGAATAGCAGTGACTGAAAAGAGCTGAAAATTATAAGGGTATTTTTTTAGTTATAGCTGTTACTTGCTATTTGCTTACCCAGAAAGCATGACTAACTTTACAATTCACTTTCTCTCTCAAATCAATTGAATTTGAGACTTTTCATAAAAAAATACATCAGGTAACCAAAGCATTTGGTATTCTCCTTCACTCCTTAATGATATTTCCTTGTCACAAAAGATTATGGGTCACACTGTTCATGCTGAAACACAGAACAAAATGTTGATGAGGTTTTATAATGTAGGTTCACTCAGTGTGAAAGCAATAATTTCAGGAAAGGGCCATACTTACTATGGTGTTGAGGTTTCCAGAATATTATTCAATGTAAAAAAGTTAAAATGCAACTTGTCTTTGGCTTTCAAGTCTATGCAATTTAAATGTAAGAAAAGGGAATAACAAACATGACAGTAGAGAGAAACTTTTCAATGTGATTTAGTTTACACATATTTATTTTATACCCCACTGCCTTGTCTTCTGCATGTAATACATTAATATCTGAAAAGTAAGTCATAAATATGAGACCAAAAAGTGGAAAACCCAGGATAAGTCACTTTGTCTGGTATATGGAACCAACATAAGTCTATCCTGCAGTTAATACCTGTCTGGAGACTTTTAAAAATTGCTGAGATTTCCAGTATGCAAAATGAGCTTTTCACTTCACTAAAGTCAATATTTCAATTAACTGCAAAATGTCTTTCAGAGAAATCCACTGTGACCAATTACTTAGATTCAGTTAAAACTTAAAGAAGTCTAATACCTATTTCTTGCTAGTAGGGGAACGATAAGACAGCATCACTGAATAAAGGGGAGAGTGTAAGATAGGAATGATATAGACGGTAAGTGAATTAATTGCAAGAAATAAACCTTTCCAGGGATACAAAAACTCTATTGATGTAATGAATTTGTTTGCAGTTATAATTGTTACTTTATTGCATTAGTATTCTAAAATGCTATCAGAGAAAAGAAAAGGAAAAAAAAAGGTTTCATTTCTAACAAGTAAACTTTCTATGAAACCCTTTAGGAAAAGCAAATCAAGAACAGATGGTTTAAAACTTGATGAGAAAAAAAATTGTCAATTAAACTTTGTCAAATGAGTATGACCTATGTAAATGATAAGCTAAAACACCATGCTCATATATATATATATCCCTCTTTTTCCCATATATTGATATATATATAGGTTTGGTAAAATTTGTTACAGTTCTATCAGAGGGGCATTATAGAAACTTATATGTATAGATTGGTAAAATATTTATAAGAACACATTTTCTTCTTAGTACTGAGCACAATAAGGATGTCACTGCTTCAGTAACCATAAAAACATCCAGGGTACTATTTCAGAAGGATTTGGCACACCATGTATACAAATCCAACTGGAAAGTAATCTTCATATATGTGCCAAATGGCAGCAATATGAATCTTCTTTCACATCCTCTGGAGCAAAAACCATGTGAGGTTGTCTTTGCTTGTCCAGAAAACACATGTAAATCCATAGAAGAGAAAACCAAACTGTCAGGGCACCCTAAAACTCTTAAGATCTTGTTATTTAAATGTTACCAGTTATGTACCTGTACAAAAAGATGGAGAACATATATTTCCAGCAATTGATTTAAGGTACTGGTGAAAAGTGAGAAATCCTTCCTTCATAATCTATCATTGATAAGGTAGCAGAACTGGGCCTTTTAACATTAACACTGGGCAGGGGGTGGGAGGAAGTAGAAATGGGCCTAGGGGCTATTTTCTGGACTCTGGAGACTGCACTGCACTAAGAAAGCTTTCCTGCTTGTAACAGATTGAGCCTTCTGGTTAATGTTAGCTGTATTTGGCTCTACAAGTGGAAGACAACAAGGGCAAATGCACAAGCACTTTTAAAAAACCCTTCATGTATCCTCAGTTCTGGGTATTTTTAGGTTGAAGTAATATGCAAATTAAACTTATCTACCACTTATAGCTAAATCCACCAATCCTTTCTCTGGAAAATCTTGCCTAGGAGAGCTGAGGCAGAACTGAGCTGATTCTCTTACACGACAGTTCAGTCACTGACAGGGAAAAGGGCAACAATCTCACATCACAACTTCTTTACGCTATCAGCAAAAAAAGTCATAGAAAGTCTGCAATAAGGCTGTGGATCTGGATATGAATCTGTAGCAAACCTTGAAATTCTCAAAGACTGATTAAATATTTTATAATCATTTACATAATGCTGTGGTCAGCCATGGCTTAGTGATAAAACCATAGCAACTCAGCAGTAACTCTTGGTAAACTAATTTTGTTTGCACATCCATTTATTTATTTGTTTCTGTCCTCAGTACTACACCAGCAGTAAAATGATTTAAATTATCTGGGAAAACCAATTTATTCCTAATAGCAGCTGTAAAATATCTCAATAAGTATTGCCAAGTATTTGAAAGTCTGAGTCATTACTGCGAATAACTGTACTTGACCTATGTTTGCAACTTTTAATTAAAGTCTCTCCATATTAACATTATATTGCACCATATCTCTCCCAATATACTATTTTAATGACTTGTATGAATCATGTTATGTACATTTATTAGAGGTAAAACTAGTAAAGACCAAAGAAATGTTCTAATCAAAACTGTTTTCCTCAGCTGACTTTCTCCTTTCATTCAGGTCTAGGGTCAGCTTTGTTGACCTTAATACATGTCTCTTTTTCCTGTCATGTCTGAAAAGTTACATTCTATCATAAAATATCTGATCAACTTTCCATATTATGTCTTGAAACTTTGTTTAGTATTTCTTAGGACTATTTTGTACCAGATTTCTCTGTATTTTATCAGCTACATATTTTTACATACAAATATTTAATGGTTTACCGTATGTAGTAGTGGAAAGCTCAATAACCTTTTTCTCCAAGGGAAACATTTACTGGTATTATTTTCCAAAAGGTTAATTTATAAAATTTGACTCAATAATATCCTGTTGAAAATTGATCAGTTACAAAACTAGTAACATATCTAATCCAAGTAATAATAGTTTCAGTTTGTAAAACTGGTAATAATTATAGTTAGAAAACTATTATACTTTTTTTTTGTCTACAGGAAAAGCTTAGCAATATGTAATTTCTTTATATTTAATAGCCTATTGCCTAGTTATTTACAGTGAAAGGAGATGTTCCTGACAATTTCATCCATCATGTGTGTGCATAGCACATTAATTTTGTGCACAATACACATCATACCAAATTCTGAGCTGGTAAAATTGGGATGCCTCTGCTGATATCAGCCAATATCACACACATTATTCTGCACCCAGCTCTATAACTTAATGTCTTGAAATGCTACTTTAGAAATAAATTAACGTATGCTTGCTTATTTTATTCAGTGTGCTTATAATAAATTGGACCTTTTTCTCTGTTAATGAATGGATTCCTTCTTGAAATAATTTTAGCTTTTTTTTTAATTTGAAAGGTACTTTCAAAATTAATTTGGGCTATCTGGATACATTTTTGAAAGCAGATTAATTTGTTATTAATGATATAGAGAGTTGAAGTTTAGGAGTTTTTCTCATTAGGAACTTAACTTTTTAGGTATAAATTCCATGTCTTTGTCAGGCTAAGCAAATGCGACTCTAAGTTCAATTTTTAGAACTTTTTCACACCCAGAATTTAAACAAGTTTTTTATTATTTTTTTTTTAATGCAATTCTTCTCCTATCTCAAGCAGTAACATATCAGTACATACCACAGTAGTAGTATGTTGAATAGATAGAAAGTACTGTCTAATTAATGAAAGAGGATGTTTGGGATTTATCCGAATTGCCAAAAATACTGATCTACTTGGACAGCTCTTCAAAAAAACCCAAACACATAAAATTGGACCGAATTTTTAAAAACAAACAAACAAAAAAAGAAAAAAACACAAAAAAACCCCAACCCAAACCAAACCAAAATAAAACAAAGAAAAGGCCACCCTAAAATATTTTAACTTCCTTAGTATGAAGCCACCTCAAAAACTTTGTACACTGGACAATGATCTGAAACAGGCAAGATTTTCAGAAAGATGTAATTTGTCATTATAACAACTGCTATAGTAGAGAAAAAAGAACAAGTTCTTGAACACATAAAAGAATGGTCTGTTTGCCTGGAAGGAGTTGCCTGTTCCCAACTCCAACCGTATTTTCTGTTAGATGAACTGATATTATCTTTCTCACAAACATTGCTCTACAAATATCCTTATCCCATCACTACAGCAATGTCATGACAAGAGCAAAGATTGTTATAAAAGAAAACACCCTAAGCCTTACAAAAGACTCAAGCGTTGAGGGCATGCAGTGAGAAATTTTTGCTATCAATCAGATGCTTTCAACCTGTTTGAATGGGTCTGCTTCTGCTATTTAAATTTCTTCTACTAAGCATCTGTTGGTAGGAGTCAATTAACTTTCTGTCTCTTGTCTCACTTTATATTATGCCCAGTCTCCACTCATCAGCTCTTACAATACTAATATCTTCTGTGCAACACCTGGATAACAGAAAAATAATAACAACATTAGTATCTGTGACAACAATTTTCAACACTGGTGGCTTATACTGGATGTTGCAGTCTCTGGTTGCACAGGCTGCACTGGGGCCCCAGGGAAACATTTGATTAAGGGAAAGTTGCGAGCAGCAACCTTGTCTGGCAATCTTCAGGGTCTTTCAAATCAGGGTCACCAAGAAGCGAGGCAGCAGGTCTGTGATATGCTTTGTATTCTTTCATAGAGCAAATTTCTTTTATTTTTATATCCTTGGTTACCAGATCTATGCTAAATCAGATATGATATAGTTTGAAGTTAATACAAAAATGAACTGAACAAGTACTTCAGCTGTTTATCCACTGCAACACCCTGGAGTCAGTGGACATATGTTGACCTAACCCAAACCTTTTCTTCTAACCTGTTCATAGTCTCCTAAAACAAATACAAACAAAACCCCAAAGCTCTTCCCCCTGAGATCTGTGCTGAACAATTGCCCCTCACCCAGGGCACTAGCTGATGTACTTCATGGCTGGTGTCCTAAGAGGACTGCTGAAGAGGATGTTGAAAATTCCATAAATAAAAAAATAAATGGCAAAGGAAGCAAGCACGAAACCTTCTTTACTCAGATTATCTATACTGTAAAGAAACTCACAACAATCATCAGTTCTTTCTCAGTGATTTAAGCAGTGGTAACCACACAAATGGAGCTCAGAAAATAAAAATAATATTTGATTCTCACATGCAGTGAGAATTCAAGTAAAGGAAGACAGGAAAAGAAATATTTGCAGAAGAAACACACACAAATATGTAGGCTTCTAACACATCTGGGTATTGCCCAAACTCAGAATAAGACTCTAACTTACATACATTAATTGTGATTTAAAAATTTAAAGCATTATATTTATTGTAACTTGCACCTTAACACACAACTGTAAAAATGAGTTAAAAGAAAATTTTAAAATACACTTCAAATTCTAGCCTAAGATGGCATCCTGATGAAGTTTAATAATACAGTAATGCATTTAAAAATAGTGTCTCTCAAGAAAAATGAAGACTCAGCAATTCAAGAAGAAAGAAGTGCCACACTGAAAGAAATTGAACTTTCTTTTCAAGAGGAAAATGCTGTATATTAAACACAGGGGATTTAAAAGAACAAGGTTGAGAATTGGAGGGAGGAGAAAATCATTCTGCTTACTTCTGAACATAGATAAACTGTAAAACCCTGACAAATTCCTTCTTTCAGACTACTTTGTCACATTTGCAAAGGCAAAAAAAGATAAAGGAAGTGTAAAGGCAGAGGTAAGTTCACATCATCAAAAAAATTCAAGGGCTTCAGCTGTGCAGTGGAAACTTCTGAGGCTAAAGAAATGGCACAGGGAACGTAAAAATGGGATTTCAGATCACCTGAGGTTCATGTACTGCCTGCAGCTAGATGAGCACAAACAAGATCCACAGTTTGCCTCATTCCGAACTGGTATATATCACTTGGAGCTTACTTGTCTTCTAATTCTCCCTGGACCTCAATAAGCCTCATGGAGCAGTGTGAAGAGAGAAAGTAAATTTCCTCATGTGAGAGATTTGAACAATGTGAAAGATTTGTGAGAAATTTAACACAAATGAGAAGAGTCGACAGAGCACAAGCATCAATTTACTGCGATGCTGGAGGTGATTTTAATCTCCATCCCTTCCATGAGCTCCAGAATGGGAACCAGTGTCAAACAGGTTTCTGTCACATAGTGGTATGGCCATCTTGGTAGTAAGGTGTTCATGTGTAAAAGGTTAAATTTAACTGGAGTGCTGTCTCCTTTCTTTGTAGTCAGAATGGATAGAGACTGACCCCGGTAAACTTGATTGGTTCAGGACCATCACCAACATATTACTTACGACTAAGTTTTACCGAGTCATGTGTAAAAACATGACTGTGTTGGGAATGACTCCTTCAAGATCAAACCAAGTGATACAAGTAGTTCATGTCATCAGGGACTTAACAGCAGGGCTGTAATTCAAGCCCCAGGCTGAATGCTTGTATACAGATGTAAAATCACTACATTTTCTACTTGTGTTTTATGGTACTAGATTAAGAAAAATCCTGTTAATACCATCATAGATTTAGTGTCCTGGCACAGCTTCATGTGTAAGTACCTGCAAACATAAGAAGCAATTTGGAAATTTATTTGCCTTTTTGACAGCAGAAATGTAAATGATGGGTTAAGTGTGTGATTTGTATGAACTCTTACATCCAGAATAACATGGAGTGAAATAAGTTTCCTTTGCCATATTTCTTACCATGAAAAGTAAGACCTACAGATGATACTTTATCTACAGAGTGATGAATGCTGTCTCCCACAGCATTCTCCTGGAGAAGCGGGCTGCTCATGGCTTGGATGGGTGCACTCTGCGCTGGGTTAAAAACTGGCTGGACGGATGAGCCCAGAGAGTGCTGGTAAATGGAGTCAAATTCAATTGGTGGGCGGTCACGAGTGGTGTTCCCCAGGGCTCAGTGCTGGGGCTGGTCCTGTTCAACATCTTTATCAATGATCTGGATGAGGGGATTGAGTGCACCCTCAGTAAGTTTGCAGATGACCCCAAGTTGGGTGGAAGTGTTGATCTGCTGGAGAGTAGGAAGGCCCTGCAGAGGGACCTGGACAGGCTGGACCATTGGGCCGGGGCCAACTGCATGAGATTCAACAAGGCTAAGTGCCGAGTCCTGCACTTGGGTCACAACAACCCCATGCAACACTACAGGCTGGGGGAGGAGTGGCTGGAGAGCTGTCTGGCAGAAAAGGACCTGGGGGTGTTGGTTGACAGCCGCCTGACCATGAGCCAGCAATGTGCTCAGGTGGCCAAGAGGGCCAATGGCATCCTGGCTTGTGTCAAGAATAGTGTGGCCAGCAGGACCAGGGAGGTGATAGTGCCCCTGTACTCAGCATTGGTGAGACCGCACCTCAAGTACTGTGTTCAGTTTTGGGCCTCTCACTACAAGAAGGACATCGAGGTGCTGGAGCATGTCCAGAGGAGGGCAACGAAGTTGGTGAAGGGTCTAGAGAACAAGTCTTATGAGGAGTGGCTCAGGGAGCTGGGGTTGTTTAGTTTGGAGAAGAGAGGCTGAGGGGAGACCTTCTTGCTCTCTACAACTACCTGAAAGGAGGTTGTAGCGAGGTGGGGGTCGGTCTCTTCTCCCTAGTAACAAGTGATAGGACAAGAGGGAACGGCCTCAAGCTGCGCCAGGGGAAGTTTAGGTTGGATATTAGGAAAAAACTTCTTCACCAAAAGAGTGGTCAAGCATTGGAACAGGCTGCCCAGGGAAGTGGTTGAGTCTCCATCCCTGGAGGTATTTAAAGGATGGATAGACATGGTGCTCGAGGACATGGTATAGTGATGGACTTGGCAGTGATAGGTTAACAGTTGAACTCGATGATCTTAAGGGTCTTTTCCCACCTTAACGATTCTGTGATTCTATGATTCTATTTTGTCATAAAGTCAATAATAACTTTTCAGAAAACACAGTTCCTAGCATAAATAACTGGAGAGAAAATGCATATGCCCTTCTTGTACTTTAAAGTGCTTGATAAGTTCAGTTGTATGTTCAGTTACTGTGCCTTAATACTCATGTGAGAGTACCTGGACTGTACATTATTTTCCTAGTTCTTTCCATTTCTGTTCTGTACTTTGAACATTGCTGCAGCTGATCAGTCTATTGCCCTTGTAGGTCTAGTGGCTCTGTGTCATCATGTTAAACAGATGATTTATCCTTCCTCAGATGCTGAGGAAAAGTCCACATTTTTAGAGTTAAGGTCAATGTCTTTTACCTTATATTTTTTGCAATGTCTGTTGCACCAAACTATGTTGTGCGCACTCAGAGAGATTTCCTTGTTCTCTGTGGGGAAGAACAGTTTCACAAAATGCTTGAGATGAAATATCAGTGTAAGAGGATTATAAAGCTTCCATTCAATGAAAGGAAAAAAAATGAGAAAAAAAAAACCACAATGCAGAGTTGTATTTTGCCAATAAGGAGAGCACAAGCAAATGGATTTTCAGAGTGCCTGGATACAAACACTGATATCATGAGGAGAAGATCAAAATTTTCTCACAACACTATCCTTGAACCTTGGTTTATAAGCAATGCCACCAAGTCAACAGAAGACAGCAGAAATTGGAGAGTAGGCATGACTATTTTTCAAGCGTAGCATATAGTATTTAGCAGTACAAATGTATACCCCACATACTTGTAATGTAACCTCAGCAGTGGTAACTTTCATTTGAAGAAACATGAAAATAGGAAGTCTTAATCATATAGAGAAGAAGAAATAAATAAATAAAGTAAAAAAAAAATTGAAATGAGGCTGTGAGGTGGCATAGTATCTTTCCCTGTGATATGTACCCTGGCCACATTGAACTTCTTCTGGAAAACTATTGAGAGACTTTGGAAAAGGGTGGACCAAGTGTACAGGGGAGCGCAAAAGAAAAAAAGGCAAAAGGGAAAGATCTCTTCTTTCTTGTCTGAAGAACATATTGTCTTCACTTGCAATGGTGAAAAACTTTCATTAACCTTTTTTTTATAATAATTTCTGTTCTTTGGCATAGCAAAACTATTTCATGGCTCCTGTTGTAGTCCGATGTATATCACTCTGCCAACAATTTCTGACTACGGGATCTTCCACAGGGAACTAAAAATAACTTTCATTTTTAACTAACTTTCTCAAGGTTACCAAGCAACACATCTTCAGCAAGAATTTAAAAAAGAAAAAAAGCCAAATCAAAACATTTTTAATACGTAATTTGAATGGATAATGTTGACCTTTTTACATTGTCAAGTGCACTGTTGGAAGTAATTTAGTGTTGCCTCCAGTCATTTTGAAGCTTCATATTTTCATCCACTATCATTTGCAAAAATGAATAATTGTTTTGTACAATTGTGATTTTTTTTTAAAAGCTTCTTTTTAAAATGCTCCATATGATCACAGTTTCTAAAGTGCAGTCGTCCTAAGAGCTGTCAAGAGATGAGGTTTTAAACACAATATTATAAAGAACATAAATGTATCCAAATCTGTGAAAACTACTCTCACATTTAAAACTCTTTTTAAATAAAAAACTTTTTCAAACATAAGCATACCATATACAAAAACCCATGAGCTTAAAATATTCCATAGATTATCCGTGAAACGTTAATGATATATTTCACTGAAATCATCCCTGAAATTCTATGAGATATTCACAGAAGCTACACAAGATGTAAGGAAAATAATAACCAAGAAAATCTGATTTGCTGTTAAAAAAAAAACAAACCAAAATAAAAGTACATAAGAATGAATAACTGAAGTGTCATTTGCCCCAGTAAACAACATTTAGAAGAAGGTATCACTCTTTGTCAGGGTAAACCTTAGTCTCCGAGCCCCCAGCCAGGCACATCTTGCTCTCAGAGAAGTTCTCTAATACAGAGTATGTAGTTATAACCCAGGAAAGATAACAGCTATCTTTAACGTACTCATAAGACAATGAGCTTTCAGTTTCCCAAAAGCACACTTCAGAGTCCTTTAAAAAACTCCTTCAGCCAAAGTGGAAGAAAAAAGAGGGGTGGGAGAATGTTGAAACTACGAATACCCATGAGAGGTGACCATAGGAACAAGCCTGTCACTCTCCAGTTAGTGAAAACAGGCACAGGTCCCCAAACAGCTGAGCCTTCTCACCCCAGCTGCCCTCACACTAGTGGATCAAACATGATAACCACCTGTCATTACTGCACAACCTTCTTTTAGTAAACTCAGACCCATATCATTTAATGCTGAAAGCCAATAAACCTCAGCCCAGTGTGCACTAAACCCTCTCACAAGCAACCACATCCAAACTCACCTTTGAAGTTACCAAAAGAAAGGAGACAGCAGTCCAGTTAAACTTAACCTTTTACACATGAACACCTTACTACCAAGTAACTTATGAGTGGCTCATTGAGCTCATCCTTCTCCACAGGGGGCCCAGCCTCCAGAGTGATCATGGCACTGCAGGAGCAGAGTGGTGCTCCCATTGAAATCAATGGTGGCTCTGCCTTTGATTTTACATGACATCATAAAGATGCTCTCACTAGAGAATCATGGTGTGTGCAGTTTAATGAAATCATCTGGATAAACTGTAACTGAAGATACCCATGTTTTCCAGATCAGTTCCCCTCTATCAATTCAGACAGCTGTTGACTAATTTCAAGGCATCACAGGTAAAAGAACGGTTTGATGAATATTTTTTTTTTTATATTTTATCATCTACCCAATATCACAAAGCCCAGGAATTCAAAACCCAAAGCTCAAATAAAACAGAATTTGAATCAGCCCTCATGGTGGACATTCAGCTGTTTGCTTAACTCTATACTGAGATCATATCTTTAGGAAATATACTCAGTTAGAACATAAATTAAGGTAACTCTATGAGCTGCAGCTTTCCCAATGAAAATAATGGTTGCTACTTAATTTTAGTAGCTGTCCGAAGAATCACCTCTCTGTAGAAATGTTTGGCTGTCACAAGTAATAAAATACCAGCTTCTGTCATAAACAAGGATTATAAAAAGACATGGGATAGTTCTAAATAAAATCAGCCTTGCATATGTGGATTTGAGGGTGACTGAACAATCTAATCTTCCATTTGTTTGCTGTACCTAAATAGAAGTGGTAATTAACTAGGAAATATGCAGAAATAAAACTAAAACAGGAAAAGCCACCACACATAAGGGACACCTTGTATCAGGCTTTATCGGTGTCACTCATCATGGTCAGGTATTGAGCTGCAAAATGCCATAAAACACAAATGACCTTGAACAAACTCCCTTGTCTAGACTTGGCACCCTGAAAGGGTGCTGCTGCAGCTAGAAAAATATCTGGCTCAAATACATACATCGATAACATGGATCAGGCACTGATCTCTCAAAAATGTATTAACTTAGATTAAAAATGTCGTTACAATATCACTGATGGTTCCTTCATCAGCTGTTAAAAAAATAAAAATATTAAAATAAAAATAAACAATTAAAAATACCTACAAATAATGTGACACTTTAATGATGTATAGAATCATAGCTAGTCATTTAGATGAGCAGCCACGATGATCCTAGTAGGATGGCATAGATGTTTCTCCTAAGTTATGTAATTAGTGCCTACTTATTGCAGTGGCAGATAGACTGGAAATACTGATACACAGATGACACTCTTTGGAGGTCTTCTGTGACTAATTTTGATTGTGTCACAGAATTGAAACTCATAACTCATTTTTAATGTGTTTGAGGGCAAGTCAAAAAAGCATGTTTAATATGATAATGTTGTATAGCTGCCACAGTGAGCATATATTAGGATGTGTATACACAGACATACCTGTACACACATGCATATAATCAAAGTAATAAATAAAACTGAGTTTAATCAAATGTGAAAAAAATAATTCCCTCCATACAGCTTAAACCTATTGGGACTAAGTTCAGGTTTTGTGCAGAAAGCTATCACTGTCACAATAAGATAGCTTTTTATACAGATTTTGTTCAAGGTTTTCTAGTATGTTTGGTCTCAATTATAGGTTTTTTTGCAATACCTAGCCATTTTCTCAATTAAGGCCAATAGCTGATGATTCACATGAGAACACAGTACTATTTTTTTTTTAAAGTTAATTTCTATGGTAATAGATCAAAATTTTTCCCAGAACTTTAAAAAATCTATTCTAATAAAAAAGGATTGCATTTAAGAGCATTTTTATATCAGTGTGATGATTTACGTTACATTTTAAGAATAATTGTTTCCCTGAATAAAAAACCAACATCTATTCAGAAACATTTCTTCTTGGTTTGCTTGACTCTTTTTGCTAGCAGATAATCAGTTTAGTAATATTGCATACAGTTAATTTCAGGTCAGCTGGAGAAAAAATTGCCCTCCCTCAGTTCTGTTTTTTCTTTTCTTCATATTAAACCAAAGAATTTCCAGTGAGATTCCACAATTTTTTTGTTACCCCTTTCTGATATATGCCATCTTTATAATATATTTGCTTTTGTGATGCTTTTTACAAAGATTATTACATCTACATACTGATGATTACATCTACATACTCTCTAAATTGGAAGGATGTGAATTTGATGGGTGGACTGTTCAGTGGGTAAGGAACCAGCTAGATGGTTGCATCCAGAGGGTAGTGGTCAAGGGCTTGATGTCCAGATGGAGAACACTGATGAGTGGTGCCCCTCAGCGGTCCATACTGGGGCCAGTGTTGTTCAATATCTTCATCAATGACATAGACAGCGGGATTGAGTGCACCCTCAGCAAGTTTGCAGATGACACCAAGCTGAGTGGTGCAGCTGACACGCCTGAGGGACAGGATGCCATCCAGAGGGACCTGGACAAGCTGGAGAAGTGGGCCTGTGTGAACCTTATGAGGTTCAACAAGGCCAAATGCAAGGTCCTGCACCCGGGTCAGGGCAATCCCCGGTATCAATACAGGCTGGGGGATGAAGGGATTGAGAGCAGCCCTGAGGAGAAGGACTTGGGGGTACTGGTGTATGAAAAGCTGGACATGAGCCAGCAATGTGCTCTCACAGCCCAGAAAGCCAACCGTATCCTGGGTTGCATCAAAAGAAGTGTGGCCAGCAGGTTGAGGGAGGTGATTCTGCCCATCTACTCTGCTCTGGAGAGACCCCGCCTGGAGTACTGCATCCATCTCTGGAGCCCTCAGCACAGGAAAGACATGGACCTGTTGGAGCAGGTCCAGAGGAGGGCCACAAAGAAGATCAGAGGGATGGAACACCTCTCCTGTGAGAAAAGGCTGAAAGAGCTGGGGTTGTTCAGCCTGGAGAAGAGAAGGTTGTGGGAAGACCTTATTGCGGCCTTTCAGTACTTAAAGGGGACTTATAAGAAAGATGGGGACAGACTTTTTAGCAGGGCCTGTAGTGATAGGACAAGGGGTAATGGTTTTAAACTAAAAGAGGGTAGATTCAGACTAGATATAAGGAAGGAATTTTTTACAATGAGGGTGGTGAAACACTGGAACGGGATGCCCAGAGAGGTGTTAGATGCCCCATCCTCGGAAACATTCAAGGACAGGCTGGATGGGACTCTGAGCAATCTGATCTAGTTGAAGATGTCCCTGGTCATTGCAGGGGAGATGGACTAGATGACCTTTAAAGGTCCCTTCCATCCCAAAGCATTCTATGATTCTATGATCCATTTATGCAAAACTATAACAAAGTTATTATTCATGGTAGAACAGGTCCATCGTACAATGCAGTTTCTTGATCTTGTTTTTCTCTTCATCTAAACATTTTATAATATTAATATTCATCTTTTTGTTCTGAAATAAAAGATAGTTAATGCATTCAGCATTTGCTTATTTTGTGGGTTGGGAGATCATGTCAGTTCTTTTGTGCTATGTGACAGTTCCCTTTCCCTCTTTTATCCTTAATTTAAAGCCCACTTAACAACACATGGCAGTTTTGCAAGCCTGAGGTCAGTGACCCTTTTTAAATGCAGTGAAAGTATTCATAAAAAGTTTTCATCCAATGCTCCAGAAACTGGGTCGCAAGGTTGTCATTGAATCACTTGTACTTGACAATAGGAATAAGGCCTATATTTTTCCTAACTTAATTTTCATTTCAGTTATTAAAATTATTTGTAGAGTTTAAAATGACAATCATTTAAATATTTGACTACTTGAGAATCTTGGTGTGTTCCTTTGATATTTCTTTTACGGTCTATCTTTAAAAATCCTTATCTGTAAAGATTACTAAAGCCCTTATCATTTGTTACATTGTTTGATTTCATTATGAAACTGGAAAGGTATGGTTGTGTATTTAAGAGATAAAGTACATTGCACCAGGATTTCCCATAACAGTTAGGAAATGAGGAACAAAATATTCTGTCTAGAATTATTAAAAGCTAGTATTTGTAAACTTTTTATGTATCTCACTTCAGTATAGCTGCAATTGAAATACAGGAGGTTGTTGGTCTTTCTGCCTTAAATGGATCTCTCATTAAATAATGCATGGCAATGACCATTAGATTGAAGTAATTAAAATTTTCTTAACCCAAACCAGCTCTATTAATGTGGAACATGAGAATTGTGGCCACAGAGAAAAGCGCTTAACCATGATTTCAGAGAAATCTGTGTTGCATTCCTTGTGTCAAAGTCTTCCTGAAGTGAGAATGACAGCTTGATATTTCAAAAGTATCACTAAGAAAAGCTGAAAACAGAAAGTCATATCAGAGTTCCAAAATAAAAATAATACTCAATTGTCCTCAAAGTTGACCATATAAAGCCTAAGTAAACCAGGACTGAAACTGAAACAAACAACAAAAAAAATCCTCATGGATAGAACACTTTCAGCAGTCTGAATTCTTCCTTTCAGGGACTGTGTGAAGGAAAAAAGAGGAATAAACTAAACTGTAAGAATTATCCTAGGGTTTCATCTAATCAGTGACCACAAAAGATAAACAACTTAAACATTATGTATTATAATACCTAATTACAGGTCAGAATGAAGGTCATTTGGTTTCCTAAGTGCAAACGACAGCTGAATGATGACAGTTACATCTGTAGTCATCAATCAGAATGACCAAGTACAGTCCTGACAAGGTTCTCTGGAGGATTCCACTGCAGTGCTTGTGTACCTCCAGGTATAGGGATCCCCTCAAGTGACTCAAGGCTGGATATCTAGCAATAGGAAATGAAAAATGACTTGTCAAGACAAAGTAAGAAAAAGCAAAACAGAGATGCAAGAGCTGTCATTTGTGGCAATGCTAGCAGGAAATGTTCCTGCCTGTGTCCAGACATAAAAGAAAAGAAAAGAAAATGAAACAAAAAAGACACAAAAAGAATTGAAATCAAATTAAATGAAATTAAATTAAATTAAGGTAAATTTAGAAAAAAAGCCCTAGCGATGAGGTTAGGGAAGAGTTTGGGCAGCAGTTCTGCAGATAAGGCAGAAACTAACCTGTTTAGTTTACTGTTTAGAACCATGTTTTCTTTAAGAGCAGATACAGATATGTGCATCTTGGCATCTTTGTGACTAGAATTCCTTTCCCTGTTAAGTGACTGCACTTTACTGGGGAAAAAAGCCTCAGAATCACATAATTAGACAGAGACAGTTTTCTTCTTGACCATACACATTTTAAAGAAGCCTTAAATTTAATCAAATCATGAACCACAAAGAAAAAAAAATATATCCAAAGGTTCAAAATTAAAAAGCATGAATTACAGGACAGATAGAAATCCAGCTGGGGAAATAACTCTAGCAGAGTGTCAAAACCACAATCAGTAATGGAACATTGTATAGGGCACCTACCTGTGGGGTTTCAGTTGTATAATGTTCATTTTTTAAGGATTTGTATTCTTGCTGCAAATTGCATTTAAAAGTTATTATTAGAAGCTATAAAATATATAATTAACATTAATCATGCAATAATTTATTTTGGAAGTAAGGATGGTTTTCTTTGTATGCAACTTTATAGTGGCTGACTTCTGAAGTGGATGTGCTGATAGGAAAACTTTTGTAGCTTATATATTTGAATTACTTTATTGTATTTGAGTTTGGTGGAGTTTTTCTCGCTTTTCAGAAACCCACCTATCATTAAGCATACCTTGGATAAATGCTAGGTGGAACTATGTACTATTAATACCTGCAGATCAATTAAAAAAAAAGGTTTATCTGTCTTGCCTTTATCCCCTGACAGAATAAGTGTTAAGTCCACTCTCCACATGCCAATAGCAAGAGATTAGTTAGCTGTTGCAGCTTGAAATAATCCCAGAGTTCATTTTAAGCAGATCACAGCTGCAAAGGGTAACAACTTTTACCATGGGTGTAAGGAATGTAGTAGGTCTAACTCCTGACTAGTTTGAACACCTCTTCAGAAGAGCAGCTAGCTCTGCGGTATAAACCTAGATGAAACACAGATAAAACTCTTAACTTGACCTCAATTTCACATGTGGTCTTCATTCATAGAATCATAGAATCATAGAATCATTTAGGTTGGAAAAGACCTTTAAGATCATCAAGTCCAACCATTAACCTACCACTGCCAAGTCCATCATTAAACCATGTCCCTAAGCACCACATCTACATGCCTTTTAAATACCTCCAGGGATGGGGACTCAATCACTTCCCTGGGCAGCCTGTTCCAGTGCCTGACTACCCTTTCAGTAAAGAACTTTTTCCTAACATCCAATCTAAACCTCTCCTGGCACAACTTGAGGCCATTTCCTCTCATCCTATTGCTTGTTACTTGGGAGAAGAGACTGACCCCCACCTTGCTACAACCTCTTTTCAGGTAGTTGTAGACAGTGGTAAGGTTTCCCCTCAGCTTCCTCTTCTGCAGGCTAAACAACCCCAGTTCCCTCAGCTGCTCCTCGTATGACTTGTTCTTTAGATCCTTCACCAGCTTCATTGCCCTTCTTTGGACACGCTCTAGCACCTCAATAATTTTAACACTCCCAGTCTAAAAAAATTAAAAGCATCTAACTAATTTCATGTGATACATACATAAACAGCTAGTGCTGGCACATGAACCAGCAATATCACACATAGTTGGCTAAAATATAAATTTTCATTAAGTATATAAAATATGTCCCTTATTGCTCTTCTTAAAGATCTGGGGTTTTTTGTGTTAGATTACAATATCTGGTGACCTTTTTTTTATAAAAAGACCTCTTGCTTAAATCTTGACCTGATATAAAATGGCCTATTCAACTAAAACCAAGGATCTCCTGTTTTTCTGAGGTAATTTTCAGCCACTCAAAAAAAGGAAAATATATTTTACTAAAGTACAGGTTTTTGATTTCTGTGTGTGATTTAACTAGTAAATTTGTGTTCTGAAAAATTAGTACTGTCAGTATCTTATGTTTTGTTAAAATTTAATTTATTCTTATGTTTTCCACAACAATTTCAGAAACTTCAAAACCAGTTAAAGCAAAGCAATAGCAGTAAAACTGTACAGCTTTTTCCAAAGTTCATCATCTATTCTGAGTACTTTAAGAAAAAATCCACAAGCAACCTTTACATCAATGAGATTCTGAAGAGTGTTTAAATCTGTTGATTGACTACTTAACAGTTAATTTGTCTTTTGACACAGCTCAGTTTCAGAAGGGAAGGAAAACATACCAAATTTTAGTCAGCAAATAAGATAGTTGACTGAGATAAATCAATTCTGTTCCCCTGTAGCTAATGTATCTAATGGTAGTAATGTCAAGGGATAATCTGCCCCATTATGTTCTTCCCTCAAATTATTGTTGAATTTTGAGACGTATTAAGACCAATACAAGAGTGTCTAGCATGGGACAATACTGCACAATTACAATTTAGTTGTATAATTTTATTTGAAAAAATAGATTGAAAGGGACCTCCAGAGGTCATCTAGTCTAATCCCTGTCTTTAAGCAGGTCCACTTTGATGATTTTGCTCAGGTTTTGACTATCTCCAAGAATTAAGTTTTCATAGTCTCTCTGTGCAACTCATTCCAGTGTTTGATCACCCTCATGGTGCAAAGTTTTTTTCATATCTAATCATAATTTCTTATGTCTGTTTGTGCCTATTGCCTCTTGTCATATAACTTTGAGAACAGTCTAGCTTTGTCTTCACTACAGCCTCCCATTCAGTAACTGAAGGCAGCAAGATCTCCCTTACCCTTCACTATTTAAAACTGAATAAGATCAGTTCTCTCAGCCTTAGTCTTCCCTTTGCCAATGTACTTCCAGAAGCCCTCACTTCACACCTCTTGTGAGTGCCACCTCCTGCACAACTTTTGTTTTCTGATCACCAACCCAGCACGAGTAATGTCTCTGTGGCCCTCCCAGGTGGCCTGTCCTTGCCTCCACCCCGCCCCTTGCACTTCCTTCATGCACTGGAATTCAGTCAGGGACTCCCTGTTCATCTGTGCTGGCCTTCTTCCTTGCCTGATCAACTTTCTGGATGTCAGCATGAACCATTCTGTGCTTTGAGGACATTGTCCTTGAAGATCAACCAGTTCTTCAGGGCCCTTTTGCTCTTCAGGCCAGTCTCTCATGAGATCTCAACAAACAGATCCCAACATGCAGATCCCTAAAATCTGCTCTCCAGAAGTTCATGGCTGTAATTCTACTTTTTTTTTTTATTCATTTTTCTCAGGATTTCAAACTGTCCTGTCTCATAGTTGCTATAGTCAAGGCTGCCACCAGTAAGCACACCATCATTCAGTTCTTCCTTATTCATGAGCAACAGGTCCAGCACATCTTCTCCCATAGATTGTATACATCAAGAAATGGTTGTCAGTACTCTCCAGAAGTCCCCTAGAGTGCTTGCACCTGTGACACTCCCCTTCCAGCAGATATTGGGGTGGTTGGTGTATCTTATGTGAATGATGTCTGCTGAGCATGAAGTTTTTTCAGCTGTTTAGAATGGCTTCATCTAATTCTTCACCTTTAACAGGTAGTGTGCAGCAAACACTTATCACGGTGTCACCATTGTTGGTCTCTTCTCTGATCCTTGAACTCTCAATTGACTTCTGACCCCTTCCAAGGCAAAACTCTGTCCATAAGACAGGATAAAAGGAACCAACAAAAAAATCTTTTTGTTAAGTACCTAGGGAATTCTTACAGAAATGGCTACTAGTTAAGCATGTCTACATAATACAAACAATATATATTTCTTGCTCAATAAGATAATTTGAATTAACCATTCAAATTAGAGTCTATATGGGACATCATTTAGACTTGAGCTTCTGTATTGGGTTTACATGGCAAGGTTTTGATAGTGGGAGGGCTTCAAGGGATGGCTTCTGTAAAAAGGCACCAGGACCTGCCCCCATATTGGACAGAACCCATTTCAACCAGTTCCAAAATGGACCCACTGCTGCCCGAAGCTGAGCCAATCAGTGAAGCTGGTGACACCTCTGCAATAACATACTTAAGAAAGCGTAAAAAAAGCTGTGCAGCAGCTGTCAGAGAGACGAGTAGAAAAAATGTGAGAGAAACAACCTTGCAGACACCAAGGTCAGAGAAGAAGGAGAGACAGGAGGTGGTGCAGGTGGCAGAGCAGAGATTCCCCTGCAGCCCATGGAAAAGACCACGGTGACACAAGTTGTCCCCCTGCAGCCCATGGAGGACCGCACATCGGAGCAGGCTGATGTGCCCTGAAGGCAGCTGCAACCCATGGAGAGCCCAAGAAGGAACATGTTTTCTGGCAGGACCTGTGGCCCATGGGGAACCCACACTGGAGTAGTCTGTTCCTGAAGGACTGCACCCCATGGAAAGGACCCATGCTGGAGCAGTTCTCGAAGAATTGCAGCCTGTGGGATGGACTTACACTGGATCAGTTCATGAAGGACTGTCTCCCTTGGGAGGGACCCCATGCTGAAACAGGGGAAGAGCATGAGTAGGAAAGAGCAGCAGATAAAGCATTACAAATGGACTTCAACCTCCATTCCCCATCCCTCTGCACTGCTCGGGGGGAAGAGGCAGAAGAGCCGGGAGTGTAATTGAGCCTGGGAAGAAAGGAGAGGTGGGGAGAAGTTTTTTAGTTTGAGCTTTTTTTTTTCTATCCTATTCTCTTATTAACTGGCAATAAATTAAATTAATTTCCCAAGTTCAGTCTGTTTTGCCTGTGACAGTAATTGGTGAGTGATGTCCCTGTCCCTATCACGACTCATGAGCTTTTCATCTTATTTTATCCCCCTGTTCTGTTGAGGAGGAAGACTGAGAGAGAGGTTTGGTGGGCACCTGGCAGCCAGCCGAGTTCAATCCACCACAGCTGCTAACTCAGCATAGAAAAGGCTGTTTGATTTTTTGGCTTGATGTTTTAATCGAAATTAATTAAATTCAGATTCAGTTAGTGAATCTTAATGAGGACAGTTTATATATGGTAATTTATGTGATGTCTACCATACACATTCTTAAGGAGTATTGAACTGATCCTAGAAACAGTACTTTAATATAGGTTTTTGAGAACAGAATATTTTTATTCTCTTTTATTTAGTGTGAGCTTTTGAATTACAACTGGTCTTGTTGAATGTTATCAGTTATGTCACCCTGTTTCATGACCTGTGAACAGTTCAGTAGCTTATGTCAGGGTATGAAAACACCTTGGCTTGAAAGGTTTGGAAAGGAAGGATTTTATCCACCTGTATCACCCCAAAATCAAGAGGTAAAGTGACAGTTTACAAACTAAAAAATAATACCTTTGAAATGTCTTCTTATAGAATCTATTCCCTGTAGCAATGGGATGTTGTTTCACTCTCAGCTTCTTTGTGTTTTATTACAACATCTGTCACCTGAGAAAAGCACATTCATTCCGTACCCCTAAAGAGAGACTTCTATACGCACTTGAAAACTGATGCACAACTACTTCCCTGAACAATAATACTTTCAGACTGCTTTTTTAATTTTTTTCTTAATTAGGTAAAACGTCTTGAAAAGAGAATGTTTTTCTTATCAGACTGAAGCATTTTTTACCCTGTTCCTTTGAATCATAGAATACAGCTGCTCAGCTAGGAAGGACTTATTTTCTAGCAGTCCTATCTAACTTGTAGGCAAGCTCCTTCGTCAGTTTGTGCTAGCAGCTCTGGAGCTCCTTTTGGTCAGTCATTTGCTTATGAAGCTAATACACTTTTGTCTTCTCTAGCCTCAAGGAAATACTTTTTTGTGTGTGTGTGTGTGTGTGTCATTTGTTCTTGTTTCCTAGAAGGCACATTCATTTGATGTGGCAGTTACATTGGTTCAATAGGTGATTTTAAAATAGCTCTAAAATATGCAAATATTTGTCTGGTTACCAGCAAATGCTTCACTTTTCCTTATTTCAGGATACAGAAAAGTTTTTAACTGATTGAGAGCTAAATGGATTAGTCTTCAGTTAACTGTACTGAATTACGGGATGACTTAGCTGTGTATGCAGAACAATCTACCACATATAACATACTATATAGATCTGTCTCATTGACAACAGAACAGGTCTGCATTAGAGTTTCATGTCAAGTATATGGTTTCCTGTAATGTGTAATTGTGTTTATGTATTTGTTCAACATGCCTGCCATAGATTTTTCTTTCAAGTTATCTGTGGAAACGTATATACAGTACGAAGTGAGGAATGCTCCAGAGTCATAAGACTTCAAACCAACTCAAAACCTTTTACTGCTCTAATTTGCGTCGCACAAGACTACCTGTATCAGATGGGCTTCTACATATATATATTCTCTGACAACAAAGGATGTGAAAATACACGTTAGAGCAGCTAGTTTTTCAGAATGATGTAAATAGAGGATGTGAAAAGGAATATGCATTGCTACTGAATTTTAAAAATTACATGCTTATATATATTCCTCTTTCAAAATGGAGGGAAAGAGACTAGACAAACTAATATTTCTCAAGCTAGACACCAAGCCAAGTTTCATTTTTTAAAATAATTTGTGAATTCTGACAAGGTATATAGAGCAATAAATGAAACTGCCTTCTGCTCTTGCTAGTCTGGGATGATGTAAAATGTTGGGAAAAGAGTACAGTGTAGTGATTTGAACAGGGAAAAGGGGAGACATTTTACTGATCTAAAAGAGCAAGCAGCTGCTATATCATCCATTGATGAACTATAAATAATTGGCCATAGGTATTTGGACTTTTTTAACCTCTAACATGACCTTAGTTTATGAAAATGCTTGCTGGTCTCCTCTGTCCTCCTCCCTTCCGGCACTACTAGCATGCACACAACAGAATATGAGGCATATTGAAGAAGATAAAAAAAGACATGTAGGTAGAAATTTAGCACCTGTTGATTCCTATGTGATAAGGATGTTAAACTGAGGCAGAGCAAGGATCTCTTCTCCTTGCCAATTCACTACACAATTGTTCTAACTCCTGTTGAATGTAAGGAAAGCTGTGTATACATAAGTAGGCAGTGAAGAAGAAGCAGGCAGTGTCTACCCTCCTATCCCAATCAGCAAAAACTCTGAAGCAGGCAAAGAACGGAAGCTGGTGACTTCTGGCACCAATAGGAAGGTTTCTGCCCCACCTAATGGGTTAAAACTGCAAAATAGGTGCACTGCCCTCAAAGTTGAGGAGGACCTAGAGGTGCCTATAAGTGAAGAGCCCGGCCCACCTAACCCTAAACTGTGCGAAGGCTGCCAGGAAGAAACAGCAAGTCATTGTAATGCGTGACTCCCTGCTGCAGTGGACAGAGGCACCCATCTGTCAGCCTGACCAATCACCTAGAGTGGCATCAGAGTCCAAGATGTTGTGGAGGGACTGCCAAAGCACATCTGGCCCTTTCACTACTACCCCCTGCTGCTAATCCGTGTGGGCACAAATGATACTGCCAGGAGAAAACTGGGCGGTATCAAAAGTGACTACAGAGCTCTTGGGGCAGTAGTCAAGGTAACGGGGGACCAGGGGGTATTTTCCTTAATCCTGCTGGTGAGGGGAAAGGGTGTGAGGAGAAGGGCACTAATAGGACAAATCAATAACTGGATGTGGAAGTGGTGTTGGCAGCAGGGTTTTGGGTTCCATAACCCTGGAACCCTGTTTGCAGATCAGCGTCTGCTTGGGAGAGATGGGATCCACCTCAATAAGCAGGGCAAAGTTATTTTCACCAATAAAAAGGATGACATGGTAAGGAGGGCTTTACACTAACAACGATGGGGGATGGAGAGAGTAAGCAGCACTCCTGTGAAGGAGTGACAGACGGCATTGCTGAGGAAAGGGATGATATGATGGGAAGGAAGTACAAAATCAACAAAATGGGGCTTCAGCAGGGTCACCGCCAGTACCTGCATGTAAGCGAGGAAGTGCCTACAAGGCAGCAATATGGGGAAATCCCCAAATCCTCTCCAGGAGCTCAACATCCCAGGATGCCTCTCTAAAGTGCCAGCACACTAAAACAGGCAGTATGGAGAATAAACTTGATGAGTTAGAGATCTGTGTGCAGTTGCAGGGCTACGATCCTCTTGGGATCACAGAGACGTCGTGGGATGGCTCTCGTGACTGGAGTGTTGTAATGGAGTGATAGAGGCTCTTTAGGAAGGACCAGATGGGAAGATGAGGAGGGAGAGATGCCCTTTATGTGAGAGAACAACTCAGAGTGCATATATGGAGTGCATATAGCTCTGCCTGGGTGTCCTGGTTTCAGCTGGGATAGAGTTAGTTTTCTTCTTAGTAGCTGGTAGAGTGCTGTGTTTTGGATTTAAGATGAGAATAATGTTGATAACACCCTGATGTTTTGGTTCTTGCTGAGCAGAGTTTACACTAGTCAAGGACTTTTCAGCTTCCCATGCTCTGCCAGGTGCATAAGAAGCTGGGAGGGAGCACAGCCAGGGCGGCTGACCCAGACTGGCCAAAGGGCTGTTCCATACCATATGACATCATGCTCAGTATATAAGCTGGGGGAAGAGGAAGGAAGGAGGGGGACATTGGGCATGATGGCGTTTGTCTTCCCAAGTAACTGTTACGCGTGATGGAGCCCTGAACACCTGCCTGCCCATGGGAAGCAGTGAATGAATTCCTTGCTTTGCTTTGCTTGTGTGCGCGGCTTTTGCTCTACCTATTAAACTGTCTTTATCCCAACCCAAGAGTTTTCTCACTTTTACTCTTCCGATTCTCTCCCCCATCCCACCGGGGGGGAGTGAGCAAGTGGCTGTGTGGTGCATAGTTGCTGGCTGGGGTTAAACCACAACAATGGGGATGGATGATGAGCCAGCTGAGAGCTTACGGGTTAGAATTAAAGACAGGACAGGTAGAAGTGAAATTATAGTAGGTGTCTGATATAAGCCACCTAACTAGGAAGAACAAATAGAACAATACAGACAGAGAAGAGCAGCCTCCCATTTGCAGACCCTTGTTCTTGCGGGGTGTGTGGGGGGGTGTTCAACCACTCCAATATCCGTTGGAGGGACACCACATGAGCAATCCAGGAGGTTCCTGGAGTGCAGTGATGATAAATTCTTCCTCCAAGTGACAGAGAGGCCAAGAAGTAGAGGTGTTCTGCTGGACCTCATAGTCACAAACAAGGAGGAGTTGTGAAGATCAAAGGCAGTCTTGGCTGCAGCGACCATGAGATGGTGGAGTTCAGGATCCTGAGGGCAGGGAGGAGGGTGAAAAGCAAGCTCACAGCCCTGGACTTCAGAAGAGCAGACTTTGGCCTCTTCAAAGGTCTTCTTGGAAGAGTCCCATGGGATAAGGCCTTGGAGGGAAGGAGGGCCCGAGGCAGTTGGTTAATATTCAAGGATCACCTCCTCCAAGATCAAGAGACTTCTGTACCAACAGATAGAAAATCAGTCAAAAATGCCACGAGGCCTGTGTGGATGAGCAAGGAGCTCCTAGCCAAACCCAGACACAGAAAGGAGGAATACAGAGGGTGGAAGCAAGGACAAGTAACCTCGAAGGGATACTGAAAAATTGTCTGAGCATGCAGGGATGAAGCTAGGAAAGCTTAAGCCCAAATGGAATTGAATCTGGCCAGGGATGTCAAAGAAAACAAGGTGGGCTTTGCTGCAAAGAAAGCTAATGGTAACCTGAGCTGCGTTAGGTGGAGTGTTGCCACTGGGTTTAGGGAAGTGATCCTTCCCCTCTCCTCAGCGCTGGTGAGGCCACACCTGGAGTCCTTTGTCCAGTTCTGGGCTCCTCAGTACAAGACATGGACATACAGGATAGAGTCCAACGAAGGACCACTAAGATGATTAAGGGACTGGAGCATCTCTCATATGATGAAAAGCTGAGAGAGATGGGACTGTTTATCCTGGAGAAGAGAAGGCTCAGGGGGAGAGCTTGTTAAAATATATAAATACCTGAAGGTACAGTGTTGTGTTTTAAATTCAGTATGCAGCTAATGACCACACGACCACATAGGTGGTTGTTTTGTTTTGGGGTTTTTTTTGGCTTTATGCTGGAGGTCCTACATAACACTACAGAGTCGCAATCTCTGCTAGGCTTCGTAACCACCATAGTAAGACTGGATGTATTTATTCCGGATTAGAGTTGTTCCTTCTGATCAGATTAAGACAAGTATCTCCATTTTATTTACTGCTTTTGGGGAGGGAGGAGCTGTATTATGAAAAAGTCTACAATGTTCTCTTTTATTTTAGAGAAAGGATTTAAAGAAACTTGTCCTATCAAGTTCAATCTCTTCAATTATTTGAATTTATCGGTCAGGACTCAGTCTTCATCATTATACCTGAGTACTTAATACAATCCCTGAGAATCTCAGACACACATCTTTCAGTAACTTATTTTCAAAAGATATGCTGAAACATTTCCGTTCTGTGTTTTACTGGAATTTTCCCACTTTAGAAGATGACTCAATTATGTAAAATTGCAATCACTTAAATACTATTATCAGCAACTGTTACAAAACATTAGCCTGTAAATATCAGCACTGATATTTAAATCATTTCATTTAGAGACAGGTTGTGAATATTATTTTTCCAGATCCTCAGAAAAATTAACAGAATTGAACTAGATAATGCACATTCTTAGAAATTCACTGCATTTCTTGCAAGGATGCTCCAGATTTGGACCAACACCATCTAATTCCCTATTGCTCTCAGTTCATTAATATTTTCTGAACTTATGCTGTGAGCATATTATTATGCCCAAAATATTGTGATGGACAACCACAGAAATATCCTAGATACAAGGGAAGCCAAGAATGTATTACTAGTCTAATCAAAAGTTTTAATGGCATAACCAAAACACAAAAAAGTTTATTAGGTCAGGTACACTGATACTAACACTCACAGAACAAATACTTCGATTAATATGCATCTCCCTAACAAGGTGTCCCGATCCAATGTCGGGGGAGGTTTCGATATGATCCCAAGGATGAGATTAAGACGCTGGAATCGGTCAGATGTCATACAACCTTTTACTTTCATTTGAGGGAAGAAGAGAGTGGAGGGAGGAGGGAGGGCAAGGGAGGAGAGGAAAAGAATAGGGGAGAGAGAGAGAGAAAGAGAAGGAGGAGTTTATTACCACCACTTCGAGTCCGATGATCTTCCGCTGGGTCTTCGGTGGCCTCAGGCTTCGTCAGGGACCGAAGGGGGTGGGCCTTGAGGGTGCAGGAACGGAAGGAGTGGTCTCGCGCGTCGCCACCGCCCCTGCCGAGGGGCACGTGTGCTCCTTATATAGGGGCTCTCACGCATGCGCGGATCACAAATGTGTACGTGCGTTTGCCACGGACGTGCTGACCCCGCCTCTGCTCTTTTCGCGCCTTTAGCCCCTGCCACAGCTCTTTTCGCGCCTTTAGTCTCTGCGCAGGCGCACGAGGTTGTTTTTCTCAAAGAGAAGATGGTCTTTTCGAAGCGCGACGCTGGATGGCGCTACAGCGGCAATGTCGAGACAAAACCACATTTGGTACCGGTTCTCTACACAAGGTTACATTTAAAAGTTGTTATACAAGATAGCCTGTCTTATTGTCCACTCCGCTTTTCCTCTGGTGCTATGTTCACCCTTCCACTGCTCCTTCAGGTCCTAAGGCTGAGTGGGGGCTTCCATCTTGGGGCAGCAGAGTGGGATTACAATGAGTTGTCACCAGCCTGAAGCTTTCACAGGAAGAAGTACGGTGTTTGATGGTGAGTGTTCCTCCTTCACTTTGCCAGGACTAGCATGACGTTCATACATCCTTCTCATCAACCTAAGGTCTATTTGGAGTCCTGTTTTTTCCTGACATGCTTCATACTCTCTTTGTGCTGAACCATAACTCATTTTACTTTTGACTTTGTTAGGTATCATATGTTGAACATGAGTTAGATACTGGTTATTTATCTTTTGTGTTACCCCTAAAACCGTGGGGGTTTTTTATCAATTTGCATTTGTATCCATGATTCACCATTGGTGAACTGCTGACAGCCTTGGCACTTCTGGCATCATTTAATGACTGCTCTCTTCTATGTTGCACTAGTTCTTTAGGGCCAAAGTTCATTCTACATATAGTAACTACTTGTTACTCCTGTCTTTATGGAAATTATTTGTAGTAGGCATTACAACACAAAATACTACCAATGGAAGGAAAAAAACCTAATTAGGTAAAAGCCACATGATCATTAGACAGCTGTTAAAGCTAAACAAGCTAAGGTAAGCTCAGGCCAAGAAGTCCAGAGAAGTTGTGAGATCCTGAACTAAGAGGTCAACACATAGCCTGGGACCTTTACTGATAGTAGTAAAAATTTTACTTACCAGGCTACATTACCTCATTTTTCTTTTCTGGAAACGAATGCTTACTTTCTCAAAAGCACCTTTAAATGCTGTAGAAAATGTATACTTCTCTTAGTTCTAAAAATCAACAGCTCAGGAAAGAAAAAATGAAACATTTTGTTTTTAACAAGTTATTTTAAGAGAGAGTCTAAAATTTGATGTATAACTATGTTTTCCTTTTCCTAATACCCTGAGAAATGATTCAAACAGCCCAAGTTCCTGGACAAAAGTACGTTATACATATGTAAAGTATGTTGTGAATAAGAAGAGGTGAAATTACGTTTTTATTGTAAAAAGTCACAAGCAATTCCATCTCCTAGAAATTCAATAGTTAGATTGTGAAAAGCTGAATGTTACATTTGCCTTCACTGTTTGAATGGGTGGTCTATGGAAGCAGAATAACGATTTCAAACACATTTCTCTGATATCTAAGAAATGACAAAATTATACCATTTCCTGTACAAAATAAATATTTAATAGATATCATAACAGTAAACTGTCACTATGAATGCAGAGGCGGTTATATTTCACTATAACTAGCATCATTACAAATAGTACTATTGATCATAAAATTATTATACTTTTTTAAAGTTCCAGCTATAATATTTGACACTGTCATCATCTGATGTATTTAACTCTAAACGTTAGTTTTCAATCTACTCAAAAACTGTATTTTTTTTACAATATATTAACGCAAAGGATAGGCTATTCCGTTTTTATATATACACATATCCTTAGTAGTTTAGTTTACTGTTGTTTGTATTTGTCCTTTACTTCTGAAGATAACAAATTTGAATTTAGAAATTTCTCCTACTGCAGTATGTTTTACAGTATGTCTTGGACCATGCATATACTCTCTTCGCAAAATCACAAGCATCTGTGCTGGTTATCATGTTTACTTCAGTGTGTAATTAGAAAAGATAAGCATCCAATTCCAAAATGTATAGCCTGTCTTCAAATTATCAACTGTGTGAAACTACCAAAACTTGATTTTCCCTAAGAGACATGAACGACATTTCAAAATACATATATTACTAGGTCTCTGCATATCCCTTATTTAGAAACACAGTCTTAATGTATGAAAACCAAAAGCCAAACATAAACAGTAGCAGAGAAGTAAATATATGCAGGACTTGAAATATGACCTGATTCATGACTCACATCTTAGGAGCTAGGACAAAAATATTAAAGTATGGATGGAGAGAAATACTAAATAAATATTTCTAAAACAATTCTTCAGAAAAAATTACACAAAGGTACTTTTGCTTTAAGTTAATAAAGAAATCTAATTACTCCAAGCATCAAGCTATAGATTTGAATCTGAGCTATATTCAGGAATCTGTGACAAGAACGCTAATATTGAATTTCATCCTTCATACACTTCTGATTCAAATTTTTTATGACAGTATTAAAATTTAAAGATGAATTTCACACTTGTCACTGTTAATCTGTCTGATACCTATATTGACAAGAAAGGTAGGAGAAGAACATAAAGTTAGACCATCTGCTTTCAGAGGAAAAGCAAACCTAAATCTCTTCAAAGTAATGCCAGAGCATCTCCTTAGTGCTTAGTCAGCAGAATTTTCTAAAAATATAGTTTATCAAAATTCGTGGTTAAATTCATGTCATAGAAGAAAGACAACATTAGGCTTTGTTCTAATGGCAGTAAAATTTAATGAGTGTCTGGAAAAGCTTATTTCAATTAGTGGCGAAGGCAAAAATATAATACCCAATTTCTATTAATTTATAATACTGTTAATTAAAATATATTTTATCATTCCAAAAATTTTCAGGCATTTTTCACATACTCACCTATCTTCCAATGTGCCGGTTTCATCTGGGATAGAGTTAATTTTCTTCCCAGGAGCTGGGCATCAGTTGGCAAGTGCATCACTTGTTTTGTATATTCTTTTATCATTATTATTATAATTATTATTACTTTTTTTTTCAATTCTCCCCCCATCCCACTTCGTGGGGGGGAGGGTGAGCAAGTGGCTGTGTAGTGCTTAGTTGCTGACTGCGGTTAAGTCACAACAGTCCTTTTTGGAGCCCAATGTGGAGTTCAAAGGGTTGAATAGCGACAGATCTGACTAGAGCATGCTAAAACAAATTTGTTATAAGCATTCATTATATTAGTTTAGTACCTGCTGGTCACAGTGTTGATTCACTTGTTCTCAGAGTTGTTGTATTTGCTGTCAGAGTTGTGTTATGTAACACCTCATTGGCCATATATACTGTTTATCAGTATTTATGTGCTGTTTATCACCTCTGGGAGATGGATTAAGGTTGTCACTTTGCTGTACTGTATAACACTGGCTTATGGTATGATAAAATTATTGGTCATGAGATCAGTCTTGGATTTGTACTCAGCATTGCCATCACCTCTGTACTTCGGGAGCAATCTATCAGAAATTACTAATAAATACTCTTTTTACGTTTTCTCCTCGGAGAGCCAGCCTATGGGGGAGACACTTTCCTCCATCTTCCCCTTCTTCTCCAGACTAATTACAATAGCTCCTGAGAATTTTGAACATCCTTGGCATATTCAAACCAGAATTGTCCTATTGCTATGTCTCCTGAATGTGTGTCAGGTCTTGCTTAGGGTTAAACAACTATTTAGGAATACTGCAGCTAGGGTCTTTTCCAACCTTAATGATTCTATGATTCTATGATTCTATGATTCTATTCCAACCCTGGTGACAGGCACTGCAGCTACTCCAACCCTAGCGACAGGCACTGTGGCTACTCAAACCCTGGCGACAGGCATTGTGGTTACCCCAACCCCCCCACAACAAGCACTGTGGCTATCAAACCCCAACGACAGGCATTGTAGTTACTGCAACCCCTGCAACAGGCACTGTAGCTACTCAAACCCTGGCGACAAGTACTGCAGCTGAATCAGAGAACCAACATGTGCTGGTATCCGTCACCCATATACACAAGAAGAAATCTTGGAAGCGAAAGTCAGCTCATTTAGAAAGAGATGATGAAAAAGCAGGGCCATCAAGAGGAGAAGGAAGAGGAAGAACTCATAAATGAGACGGAAACCACCTGATCCCTATCCTTGGGTGAGCTGCGAGATATGCAAAAAGATTTCAGCCGTTGTCCAGGCGAACGCGTTGTCACCTGGCTGCTCTGATGCTGGGATAATGGGGCCAGTAGCCTGGAATTAGAGGGTAAGGAACCCAAACAGCTGGGATCCCTTTCTAGGGAAGGGATCATTGACAAAGCGACTGGAAAAGGGGCACAAGGCTTCAGCCTCTGGAGGCAACTACTCTCAGGTATGAAGGAAAGATATCCCTTCAAGTAAGATGTATATCGCCCAGGCAAATGGACCACTGTGAAGAGAAGTAGCCTGTACCTGAGGAAATTAGCCATGCTGGAGGTGATTTATGGTGACCTGAACAATAAGCAATTATCCAAAGATCCAAACGAAGTGCAATGCACATGACCTATGTGGTGGAAGATGGTACAGAGCGCACCAGCATCATATGCCCACTCATTGGCAATACTGACCTGGAAAGATGAAGTGGCTAGGCAGCTCTGGGAATACGAAGAAAGTCTTTCTTCCTCCCTTGTGTCTGCTGTGGAGAAACTGTCCCGGAAGGTCCAGCAACTCAAAGAGGATAGGTCCTACTCTCCACCTATACAGACCAGTATCTCAGCTATTAAGAGTCAGCGTTCTTCTGCTCAAGAGAGAGGATATAGATGGTACGGACTATGGTTTTACCTCCGTGACCATAGAGAGGGTATGAGGAAGTGGGATGGAAAACCTACCTCGACCCTAGAGGCACGGGTACCCAAGTTGCAAGAAAGGGGTTCTTCCAGGAAAATTGCTGCTCCAGTTTCCAGTGGGCAGTTTTCCAGACAGTAGAAGGGCTGATCTTATTCTGATTCTAATGAACTCCTGACTTCTATTTACAAGAAGTGAGTAATGGATACTATGACCAGAACAAGAGGGGCCCTGCCTCCAGCCAGATGGAGGAAAGGGACAACTAGGTTGTATTGGGTCTGGCTGAGATGAAGTTCATTTTCCCCATAGCAGCCATCACAGTGCTGTGCTTTGTATTGATAGCTGGAAGGATGTTGATAACACAGCAGTGTTTCGGCTGCTGCTGAGCAGTTCTTGCGCAGCATCAAGCCTGTCTCTTGGGAGGGGACATAGCCAGGACAGCTGACCCAGACTGACCAAAGGGATATTGAATACCGTATGACATCCATTCAATAATAAAATCTAGTAGAAAGGCGGGGGGGCGGGGGGGGGGGGCATTCGTTGTTTTTACGGCATTCGTCCTCCGGAGCAACCACTACTCATGCTGGGGCCCTGCTTCCCGGGGAGTGGCTGGACATCGCTGATGATGGGAAGCAGAGAATAAAATCTTTTTGTTTTCCTTATGCTTTTCCATGCATGGCCTTTGCTTCTGCTTTCATTAAACTGTCCTTATCTCGACCCACAAGCCTTTTGTTATATTTCCTCTCCCCTGTCCAGCTGAGGAGGGGGAGTGATAGAGTGGCTTTGGTGGGCACCTGGCATCCAGCCAGGGTCAACTCACCACACAGGTTTACTGGAATGGACTGCTGTGCCAGACATGCTAGAACTTCAATACAAACTGGAGTCAAAGGCAGCCAAGTGGTATGCCACAATTGATACTGCTAATGTGTTTTCCTCAATCTCTTTGGCAGCGGAGTGCAGGCCACAGTTTGCTTTCACTTGGAGTGAAAGCAGGGGTGGAAACAGCCCCACCATTTGCCATGGACTGATCCAGACTGCACTGGAACAGGATGAGGCTCTGGAACACCTGCAATACATTGATGACATCATCGCATGGGGCAATACAGCAGAAGAGGTTTTTGAAAAAGGGAAGAAAATAGTCCAAATCCCTCTGAAAGACAGTTTTGCTATAAAACAAAGTAAGGTCAGGGGACCTGCACAGGAGATCCAGTTTTTAGGAATAAAATGGCAAGATGGATATCGTCAGATCCTAATGTATGTGACCAACAAAATAACAGCCATGTCTCCACCAGCCAGCAAAAAGGAAACACAAGCTTTCTTAGGCATTGTGGGTTTTTGGAGAATGCATATTCCAAATTGCAATCTGATCGTGGGCCTTCTCTATCAAGTGACCCGGAAGAAGAATGATTTCAAATGGGGCCCTGTCATATCCCACCTGGGGAGGAGGGGGGAGGAGTGACAAAGATTCACAAATCCTCTCAGTGTGGATTAAGGTGAGCCAACACTCAAGGTCCGTACACAAACACCAGCTTTAATAGAAAGCTTCTATAGAGGCAAATATTGAGCACAAATATTCGATACCCTCTCATGGTTATATCTATTCCAGCTATGCGGTTTTACAGAAAATCAAGGTAGGCCATGCAGTACTTGACTTCAGTTTAACAACTTTAACAACTTAATCACCTTAGGAAAAGTGAAAGAGAGAGAGAGAGAAGGAAAAGAGAATCACCAGTCCTGGATCCAGCGTTGGTCCTGCCAACAAGGGTATTTGGTGAGGGAAGAAGAAGAGTGAGGAGAAGTGAAGGTTCTTGTAGAGATGTTGATTCTGCACAGGGTGCTCGGTGATAATAATTCCACAAATCATGCACGCGCGAGCATGAGCACGAACACAAACATGAGTACCGGCACACACACGAGCACACACACAACAAACTACAGCACATTTATCAGGCTACATGACTAGTATAAACCCGCCTAAATTTACACTTATTGGTTAGTGATTAACATTTTGTACACTATTGGTTTACTGTATTTAAATTAGCCTCGCTTGCTATGTAAATTAGCACACATGCTCCTTTCAGGTGTGGGGGGGCAAGTCTTATTGGTCCTGAATTGAGTCGGTGGTCGTGATCTCCCCTCGCCACATTTACCTTTCACCTACTTTCTGCAGTTTTATCTTCTCTGGCCACTGTCCAGTCTTTGGTGCCAAGATGTTCACTTTTGTTGGCTTGTTAGCTCTTCTTCGAGGTTAGAGCTGTTAGTTTTCCACAGTTTCTTATCTTTTAACTCCCTCCCAAATTCCTTTCCCAAGGCACAAGTGGTTGGTAGTTTTGCTAATTGGAAAATTACATCAGCAACCAGTCAAACCAAGAGGAGTGATACCAGGACTGTCCCCCAGGCAGTAGGTGTGTGGGGACAATAAGGGAATGGGGCCGAGGTAAGGCCGCCCTGTCTCCACAGGACACCCTCCCTCACCCTCACTCCAGGGTACTGTCTGGTCCTGGGTCCTAGCGACCGTCACTCTGCATTGTGGTTTTAGCACCAGGCTGTTTGAGACATCTTGTTTTACACTAGCAGTTCTCTACAGGCTCTGAGCAATGACAAGCCTTTGAACAAATTAAACAGGAGACAGTTCATGCAGTTGCCCTTGGGCCAGTCCGGGCAGGACAAGATGTAAAAAATGTGCTCTACACTGCAGCCAGGGGAGAATGGCCCTACCTGGAGTCTCTGGCAGAAAGCACCAGGGAAGGCTTGAGGTTGACCCCTAGGGTTTTGGCGTTGGGGATACAGAGAATCCGAGGCTTGCTATACTCCAACTGAAAAAGAAATATTGGCAGCATATGAAGGGGTTCAAGCATCTTGGGAAGTGGTTTGTACTGAAGCACGGCTCCTCTTGGCACCCTGACTGCTGGTGCTGGGCTGGATGATCAAAGGGAGGATCGTCTGTATACATCATGCAACTGATGCTACATGGAGTAAGTGGGTCACACTAATCACACAACGGGTTTGAACAGGAAACCCCAGTCTCCCAGGAATCTTGCAAGTGACCATGGACTGGCCAGAAAGCAAAGATTTTGGAATATCACCAGAGGAGGAGGTGATGTGTGCTGAGAAGGCCCCACTGTATAATAAACTGCCAGAAAATGAAAAGCAATATGTCCTGTTTACTGATGGGTCCTGTCATCTTGTGGGAAAGCATAGGAGGTGGAAGGCTGCTGTATGGAGCCCTATACGACAAGCTGGAGAAATTGCTGAAGGGGAAGGTGAATTGAGTCGGTTTGCAGAGGTGAAAGCCATCCAGCTGGCTTTAGATATTGCTGAAGGAGAAAAGTGGTTAGTGCTCTATCTCTATACTGACTCATGGATGGTGGCAAATGCTCTGTGGGGGTGGTTACAGCAATGGAAGAAGAGCAACCAGCAGCACAGAGGCAAACCCATCTGGGCTGCCACATTGTGGCAAGATATTACTGCCCGGATAGAGAACCTGGTTGTAAAAATACGTCATGTAGATGCTCACGTACCCAAGAGTCGGGCCACTGAAGAACATCAAAACAATCAGCAGGTGGATCAGGCTGCTAAGATTGAAATGGCTCAAGTGGATCTGGACAGGCAACATAGGGGTGAATTATTTCTAGCTCGGTGGGCCCGTGACGCCTCAGGCCATCAAGAAAGAGATGCAACATATAGGTGGGCTCATGTTCAAGGCGTGGACTTGACCATGGACACTATTGCACAGGTTATCCATGAATGCGAAACATGCACTGCAATCAAACAAGCCAAGCGGTTAAAGCCTCTGTGGTATGGAGGACAATGGCTGCAATATAAATATGGGGAGGCCTGACAGACTGATTATATCACAATCCCACAAACCAGCCAAGGCAGACACCATGTGCTTACCATGGTGGAAGCAACCACCGGATGACTGGAAACATATCCCATGCCCCATGCTACTGCCCGGAACACTATGGCACCAGAGAAAGAATCAAGTCAGACAACGGGACTCATTTCCAAAACAACCTCATAGACACCTGGGCCAAAGAGCATGGTATTGAGTGGGTATATCACATCCCCTATCATGCACCAGCCTCTGGGAAAATCGAATGATACAATGGATTGTTAAAGACTACACTGAGAGCAATGGGTGCTGGGATGTTCAAACATTGGGATACACATTTAGCAAAAGCCACCTGGTTAGTCAATACTAGGGGAACTGCCAACTGAGTGGGCCCTGCCTGGTTAAAACTTTTACGTACTGCAGAAAGGGATAAAGTCCCTGTAGTGCACATAAAAAATATGAGGGGGAAGACAGTCTGGGTTATTTCTGCCTTGGGCAATGGCAAAATCATTCATGGGATTGCTTTTGCTCAAGGACCTGGGTGCACTTGGTGGGTGATGCAGGAGAATGGGGAATTCTGATGTGTACCTCAAGGAGACTTGATTTTGGGTGAAAATAGCCAATGAACTGAACTGTATGATGTTAATTGCTATATAATACTGTATATCATCACTTCTATGGTGGCTATATGCCATATCAACAGTATTACAGTAAGAATCACCTAGATTAATGAAGAGTGAACTTTGATGAAACTGAACAAAGTGCAGTGGTGATGGAGCCAGAACTGGTTTCAGCATGCAACAATCCAACAGCACAGACCATCTCTTCTGCCATGAAAGACTGTTATGACAGATGGAGCCCAAAGTCATGGACTGAATGAACTCAGCAGAGATTTTAGAGGGATGGCCCATAGACTAAGGGAATTATATCTGTGCGTATATATCAAAAGACAGGAAAAGTGGTGGTGATTAATTGGCATGTATTGGAAAGGGTAGGACCTGAACATGACATAGATGGTATGGAACAAGGGGTGGATACTGTCCTGGTTTAGGCTGGGTTAGAGTTGGTTTTCTTCATAGTAGCTGGTATAGTGCGGTGTTTTGGATTTAGTAGGAGAATAATGTTGATAACACACTGTTTTAGTTTTTGCTAAGTAGTGCTTACACTAAATCAAGGACTTTTCAGCTTCCTGTGCTCTACCAACTGAGAAGGCTGGAGATGCACAAGAAGCTGGGAGGGAGCACAGCCAGGACAGCTGAGCCAAACTGGCTAAAGGGATATTCCATACCAAGATGACATCATGCTCAGTATATAAACTCGGGGGAGTTAGCCAGGGGCAGTGATCACTGCTAGGGTATGGGCTGGGCATCGGTTGGTGGGTGGTGAGAAATTGCATTGTGCATCACTTGTTTTGTATATTTTTTATCATTATTATTTTCTCTTCCTCTGCTGTCCTATTAAACTGTCTTTATCGCAACACATGGGTTTTATTTTTTTTTTCCGATTCTCTCCCACATCCCACCAGGTCGGGGGAGGAGGGTGAGCAAGCCGCTGTGTGGTGCTTAGTTGCTGACTAGGGTTAAACCACAATATTCAACTACCCATTCAGCTTTTTCTGGAGCTATCAGGCTATCCTAAGCCTCTGAGACAACATGCAACACATGCAGTACTTAACAACTACCTGGGTAAGGTTTATTTTCTAGGTTTTATTGACATGTGCCTATAAGGCCGACTAAAGTTGTTTGTCACTTGTGACTGATGTAGCCATCCTGTGCTTACGCTGATAAAACCTTTATTCAGCTTTGCACTGTCATACATTTTCTCTTACCATGTATAAAACAAATGTATCTGTTTGACCAGCTGTCACCTCGTAAGACAATCTTTTTCTACTTCAGCTTTCCATGAAAAGATAGTAAAAGCAGTCTAGGTAAAGGGAATTATTTGTTCCTTAATAATTCCAGTTATCAAGAATGAATGGCACACATTGTGGTTGGCGCATCCCCCTCCCCCCGCCTTTCCTCTCGACTACCTTACGACCACAGGGACCCCTGCCAAGGCTTGGCCTCTGAGCAATGAGTCTGGCGACCAGGCACCCCTTGGTCGTACCAGGCACTCTTGCATGGTTGAGCTGGGGAACAAGAATGCCTTGATCCCACCTGGCATAATCAGTCAGCCCTTGACAGCTTGGGAACACCTCATTGTGGATCGTAACTCAGGCCGATCTGTACAGGAGGATCGTATCTGCCTTGCTGAGATTAATGAGAACTCAGCAATAACTGACCACAACTGTGGCCAGAATGGAAATTTACTGATGCCTAAAGTCAATCATCTCACAACCCTATAAACGGTGGTACCACAGGAGACCCTTTGAGCTCTTCTGGACCGCAGCGGGCTGCGCCAGTGTCTCCCTCTGAGTGGGATGCATCTCAGAGCTGTGAACTCTGAAGTTTGCATATGGAGGCCTGGCAACAGGACCTGGGCTGATCTCCAGTGTCCTTCACTCCTTGAGGTTCAACCCTTTGCCCGTTGAGACAGTCATTGAAGTGAGTATTTCACTGAACTTGAGAGGAATTTTTGATGTTATCTGTGCATATCAAACTTGCAAGGGATTTTAAGAGGTATTCTTTTATTAGGCCTATTGTGTGATAGTGTGTGTGTGTATTATACATATACTGTAGTAAGCTTTATTTAATCATTTTGTAGATGCTAGAGTAACCAATGATTAGTTACTACTAAATTCTTATGATTCTCTCCTTATTGTGAATAAACCTAAGTTGCTGCTAAATACATATAATAAACTGTTGACCAAGTCTGAGACTAGGATTGGATCCAGCCGCACCTAGGTTCCTCTCTGAGAAGGAGTTTAGAAAGCAAGGGGGTCCATTTCGAACCTCTTGACTCAATGGGAGGGCCTCCTTTACCCCCCCGCCTTGTACTCCCTTCTCTCTCTCTCTCTCTCTCTCTCCATATATTCCATTCATTTAATAAGTAATAGAGTGAACCTTGCCATCGAACTCTGTTAAATCACCCTTTTATAAATTTCTATTAAAATCACTATTTACAAATATCTGTGGCAGTGATTATTTAAGCAACCTAACTGCTCATTTGTGACACAGTTACAAGATTTACTTAATGCTGAAACTTGTCAAAGTTCAACATATGCTATTCCTAAGCAGTTTCATGTTAAGTGTTCCATTAAGAAAAATTAGGTTTATAGCTTAAAAGTTATGCTGAATACCTAAATGCATGATATGCATAGTAATATATTATTCACATACATGTCTTAGAAACTGTCAGATATTCTTATAACAATAATATTACCAGCAAACTAAAGCTGCTTGTCTGGGACTAAAACTGTCAGATATAAATAAATTCGACAGGCCAAGGGAGACTGTCAGCTCTGCAAATTTGTAATGTGAACAATCCAGAAATCTATTTTGCCTCATTTTCTGGCACCCATCAAAGCTACATAATCACGCAGAAGGATTTCTTTTGAAAATCCATAATATATTCTCTGAGAGAATAAAGGATTGAAGAACCTATGTATTCCAATCTTTGCACATCTCTAACCCTTATATAACTTATATTTCTTTCTGAAAATTACTTTAGTAAGAATAGACATACTTCAACTAGTATGAATACAATTAATTTAATTTTAGTAAATTCAATAGCTGTTTCAGATTTTATAATGCTAATGGATCCATTTAAAAACAGCTATTTAAATGCCAAGAATTAAAAAATCTCCATGGACAAAAAACAATACTGATGTATGAACCATGCTTTAAATATAATGGAAGTTACAAATAAATTAGAAAGTTATGTCTATAAAGTCATTTTCAGGCAGAAAACCTTTACTTTAGAGCAGTTAAAAACTCCACTAAGAAAATTATTACTTATTCTTCTAAATATCAATACCTGCTATAAATCTGTTTCACAAATTATAATCTCATTCTCCAGAGGTGGATCCTCTCATTGGGCATGACCTCTACAGAAGCAAATAAAGCATTTTCTACCATTTTTTTATTTCATCTTCGACATAAGAAGGAAATAACTACCTTACCAGCAACAAAACCTCTTCCAAGTTGTATATAAATTGTTATGTCACTGTGAAGGAAAGCAGAGACTGACAAGAAAACACAGAAAAACAGAATGCAAATTACTCCAGTGCTACACATTTTCTTCACATCAAATAGAAACAATTTATAGTCCTTTTAGTGATCACTGAAAATTAGCACCTGAGTAAGAAGCATTTCATTAAAGCTATATTAAAATAAGTCTGGAATAATGCTAGTATGATGCCAAAGGAATCTGGAGTGTTTTATAAAGTGACAGAGTTCAAAATGAATTGAAAATTTTGAATGTTATCTGACAATTAAACACAAAGATTTCCCTAAATAAAGATCACTTTTGTGGTTTTTTTTAGATATAGACTGATATTAGAATTAAAAAAAAAAAATAGTACTGTCATATACATTCAAAGAGAATGGACTGAAGATAAGTGATTTTAACTTTTCAGGCGATCACTGATTTTTTTTTTTTTTAAATGTGGCTTTGCCTTTAAATGTCTTTTATACCAAAAGGGAAAATTATATATTACCATTACTTTCACCAGCCTCATGGTCTCCTAGCTTTCCAAAAAGATTGTCATATGCATATCAATTCCAAGTATCCTGAGGTGTTCTGTTGCACTGTATAAAATGACTTATTCCATGTATATTTTTGAGGATCTGAGAAATGAGATGTCAGCATCTGAACTTAATATTAGGATATAATTTTCATTCTTCCTTAAAAGTAATATTTTCCATAACCTGTTAGAGTCCTATAATTACTCTTCAGAAAACTGTTTGAGAGTTGCTGAGTTCCTTCGTATCTTAGCAACTATACATTAGAATCATGGACTTCACTATGTTATGAACTATGAGGAGGTATTAGCCATATATATTATATGTGATGTTTTAATAGAGCACAAAATCCCCCAAAGTACCTTAGGGCCATGGTATATACTGACTACTCCAATGTACAGACTTTTGAATGGATCACAGCAAAGGTAGATGAAACCCCATATTTCATAGCTTAGTTCTCTTTCACATTTTCAAATCCAACAGAAACTGCATCATTACTGCAGCAGAATACAAGAACTACTGATACAAAAAGTAGCATGCTGGGATGACCAGTTTCCAGTCAAATTGTTCTGCATGCACTCCCTCACTTTCTTTTTTTACTATTAACTATCCTGCCCAAAATTCCTTTCACGCATCTGCAAGTTTCATTTTTCCTAGCAGTAGTCTGACATTGGAAAGTTAGAGCTTTTTGTTGCTGTAACAACATACATTCTCAACTGTCTGAACAAACTGATTTTTTCAAACCATCTGAAGGTATGATTGGAAGCATTTGATTTTTTCAAGTGCATGTTAAATCATCAAACCATCCATTTTACCAGTCTACAATGTTCTTGCTCATGGGAGCACTGAATTATGAAGCTGTTAAAGACTATCTGGCTATCTGGCCAAACAGTGAGAAAATATCACAGCAGTGTTCTCCTGGAAAGAATTGGCTGGATGTTCAACATAACTGGGGGAAGAAAAATTCCAGGTAAACATACAAAAGTCTGTGTTACAACTAATTAAAATGTATTTTGACATTTGCAACACTAGTGAATTGGGTGGGGGGAGGTGGAAACAAACCAACCTTTTTTACTTCAGTGCATGATTGCGATCTATCTTATTTCCCCAGAAAACTATATTAAGGTGAAACATCCATAGCTCAGCAAACTGAAATGAGGTAAGCCTTGTGTTTTGTCTGTCCAGGGGCTAACTAAGAATTAACCAGAATAACTAAGTCAGTATGAAGAAAAAGAAAAAAAAAGAAAAAATATCGCCTCCTTCCCTCCCATAATTATTTGTGAGAGCAAAGCCTGAGAGATCCATTTGTTGTCTTCAGAAAACTAACAGAATGGCACGACCAAAGTATCTACGGGACTATTTGGAGCTTTAAGACAAGAACACTACATTTCATCAACACAACAAGAATTTCTAGAGTAGTCTCAAAGTAATTCTCTGTATCTACCTAGTAGTGTCTTTTGCATAGATATTACCTCCTACAGCTGCATTGCTTCAATACTGTTCAGGTCCTGTTTGTTTGGCTAGATAGATTTGAGATTTAAAATGAAATGCAAAATTTTATCGTGCAGTTTAAGCATAGCCATAAGCATAGCTTCCCTGTGAGACGGAGGAACCCAGACAGACAGCTGAAAAGAAACCAAAACACAACAGGATATACTGATCCGGTGTAAGTCACTGCATTGCCTGAGTCTGAGTTAAAGGAATATAAACTGATTCTGTTCTGGCAAGTCAAGAAAAAAGCTTGCTTAACAGAGCTTGCAGTAGAGTAAAACTAGGACATTAAATATACATGGAGGATTATGGCTATTTAGAAATGCATATTCTTATGTGTTTTTTAAATTTTTAATATAAAAAAATAAATTTCAAGAGTGCTCTTGGCCACTTTTGCTAGTTATTAGCTCTGAGGTGAAAAAACATGAGTCCCAAACCCTAGAAGCATTACATGGTGATACAACTTGTACATTACATGTCATAACTTCCCTGGGGCTTAATTTGTGCTGAAATAAAACCTCATGAGTATTCCAAGGACAGATGAGGATGAAGAGTGAAGTCTGCAAACTGTGGTACGTTCATTCAGGGAGATAAGGAAACTACCAAAGAACGCAGATGACTCACTTTTGGATGGTGACCATAGGGCTTCAATGCAGAAATTTTCTAAATTATACAGATAACTTGAAGGAAGAGCATCTTTAACTTGCCAATCTTCTGATAAATCATTTAGCATGTAACTGAAAAGCTGCTTTATCCCATAAACTTATAAACATCCTCCATACTCACTTGGTTTCAGTATTGCAGGCAGAATGCCCTGTAGACATATATAAAATTTTTAACACTTCCTTTTAATTTTTTTTAAATACTGGTTTAAATTAGCTTTCCAACCAGGAGGCATTCTAAAACTAAAACCAAAGACAGTGGGAGTTTTAAACTTCAAACATGGCTTGAGGGATCCTTTTGTCAGAGGAGGAGACAGTACAGAAGGAAACTTTTGAAGCAGGGTGACTACATGTTATTAAATGATGGCATTTTACATTTTACATCTTACATCTCATGCTGAATGATTTGTACAGGCAGAAGATAAGCAACTCAGATCAAACAATGCTCAAACTTAGAAAACAATCAGGACTCTCATTTGACTAGCTTAGTTAAAATTTTCTTAAGAAAAAAATGAATAGAATTGTCTGAATTGGTCACCTAGTTAATACCTGAAGGGCTCTAGATACTGCAGATCTAGAAAGACTTTCCATTATCACAACCAACATAAAATATATATCTTATACATAGAGACAGGATCTTATACCAGATCCTGTTTAATTTATGAATCTATCATAAAACTTGAAAAATAAGAACATAGGAGAAAAGAAGCTTTATGGCATTAAATGACTTTCAGGAGAGAAAGAAAGTAGCAGGTGCTCTATGTATGCATATGTTCATTTTATTTCTAAGAGAAGTAAAGATACAGTCTGCACTGGTTTTGATCCCATATAATCCAGCCTCAGAGTTCAAGCCTCAAGCCATTTCTTACCTAAAAAGTCTTACCAGCTGTGCATGACAGACAGAGAAAGAACTGAAGAATTTTTCTTTAGTAATATTCATTTGTCTCTGGATAATAATAGGGTAGCAAAATTGATGTTTCCATAGGTGAAAGCAAAATACTGGAAAAGAAACACTTGGAATATGAGATAATTTCTTCCTTAATTTATTTTAAACCAACCATTAAACAGCAGCAAGAATAGGGCTGCTTCATGAGGGTGATATGCTAGGAGCTGAGTGTGACCAGAGGGAAGGCCATATTCAGCTGAGGACTGAAATTTCTGTAACATTCACCTTACCACACAAATGAGAAAATAAAGCCCCACAGTCCTTAGTTCAGTAGTTACTTGGAGACTGCATTGCTCTCCTGAAACTATGTTCTCTGTAAATGAATACTAGCTATTACTTGTGGTAATGCCTATGTGGTAGGAGTTATATTGAAAGTGAGTACAGGACATAGAAGGGAATAGAGAGTTCTATGTTTTGAGGGGAGGCAAACGTTACTGGATCAAAATGAGGTCTGCACACATCAACAGAAATATATGATAGTTAATAATTTGCATAATACTGGTAGTAACATGTGTGTGGGGGGAAAATCTTCAGAGTTCTACTTGTAAAAGCTCACCCTAACAAAAGTTTCGTCTACTTCATGCAAGTGAATGAAAGGGAAGTGCCCGAGGGAAGCTCTGCCATTGACTTCTGCAAGACCAGACTGGTCCTCTGCAAATGGAACATGAGCCAGTACCCTGTGAAAGTAAATTAGAAGATTCCTATGAAAAAAAATCATCTGAATAGGCATCTAAATCTGAGCAAGACACCTTGGCCTACTTTACCACTTATCTCAAGAAAGTCAGTAGAGGTTATGATGCAATTCATTGCACTATTCATGGCATATGCTCTATAATACCTACATTTAGTGAGATGAATTATACTCTTTACTATATCTGTATTGACTATGACAGCACAGACAAACAGATTCAGTTGTACATGCCTACAGCGTAAGAAAGACAAGCATTGCAGGCAGGTATGATTAATTCCATCATAAGGTACGACATGCTTAATAAGTGAATTCCACTTTTCCCAAACCAAAACAATCCATGGTCACAACATCGATGCCAACTTCAGAAACAAAAGAAAAAAGTAAAGTACGGTACCATTTCTTTCTCTTTATTGTTCTTTTTTTAAAAAAATACATTTCAGGATTTTGCTCTCTGGCTTCTGTGTCTTAAGAAAACATGGACTTCTAATTTTTTAGGTTTACTGTGCAGTACTGAGGACTAGAAAAGAACAACTCTGAAATGAAAGCTGAGGGTTATTTTGCAGGAGCTGACAGTCCTACATGATGAACAAGATGTGTCAGCCACCCACTTCCAGATTCATTAATAGCTAAGAAAACTACAGTTACTTTCTACCACGGTAATCCATTCTTCAGCAAACAATATTACGACTTCTGCTATTCTTTAACTTACTACTTAAAAGTTCCCTTCTAATAACTCAGAGAGCAACTATTTAATAAAAGCTTAAAAGGTGTGCCTACACTGACAGGTATAGATTGATCTCAGTTCACGTTGTGCAAGTGAAAGCACAAAGTGATGGAAGCAAAAGCACAAAGCAATTCAATGCCAATGTTGAACCTCTCAGACCTCAGTCCTGATGCAATATTAATGTGCATCCAAGATAATTCTTGCCAAGATATTCAGCTAATGAGTTAGGTTCATATCCAATAAGATAGCAAAGGATTGGTTTGGTCCATGTAGGGCTCCAGGTTCAAAGCTTCCAGTAAATTGGCATCTCTGCATTGTGCTCATCCAGGCACACATACTGATAGCTTGAATGACTAATGATTACCTGCTTGTTCCATGTGTACTATTTTGTGACCAATTTATTTTTTCTTCCCTCAGAATTATTTACCTTTTTCACGTACTGCATTTTTCAGTGTAAACGGTAAGCTCTTTTATTTATAGGTTGTTATTTTTCATAAATTCATGGACTACATAGTATAATGGGGTCCTATCTGGTGGAGTCATCCACCCCAGAACATATCCGCAATACAAATTTTAGAGCCACTTTGAATAGGAATGATGAATCACAGCAAGTACTGAAAAGAAATAAGGTCGGTTCTGTTATAATTGCCTGAAAATCATCATTTTCCAAACATCTCAGTCAATGTATCCACAGTCATTTACACATGACATATGCCATGTTACCATACTTGGCAGCCTTAAAGCCTAGATTGTGTTTGAAGGCCTCCAATAAAGCCTGTGATGGCATTTTTCTGTGCCCATCTGCCAGCTTTTCAGACCACATCAGTTAAAGGCTTATTGAAGACTATACTAGTCACAGATATCCTGCCAAAGAAATGAATAGCAAAATTTAGATAAATCAATAATAGTTTCTTAAAGAGGCAGCTAAATTCAGGCCCTTTTATAATGTTAAATTATCATCATCCATTAGTTTCTGCGGATAAAATAAAAAAGTTGGCAGTATCTTTTCTACAAGATTTCAATTGATGTGTTTTTGTTCAGTTTGAAAGAGCACACAGGTTTCTGTTCAAATACTTTCCAAGAGACAGCATGCAAGCACTGGAAACCTAGTAAGATTTTAGGTGAGACTGGGAAAAAGTTTTTTTCAATGTTATATGTACATACTATTTAAATATATTCATAGTATGTCATACAGTTGAAGATGAAAAATTAACTACATGTTAAAAGAAAAAAAGAAAAAAAGAAAAAAGAAAAAAAGAAAAAAAGAAAAAAAGAAAAAGCAATCCTACAAGATAGTATGGACCTGAACTTATGTCAGCCTTAAAGAACAAAAATTTAGGGGCTTTTTCAGGAACTACAGTTGCCCAAGAGTGTGGGGAAGCTGTCAATTCAGACAAAACTATGAAAAATGCAGTCTTTTTAAATTTATATTAATATTATCTCATAAAAGAAGAAATGCGTATAGTTTGGCTTTAAATTTTAATTGCAATAACTCTTGAAGAGAAGAATTAAGACACAGCCAACAGTGGTGCCAAATTAGCTCATCAGTTTGATTACAAGTCCTTTTAATAAGAAAACAATCTTAAAACAATCTGTAAAACAGCAGAAGAAACATCACTTTTAAGAATAGATTTTTAAAATGCTTTCTTAGGTACAGCTTTGTTAAGACTGAAAAAGGATAAAGGATGTAGCCAAGGCTCTAAACACACCAAAGTGCTTAAAGTGATATTATCATTGAAATAACTTGAGCAGGAATGTAGCTAGAAAATTATGACTAAATCCAGATAGCAACTGTCTCTTTCAATATGTCTGAAGCACTGACTCTTCCTTCTCAATAGACCCTATAGCAAGCTTTTGGATTTTTTAATAGGATAAAATGCTCATCAAATTTGAACCAGCGTGGTTCCATTACATATCTGTTGTCTCAGTTTAATTTTCACCAGCACAGGAATACAAAGAAAGATAGTCATTCTGTACATCAATTTTAAGGATAATTTAATTTTACAGAAAAATTGTTTGGAAGTTGAAATAACAAACAGAATATAAAATTAATTACATTCATTTTATTTATTTTTTAAATCAAATGTAGTCAAGGTTTATCTTGAAAGCAGTTGGATGTTTTTCCTTTCTCACTTATCCTCTAACGATTAGAAACCTTTCTTCTAAATTTACGGCCTGTCCAGTTCATGGCCAATTTATAGCCATCGCACCTGTGCCAACATTGTCCTTCATCTTAAATATCTGTTCTCCCTACCTCCTGTTTGCTTCTGTGATGTATTTATGAAGAACAATCTGATCTCCTCTCATTCTTCATTTTGCTGGTTACACAAGCCCAATTGTTTTAATCCTTTCTCATAAAACTGACTCTCCACTCCCTGGTAAGAATTCTTATCCTTGCCTATTCCAATTTTAACTTGTGTTCCATGATCAAGGTAACCAGAATGGCATACAGTGTTCTAGATGAGGTCTTAGCAGTACCCATACAGATGTCGTATGTCTAAAAAAAAATTAAAATATATTTCTCCGAAAGTCATGTTTGTGTTTCTTCAGAAATGAACAACTTTGGTTAACTGATCTGATTAACTAATATTGTCAAATTGCTTTGATCCTCCTTCCTTTACTCTTTTTTAGCTGGTCTTTTTTTTAAGTTTTTAGAATTCATCCCTAAGAGAACCATAAAACTTTTGTTGTTTCATTTTGTCTCTATTTTGCATTTCTAGCCTTTTCGTTCTTTCAGCCCCTTCTACAGTTATCAGTCTTTCCCTCTTTTTGATTTAAGTATCATCAGTGCAACCTTACATTTTGTGTTTAGCTCATTAATCGATTGTTAGTAAAAAAAAAAAAAAAACACAACCACAAAAAAACCCAAAAAACACAACAACAACAAACACAGCACCTCATTCTGAAAACCTATCATTGAGGTACTCCACCACTAGAAAATTCATTCTTAACTCAAAAGTCTCAGTAAAATCTATAATTATCTCACTTTAACTAGTTCTTCAATCACCTTTCTTTAGCCCCCAGCTTCTCCCACATATTTCTTACAAAGCTGTGAAAAGATTTTGTTGGTAGTTTTCACATATCTCCTATATGTCTTTTGGCCTCACTTTTTACAGTTTTATTGTTAACTTGTCACAATTCTTGTTCCTTTGTACATTATTTGGGCATGACTTCCACGTTTTGACTGCTATATCATACTTTTAATCATCTCCTTTATTCGTCTATGTAACTATGCAAGCTTTTATTTTGTCCCTTCACTTTTCCTCTGAACTTCTAATACGGTATATCTAAAAAGATTCTTTCACACTTGAAAGCATTTTACCCATTCTGCTACTTGTAATTTTGCCTGTATAGCATTCATATCTTTAACTACGTTCCCTTTCTGAATTAAATACGAATGCAGTTATTATCTCAGCTAGTACTAAGTCACAATGGTCTCACCTTACTACAAACATTGACTAGCCTATATACCTCTCCAATCCTAAACCAGATACGAAATTAAATAGAGTACCTAAATTGTAAATTCTTTTCCATAAAAATAGCCCAGAGTCAGTTTATTTTATATGTATGAAAAAGCTGAAGTATATGCTATTTTTTTTATTAAGAAGATTCAGGAGAAAAGGCAATGGCAAGAGAGGGAAGGGAAGGGAAGGGAAGGGAAGGGAAGGGAAGGGAAGGGAAGGGAAGGGAAGGGAAGGGAAGGGAAGGGAAGGGAAGGGAAGGGAAGGGAAGGGAAGGGAAGGGAAGGGAAGGGAAGGGAAGGGAAGGGAAGGGAAGGGAAGGGAAGGGAAGGGAAGGGAAGGGGAAGGGAAAGGGAAAGGAGAAGGAGGGGATGGGGATGGGGATGGGGATGGGGATGGGGTTGGAGATGGGGATGGGGATGGGAATGGGGATGGGGATGGGGATGGGGATGGGGATGGGGATAGGGATGGGGATGGGGATAGGGATGGGAAGAGCAGAGCAGGGCAGGGCAGAAGAAGGAGCAGGCTAATGTTGAGGTTCATTATTTCTTCAAAGCGGAATCTATCTGTTTTCTGTATTTTGAATCGTTGTGATATTCTCAAACATTTATCACTTACTGCTTGTAGTAAAGACAAACTCCTTTTCTCTGTCTTTTTCTGGTAAGGCCTTTATCCTAATTCCCTCAGGAATCCCAGACCCTGGAGGCAGGAGGGAAAGTCTGGAGAAAGGAAGACTTTCCCTTGGTCGAGGAGGATCAGGTTAGAGATCGTTTAGGCAAACTGGAAACCCACAAATCCGTTGGCCCCGATGGGATGCACCCACTAGCACTGAGGGAGCTGGCAGATGTTATTGCTAAGCCACTCTCCATCATCTTTGGAAGGTCACGGAGAACTGGAGAGGTGCCTGAGGACTGGAGGAAAGACAATGTCACTCCAATATTCAAAAAGGGCAAGAAGGAGGACTCAGAAAACTACAGGCCAGTCAGCCTCACCACCATCCCTGGAAAGGTGATGGAACAGCTCATTCTGGATGTCACCTCTAAGCACGTGGAGGAAAAGAATGTTATCAGGAGTAGTCAACATGGATTCACCAAGGGGAAATCATGCCTGACCAATCTGATAGCCTTCTATGATGACATGACTGACTGGGTAGATGAGAGGGGAGCAGTGGATAGTGTCTACCTTGACTTCAGCAAGGTTTTTGATGCTGTCTCCCATAATATCCTTATAGGTAAACTCAAGAAGTGAGTTAGATGAGTGGACTGTGAGATGGGTTGAGAACTGGCTGAATGGCAGAGCTCAGAGGGTTATGATCAGTGGCTCAGAGTCTAGTTGGAGGCCTGTAGCTAGTGGTCTTCCCCAGAGGTCAGTACTGAGTCCAGTCTTGTTCAACTTATTCATCAATGAGCTGGATGAAGGGACAGAGTGTACCCTCAGCAAGTTTGCTGATGACACAAAACTGGGAGGAGTGGCTGATACACCAGAAGGCTGTGCTGTCATTCAGCGAGACCAGGACAGGCTAGAGAGCTGGGTGGAGAGGAGCCTAATGAAGTTCAACAAAGGTGAGTGTAGGGTCCTGCACCTAGGGAGGAATAACCCTATGCACCAGTACAGGTTAGGGGTTGACCTACTGGTCAGCTCTGCGGAGAAGCACCTGGAAGTCTTGATGGACAAGTTAACCATTAGCCATTAACGTGCCCTTGTGGCCAAGGACAATGGTATCCTGGGGGGCATTAGGAAGAGTATGGCTAGCAGATGGAGCAAGGTTATTCTCACCCTCACCACGTCTGGAATATTGTGTCCAGTTATGGGCTCCTCATTTCAAGAAAGACAAGGAATTACTGACTCCAGTGGAGGGCCACGAAGATGATTAGGGGACTGGAACATCTCTCTTATGAGGAAAGGCTGAGAGAGCTAGGTCTGTTTAGCCTGGAGAAGAGGAGACTGAGAGGGGATCTTATCAACACTTACAAATACCTTAAGGGCGGGTGACAGGAGGATGGGGCCAGACTCTTTTCAGTGGTGCACAGTGACAGGATAAGGGGCAATGGGCACGAACTGAAACACAGGAAGTCCCTTCCAACCCCAACCATTCTGTGATTCTGTGATTCTAATAAGAAAAGGCAGGAAAAAATGTTGGAGGAAGCTGAACAGTTCTTCTGCCTACACATACAAACTTGCTGAAAGAACTACAGCTCACTGATGTGCTTGCTTAGCACCCATGCTCAGGAGAGCTGTGAATCTATGCCTGTCCTTTCCCCATAGCACCTCAGCTTTTTCTGTATACTCTTCTTTCTGACAGATTAAGAAACAGCAAACCCCATTTTGCCCAGCTTGACTTACAGAGGACTCCCATTACCTATTCTTGCATGTATGCTCCTCTTATTTATTCTCTCTTCTCAGGAAACATCAGAGAAAATGACTCATGCACAGAAGGGGGCACCCATCCAGTTATTCTGGAGGGAACTGATAGACCCACTACCTGTTAAAAGATCAGCTCTGTAGCAGTTCCTTCAATTCAAGAATATAGTCACAACATGTGGGAAGAATCCTGAATTAGAAATTACTAATTTCAGAGCTATTACTATGAATCATGCTGTCACTTCAATGCAGGAATTGTCGTTCTAGTGCTGTTCTCAGCATGCAGAAAGAGAGAGTGGACTGCATTAATTTAGAAAAAAATACCCTTTGCAGAGTGTGATTTTCATATATATCATAGACCAATAGGTGCCACCATTGCACTGTGACAGTCACAGAAAGTCTGAAAGAATAAATAAGAGGAACTGCTTTGTTTTATAGTTCAGAAAATGCATTTTCAGGGGAAAAAAAGCAGAATATTTTTCCCCTTGGAAAAAGCAATTTTGGGGATGTAATTTTGTTGTTGAGCTTTATTCTTTTTTGTTTCCTTTCCTTTCTTTCTTATTTTTTCTGTCTTTGATTCTTTCTAGCCAGAATGTTGCAACCTTGACATTTCTTTGTAATTATTCAAAGCCTTTGATCACAAGTATCCAAATGAATTAAGCTTTAGTAAACCGTGTGGATGGGCCTTTGTGTCATTTTACTGCTGAGCAAACAGTACCACAGAATGACTTAATCTGATTAATTTCTCGTTCCTTTGGTGACCTAAATAGGGCTGCTCTCACAATTCTTTATTGGATTTTTATGTATGGAGGTCACACTAGATATACAGTTGCAAGTTACAGGGTACCATGGAAAATTCTGTTGAAAACAGAATGTTTTCAATGTTGGTACTCCTTTGTTCCCAATGTAATGAACAGAAGTATGTTTTTCGCATGTATTATTGACTTCTTCGCCCATACCATGGGTATGTTTCAAAGCCTCTCAGTACTGCTGTTTACTAGGTGAAAATTGAGGAAAACAGCACCCTTCTCAGTTAGATATTCTGGAACTTAATTATTGACCCATTTAGATGACTTTAAAGTGTACTGTGTTAGATGCAATTTGTTTTCCTATTTGTTAGGCAACTGTAATATCGTGCCACTGAGAAATGGCAGATATGCATATACTTGCAAAGCCTATTTAAATGATAATAAGGAAAGTTTCCTATGCTGTCCAACTGTCTGAACCCCAATTTAGTTTAAGAGTCTCCAAGATGAGAAGTGAAATCTATATCAATATCTTTTCAGTTCTTGCTGCTCAGACTTCTAAATGAGTCAGCAATTATTGAAGGTTTGTGTGTAATTGAGATGGATGTAGAAAATGTGATAAAACAACTTCACTTTGTAGTAATTATCAAATCATTCAGTGGCAGTAAATCAATACCAGTATGGCCTGGATTACACCAAGTAGCATAAACATGAAAGACTTGCCCTAGTTTCTTCAGTTATTTGATTAAATATTATCTGCATGACTATGTTTTATTTCGTTTTGTTTTGCTTAATCCTCTAATGTGTCGCTAACGTATTAAATAGTTGGAATATCCACTCAATCACTTTCACATTGCACAGGCATCTAGGGAACTTAATACTTTCCCATTAAAACCACTGGGTTTTCCATCACTTTCCATAAAACCATTGGAGGGGGAAGAAAATCAGATATATAATGTTCCATGTCTTAGTGAATTGGCTCCATTGTGGTGAGGACTTCTAGGGGAGACCAGAAAAATATCATGCCTTTTTGGATGAGAGCAACCCAGAACCAGGACTTGCACAGATCAGTGCAGCACAATGTCTAAGCCCCTATATCCTATTTCATAAACAGAGTTTATTAAACAAAATACATTTGTGCTAACACAGATTAAATCTCTGCCATATCCAAACTAGACATTCCATATTGGGGTGGTGGTGGTGGTGTTTCAGTAAGTTTATGCTAGCTGATATATCTCTATATTGCTTTTCCCTACAGAAGGCAACTTGGAAATATCTACAACAGTAAACTAAATAGGGTGAGGGAACATGGACACACCATTATTGTTACCATTTGCTCGACTACAAATTGTCATGGTTTGGTCTTCGTCAACAGCACTCTCCCAGGCAATGCCCAGCTCCAGTCTGAGGGATAGCTCAGGAGGAGGGCACTGAACCTGGGACCAAGGGATCCAAGTCCAAAGAGATGGAAACCTAAAGGATTTCAACACTGACAATCAGGCTCCTTACAAAACATCTTAGTGCCACTGACATTTTTTTATTTCATATAAAATGTTCCATGGAGCACAAACCTGCCTCTGTTTCTGTCAGCTAACATTTTCACTAAAAATATTTTTAGCTTTTGCCCCTCAGAGCTGAGGAGCTTTCAGAATTTGCAGCTGCCTGTCAGCTCCTACATCACAAAAGGCAGGGGCATACCATCAGTAAATGATAAAAAAGCACAACACTGATGCAAAAGACAAGTTTAGAGGAAAAGATGAGTCTGACACAAAGTGCAGGATGAGCCAGCAAGAGTATTTAATGTACCAGGCTGTAAGTTCTTTGTGTAGCTGACGAGATATCTCACTCCAGGATAAGAGTGATAATGAAAGACCCTGAGCATACCAAAATACTTATCCTGGTCTACTTTCCAGTCTGTGCTCTGGCCTGGCAAACCAATTCCACTGCTTGCATGCCAACCTTTTTGCCCAGCCTTTTCTTCTTGACTTGTACACAGGTAACCATCTACTTTTTCTAAAGCATCAACACTTTTCTAAAGTGTTACAGGGGTTTGCTTTTTCTTAAGCAGTTGAATGGTTTTCCTATTAATTGCAACAACATATCATAAAAGAGTAACCAGGAAAAGTCTACAGCATAATATACATGTTTCCCAACTCTTCTTGCAGTAAGAAAAAAAACCAAAACAATCCCAAATCTTTTGTTCAGTGCACTGAATGTTGTTATAGAAAAATATACACAATCCCTTCTCTCCTCTTTCGGTATGCATAGTTAAAACTCAGATTTTTTTAATACTTTTCTAGAACTGTGTTTTACACCAATAATTATCAGTGTTGGTTCCTAAAGAGACATTAAGGTTAAATTTTAAAAAGGCTCTGCTAAAGCAGATCTTCTGAAAACAAAAGGAGACATCTAAAAACTAAAAGTTGTAAAATATATTAAAATAAATATTATAGATTTTTGTTACTCTTGGGCAGTCATTTTACAGAATTTTGTGATCCACTATTGAATAAAATTATGCTTTTACTAAAATGGCTGCCATATAAAATTAAATCAGTTTTCTGTACCTCTAAGGTATATCTCCTTCCTCTTGCAAGACTTTGTGATTGTCAATATTTTTAAACAGTTCCTTGTTATTTTTCTCAACATTTTAAAGAAAAATATTTGAAACACATTAGCCTGTCATTTTTTTCAGACTACAGCATTGTTGGAAATATTTGACAACTTTTTTTTTTTCCCTCAGAAAAGAAGATTTTAATGAATAGACAATAATATCTATATCTCTTGTCTAATTCTTTCTTCTATATCTGTGTGTGTGTCTCTTTTTATTTGGACCAACTTCAGGAAACATTTGAGCAAATGGTCCCTGTCATCAACAAGATTTAATCTTATGTCTAAACCAGCATATATTTACAGGTTTAGCTGAATAGGGATTAATTGGGACCTTAATCTATAAAGACTGTTTAAAGACTTATTTTGTGGCTATATAGTCCAGAATAGAATCTGTCCTGCTTGTCCAGTAAAGCTCTAGGTAATCTGAAAGATTATTGTACTGGTATTCAACATCGTAATTCCTGTAAACCTTCCTTGTATTTAACTTCCAGGTACGGATGGTCCCATTGACATCAGAGCATTTGATCACATGACAAAGTCTTATGGAATATTAAGTAAACTCAGGTAAAGGTAAGAGTTCAATGACTGGTATTAGTACACTTGTTTTTCAGATGGTCTGGGAGAAACTCTAAATGAATCAGTAAGAATCAATGCAGATGCTCAAAGTGTAGCATCCATCTCTTTCACTGTAATTATAGATGAGATGTTTCTTTGTGTGTGAAAAGCTCTACAAGGAGGTTTGCATAACCATGCATTTGCTAGTTTGTTTTTTGGTTTTGTTTGTTTTCAGGATCTTTTGATCAGCTTTAGGCACCAAAAGATTTAGTACATAGGAAAATTCCAATCATAGTCCTTCTAGGTAAAATACAGATACTTTTTTTTTCAAATATATTGTTTTACATTACAAGGACAGTGCAAGTTGTTTCAAAAAAAAAAAAAATCACCATAGGGCAAGTATTTGAGCACTATGGCAAAGATACCAGTTGTTGGTAGCTGAAAAGAGGTACACAGAGCATATTCTTAATTACATTATTAATGAAACCTTATTCAGCAGAGATAACCTAGGAAATTTAAGAGAGTGAGTACCCGCAAAACTTCCCTGTTCTGAAGTTCTTCAGTATTCAAACCAGAGTATCATGCTGAAACATGAAGGAATTTCATTTTTAAGGGAACTCTCTGTGGTTTGGGTTTTTTTGGGGGAGGTGTGGGGGTTTTCTTCTGAAGCTCTCACCCAGTCATTAGCCCAAGCTCAAATGAAGTTCGCTTCTCTTTTTAGCTCCACTGCTAGTGTACAGAGTATTACAGTACAGTGAAAACTCCTGGCAGCCAGAGTGTCCTAACAGGCTGTTGAGCCAGCATAACTATTCCCAGAGATGGCATATGTCATGTCCCCATATAAACTTTCAAACTCTGCCAGAAGGAGCTGATTTTCTATCATGTTTCATGGACCTATACTGCACTAAATATTCACTAACTTTTAGAAAAAAACTTGCTAAAATTCACATGTGGCAAGCATTTTCAATTTATGTTTTCACTAACAAGCTTTGTTGAGTTGAGGAGTTTTCTTCCTTCGGTTCCAGTTTTTACTTGAGGTTGCTGATGCAGCACATGCTGTTCTTCACATGAAGTCACTTTCATGTCTAGTTCAGGTGTGCAAGTCTTTGCAGTCTCAGGACAATGCTAAATGAGAGAATTTTACTCCTTCTTTTTTTTCTTTAGTTCTTTTCGAGCTATGCAATTGGTTTTGTGAAAGACTGTGTTCCTTAGGCTGAATATTATACCGGAAGCAATGTCTAATCAATAAAGACATTGTTTGGTATTTTATGTAGAGATTTCACTGACTGATTCACCTTTCCCAGTAGAGATGCAGGAAAATATTTAAATAAATTATGTCCCTAGAAATAAGCACAGACAATTACGCTACATCCATTTCTTACCACTTACAAAAGGACACCATGACCAACATCAGAAACTGCTATCAGTGATTAAAAAATAAGACTTTATAGTTCAAGGTAATGATGCAAGATTCATAATTTTGTATTTTTATAAATTTTGCATATTGTATAAACTGGACTTAGAGAAGCAGAGACATACATTAAGAGAAGCATTAAGAGAAGATTTTATTTGTTTTGAGCAAACATTAAATCAGCAGAGTCAGATTCATATGCCTTCTCATAAAAAGTTACTGCAAAGAATAAAGGTCTTAGATTTAGATATAGCCTCCTATATTCCTTCAACATATCTTTGCCATGGAACCAGCTAAATAAACTAAACAAGGCTCCAGCTATTCCTCTATAATTAAAATTTGCACACACTGTGGAAATTACAGACCAGTAACAATAATGAAAAATTTTGCAATGAGATGTTGCTTAGCATAGCTGAGACATGGAGCTCCCAAACCTTTTACTAAATCAGCTCATGAGTCAAAGAGAGTCCAGGTGGCGTTTTTCATAGCTAGCATTGCATATGCACCAGCAGTGGAAAATCCAGTCTGGCATGAGCTCAGATATCTCAGAACAATCTGCTTAAAGAAAGTAGGATGAAGTCAAAATGTTTTGACTGAGTCTTTTGCTCATCAAAAGAAAACATTTAAATGGTTCAAGAAATTTTAATCATATATTAATTACATTTTCCTACACTGATGATTATTTTTGAGAGACTGAGACCCCCAGATTTTTAGTTATGCAAACATAATTAAAGGAAAAAATAACAGACTATTATTTATACCACCAGTTCCGTTGAGCCAGTAAACGACCTTAATAAATGAGGGATCATTGTGAGATGTTCATAATCAGTCTAACAGTTTAGTTTACCAGAACTAACACTCATAACAAAACCATGGAGTGCATTCACATTGTGGGTGAATTCAAGGAATCATGATTTTACTAGGAAAAAAAGGAAGGAAGGGAATAAAATAAAAATTGTGAGAAGAAACTAGTTCCCTCACCTGAACCTGTTCTGTGCATTCAGGTTATTCAGAATTGATCTACACACTATAACACAAGCAGAGTGAGGCAGCTGTCCTCACATACATTCCCAGTCCCCAGTCCCCAGTCCTAAGAAAGGCAATATGTGCTGTGCAAGCAGTCCTTCTGAGCAGACGTTATGAATGCTGGAGTTCCTTGTGTTTTCTCAAACAAGGAGTAATAAAGCTTATCTCTGCTTCATTCCTTTGAAATCTCTGCCAAAGAAACACCCTGCTTCAGGAAGCTGCTTGCTGTAGTTTCCTAGTGTATAAGAAATATTATGTCAAACAATACAAAAAAAAGAGATCAATAATTAACAGTTTTTTCCTAAAAAATGTAGAAATGAAATGTTAGATTTCCTCACTGGTTGATTTGGAGACTACCCGAAGGGATTCTGCCTAATGAGTTCTTGCTTTGATTTTTTTTCCTGTGTAGCAGGCTAAGTATAGACCAGGGGATTTAATAAGGAACTGCATGAAATCCAATAGAGTCTTGGGTTTCTCATTTTGCACTATAACAGGATTGCCTAACTCTCCGTCTTTAAAAGTAGTAAAGATTTGCTTTTTGTTTAATTGAACATTGTTAAACTGAAATAGGCACTGATGGCTTAAATATTTTCAATAATAAAATCATCAGTCTCAATAAACTTCATTGTTGTCAACTTTGTGAATTTTACAAGAGCATCAGTTTTATGTATTTGAATAAATATTTGTGTATTCTTTGCTGTGTATAAAATTTGAAAGTAATTTATTTAGTGCTCTAAAATAAAACCGAAGTAATTTGATTTTTTGTAACATGACTATCAAGTGCATATCCAAGCAATGATGTGTTACATACAAATACATCATGTTATATATGATTGTGTCAGAGGCAAAGCACAGTCTGAAAATCTAGACAAGCTGACTGATAGCAAAATAAATAGGAGACTGTTTTATGCCAGACCAGCATTTCATGGATTTCCAGCAACATTTCTTTTCTCCTTTCTTTTTAACTAAAATATGTGAGACAAAAGAACAAAGTTCCTAACTCCCCTGGGATTTCATTGGGCAGGAAAGATATGGAGAAAAATCTGGTTTTGCAAAAGAAATTATTTTTTATTCATCCAAATGTAAAACATTTTTCATCTGAAAGCTTATAAGGTTTAGTAAATGACTTTCAGTTTTCTGAAGAAAATCACATTCAGTACAAGACCAAATACTCAAATCTAAACACAAAATAGAGAAAAAGTTGATAGAAAACTCCAGCTGGGGAGAACCAGAGCTATGTGTCAATGTGCTATTAATTTGTTACATAGGTAGCTGATTTACTTTGTTGTGCCTTTTATCATTTATTCAAATCTGAGGGACTTATACATGAACATTTTTTGCAAACAATTAAAAAATATCTCTAAAATGCTTTCAGTGTTAGTGAAATTCTCCACGTAACTCATTTGAACTCGGTGCTGGCTGTTCTTCTCTTTCGTGGGACTGCCTGGACCTCAGTTTCAGGTGGATTTGCTCCCTAATTTTCCCAGAAAATGAGGAAAGACTGCCTGGACTGCAGTTTTCCTACACTCTCCTTCTTGCATGTTTTGAAGATAGGTGCAATGTTTGCCTTTTCCCAGGCATCACGAGCCTACCTCCTTGCCATGGCCTTTTGAAGGTGGTAAAGGGTAGCCTTGTAAAGACATCAGCCAGCTCCATCAGTGCCTGCAATTGCAAACCATATGGTGCCATGGACTTATGTGGGCTCAAGCGGCTTAAATGATGTCTAACTCTGCCTTCAGTTTCACTTCCACAAAGCCTGAATGTAGGCTCAGGGGCCTGTGAGATCTAGGGGCAAAGCTTTCAAAAAAATCCATTGAGTATCTCACCTTTCTTGATGTCCGCCATCACCAGGTCCTCTCCCCACTAAGCAGTGGGCACATAGTTCCTTCAGCCTTCCTTCTGCTTCTATAAGTTTGTCTTCTTCACCTGACATCTCTTGTCAGTGTCAAATCCCGCTCAACTTTGGCTTTCTGATGTCTGACCCAGCACACACAAGCAATGTCTCTCTGGTCCTCCCAGGTGGCCTGTCCTTGCCTGCACCCTTCATGCACTTCCTTTCTGCAACCAAGCTCAGTCAGGCGTTCCCTTTTCATCCATGCTGGCCTTCTACCTCGCCTGCTCAACTTTCTGCATGTCAGAATGAACCATTCTGCCCTTTGAGGACATTGACCCTTGAAGGTCAACCATTTTGCTTTTCAGGCCAGTCTCTCATGGGATCTCACCAAGTAGAGCCCTAAACAAGCTGAAATCTGTTCCATAAGTTCATGGCTGTAATTCTATGATTTTTCTTGCTCTTTTTTCTCAGGATCTCAAACAGCATTGTCTCACAGTTGCTATAGTCAAGGTTGCCCTCAATAAGCACATCACCAAACAATTCTTTCTTATTCATAAGAAACAACTCCAACACAGCCGCTCCCATAGATTGCCTGTGTCAAAAAACTGTCCTCATCGCTCAACAGAAACCTTGTATAAGACTCTTCTCTCAAGATTAACAAGCCAGATGACTAAGGTATGTGTATCTGTGTCACTTGACTATTAATTATTCACACAAATTGGGCCTTACTTCTTTGTGAGCCACAAGACTTTACTGTAGCTGATATTTTGATATTAACTTATTTGTATGATTTTCCTTCTTCCAATGAGCTTTTGCATTTCATAAAAGTTTTAAAAAAAAGGAAAAAATGTAAAGTAATTATGATACAGAATTCATTTCTAATTTGTACACTATTTTTAACTTAAATATATAAAAAAAAAAAATTAAAAAATCATTCTTATACCTTTCCTCCTGGGCATAATTATTTCAGATTGAATATGGGGAGGGTACTTTGCATGAAAAAATTCATACTCCTTATTATAAACTAAGGGGGATTTTTAAAAGTGTTTCATTTGTACAGAGCTACCTTTTTACATCTTTTCTACTGATGGTTTAAGGATTTTGGTTACAGTAAACAATAAAATGAAGTTGGCTCAACGCCCTTCCTTTTCCTTTGGTTAAAATAGTAGGGAGCTTTTCCTTTTTTTACTTCCTTCTTTAGCAATAAAGTTGCAAAAATCAGGCTTTATTCAAATAGAAAACATTGAATTACACAAAAGACATTCTGAGTAGCATCTGTGAGTTTAGTCAGTTTGCTAAAGAGCATGACAAGAACAGTAATTTTCCAGTCACATTCATAGTTCATGAATGAAATTTATTTTTCTTCTTATAATTAAGTTCCTTAGCAAAAGAATGTGATAATCTTTTTCTCCAGGTTCTTCCAAAAGCTCTCCTTCAAAACACTTCTAATGGTGGTCAGATTTCAGCAATATTTAAATATCTGTCTCTTGAAATCAGTCAAAACTTAAACATCTGTTTTATCCTAATGACGCTTGCAGCACACTGTCTTTATTTCATGGTTTTCTTAGGCTAAAATGACATGTTTTGTGTCTGATTGTTCTAAGGCTCTGCTCAAACTTATTATTTTGTTGGCAGAAGATCATTCAAAGAAAAAGATACCACTACTAAATTCAGTGATGTTGCTGTAATCTACTTCATTAAAAGATACTGTTTTCTCATTGGCCTTTGGAATTTCTAACCATCAACTATTATTAAAAGATCAGTCAATTGTTTGAAATCCATTATGAAAACATTTTTCAGAGGGCAGTGTTTATTGAATTTGACGTTATATGTAATTAAGGGTGAAATAATTAATCTTTACATGCTATTGACACTAGCTAATCACATGTATACTTAATGTTGTTTGATACGTCTTAGAACAAAAGATGACAGTATTTAAACAGTACTACACATTTATTTGAGACAGTCAACATTTCCCATTTCACAAATATCTTTTACTTGAAGATAAACACCAAATGACTGAACTTACAGTTTTAAACTCCCTCTCTGTTATGTTAAGATACATAAATGCAAGCTGTTTATTGAATCTTGTGATGGCCCCTGTGCCTAGAACTGGTTCTATATTAAAGACAAAGAAACAAAATCAAAACAAAAAATCTTCTGAAAAAAGGAATCTAAGTCTTTCTCCTTTTTAGCTCTTTGTCCACAAAGTAAGGCCTTCTTTCTTTTATTTTGCCTGAAGATTTCTTGCAATCTGAAAAGTCTTGTTTCAACATTAAAAAAAGATCATTAAAAGATCATTATCTTCCTTTTTTGTTCACAAATATAAGAAGTGTTTCCTGGTATACTATTTCATATATATTTTCATGGTCTGAGAGTGATTTTGTCTATGACACTGTACAAAGAAAATACAGTGGCATATCCTTCTTCAACCAAGTTTGTGGATGAGAGACCATATCTATTGTGGCTGGTGATAAATTGCAATGAGCATACTAAGAACTAAACAGAAAGTCAGCTGGGGATTAGAAGGTCATTGAAATATGAAAGACTTCATCCATTTAAGTGCTAGTTTAGAAGCTGAAATAGGCAATCTGCATCTGAGAGAAGCAAGGATTCATCTCAATTTTAGCTACATGAAAGCTGGGTCCCCCTGTAAGTGGTGTGTCTTGGTTCCCTCGCTCTCAGTGGAGCGAGGAGAGGACAATGCTTCCTGCCTCTGATGCACAGCAGTAGAACAGAGAGCCTCATTTCTTCCATAAAACACAGAGATGTGGGAAGTGTCACTTTTAGGTAATTCTTTCCAGATGTCTTGTGCTACATCACGTTGGAAGTCTGTGGCAGAAGGGGCAAATTAAGCTCATCTGTGGAACTCCAAGTGAAAACTGGAAGTACTAAATACTGTTTGTAAAGAATGGAGGAAACCGAACAAATGAGCATTTCTTCATAAGAGATATAGCTACGAAAAGCCTTTAGATAAATTGGACAACATGAATCTGACACTTATTTTCTTTTTAAAGAGAGCATTTCTCTTCATATTGCAATATGTGTATTATAGTTTATATCCAAAATACTCTCTTCATAAATTATAGCAAAAGACTTGCACTGCCTCCCAGGTTCCTTCTCCAGTCATTTAAGCCAAAACTGAAATAAATGTTAAATAGTCCCATTTTCCCCTCTACATCCTATTACAAACTATCCTTTCTTGATAATTAGTTTTTAGTTTTATTTTCTGCCTCCTACAGTTATGTTGCAAGAAGCCCTTAATTATGGTTGAAATAGTCTCCATAGTTCTATTTCAATATATTTTACTTCTCTAGTTATCCTATAAAAAGTGCTCCCACTTATTTTTATAGATGTCTCAATTTTCCTCCTTACCAGACTTAGCTAAGGACTTCTAAAATAAGGTAGAGTCTTATGAAAAGATAACGTGACAATTAGAAATGTTGGGCATTGAGATACTACAGTCTGCAGTAAACAGTGATGGTAAATAACTATTTCAATCTCAATATAATAGCAATATGAGGAAGTGATATCTCTCAATTTTGTGTGCAACAAATCAGTCGCACATAATAAAAGCAATCATAATTTAACAGATTTAGAGAATGTATCTTCATAAAGTCACAACTGCTTATTTCCCAACCAATTAATAGGAATGAATTTTCACGTAGTGTATATAAAGGCTATTTTCTTTCCAATCATAAATCTACAGGTAATAAGATGTCTACTGTAGAATAAAAAAACATTTTCAATTCACTAGGGAGACTTTATTTTAAAAAAAAATCTGGTTCTCTGCAACTCATGTTAGTTTTCTGAAATACCACACTTGAAATTTTTAATCAGGAAAACAGGAAATCTTTTTTCCAGACATGTTATTAATGTCATAACAGTTAATTTTCTATTAGAGGTTGAATTGCAAATCTCAATATGTATCTGTTTATTACTTGGTCTTATCCTGCTAGGACATTAATCTGAGGCATTTTTACATGTAGAAATTATAGGTAAGAATCAGCTATGATGTTGTGAATGGAAATTTAATTTTCATTTTGATAAAGAGAAATTTATTTTATATTTTTAGATATGATGTAATGAAAGAATATTTTTCATGTTTCTTACAGTAACTGCTGTTATAATGAAGTGAACATTAATGACCATGAACATTAATACAACTGTTCCATTGTAATTCTGATATATGAAAATGTAAAGAATTTCAGTATGAATAAAAACTTGATTACAGTCAAACTGTTGAATAGTACATCAGCAATTTTATACATTTCCATGTATACCTTTTCTTGATTTTCTGATGACTCCTCCTGATTAAAAGACAAAATTATTTAAAACCTACCAAAATTTCCACTTTGCTGACACTGGCTAGCAGTTATGAAGTAGTTCACACTCATGGGATGAGATCTCTTAAACGTTCTCTTAGGAGAGAGATCTCATACTTTTAGAAAGCTTCATCCACTGACTGGTCTGATTTGAGACTATTTGTGGTATTCAGCTTGTCTTTTGGAGGTGATAATGGCCAGGGGTAAGTGAAGGAAAAAAAAAAGTTTTTGTGTCATGTGTAAGAACAAATTAAACATTAATTAGAATATAAATTACTTTCAGATTACTTAGACAAGCGCTCCAACGTTTTGCTCATCAGGAGTTGCTCATCTGGCCTTTAACGAAGCTGATTCTCCTCCCTTACCCTTCAGTGCCTTAGTAAAAATATTTTAGTAAGAAAAAGAAATCACACCTGCTACAAAAGCTAAAATTAAAACAGCATGCATGATATGAAGTACATAGCAGTTACAAAAGCAATGCTATCTGGAGCTTAAGTGACAAAGGAACAGCTTAAATGTGTACATCAATATGTGTAGGGGTATATGGATGAAGTTTTAGAGGAGTTAGAAGAGAATGCCAAAGAATTAAACTTTGGGAAATGTTCAAAGACTCTTCTAGCAGCCAGCTTTGCTGGTATGCATGCTGATGTTCCCAAGAACACAATATTCAGAAACCACTTCCTATACCTGTCCCTTATTTGGAAGTCTGGTCAGATTAACTACCAGCTAAAGTCTATGCTCTCAAGCAACCCCAGGGCTTAGCTTCCAGCAATCCTTTATAGTTAGCACATTAGTCATCTTCAGCTGGAGATGAACTTGAAAAACACCCGAAATATCTCCCAAATACCAGCCAGATGTAGAACTGCCACAGGTGCCACTTATGGGAAAAATGTCACTATGTCTGTTAATCAACATTTTATTTCAGCTGAATCTCTTTTGACAACAGTGTTTTTGAGGACAGTATTCAGGCATGATATGAGAAACTCAGTAGCATCCCACTGCAGGTGTATAGGTTATGTTATGTTATACCTGACCTCAGCCAGCCAAGTGCAATGTTTTCATCCTTCACCTCCCTATCACAAATTCCAATTTTCTGCAAACTGCTTTGATCTTCCTCTAAATTCCACTTCTTTAGACAGAAGTATTTTTTAGCCGTACCTTATCAGTACCACAATGTGTTTACATGTCAGAAAGGAATAGCATAAAAATAAGTTCTACTCATCTGTGACAGGCAAATATTCCAATTTTTATTAGTTTTGACAGGACTTAGTTTGCCAAGGGTAATATACATTTACAAGTTATATTTTATTAGCACATCAAATCATGTTGCACTGAATTACAATTTGTCACATAGTATTAGTGTTACATTGTTTCTGACAGTACATTGCTTCAACTTAAACATAATAAAAAGTTGATAAACATGGGAATTTTATGTATTTTGTATATATATTCAGCTCCCAAAAGGTGGGGTTTTTTTTGTTGGTGGTCAATTGAACAGATATCTATTAATGAAAGATTTGGCAGCAGATAGCATATTCTATTGACTGAAATCTTAGAATTTATCTTTTCTCATTATTTTTTTGCCTTTTAAAAATCCAATTTTTAGTGAGCTTTAATACAGTGTATAAAAATGCAACATGTAAAGTTCACTAGTGGACTAATCTTATGTCATTTAAGTAAGTAGGGGCTTTGTCACTATCTTCAACCATTTGTTTCTTTTCAATAAAAGTGCTCAATCTCTATTGCACTTCTCTATCGTTTGTGCAATGTATTTTATGCAGGCTGTGTTCTAAATGTTTCATAAAGTAACATGATAGGATTGCAATGCTAACTATTATCTTATACATACTGAGAAAAAGAAATTTAAAAGGATAAATTAGATATGTTTGCAGGAAATGGTAAAAGCACACTGACCTAATGATTCCCTTTACAACCTTTCGTCTATTTGAAGCAGAGGTAACGTTTCATGAGACTTAGAAGAAAGTATTAATCTATGCTAACATCCATTACAGGATGCATAGGTCCCTCAGTCAGACAGACAAAGATTCCATAGTATTAGATACTTCTCATTTGTACTTAATTAAAAAAACAGAAGAGAAAAAAAAAAAATTAAAAATTTGTACTAAAAAATTTATGGACTAACATGTGGCCAGACACACAATAAAGGTAATCAAAAGAAAGAGTACAAGCCCGCTATGAGATTATAACAATCAATTTAACAGGTTTGAAATGCAGTGATTCTTCCTTCTGGAGCAGCCAGTTGTGAAGTAACTCATTTAATCACTTTTTCTAACTTCAAATGTATGTATACACTATAAATTATGCAAATGATTTTAAATTATTTTCACCTATTGAATTTTTAAATAGTTATTTAACAAAATCTTGTCCAAAAGTGCAGTTCTTTATTGCTTTAGGAGGAGCATTTTACTAGTAGTAATGAATATATAATGTTCAAAATGTGCATCACAACAGGAACTCTGATTCCAAATCTATTTAATATTTTGTTGTAAGTAGTTGTAATCTAATTGACTACTGTTTAATATTTCCTATTATTCCCTATTGCTATGGGTTTAATATTAATCTATAATAATAAAATTTTCCAGAAGCTATTAAATCTATATAAAATATACATATTAATTATCTATAAATTATATATATTAAATATACATACACATATAAAGAACATAAAAATTAAACTCTCATGCAGGAAAATGCAGTCACAGACAAAGCAAATTCATCTCCTTCATCTTTACAAAAGAGCTCTTTATTTCATTTTAAAGCGTCTTCTGTTATGATGATATATTATTAACGTTGTCTTGACCCAATATCTAATTGCTCTCCACCAACACTGTTAAAGGAAACTGCAAAAGCTCTTTCAGTGTAAGTTTTTAAGAAGGGATTTAACAAATGGATGTTGACCTAAATATATGTCATAGTGATTCTGCTTTAGACTGCATGACCTGTCAAGATTAATTTCATAATTTCATTATGATTATCTCTTTTATATGCATCCATTCTTTAAAAGCTGGGTTTTTTCTGTTTAGTTGGTATGGTGAGTTGACCTTGGCTGGCTGCTATGTGCCCACCAAGCCATTCTCTTACTCCCCTCCTCAGCAGGACAGGGGAGAAAATAAGATGAGTTTTTCATGGATCAAGATAAAGGAAGTTTAATGAAGAAAAGCAAAGGCCGCATGTACAAGTGAAGCAAAGCAAAATGATTTATTATCTACTTCCCATCAGCAGGTAATGTCTAGCCACTTCCTGGGAAGTACGACCTCAGTACATATAGTGATTGCTTCGGAAGAGAAACACCTTTATAACAATTTACCCCCTCCCACCCTTTACCTCAGCTTTTATTGCTGAGCATGACATCATATGGTATGGAATATCCCTTTGGTCAGTTTGGGGCAGCTGTCCCAGCTCTGTCTCTTCCCATCCTCTTGCCCGCCTTCAGCCTACTGGCCTTTGTTGGGGAGGTGGGAGTTGGAGCGAAAGCCATGATGCTCTGTGAGTACAGCTCATCAGTAGCCAAAACATTGGTGTGTTGTCAACACCATTTTAGCTACGAATACAAAGCACAGCGCTATAAGGGTTACAGCCCTTGGTTTTGGTTATCTTGGAACCTAAATCCTAGCCTATAACAAAGTTTCCTGGTTTTCCATCCCAAGAGCATTACATTATCTCACATCAGTTATATACTCTATATAGTTCTAAAATGTTTTAAGTTCCTAGCATAAAAATTACTATATGCCCACTATCATTACAAAGGAGAAAATGACATGTTCTAGCAGTTTAAATACAAGGTAGAGAACGGGGTACTTGTGAATTCTTGCACAAAATCCTGCTGTGGCTTTGGATAATAATAATAATTATTGTAGCTATTCTTTAATGTGTCATATGCCATAGCTTGGAAATGTCAAGTGAGATTATAATCAGTTCCGATGCCACACAAATTCTACATGCTTTTAGTAAGTGGTTATCGCCCACCCCAGAATCTGAAATATGAATAGATAATATAAAGGAAAGGCTGATATCCTTCAAGTACAGACTGGGAGCAAAAGCATTGAGTAATTAAGGAAAAGAATCCTATGGAGCACAATCCATATGCTTTTTTAATCCTCAGGAATGGGTTTATATAACAAGGCTATTAGTTGGATTTATATTATATTGCAAAGCAAAGGAGATGACCTTGAAGGATTTGGACTCAAGTGTGATGTACAGCTAAGACAGGCAGTCTGCAATAGCCTTGCAACAAATCCTGAACAGTGCTTTATTCTCAATCCGTCTTTGCTCTCCTTGAATTAATACCTACTTTAGTTAAAAACAAAAAGAAAACAAACAAAAAGCACCGACCACAAAACAAAAAAAACCCCAAACCTGAGATCATGAGATCAGTCCTACAGGTTTGTTGTGAAGACTGAAAAGCACCAACCACAAAACAAAAAAAAACCCAAACCTGAGATCATGAGATCAGTCCTACAGGTTTGTTGTGAAGACTAACTAGAAAAACTCAGAACTGTGAAAAACCCTTACATTATAACTGTTATTTGATTAACCTAATGCATGACCCGTTCCCTATTGATATGCACTGCACATAGTACAGCACTGTTGCATATTGTGGAGGAGAGATATTATTTACCATTATAAAATGTCACCTCTTTTCATGCCAAAATTCTTTGCCCATCTTTAAAGTAATTAGTTTTGTCATGACTATTCAAAATTCATTAATAGAAAATTCTGGCTGATTAAGCACGTCCAAGGCCAAGACTCACAAATAGTAATTCCTCTGATTTACATGGATTCCCAGAGTAAATGTTTATCTGATACTGAGCTGGAACTGCCTATATCCTTTATATTATGTTATCAAAGATTAGTTTTGCCCTTGATCACACAATTTCACTACCCTTATAAAAAATGGAATAGAAGGCTCAAAAACCCATTACTTACCTGTGGGGACTAAACTCTAAAAGCACTTTGACATTGTTCAAAAGACAGCATTTCCAAAAGCTTTTTTATTTCCCTGCTGGTAGGGGAAAGAAACTTGAAACTTTAACACAAAAACTGATTTTTTAAAAAAGGGCTCCCACTTCACACAATAAACCAAGAGCATGAAGTCTCTGTTGACTACTTTCTTTTTTCCCAATCTCCTGATTTCATATATTCTATGGGCAAGCCTATAGAGTAATACTTGTTACAGTGCACTGCTCACATTTTGAAAACATCTGCAAATTAACCACTGTCAAAGTTAAGAACATATAAGTGCAGTCTGCATTCAAAGAAAGGGGGAAAACAAACAAGCAAACAAACTTCTGCAGTGGGAACACAAAGGTTTAATGAAAGATTTTGTTTTTCTTCTGAAAATTATACCACTCCTTAAATTGCTTCTTTCAACAAATTCTTTTCTAGATTTTTCTAGAGAGGCACATGAGTGCAAGAAGATATAAACTTGAAAACTGTTTTTGTCATTGTGTGTACTGCCTAGCTGTTTTCTTTACTGATTCATCGAAAACTGGGACATTTATAGTCAAAAATTGTTCTCACTCACAGACCAAGAACACCAGGAATCATTTTAAAATTATGGAGATGGTGTTTCTAAGTATTCTTAATTATGTTCTGCGATGACTTAACTCTAGGAAGAAATACCAATCAAATTCTATATGCACTGTTGTTATGAATCACCTAATAATTTCAATGTAAATATTTGTTAATAACAGTCTTCTCAGTTGTGTGTTTATGAGGTTCCAGCCTACTATTACAGATCATGAATTAATAATACCTGTTTGCCAATAAACAAAGGAGTCATATAAATTGCCTTTATTGCTGTGAATAACATTGAAGAGTGAGGGCAGCTATATAGGGAAAGTCATACTGAACAAAAAGCTCTTAAAGTTACACAGGCATGCTGGCATTGCAGCAACAAAAGCACACTGGGATTTGGACTAAAATTCTAGAAGTTAGAGAACACAGGTGAAAAATAACATTTTGGAAGTGCTCTATTCCCATCAGAGCTGTAAAGTTAAAGAAGGTTCAGGAAGCTTTCATACTTTTGGATAAGCAAAATGTTTAAGACAGTTTCCCATGACAGTTTTGCTCACAGCTACAAGAACATGAAAAAGAAGCCATTCGCATCGTAGCAGCTGATGTAACCAGTAGGAATAAAAAGCATTTGTCTCTTTCTGCCTTCCAGCTTCTTGCCAGACTGAAACACAACTTTTATAGTACTTTTTTCTTCACTTTTTTTTTTTTTAATAAATCTCCAAAGACAGTCCCTCTCAATTTTCATTAAAGTGATAGCTGTTGTGCAAGAGCAACATGCAAGTGATGGGCAATAAATGGGGAATAAAAATAACTTGAAGGTGATGTAAATCAGGGCATTTTATACAGAATATGTCACAATTAGAAAGAATTCTAATTTTAATTTGCATCTTAAGACAAATTATTAAGGATCAAGCCTTTGATAACACAAGTATGCACAGTTCTATTCCCTTCAACAAAACATTATAAGTTAATTGCAACAGGAAAAATAGCCTTCATATTAGTTTTTTGTAGGCTTGAGGAATGTCTCATTTCCTGAATACTGTCACCACCAGCACTTTGGAAGTGAAAGAGTCAGAGACACATTGCTTCATTGTCCAACCAGATATGTCTTTCTCTTCTGAACTTAGTTTTGCAAAGTGTATAAAAGCAAATAATAGAATTGTTACTCAGATCCATTATGAATATTCATTGTGCATTGTTTGATTGTAGTCCTTGGCAGGAAGAACTAAAAATAGTTCAGAGGCCTTCAAAAGATATATTTTTATTAATTCCCATTCTTCTCCTTTGACATCCTGTAGTAGTTTAGCTGCTGTTTCGAAGAGTGAGAAAATTAGTGTGGCTTAGATATAGAATCATAGAATCATAGAATAGTTTGGATTGGAAGGGACCTTTAAAGGTCTAGCCCACCCCCCCTGCAATGAGCAGGAACATCTTCAACTAGATCAGGTTAAAAAAAAAAATCTGTTGTGAGCTACTAGCATGGCTTCAGGTCAACAGCTTCTAAAAATGGGGCTTTCTATGCTTTAGTTCATGTTATGAAGAAATAAAATGCAAGCTGAAGACAAATATTCAGTGGCATTCAGTACTATTATAGTAAAATTATAAAAGGTTATTATAGTTGTATTGAACAAATTAATTACATGACAGTTTCTAAATTTTACACTTAATCATCACATGATTCCGAGTTAAAAAACAGCGCATGTGTTTTCTTTTCTTGGTTTTCCAGAAGTCCACTTTGGGACACCTACAATAGGTAGCAATAGTGCCTTGTCCTTTGGAACCGGCAAGGCACAAGACATAGATGCAATATAGCAAATTCTGTCATTTCCCAGGAAAATGTTTCAGAATAGAACTTTATGTCAGTCCTGATTTTTCTGTCCTTCATAGGTTTCCTTCTCAGAAGAAAACCAGGGGGACCAGGTTCTTCTGTTATTGCATTCCTACTTGTAGGTCTAAAGCATGGTGTACTTGTGACCTGCTATGGTCATAGTACCATATATGGTCATTGAAATCAGTTTGTTCCTCAGCTACAACACTGCAGATATTTAACAATTTTAATAATCTCAAAGAAAGAAAATGCATTTTATTATGAAATAGGATCCCATTGTCCCAAGACTGTCCACTAAGCTGTTAACAGCATGTAACAATTTGTTACTTTGGTCTCCATATCCTTATCTATAGTTTGCAGAATAAGGCAAGAAAAATAGAGCCTGTACTTTTAACTTACATTTTATCTCAAGTGACTAACACTTTTCTTAGTGATCTGAAAGTGTTCTAGTGCTGGTAGGTATCCCATATGCTTTCTGCTTCAGCAACTTAATTTGTGATCCAGGGTCATAGGAAGGCTACCGAGCCTATCCTGTAGTTTCTCTCTGAACTGAGGGGGGTGCCACTCTGATTAATATCTGCAGAGTATCTTAATAAGTAGAATAACTATTTTATTGGAAGATTAGTAATTTGCATTTAAGAAAGGGCTCTCAAGATTAAGCAAAATATTTCCTCTTAGATAAAAGGCTAAACCAGTTCAGACTGCATTGATGTGTTCTTGTGAGAGCTACTGCTTGGATGTTCCTTTAAACAAGAAGTGTTTTGATTTAAAAGATCTACACCATCCAGATCCATGTTCTGAGTCTACTATATATGGCAGTGAAACTTAGGTACGCTACAACTTAATTACCATTGCTCTAAATAGTGAAAATCCTGTGCATATTCAGGAAAAAAGCTGTAGAGAATTCAGGTAGTACAAGTGCAAATTGTCTTTGACTTTTAATACTTGATTATGAATACTTTGAATTGACAATAGCACTACTTATACTTGTTGAGTGTCTGCTAATTCACTGGATATATCATTACTGATTTTTACTAACTTTCTATCATCCTGAAATGAAAATAGTGTAGCTTAAATCATCCCGATGCTTGCATTTTTATTTGAAATGCTATCATCTCACTACTTGCTCAGTACTAGATCACCTAGAATATAGTTATACTGGCAGCTAAATGCAGATAATCAAGAGTTGTCTGTGCCATCAGCCTTAAATTGTGGCCTTTGAAGTTTTGACATTTGTATATAAAATCATGAGATTTTCCTAAAAATTCTTGTCTTTTTTCTTTTCTTCTTTTTTTTTAAATCCGCTTATAAAAAGTCTTTTCCAAGTTTCCCTACACTTACAAGGTCCATAATCTTACCAGAAATTTTTAATTTCTGACATACTTTTAAGTGTTAATATATGGAAAAAGCACAAGAATAACTTATAGCTATTGTTTAAAATAGAATCTTGAAGCAGTAGGTTCTCTCAGTCTTCATCCAGGACTAAGTTTAATATCTTGATTTTGAGACTATGAATTAGTACATGAGTAAACAGTTACTCAGTTGATAACCTTTCCCTTTATTAGGAAGAAAGAACTTTATCCAAATGAGTATTTTGTGTCATCTTTCCTGCTACAGAAAGCCTAACTTGGAAAAGAAGACATTGGTTATCCCATTGCAAGCAATTTTATAGACATACCTAGTTAATTGCCCCAGAGTGAATCAGCCACATGTTTAGGAACATAGGCAGTAATATAATTCTTTGGTTTGTTTGAATAACTTTGTTGGTCTTTTATAGATTAGCAACACTTTTCATCCTAAAATATTACTGAACAAACTATGATGAATGGCATGAATTTTATGATGATTTAAAAAAAAAAAAAAAGAAGTGGCTTCCTGAAGAGGGGTGTTAGTACTTATATACTGTTTTCAAGTGCAAATCTATAGTAATATATATGCATTGTAATGCGCATGTTGCTCTCATTTTTTGTTTTGGTTTGTTTTTTAAAGAAGTGTCTTCTAAAGGTGGAAAATTTTTTAGGAGAAATATTACTTGTTCTGTTAACAGATCTTATTTCTCCCACTTATATTTCCTCACAATTTACTTTTCAGACAGCTACATAAAGAGTTTTTTTTAATGTTTAAAAAAATCATTAAGTCAAATAAATTATTTTGGCATATGCTTGAGTGGTAGATAAAAATAAAATTTGGGATCTTTGTTACAGTGTCCTGGTCTGAATGGTTTGTCTCAAAAAAAATGTTGACACCTAGGTTTTCATGGTAAAGCTATACACATTCTGCTAGGGCATTATTTTTCACTGAGAAAAGTATATACCAAATATATTCACATCTGAGAGCCATGAGGATTGCTGCATTTTCTGTCTGTGGCCATTATTACATGTTAGTGAAACAGTCAATGAATTCAACAAGTGAGCATTTGGAACAACCAAAACTAATTGTATCCTGGGAAACTAACTAGGGAAATGCATACTACTGAAGGTCAGAAGATTAATAGCTTTACCATGTTCCAATAATCATTGAAAGGGCTTACCTAATGATGCTAGGGTTTGCCTAAAGACTCTAAGGAAGCTATTGTCTCTTTAAATTGAGTACACTTTGTTGAAGAAGTGGGAAGTAAGAAGCAGTAGTAAAAGAACATAGAGGCAGGAAACAATACAGCTGAGCGGTATTGTAATTAATGCTTCTAAGAGCCCTGACCATAAAATGCGAATATCTAGTACTTTGCTATTTCACGGGCAGAATTATCAGTAAGTGAATCTACTGAAAAATAAGTAACATTTGTTAGTGCAAGCAGCTAATTATACAATTTATATTAAAAAAATAAAAGGTCATAATTTCATAATTTTGAATTCTCCTACTTTTTTTTCAAGGAGATGTCTACAAAGTCATTCATAACTTTGTGCTAGCATGAGCAGCCTAAGGAACAAAATGTCTGACCTGCAAAACATTTCTACCATTTACAAATGACTGCAACCTGATTCAAAAAATGAAAAGTTAAAAAGTATTGGGTTTTATTTAGTGGAACTGAAACCCCACAAGATTACACTGAGTTTCCAAATTTCCCCAGCTGCCCTTTAATGAATTGCTTTCTTACGAGGTTTCTGCAAACCAGCAAGTTAGCTGAGTTAGCTCTGTAAGTCAGCAAGGGGAGCAATCAATCACTGGATGGTAGTTCCTAGAGCTGCTACTAGAATTTAGCTGCTTTCAGGAAAACTATTTCTACCTTTTTTGGGATGTCAGTAGTCCAATGAGCCTGGCAATCAGGCAGGCCAGCTACACGGGAAGCGAGTTGCTCTAGCCATCTGGAAAGCTTGGGATATGCTTAGTCAAATCTCCAGACCAGGAGCCAACAGAGCCAGTTGCTAAGGAAACCTTAAATTTCATCAGGCACCCTGTGAAATGCATCTAGCTAAATACCTGATTGACCTGCAAACCCGGTCAAGCTGGTGCCCTGACAACCTGGGTATGCCACTGTCTGCCTGTTGGTCAGGTAAGAGGGCTGCTTTGCTCACCAACTTTGCAGTCTTTTTGGCTGGTTCACAGGAAGAACAGCTGTGGTGTGCACAGGATTGGAGAGACAGACAGCTCAGCAGATGGAGAGCAGCAGAAATTTGTAAAATGTGTTGTGGGAGCCTGGGAAAATCACTTAGATTTATTTGGAAGACTTAGGAAGCTGAATAATTTGGTTTCTTGGTTTCCATATGAAGTGTTGATATGATTTAATATTTCCCTGAAATATTGGATTTTTCTGGATCAGCATTTTCTGTCAATTTTTTTAACCAACTCTAGTCTCGTGGCATATTAAAAGCAGTTAAACATTTTTGCTAGTTCCACGTAACTGGAAAACAGAATAGTTCATATTTAATATTATTATGCATTTTTATTTTATACTTTTCATTTAGAGAGTCAATTTAGCCTTGCAAGAAAAACAAAACAACAAAACCATATGCCATTTAATTTGGAGCTTTAATAGGCAACTGAGAAGTCCAACCCAGCTGAAACATTGTCAGCATCCATTCTAGTGACCTTTTAGTCCTGAACCCATGTCTCTTTCCTCGGCTCTAGAGATTTTTAGGCCTGGAAGGGAATTTTTTCTTTCAAATGTAAAATATTACTCCATAGCTTTGGGGCTAAATTGAAAATCTACTTGTCTGATTTAACACTTAAAATGTCGTTGGTTCTTGTAATATTATTGACTACAGTATTTGCAGCTCTCTTGGGGGTGGAAAATAGCTGCTCAACAATGGTATCTGGATTGATTTTAATTCATTAACTTTGAAAAAGGACATAAACATCCTGAACTATGTATTCATTCAAAATTTATCATTCCTCCTTATGTTTTAATCATGCTTCATGAATTGGTCTTATTGTTCCTTTCAAGAAAGTCAGTAATAGGTTAATGAATTAGAACTTCATTGAAAAAAAATCCAGTGAAACTGCTTTTCAACAGATTATTTAGCCCTATTACAATCAAAACTTTTAAAGAATTTATACACGTACCCACACACACACACCACATTCTTCCATGTATATATAAACACCCACATATATGTGTATAAATATGGAAGAATTAAAATATGTCCAGCTTCATCATATCTATTTGTTTTGATTGATGCAAACTATACTTATAATAGTTTCACATACACACACACATATATGATATTAATTCTGAATTTCTCTTATAAAATATTTTACAAATCCTGACATAGGAAATTCACACATTTGGTTTTCTGATAAAAAGAGAAGCTGGAGGAATGTGTAGTGAAATACATAGAGTATAATGCATACACATCCTACAAAATATTTCACTGTTTACCAACAGTTTTGGAGTGCAACCAGAATTGTCAGAATTCCCCAGATTATTGGGTTTACATCTGTAGTATGACTAGCATCAGTAAAAAACTTACCAAATACAAGAAATAACAAGTAGTGAAGTAGTTCAAGTACTTATTGGAGGATAGGGAGTTCAACAGAGTGAAAAACTGCTCTAAAGCTTCATCTTCTCACATCTTATGGCTGCCTTAACCCTTAAGATGTTCAGCACCCTATTAAGTCTTCCTCTTGTTGACCACAAATTAGCTCCTGGATAGAAATTTGCTCTTCAGGGAATCAATATTTTGCAAAAAAGAGAAGAAAACCCCTCTTTTTCATTGCAAGTTGTATGATCAGATTAATTAATTGGTGAGGAATCTGGGATAACAGGCTTGAAGGGATCTTACACACACTGTGGAGTTTGATGAAAGACACTGGACATGGAAACAATATTTTCTTGCATTGCAGGTATTTAATATTAAATAAAATAAAGCAGACTCTTCTTGCTTCAGCAGAAGCCGTATAAAGACAAAAGTTTAAAAAATGTTTAATGTACGTAGAATTGTTTTAGAAAAGAGAAAATTAAAGAATATAGGGCACATTTATAGATACTGAGCAAAAACACTTACAGGAAGTTCATGGTGTTTCTTCTACATTTCCCTACATACCTAAGTGCCTTTTCAAATACAGCTCACAATTAAAAAAAAAAAAAAAAAGAGAGTTCTGTACACTGAATCATACAACAATGTGCAATGAAATCATTGTTAAATAGCTCTAGATTTCAACTATATTTTGATGTCTTATCACATAGGAAGAATAATCTTCTTGTGAAAGTAATGGATTCAGAAATCCAGTACTCCTTTCTACAGGATGCTATGAAGGTCACAGATACAAATCAGCTCTGAAAGATGATTAAAATCCTTGGTAAAAACTGGACCCAGTTGTTCTTATGCAATCCAGCTATGAAAACTTCTAAGACTAAAGTTGGCAAAAGCTGGAGCAGAGAGGGAAAAGATGACAACAAAGTATTGAAGATTTGTTCTATTCTTTTGACTTCTTGTTTAGAAGTACAGCTTAACTGCATCAGCAAAAGAGCTTTGGGATTCTTTTACTTGGAAGCTTTGCATTTTATACCATAGTGGTAAAAGTATACTAAGAAATGTTTAGCCTGGAAGAACTGTCTTTATGTTGATAGTAGTGAGGCACTTTAGAATTACTAATCACCTGCCTGACTTATCTGTGGTTTAGTTTTTCAACATTTCTTATCTGTGCCAGAGTATATGGCTCATTTGATGAAGATGAGAGCTAGAGACTACCTGACCTAAGCTGTCTTCAGGCATTAGCACTGTTTTGACAACTCTGAAGATGTTACAGCACATAAAAGCTCTAAAATATATTGGTAACTGAAGAGAAAAAACACTATGACCTGTCAACAGATGACCACTCCTAACCCGTTCTATTAAACCATGTAGCTCAACAACTGATGGTTGAAGGGTCCTGTTGATTTTTATGAAAGATGTTACAATTGTTCCTTGTACTTTCAGAATTCATCTATCTCTTACTCTTCTCCTCTGAAGAAACATAAAGCCTCTAGTGTACTTCTGTGCATTCTGTCCTCTTCTATACATATCTCTACAGGAAGCCTATACATGTATGAAGAAACTGAAATAAAATAGTTTAAAATTCTTCAGGTAATAGTCTTCAAAGAAAACTTTGAGATTTCTGTCTTCACAGTCTTTTCAACATTTGAAGCTCCTTTTTAAAGAAATTCAGGATATTGCATGTAAGTCACTTTAGAACTTCATGAAACACTAACTCATTGACTTTCCAGACTGTAAATGTTTGTTGATGCAGCAAAGACTTGCCTTTTTTCTACACTTCTTCAGAAATTTGCTGTTACTTTTCCTGAAGTGATCTCAATATTCTGACTGTTATTTTATGCAGTAGTGGGACATGAAATACTTTATGCCTGGGAAAGAATTTCCCAGTGCCTAAAAATGAAGTGCAAATGGAAGCAAAATATTACTCCAATAGACACTTTTAATATGCCCTCTGTGGTTATGTGTTGTGTGATTCATCCTGTTGAATAAATTTTATTCCAACATAAGGCTTTGAATGGTAGAATGGAAATTTCTGTGATGGAAAAGAGGCAATTATGAGTACAGCCAGTGCCATACTTGCTTACTTACTCATTTCAGGAAATCTTTTTTTTAAATTTGTAGCCTCAGCTGCACATACACAAGACAGATAGAAGACAAGACAATCATGTTATATGTCTTCAGTATTAACTCTGGTATGACTTCTGAAAAAAAAAAAAATTATCAATTCTCCGATTTTTCAGCAGGCTTTTATATAATTAAAATAATTTTCTATCCGCAGGCTAAAACAGCTGCATTATAGAGCTCCAATTGAGTAACAGTACTGAAATTGCATGGTTTACATTTTCATACTTAAAGAAACTCCAATGCACTAGCATTACCTACTTACCTGCTGTATTAACAGTTGCAGGCATTATATCAATTTACACATACTAGACTACTTGTTACATTCAATCAGATGATGATTAAAAAAAAAAACAACCAAACAGACCAGTGAAAAGAAAGACACAAATAACCTACAGTTCTGAATACTATACTAGTTTCTTCAAAGCTATGATTCATGAAGCTGACAAAGACTCCTGTCTTCTTTTTAGGTCATTCTTAGTATTCTGGCCTTCCTAGACTTTTGGGTAAGCTTTCTTTCAAGTGTAAAAATGTAAGAAAAAAATATTGGAATTCAAACAGTCCTCATGTGTTGTTGTGTTGTTTGGTTTTGTTTTCTTTTTCTGGAACAAATAGAAAAGTAACGCTCCTGGGTTAATTTTAAGCAGGTAGTTGAAAACTTTCCAAAGGAAATGTTATTTACTAGAATACACTGAATTATCAAAATGTTAAATTTCATGGGAGCTTCTCAATCAGAGAGGCTTTGCCTTTAGGATACAATTTCCCCTTAAAATAACTAATTTGACCAGCAATGCAGTGCTCAGGGATCACCTGTAATATTTGTGACACAGGGTCAAGAATCTATTTTAACACTCAAGCTACTGTTTCATACCCTACCCATCATCTTCACCATACCAGCTATTTGGCATAGGATCTCACTCATTTCCTCCTACTTCTTACAGTGTCAATAATGAAATACTCTTCAGAGTACAGACTTTAATTTGATCTCTCCAAGGTTGTGTACATGAGACATTGATTTACCACAGTTTCCTTCCAACATGAATGGTAAAAGTTTTGAAATTTTAAAAATTTTAAAAATTTTGCAGTTAGTTACACTCTCTAATGTAATCAGTTGTAATTATTTAAACAGTCCTAGTATTCTCACTCTATCTCTGTTTTCAGTGCTATGTAGCTCTTTCAAAAATTTACAAATAGGTTCTGAGATTCTCAAAACAAGTTTGGACTTTAAGGAAACTAAAATATCCTCCTTCAATCTCAGCTGATTTGATTTAAAAAATGTTGATCTGACAATTTTTCATAAGCTTTCTTAGAAATAAAGCAGACCTAACAAAAGTCTTTGCTGTTTATGCCCTTAACACTTCAGAATTGTTTCCTGTTGTAGGTTTTTCTTCCCTTCTTTTTTTTTTTTTTGATAGAACATGCAATAACATTGCTTTTCCTTTTCATATTAAAACAGATTAATCTTTTGACACAAAGCCATTGTATAAAGTCACAGAATCATAGAATCACAAAATGGTGAGGCTGGAAAGGACATCTGGAGGTCATCTGGTCCAACTGCCTTGATCAAGCAGAGCTATGTAGAGCCGGTTGCTCTGGACCATGTCCAGATGGCTTTTGGATATCTCAAAGGAGGGAGACTTCACAACCTCTCTGGGCAACCTGTGCCAGTGTTTTCAGTCACCCTCACAGTAAAAAAGTGTTTCCTGATGTTCAGAGGGAACCTCCTGTGTTTCAGTTTGTGCCCACTGCCTGTTGTCCTGTCACTGGACACCACTAAAAAGAGCCTGGCTCCACTTTCTTTACACTGTCCCTGCAGGTATTTATATGCAGTGAAAAGACCCCTCCGAGCCTTCTCGTCTCCAGGCTGAACAGTTCCATCTCTCACAGCCTTTCATCGTATGTGAGCTGTTCCAGTCCCTTATTTATTTTCATGGCACTTTGTTGGACTTTCTCCTGTATGTCCATGTCTACATGTGTAGCCCAGAACTACACACAGTACTCCAGGTGTGGCCTCACCAGTGCTGAGGAGAGGGGAAGGATCACCTCCCTCAGCCTGATGTCAACACTTCACCTAATACAGCTCAGGATACCATTAACTTTCTTTGCAGCAAAGGCACTTTTCTGCCTCATGTTCAACTTGGTGTCCACCAGGACCTCCAGGGCCTTTTCTGCCAAGCTATTTTCCAGCCAGTTGGCCCCCAGCATATATTGGTGCATAAGACTTTTCCTGCCTAGATGCAGGACTTTTGCACTTTCCCTCCTTAAACTTCATGAAGTCCAGGCTTAGGGAAGATTATACAAGTTGCAAATCAGGGAGCTTGTCATGAATCCTCCAAATAATAAAGATACATGAAACTGAAGCACCATTTGGGAAGCTGATCATACGTCGTGTCTATGCACATGAAAAATATTTAGATAGATTGGGAAAACCAGGGACAAGATGCCTAAAAGAAGTGTTCACCAAAAAGAAGTGGCCCTGGAAAGAAGGGGCCAAGAAAGAAGGTGGTGAAGATACTGGCTGGAGGAAAGATCCTGGAAGTTGAGGAAGGACTTGAAGTTGGGGAAGGCACATGGAGATGAATGCAGAGGGAAGCTGAAGGACATTGACCGATAACACCTAAGACTGGTAACTGCAAGGAGTGGCACAGGACAATCCAACACAACTTTGTGCTGTGGCCAGCAGAGACCTCCCTACTGGGAGGAGAAGCTGAGACCTACCAAAGGTAATGCTGAGGGGAACAAGTAAGTGAGTGTGAGTGATAATCTATTAGGGTAAAAACCACAATCCCTTTGCTTCTTCAATAAACCCCAATATCCAAATCCACTGTGGGTTGTTGTACTCTGTCTTGTTGGTGAAACTTAGCTTTAAAAAAAAAAACAACCTAGAGATATTGGGGAATATGATCAGAGCTGATTTTCAGAACCAACAAAGAATTTGATTACATCTCTTACTTCAGGCCAATCAGTAAGAAAATCAGTCAGGAAGAAAAAAAATATTGCCTGGAAAATATTCTTTCAAGAGGGTAACTGTTAGCAAATATGTTTCAGTTTAGAGACAAATTTCATATTACAATAAAATTATAAATTATTTGGAAATTACAATTTTTTTGATACTTTGAAATTTTCACATATTTTGGAATTAATTTTTAATGCAAAACTGAATAAATTAAAAATTGATAAAAGACATATTAAATTATCACTAATAGATTTTATGCTATTAAAATTCGTAAAATAATAGTTTGACCAATGATAATGTAAAAAGTTGGTTTTATTTGCCTATCTTTTCTGTATTGCTCAATACAAGAGATGACTATTTCTTAAAGCAGGAAATTTGTTTAAAAAAGAAAAAGACCAATTTAATTCAAATGTATCGTTGTGATCATTGATGACAGTAATCCAATTTGACCTATATAATTGTTTTGTTGCATTCTTTTTGTGATATTTACTGAAGATAATCTAATGATGTTGTAACTCTCATTGAAGACATCTCAAAAGTAATTTGGCTTTTTACATACATTATCTCTAATCTTCCTTCCCTCAGTCATTTACTCCTGTCTTCCCGAGAAACACTAAAAACCTTCCCTGCACTCATTTAAATATGTAATCTGATCACCAGCTAAACTATATGGTTCATAATAACTGACTGAATTTTTGTTTTCAAGTTTTACAATTTATTCTTTACATAATTATCTGAAAATCTGCTCAAGGAGTTGATTAGAAGTAAGTGATTGTAGTAAAATACTTGACTTGCTGAAAACTATTTCTGTATAAAACCACATACTTCTTCTGAGATTATCATTTTACATTTAATTGACCTATCTTTATAGTATAGTTAGGAGGTACATTTCTGAGTGAAGTGACTGCTTTTAAAACATGCTGTTTTGATAGTCCCAGAGAACAAAATCTCCCACATCAACAACAGGAAACTCAAAATTTTCCATACTGCTCTGTCAAGACTATAATCACTTCATTTTTCAGAGCCTTACAGTAAAGATGCCAATTGTACTGCTATATTGCAACAGGCAATCAGAGAGGAGGAATCTCATGCTGTAACTTGAGACTAATAAGCAGAGGATGTGTGCTGAAGTTCAAGGATAAAATATTTCCATCTGAATTGGTCATAAGGTGCAAACCCCACCTCAGCTACATATATCCAGAGATATTTCCTCCTAGAAGAGTAAACTCATCTATGGAATGTGAAATTCATTAGCTTTCATTACAATATTCATTACAACAATTCATTACAACAAAACATGTGCTACCTGGATGGCTGCGTAGGTATATGCTGTAGTAGGATATGCACACCACACAACTCTTACACACTATACCCTTGAATTAGCACTCAAATAAATCCAGTCATGCTTCTCTGACTATGCTGTAACCTCTATAATGCCATTACAGGGACATTTCCCACAACATATATTAACTGCAGAAATAATAAATCGGTGATAAAATCGGTCAGAAGCTGTCTCAGCTTCTGCAGAAATGTTGTAAGACAAAGTTAGCCACAGTTAAAGTGAAATTTGTTTTGCATAGGCAAGCATTCACCCCTATACAAGAGATCAGACCAACTAAATCCAAGTGATATTCTAAATATTAGAAAATATAGACAAATCATTTAGATTGATGAAAAATGAAAAAAACATGAATCTAGCTTTGCCAAGAAGAGGATGTTCTTATTACTAGCACAACACTGGACATTGATTCTAGGTTTGTTTTTTTCTTCTTGTTTATCTAAAAAATGGGCCTTTAAGCCAAACAGTTGCCTCCATATATTGATGCGTTACAAGAGCCACTGGGCAAATGGTAAACATAAAGGACTATGTTAGAATGTAGTTATAAAACCACTTTTGAGTTTCCATGATTTTCATCGTCTGGTATTTGAAATAATTAGTCACACATTAAAGAAACAGAGTAAGTTGACACTTGCAATAATAATAAATCAGAATTGTTTGTGTTAGTGAAGTCCAGTTAAGTGTGTCTAGTACTAAGTCTTTGTTATGTCTAGTATTACAGCTGTCAGCAAACAAACAAATATAAAAAAGAACATTTTTTTCTCTCTCTTTTTATTTATTCCTGTGTTGGACCACTCAAAGACTATTCAGAATATAGAGCACATTCTGATACAGCTTGAATTTTTCCCTTTGGCTAATCATGCACTTTTAAGGCATCAGTGTTTCTTTTTATAGAGTTTAGCATTTCTTGTGTTTGAATTGATATTACTGCTAACCTTTTCCCCCTTTTCTCATTCTCTCTTTTTAAAATCCAGCTCTTCAGGTCTTCTTCATAGTATGATTTATCACCAATGAGAGAGGCAGAGGTTCTTGATACCTATGAATATCACCTCTTACCCATCTACACATTCTCATCAAAATTCTGTTACATGAAAAAAGGGGAAAATTCTATGCCAGTGAACTATAGGAGATTTCTAGCTATTTTTTATATGATTTATTTATGATCATATGAGTGTATTAGTAATATTTTTAAAAAATCATTCTGATGAGGTTCCAATGAGGTAATTAAAAATTATTTCTATAGACAAAAGTGGGAAAATGGAGAAATGTTTGAAAGACATAAGATAGGGTGCCTTAATGACATTTTCTCCTTTAGAATTGTTCATACTTTCACTATATCCCGCAGTTTCCACCTCCTAATAGCTTACTTTCTGAATCAATTTCCTCTCATCTCCCATATTTCCCCCTTCACCCCTCGATTACATATATATACTCTCTTATAGATATATTTAGGTAATTAGAAGCATTTGAGGGTAAGACTTTTCTAGCAGAATCTACTCTAGGCAATGAATTTTTTGTGCCAAGAACAGGCATCAGCAGCAGTTATAATGAATTAACCCAACTCCCCCACCCAGAGTTAACCCTAAGTGCCAGCAATCAGAATTCTTACAGAAGCCATATTTCTGTTCTGCTGAATAATCAGGGTTCAGCAAGACCTCCACAGAGAGAGCGTCTGCAGTGAGATTAGCAGGTCTACATATAGGCTTCAATTTAACTACCAAAGGTGACCACATTGGGAAAGATATGACAAAGCAATTGCAGCATGAACATGCAAAGCTGTCCAAACTTCACAAATTCCAGTTGGTGGAAAGCTTTATTTTTACAAAATGGCCTCTTGCTCCAGGATATTAAGAAGTTACATTAGATACTAGGAGCCTGTTCAAGATGTTCAGAGTCTTTGCTCTGTAAGCTGGATCATTTCTATAGCCTTGTTTTTTAGCAGAGAGTGTGTGAACACTGAAGCTATGGCTATATTTATGAATTAAATTGAATTTAATTTAATTATCAATGACAATTCCTGAGGACAGGAAAGTGATTGACTAAAAGGATGATTGACCCCACTGGCTGGGTTGGGCTTAGGAGCTATGATGCTCCTGGAACCTTTCCAAGAGGCAGTTTAACCACAATGTGTTCCTCATGCAGCCCCCATTGACTGTAACAAGAGCTTATTGAACCTGATGTCACTCATCCTGTGCAGTTACCACCGTGTTCTGCAATCCTGGGTGCTTTTAATTTGCATATACCTTTACAGTTACTGTTTACTGCTGTGTGGTAAGCAAGCAAGCCAGGATTAAAATAGGGATTCTGAAAATTTGAGGATCAATCTTCTTATCAGGTTATCTTCAAATTTGGGCAGAGAAGGGATTGTCCCTGAGCTGTTAGCACTACAATTTAAGGTCCTTTACTCTGAGGATATTCAAGAGGTTGGTTGTCCCAGAACACTAAATAATACAAGATCTTTATCAATCTGTTATACTCTGTCTATCCGTGGATGTTTATTGTAAGATTTATTTTGTCTGATGAATCAGCACTTTCTAAAATAATCATGATTTTCAGAAAAAATTGCAAACACATCTGTCCAGTTCTTGATACGTTCAAAGAGGTCCTAAGAATGACCATATTTGTGTCTTTTTCCATAAATGCTATTAGTTAGCTGAATCGAAGCCAGTATAGTATAACTACCTACTTTGCAATCATACTTCTGACATTTCAGAGTCTAGAAACAAGAACTTTTACAAATTCATGAAGTATGTCTTCCTACAAAACTTTATTTCATGTGATCATATTGGTTCATATCCATGACATTGTTACCTCAAGAATAGTTTCAGGAATTGATCTATATTTTATTCTATACATATATTAAGAGAAAATTTAGTATATATAGTTGTATATACTTAGGGCTTCCGTTTATTTCTTAACACTTACATTTTAATTATTATATTGTTTAATTAGTTTATTAACCTATTATTTTTTGTTTTGTCTATAATTAATAAATATTTTAAAGTAACTATTTTTGACAGCACCATAAAACTATCTATATTGGTGGGGAACAGGTTGAGTTTGTGCAAACTTTTATTCTGGTGCAATTTTACTGCAAAAATTGTAGTGGTTTACTGCTTTATGGAGACAGAGAGTACTGAGGATATGCATATCATGCATGCTTGTAGACAAATGAATTGTATGCACGCAAATATATGTAAGTAATAGAGATGGACATGTACATCTATTGTATTTTTAGTCTTTTGAAACTACCAGAGTGGGTTTGATTAGTAATTTCTTGTTTCCTGGGCAACACAAACCTCTTAGTCTTCTGTAATAACACTCATCTAGAGCTCTGAGGGGTTGTAAGTATTTACCTAGTCACTGGTTGTGTAGCTGTGGCATTAAACATATATGTCTTGCTGTTGTGAGTTCCCTGACTCATGTAAAATGAAACTTTTTACAGAAGTAAGGAGTGCTTGGTTTAGCAGTTTAGTCTTAGATTTGTATTTGTATTGCTGTTTCTGATGCCATGTGGAAGAAGGACTGGGAGCAAGGATAAGACACCGTAATGACTTGGAGATTTAAACCTTTCAATGGAAAACTTCTGCAAGTCTGACTTTTAAGACTTTGGAAGCATGCTTTTTATCTTTTTTTTTTTTTTTCACCTTCTGTTTCTCTGAATGTATAGTCAGAACAGAACCAGTCAATGTAACAAAATTGCTTAAAGCTCTGGAGAATTTCTCTCTCTTCAGCATCTGTCAGGACACAATAAAAGCTTCAAGGGAAAAGTGTTCTCTCTTTTGCTATTGTATTTGAAACAACTGGAGGTCCTTGTAATACATTCCTGGAAAGACTGCTAAAACTAGTAGAAAAAGGACACAAAAAAAAGATTAAAACCATAAAAAATGCAATTTGCTTGAAGCCAGTTAAAGAATCTTTCTCAAGATGGAAAGCAGCCATTCAATTGCTACAGCCAGTATGCTTCAGAAGCAGAAAAGCTTCTGACAGAAAAAAAAACAAAAAACCAAAAAAACCCCACAACCAAAAAGTAGTATCATGGGTTTTAGTACTGTTTTTCTGATACTGTGGATTATGCACTAGACACAAATATCTCTTTCCTTGTTTGTTTGTTTGGGTTTTTTTCCCTCCCTTAAGAGCGTCTTTTGCCTCTGTTTCACTACTGTCCTAGTCTTTCAGCCACACCTGTTCAAATTAAATCTAGAACTTAATGGAAAGATTTTAACTTTTATCTTTATATTTTCTGAAAAGGAAAGGCTTTTTAAAAAAAAATAAAACAAACAGTAGTTATTCAACTCAGTGTATTTTGCTGTAAGGAGTATATTGAGAAAGATACACTTTTAAACAGAAAAAACAGATCTTACAAAGGTGGCCCAATAATTAAAACATCTTCATTTTGGTAAAGTAAAATGGAAACAGACCTAAAAGTATTGATGAGTAAGAACAAATGTATTGCCTTTACATTGTGCTTTTTATGCACTAGGCATATGTCCTGGTTTCAGCTGGGATAGAGTTGATATTCTTCTTAGTAGCTGGTATAGTACTGTGTTTTGGATTTAGGATGAGAATAATGTTGATAACACGCTGATGTTTTGGTTCTTGCTGAGCAGAGTTTGCACTGGTCAAGGACTTTTCAGCTTCTTGTGCTCTGCCAGGTCCACAAGAAGCTTGGAGGGAGCATAGCTAGGACAGCTGACCCAGACTGGCCAAAGGGCTGTTCCATACCATATGACATCATGCTCAGTATATAAACTGGGGGAAGAAGAAGGAAGGGGGGGACATTGGGCATGATGGCATTTGTCTTCCCAAGTAACCATTACGCATGATGGAGCCCTGCTTTCCTGAGGATGGCTGCACACCTGCCTGCCGATGGGAAGCAGTGAATGAATTCCTTGCTTTGCTTTGCTTGTGTGCGTGGCTTTTGCTTTACCTATTAAACTGTCTTTATCTCAACCCAACAGTTTTCTCACTTTCACTCTTCTGATTCTCTCCCCCATCCCACCGGGGGAGAGTGAGCAAGTGGCTGTGTGGTGCATAGTTGTTGGCGGGGGTTAAACCACGACAGCATAAAACTTTGAGGACATACGCAAAACAGTCGGCTATAATATTATTTCCTGTATTTTCCTATTTCTTTCAGTAAATAATGGGTTATACAGATTGTCTCAGTTTACACGCAAAGCTTGAAAGTTGAAATATCTAGTGAAACTTTTGAAACTTATTCAAAGTTTCAAGGTATGATATGAGAAAGAATTATGAATGTGCATTAGGTGGGGGGAGTAAGGGAAAAATTTGCCATCCTATATCATCAAGCAATGGAACAGTCTGGAATAAATTCAAATTCTTGTTACTTCCACATACTATATTGGACACTTCAGGCCAGCAGTCAGATGTGGAAAAACATGTGGACAGTGTATTTTTAAAAAAAAATCCGATGGTTGACTAACAACTACATTTGAACCCAATTATCTCCCAGTTGAATCATGTATATTTAATGTTTGTACTGTTCAAGTAGTGTTTTAGCTTATCTGCTTGTTGTTAAACCAAGTATGATGCAACTGCCTCTCCAGAATGGTTATGAGATATGAAAGCAGTGAAACTAGCAGTGAAACTTTTGAAAAGTTTTGCCTATTCTTTTTTTTTTTTTTTTTGAGTGGGTATTCATTAATTCTATTATTTCTTATGCATAAAATTTAATGCAGAGATGGGACTATATTTCTGATTTTACATATTTATATATTTGAAATGCCAAGAAATTCCAGTAGGATTATAGAGACTTGCAAGGTTTAACACAATGAAAGTGAAAGTAAGTTAGTGTTCTTCTGATAGGGACAGGCACAAGGAATGGACATCTTTGTAAATGCACATTTAGTGAATAAGTCAAACTCTGCATTTTAACACACATGAAAATTCTCAGTAGAAAATTAAATCCTCCAATAGTAGAAAATAATCATCTGCTTTTCTTACTTTTTTTTTCTAGAACTTTTACAAATATAATGACAATTTGGTATAATTTTCTTAGTTATTTTATCCACAAAGCTGGAAGCAAACTCCAAAGTATTAAACAGTCCTGTATTACTTACTGGCACTGTATAGTACCTTACTGTACAACTAGAATACTGTTGCACAGTATGATGTGCATGCTTCCCCATAACTTAGAATCTGTTACTAAAGTAAAAGAGAGTTACTATTGAAGGGTTCCTCAGATTAGATATTTAATGTGGTATACAGATCCTTTTTGATTTTTTGTTCATGAAATCTTTCAGCAAAATGGCCATGTTTGGCACATCTGAAAGTTTCTGTACCTGTTTATCCTCTGTTGTCTTTTATGTGTACATGAGTCACACATAAGAGAGTCCACTGAAGAGTATCTCTGAGGAAATTCAACATTCAAAATGAAAGATAAAATATTATATTTGAAAATGTATATAGAAAAGTAGTTCATAAAGGTTTCAGATGTCTGTAAGATATAGAAACTCATGATCACAGAATCATAGAATCATAGAATCGTTAAGGTCGGAAAGGACCTCCGAGATCATCGAGTGCAACCTCATGATGCTTCAAGGCAAAAGACATTTATAAATCAATAAATTTTTTCAGTGTTTGCTGGTCTAATTTTATTTGTCTCTCCAGTGTTGCCAGTATTTAGAATTTTATTTTAGTTTATTTCAAGTCTTACAGCTTCTTTTTTTTTTTCCCCTGAAAACTCTGTCAGGATTTCATATATTCTTGTAAGAATTTAAGCTTTCTATTTTAAACACGGTACATTTCTAGTTACTTCAGGCAAATTTGAAAAGTAAACATACGTGCACGTAGCAGTTTAAAACATAATATGTAAATAAAAGAAACCCCTCACATACATTATTTTTCATTTGTTCTACTCATAGTTTTTGCATATTAAGGGTTCATAAAGCTTTCTCTCCTTCCACTGGTACAAATACAGTGATAAATCTACTTCAGGGAATTGAAATTGGAGACTTTCATGCATCTCCCACAGGGTTATGGCTGTCTCATTTCTTTCTACTTTGAACAAGGGTCCTTTCAAAACCAATGCAACAAATTATTTCTAGAATCTGCAATATCATGTTCTCACTCCCCTTCTATCAATCAGATATAGTTATGTTCTTTCAGTGGGAAGGCGAGTGGAATTTAACTGCCAGTAAAGCTGAAGGTTTCTTCTTTATGAATGTGATAGAGACCGGTACTCAAAGATGCAAAATAGACCCTCTTTCTATTATCCTTTACACTACACTGGAAAATCAGCTTTTTACTCAAAATATTTCAAGTATCTAGCACTTGTCTAGGGTTTCTGAAAAATGTCCAGTTCAACATCAATCTGCAAGGGACAATTATGGTCCTACCACTAAAACTTCTGGTTGACATCATCTCATCTGATGTCAAAAGATATAAGAACACCTGAGTACAAAATCATGATACAAAGTTGTGATTTCATTCAATGTTTGAGCTAAGACCGCAGTGCCACATGAGCTGCATAATTTCATCAGGGGAGGAACCTACATGTAGAAAGACCATAAGAGCATCTTCTTTAAACCCTGAGACTCTAGAATCGGCAGCCCAAAAATTCAAATTTCTTTTAAATGACAGTGGAATTTCAAACCAGAACTTTGCCAGTCAATGGTAGATAATGTTTAAGCCTTTTACATGTTTATTACAAGCATAAACATAAGCTAGAAAAAGCTTTAAGTGAGTTGTTTTTGGGTTTGTGGTTGTTTGGGGTTTTTTTTAAATAATTTATGTCTACAGTATATTACAAAGGAACACCCCTGTCTGATGTGCTTCACAATAGTCTATTATTAAGAGCAGCCCTGAGGACAAGGACTTGGGGATATTGGTAGATGAAAAGCTGGACATGAGCTGGCAATGTGCTCTCACAGCCCAGAAAGCCAACCGTACCCTAGGCTGCATCAGAAGCAGCGTGGCCAGCAGGTTGAGGGAGGTGATTCTGCCCATCTACTCTGCTCTGGTGAGACCCCACCTGGAGTACTGCATCCAACTCTGGAGTCCTCAGCAGAGGATGGACATGGACCTGTTGGAATGGGTGCAAAGGAGGGCCACAAAAATTATCAGAGGGATGGAACACCTCTCCTGTGAGGAAAGGCTGAAAGAGCTGGGGTTGTTCAGCCTGGAGAAGAGAAGGCTGTGGGTAGACCTTATGGCAGCATTTCTATACTGTAAGGGGGCCTACAAGAAAGATGGGGATAGTCTTTTTAGCAAGGCCTGCTGCGACAGGAGAAGGGGTAATGGTTTTAAACTAAAGGAGGGTAGATTTAGACTAAACACAAGGAAAAAAATTTTCACAATTAGAGTGGTGAAACACTGGAATGGGTTGCCCAGAGAGGTGTTAGATGCCCCATCCTTGGAAACATTCAAGGACAGGCTGGATGGGACTCTGAGCAACCTGATCTAGTTGAAGGTGTCCCTGGTCATTGCAGGGGGGATGGACTAGACGACCTTTAAAGGTCCATTTCAACCCAAATCATTCTATGATTCTGTGATTCTATGATGTAGTATATGACCAAGACTACTCATTGAACCAAAGATTTAAATCTGCTTTTCTCTTCAGTACCTGGAAATGGCTCCTGTAAGCCAGTGAGGAGAGTAGAAGGAAGATGATCATCTTTTTGACAAAGGAAGAGGAGGATATTCTGTCTTTAGTTATGTTCCATACTTTTACCCTCAGACTCAAGCTGTCTACATGAGAAGTGTTTTTCTGCTGTTCTATTCTTGCTTTCAATGCCTGTTAAACTAAACATCTATGAGACATAAACACGAAGGGGTTGGCAAAGTTGCTCTAAAGAAGCTGTGAACATTTATGGTTTTGAATGGGAGGTTATATTCAGTTTTAGGATAATAGTAATTTCTGGAAATTATTAATTTTCCTTTCTACTGCAGAAATGGAATGATAAAAGTAAAGTGGGAGGGGAGGAGGGAGTACGTAGGAAATCTTATCGAATGTGTATACTAAGTACTAAAGCCATGGTAACTAAGCCTCTTAGTCTAATCCTGCCCTAAAAAGGAATATTCTCTGATTCTCCAAACTTACTATGCTAGGTAGAAAAGGCAATGCTAAATATATAAGTACATAGCTTTGTTTGCATGTTGAGGATGGTCCTTAAACCCAAATCTACTCAGCAATGCATGTATTTTTTTCCATTATTTATTTATTTATTTATTTACTGGAAGATACAGAGTAAGAATGCTCTTATTATTTTCATTAGAAGTGATTGCAACCACAGTTAAATATTGACCCTCAGATATCTAAAGAGCTTTTCTTTGATTTGAGAAGGGTTTTATCTACTTTTAATTATGTTTACACTCTGCTCACAGAGCAGAATAACAAGAATTTTTGTTCCTGAAGAAAACTGTTCAAGAATTTACACAATCAAACCCAATATAAATGGAGATAAATCAACTCCATCTTTTTGTTATAGTTTTACTGTTGGCTAACTTTTTTCTGGTTTCTTTTCAAAACCAAGGTTAACAATATAATGCAAGGTTAACAATATAATGCTTCAAAGTTACAAAATTATATGTGAAACTTCTCATCTTTCATACAACACGCACCAGAAAAAAGGCAGATTAGACACAGAAATAAATGTTCTACCTACATCCTAATAATTACCAATTTAAACATGTATGCAATCAACTTAATAGTAATTATATTCATTTTTTTCCTTTCTTGATAGAATGAAATCTTCTGTATTGGGAGGGATTTTGCTATTTCTCTTATTGTCTTTGACTGCACGAACCTGTTTCTTTAGTAGGACATAATTAATGGTCTTACTGACTGTATGTGGTGATAATTCCATGTGGTTGCTTCAGAAACACAGTTAATAAAAACACTACATAAAGTAATTCAACAGTAGGGTATTTGTGTTCTTGGTTAATCAGTAATTTGTTTCCTACTGTTGTATCAGTAATTTACAGATTATTGTTGCATTTTCTGTTGCACAGACTTTATTGGAGTAAATGTTTTTTCTGTATCAACTGCAGGAAATGGAAAATATTTCCCTTGTGGATTGTCTATAGTTAAGGAGAATGGATTTTATTTTTTTTTCCCTAGATACAAAATATATCAGTGTTTCTCTTCTTATTAGTTAAAAGTTAAACTATGATGTGGGAAATGGTATGCCTAGCTGTGAGAGCTTCCCTGAGGGATAAGAAATGAAGTCAGACATCTTAGAGTGAATTTTCCCAGAGAGTTATTTTCTTCTTGTTGTCTGTGGGATGGAAAAAAGAAAAGGAACTCTATCCTTTTCATCTATATTTTAATCATTGGAAGTGATTTCCATAGATCATATTGTGCTATTTTTAGCACTAGCCTGTCTCAAATTCTCATTACCTATTTCCTTTTTCTCTCTCAATAGGGATTACTACTCACTTCTCTTTTTATTATTTATTTATTTTCAAGTGGCTTGAGGTGCTAGGATTCCCTGGACTGCATTTGTTATCACTTTGGAACGTGGTCATTATTGCACAGCTGTGATACTTTATTGTAAGATTTCATTTTCACTGTTGGTCTTTCCTGGGACATAAGGAAGAATAATTTTATATGACTTTGTTGTGTATATAGGGCAGGATTTTGTTTTTCTTTATTCAAATTTGTGTTTCTTTTTGGCAATCTGATTTGACCTGTGGCTAAAACATGTTTTCCCTCGTATTTGCCAGCTGTGCTTTTGTTATTTCTTCTTATGCATTAGCCTGACCTTACAGACCATTCCACTTACTTTTTTTCTCACAGATGAAAACTTTAATGTCGTTATTTATTTTTTAAATCATTGTACACTGCCAGAGTGGAGACCTAACCATTAACATAGGAAAAATAAAAGGAAATTAATAATGTTTCCCCAATTGCCCAAATATGCAAACTTATAGAATTAATTTTGCAGAACTAAGCAGATATGATCCTAGCACATGATCTCCTATGACATGCTTCAAGTAAAACTAATCTTTCATCAAGTTATTTTAGCTTTTCTACTTTAGATTTTAAGTGGCACTATCATATATGTCTGTCCAGTAGTAACATTTGTATTCTCACTGCTAAGTCACATGATGAAAACCTTGCAATATGAAATACTTAATGAAAAACAGATTACTTCAAATTTCAGGAAAAAGTCATATTGTTTATTTGAAGGAATGGAGATACATTGTTTTTCTTCAATATGTTCTCACCTTGCCCTTTAAATGATATCAGAGAACCAAAACTAAGCTTCTTGTTCAGAAAAATATAGTTAAAGTTTTCTATAAATGGATCTTACCTTCCACTTGTCACTGGTTTTAAACTAGAAAGACTACAATACCAGCAAATTTTCTGTATTTTCTTAAATGAATAATAATAACCCAGTGGACCTAAGTCTCTCCCCCTGTATACAGCTGCAACTTTTTGTATGTAAAAGCATACAAATCAAAAGGACAAGGTATAGTTAACCTCAATTTGGAACACATCCAGATACAGAGATGACAAATAACTTGTGCAAAGCTCTGTATCTCCTGTACTTGGTATCTAAAATAGACAGACTAAAATAATTTAGTCTACTATTTCCCAAACTAAGAAAGTATCACAAATAATCACGTTTCATGGAAAGAACGACCTACTAGGATGTCCAAGCAGTATAGAAAATGCCCAGAAGGGATAACAAAAAATAGATATTTCTACTTACACATTCTAATTCCAAGTTCCTTTCCTAGGATTTTCCTCTTGTTATGAAGAATGAAGAGAGAAAAGTTCAAATTGTATGTATGCAAAAAGTGAAAGGAATAAGTGGGCACAAGGTAGGAAACTTAGTTTACAAGTTCAGTGTTCTTATTTGTGGTTCTTCAAATCATTTCAGAGATGGAGTAATGTAAAACAGTGTAAGCCTTTTAAGTATCTTACTGTTTTTTTTCTCAGATTCCAGATGAAAGGTACTAGGATGCCCCTGAACTTCAGAGGTTTTAAGAAAGACTTAGTAACAACATGGAATAAAACAGAAAACAAACTACAGCAAATGTATCTCAAAAGTATATAATAAAACCTCTTGTAATCCTCCTCTCAATGAGTTTATCTCTCCAAATCTGTACATCTCCACTGACTTACCAGAGTCATTGTAATCACAGAAAGGTGGTATTTTAAGACCATGGTTCTAGATCCAGTTTACTGGATCTTTGAGATCTTACAGAATATATTTTGTTTATTTTCCTGTACACTGTGGTTTTTGTAAGTGCTACACATTCTGGATGAAAAGGAAGGGTTGAGCAGCAAAGGCAGAGGCTGCCTCTTGGTCTGCTCTTGGCTGCAGTGCTCAGGTCTGGGTAAAACTTTCTTGGGCAGCAAGAGGGGTTGCCTTCCCTCTTGTAGCAATTACCATGGCCCTCAGGGTGAGGAGAGGTCAGCAAGCAGCAATACTGCAGCATGGGAATAGAAAGGAAGCATACTTTTCTAGGGATCTGGAGGTGGCTATATGTGAAAGTGGTCACTCAAGAAAAAAACACATTGCCTTGCTGACCTAAGAGCAAGGCTGGGGGAACCCATCTGGGGAAAGGGATTTTGAACCCATTTGTAACCCAGTACATTCAAGTTCTGTCTGTGACAGACACTATGTAATTCAAATATGATTTCTAATACAAAATTAAAAATTAGAAGATATTTCATTTTGCTGTTGCTGTTGTGCAAGTTGTTATAAACACTGGATGCTATAACTTAACAGTAGTCGTTATAAACACCTGGATGCTATAACTTAACAGAGGTCATAGCAGCAGTTATTCCAATAGTTTTTATATCTACATATATGGCTATACCATGGGCAGACTGTATTTTCACAGCAAGCCTAAATACAGTAAAATATAATAAGACTTCTTTAAAATTGATGGGGATGTTTTTCCTCTTTAATTTTTGAAATGGACCAAATTTGTGTAATTGTTGTAACGCTATATGAAAAAGTTGTAACCTTGTATTTTGTTAAACTTTCAGAAATATACTGAAATTTCTTCCTTAATTCTTTGTCTTGTTATCTTACACAATGGCTTACAAGAAATTACAGTATTGTTAGATCTCAATGTGTTCACTTTTTCAAAGATTTTGCAATAACTTCTCTCTGGAAGAAGGAATGATGGCTTTGAAAAGGTAGCAAGTAAAAAGTCATTCCTCAAATGATACAAAAATGTGTTACTATCATGGAGGTTTGAGGTCTGTTGAGAAAACAAACAAACAAACAAACAAAAACTTCAAAACCATTCTAAAACTGACAGATAAGAGGCAGAGCAAAAGCTGAAATCCAATGAATAGAAACACATTAGACTAGATCCTCTGCTATCTTCTATTGCAGTCAGGGCATGTGTTGGCTGTGTCTACACTATGGGACAGATGTGCTATTGTGGTATGCTGCTCTTCTCATCCAGCTTGCATGCTCAGGTTGCTTTCCAGGGTGTCTGGTAGGACAGGCTGTAGTACCTGTTGATACCTTGTTTTGATATGGAATTGGAGAGAAGGCTCCCTGTGATAAGCCTGACTCATCATATTAGACTGGGATCCCAATGCAGAGCTTTGTTTTACTGTGATTTTATTTTAAAAGTATGTAAGCAGATTATTAATACAGATCTGGAATAGCTTTACACAAAATAGACAAATTTACATTTGCTGATACTTCTCGAAAATGTTATTGTTCTTTTCTATTTTTCCAACTTTACTAGCATTAATTTTTATGAAAGGAGGCATGGGCTTTGATTTCAGAGACGACTACCTGTAGAGTTCTCTAAGATGCAAGTGAAATTGGTTTGTCCTTGTAATTTTACCTTGGCTGATACCTGTGAGATGTTTTTGTAGCTTCCCTATAACCACTGTTTCAAATATCAAAACCTATATCTCTCAGGATGACAAAGTGACACCCACTTTGCTGACTTCGTAGTCTGTTATTAAACACAAGTGCCAAGTTCTCTGGAAAGTTTTGTATGTGTTTCAAATTCTAGATAGTTGCATTACAAATATCACATTTTGAACACAGTGAAATTAGAGATCTTAATGTATATAACTGTAGAAGTCAGCACTGTGTTTAGAGAATTTTGTTTGAGTGATGAATTTGATTTTGCTTTTTTCATTCACATCATTCATCTTGCATTTTATTTGTTTATTAAGGAAGAAATAGTGGAGCAGGATGGATTATACAGAGCTATCTGTGTGAAAAATAACAATTGTTTTGAAGAAAGGGGTGTTTTTCCCTTACCCCAAGTATCCTGGGAACTTTAACCTGTCTGAGACAAGGAAATCCACATGTATTTTAAAATAATTTGTTAAAGTCAGCCTTTGTTCATGCAAATTCTAGTCAACAATATTGCTAACCCAAAAATAATGGACAAAGACTTAAAAATCATGCAGATTTACATCAGTTTAGATCTTTCTAATTTGCTCTCTGTTTTTCTGAGCACAGATACTTGGGTTTGTTTTTTATTAAATTTCAGACTTTATTTGTAAATAAATACCCTTTTTTTCTTTAAAATGAAAGCTAAAGCATTTCACAATTTTACAGTTCAGGACTCTAGAACGTTGTGGTGAACATCAAATATTCTGGTACTTGGAAGTAATGTACTCAGTGTTCCCTGCTTTTCTACGGAAAGCATGTGAGAGGACATAAGCAGCCCACCACAGAAGGTCTCCTGCCTTTAATAAAACTTCTCATTCATTCCCACAACTGATAACTCCAATCGTAAAATCCTTCTTTACTCTATTTTTCTCCTCCTATGTATTTAGTTGTGTGAATGATGTTTGGATATGGAATTAATTAATTTTGTTGTTTGTTTTTTTTTCCAATTACTGGTGTTAGGAAAAATAAACAGGTTATCTAAGATGTGCTTCATACATGTAAAAACCTGCTAAATCACAAATCAGTGAATTTTTTTCTCTGTTTACTGTATAACATGGTAGGACAAGTGTAATCTTCAGACTTATGGCTGTTTTATTAGGACTTTCTTTGATCAATGTAATTTATCAACCAGACTTGTAATAAATATTTCCTTATTTGTGTTTTATGCTTGAATTGAAAAACTCTCAGATACAATCAGTCTTTCAAGCAGCCACCGAAATTCAATAGAGTCATTTTGCAACCTGATGCAAAATTTAGTATTATTGATGGGGATGAGGGGGACGGTTGGGTTTTTTTAAGTAAATAACTAGCTGACAGTGTAAAAGAATATGTCAACAGTCAGAGATTAGAACTGAGGCATGAGAGAGGATGGAAGAACTGTGAGAAAATGTAGCTTTTGGGCTGTAGCTTCTATGTTAGAAACCTCAAAGTTCTATGTGTTTGTTAGCTAAGCTGGTAGGAAAACCCTTTTGTATCTGTTTCTAAAGAAAGGTACATTTTGGTCCAAGTGATTTGAATCTTTTTTAATAAAATTATTTCATTCCTAATACAAATTTTTCAGGTTTATGTCAAAGTAAATGAATATTTCTGATTATTGTTTTTTTAAAAAACATACTTTATTTTCATTTGACTCATCTTAGATCCAGAGTCTTTCAGGGATAAGAATTTAATGGATATGGGAATGTTTTACCCAAAGATACACCAGTTTAACATCCAGACTATTCTCTAAAATCATTTGTGTATTTTCTGCATATGTTTTAATTAATCATTTTAAGCAAATCAGTTTTTCTGTTTATCCCTTATTTTTATTATCATAAAATTTTCTCAGATCTGTCTTTTCTCACTATAACAAAAAGTAAAAAAAAAAATTGTTACCCCATCCAGCTTTTTTGAATCAGATTTTACATGCAATCCTTGAGATTCCATAAAGTATTAGAAACAGACTTAACATTTTTCATATTGGTTCATAATTCTTTCTTCTGTTCAAAGAACAGTCATTTTCAGACATAATTCTGTGCCATTGATCAACTGTAAACAATTAGACTTAACACAGGAAAAAAAGAAAAAAAAAAAAAAGGTCAATATCAGATAGAACGTAGTCACTTTTTTTGTCCTGTATTGTAAAGACATAGGAGGGTAAAGACATAGGAGGTGAAAATATTCACTAATTTTTTGAAAAAGTTGTTTGGCTGATTTTTTTGGTTCTTTTTTTTTGGATTTTTTTTTTGTTAATGGAAATCTAAACTTGAGGGAGTATCAATATTCTCCAAGAAAATGTTCTTTTATGTCTGAGATGTTTTTTAATGGAATGGAATGACAACATTCAGAACTGGAAATGACTGTATATGATTGAATAAGATATATTTTGTAAGAACATGAAACACAATCTGATTAGAGACAGGTGAAAAATTACTTCAGGGCAAATAGAGCTGATGCAAATTTTCGGTTTTGATTGCTGAAAAGCTCAAGTAATCTTTATCCGATTCTAAATTGGAAATCATTTAGTCCATCTGCTTTCTCAGTTTTTTATTTGGCCAGAAAAATAGCTATTAGGAAAAAAGCAAAAGTGGCAAGTATTACAGGTACTTCTGGGTTCGTTTTTTTCAGGCTGATAATCCATGACTGCTGAAACATTTTTACCTGAACAGACTGCTGTTTTAATTTCTTCATTACTTTATTAAAAACTGACTTCTCTGTTTTCTGAGCCAAGCATAAGCTGTTTGTTTATTTTTAACTAGGACGAAGCCAACTTTTCTAAGGATGTTGAACTTAATTATTGCCACTATAATTAGTGATATAGATATCATCCCTTCTTAATCTAATTTCCTGTGAGTTATTTGGAGGACATTGAAGATAATTTCTCTTCTTGTTTACTTTGGTACTTTCTACTTTAGGAAACAATTATTTAAGGTGTTGAAAGGCGTTTTTGCTATACAGTGCCATAACATGACATGAAATTGGTGTATATGTACATTACTTAACTGCTTGTCTCTCTCCTTCTGTATCACATATATTCATATATAGATATACACACACATTTTTATAATATATGACCACACTTTAACTTATTTCCAGTAAATTCCATTGACAAGTCAATTTCTTTCTTGGTTTTGATGTTACTCAACAGAGCTACAAAAACACCTTAGAAGGAGTGCATATTTTAAATAGAAGTCTATCAGTTACGTTTTTTCCCAACTTTAGCAACTTTTTTTGTTAAATTTTTCCCTTTTTTTAAAAAAAATGGATTGTGAGATGGAAAAGTGTTATTTTTCTTTTCTTGGAAAAACAGAAAAGAATTCCCACTGAGGCTGGGAAAAATGTTTTCAGGTACTTCAGAGTTTTAATACATAATGTAATTAATTTTAGTAAAGTTCAGTACTGAAAATTTATTTTAAAAAGTTGAAAAAATTTATTTTCTATAGCTTGCTTTTACTGTTTTCTTTCCATTTCTGCAGGATGATGGAAGAAGCTTAAACTTGTTTAAGCAAAATAATTTGATCCAAATTTGTGATCAGTTCTGAATACAGCTATTTTATTGGTGGAGCTGAATGTGTAGAACTGAAGAAACCAGTAGCTGTAATTTCTTTACTGTCAAAACCTACATTCTTGCCCCATAACATCTTTGATTACTGCTGCTAGGCTGGAATGAAGGAGGAAAAGCACATAACCTGATCTCAACATGACCTGACTTCTTTTTTACGCCACCAAACAACAACCAAAACACAGAAAACATAATCTGGGATGAACATTCATAACACACAAAACTCTAGTACTTCTTTGTGCACACATAGCAATTTGGAAGTGTTATTTCCTGAGTAGAATAAACACCATATTTTCTCAAAATATTGAAATGGAAAGTAAGACATAGCAAATAGGTTACTTATATAACAAAATACAAGGTTCTCTCCACAATTATCCTGGAGAAAGATCTTGCTCTGCTGCACACTCTATGAAGGTGGGTGGAGCCTCCAGAGAAAAGTATTGGTTACCCAGTGTTATATGAGATGAAAAGGACAGGGACACAGCCTTGGGAGGTGGGGAAAGCAGTTTTCCAATAGTACATCATCAGATTCTTGTTTCTTATCCACTTTGCTATCTGTTATTAGCAAAAAATAACAAGAAGCTGTGGTGGGTTGCCACTCATTCACCACACAGCCACTTGTTCACAGCCTACCCACACATGGCCAGCGAGACACAAGAAAGAATAGGAAGAGCAAAAGTGAGAAAACTTGTGGGTCAAGATAAAGACTGCTTAATAAGTGAAAGAGGAAAAAAAACAATAAACAAAACAAGTGATGCAAAGGCCATCACTTAGCACCTCCTACAAGTAGACAAATTCCCAGTCAGTTTCTGTGCAATGGCTACCTTCCCCCAAAAAAATCTCCCCTCACATTTTCTTGCTTAGCATGAAATAATACGGCGTGGAATATCCTTTTGGTTAGCTGGGGTCAGCTGTCCTGTCTGTGTCCCCTCCCAGCTTCTTGCCCAACCCTGGCCTACCCACTGTGGGGCAGAGTGGGAAAAAGAGAAACCCTTGATGCTGTGCAAGCACTATTCAGCAATAGCCAAAACACTGGTTCGTTATCAACTCTGTTCACAAATCCAAAACACAACACCATATGTTTGTGTTCTGCCATGAAGAAAATTAACTCCATCCTAGTTACACAGTACAATCCCCACCCCTTACTCCATACCATCAGCATCACGCTCAAGTCCTGCACTATCCAGCATACCCTTGTTAACCACCACCTCCCTTTCCATCCTTTAATATATTCACAGATATCATTCCCTTAGTCTACAAGCCAACCCCATCAAATGTCCATCATATCCATTAAATTCCCATGTCTATGACTTGATCTTCACCTGTTATGGTGGTCATTCAGGACAGGAGAGGTAGTGTGCTGTGTTGAATCATTGGATGCCAAAGCCAGCTCAGTTTGGGTCACTGTTAAGCTTGTCCAGTTTCTTGTGCAGCTCTTTCCTGGATTGCAGTTCCTTTATGAAATATCCACCTGCTCCTATGTGGGGTCTATGAGCTGCAGTGTGGATATCTGTTCTGGAGTGGTCTTCTTCACAGGCTGCAGGGGAATGTCTTCTCTGGCACTTGGAGCACCTCCTCCCCCTCCTTCTTCTCTGACCTTGGCATCTGTAGGGCTGTTTCTCTCACATTTTCTCACCCCTCTGACAGCTGCTGTGCAGTGTTTTTTACCCTTTCTTACATATGCTTTCCCTAAGGTGCCACCATTGTGGCTGAAGGACTCAGCTGAGTCCTGTGGTGGGTCCTTTGGAGCCAGCTGAAACTGGCTGTGTCTGACACGGGGCAGCCCCAGGTCTCTTCTCACAGAGGCCACCCCTGCAGACCCCAAGCTGCCAAAACTTTGTCACAGACTCCCAATACAGAGGCAATGACTCTTGTATCGGCTACGTAGTAGGAAGGATAGATATCACTTTGCTTCCTGTAAAGCTCAGGAAAAATCTTCATATACATGCCAAAATTTTTTGAGGAAAATATCAGATTTATTGTGCTGTATTAAGCATACTTAATGTTATTGCAATACTCTTTTTGTTACATAAACCACAATGTTGCCATTATATGGTATTAGAGGATTTTCAAACAGAATGGGATTCAATGAGCTTAACTATGTAAACGTGATATATGCACTGAAAACAAATCTTTTTATAGTGACATGAATATTCCTGCTATTCTAAAACAGTATTTTGCTTATTCCATTCCTCTTAAGGCCACAGATGATCACATCACCAAACTTCATTCAAGATTAAATTTCCTAATTGTTAATAATTTTAGAACTGTCTCCATATCTAGAAGCACAAACTTATTTGGCATAAGCCTCTTACTTTGCTGTTACCATGAAAATTTCACTAGAATTCTTCCCATGGTGCGAAAAGGAAAATTCTGGTTAGATTGCTTCCTTACACACACATGCAAGTACAAACAAACCAGGGCTGACAGGAACCTTTTCCCCCTCAGAAGTAATGATAAATTGCTTTATAAGTAAAAGGATAAATTTTTATGTTTAGAAGGAAGGAAAGAAACAGTTTGACTATAAACCTGTCCATCTTTTTCAACTGGAATTCTTGTTATTCAGTTTACCTAAGTCATTCAGAAAAGAAAGTGATTAGTGAGTACTGGAATTTGTTGGTACAGCGTTATTCAGGAGAGTCAAAACAAAAGCTCTGGAAGAACTGAGAGACTGGTGAATTAATTAAAAAAAAAAGAGTAAATTTTGAAAAAACACACAAACCCACTATTTTTCAGCAACAATGTAATTGTACGTATTCACCGGGATTGTTCCTAAACTATTATTACTTAGAAAAAGCTTAGCACCTTAGAATCATAGCTTTCTGAAAATGTATAGTCAAATATTGGTGAAGGTCAAAAATAAAAATATAATGTTATAAAAGACTATGAAATAAACTGTGAATAAAACAGACTGTGTAAATCTATGTAAATCACCCACATATTTAATTTTGCAGTTTTATCTGGCTGTGTGCTCTTGAAAGGAGTTAATAGCATTACTCTGTAGAAATATTCAAAGAAAGAAGGAATAGGTGATTAGAGGTATGAAATAACTGCAACGTGAAAATAAACTGAACAGCAAAGAATTAAAAATACATTTCTGAGGGAAAGGATATGTTACAGATCTAAAACACCACGAATAGTATGGAGACAGTGAATAGGGAAATGATTACTCTTTAATCACAAAAATCTTGGGGAACCCAGTGGACTAATCAAACAAAAAGAGATATTTATTCACACAGCATGTAATTAAATAATGAGATTAATTGCCAGAATCTCTTGTTTAAGCCTGAAGTACTGATTAGCTCACAGATTAGACCAATTCACAGAAAACAGGTATATCAGAAGCTATTCATCATGCCAGTGTGAATGTAGTCTCCAGTTCAAGAAGATTGTGAGAATATGGAGTGTGTGCCAGTGAGCTGCCCAAATATTACCCTATATTTTATTTTCCTTGAAGATAAGGTAGTCCTAGACCTTTCAAATAATATGGAACATTGTCTAAGTTGCAGGTAGCCTTGGCTCCCTGGAAATCATTTTTAACACATATTTCTATCCAGCTGGACTGAACTGTTTTTCAGAGATGGATCCTACATTGGGGATACTGGGATTCTCCCTCACTAGAGCTTTACCAGGTGTAACCATAGTAAAAATTTTCTGTAGTATTTTCCTCTGGGCTAAGCATAGATGGTAGGAGTGCACATGACAGTACTAAGTTTGACACCATGGATCTCCTCCAAACAGAAAGCATTCATACTGCAGTTGGTCCTGTCTGAGTTAAATATTCAGCCATGGTTGGGGTAGTTACTTGCTCAGTAGCTACTTAGTTCCTGGGCTACTTTTTAGGGCCCGTAAGATCCCACATATAGTCAATGAATGCATTTATTGTACTAATTAAGAATATTATTAATTGGTATTTAACCTTGTATATCATAGCAAATTAGTTATTTTTCCGACCTATGAAAGTTTTGAAATTTATAGAAGTAAAGCATCATGTTAAAAGATATTGTTAATAGCAAAACATCACATAAGACTAATGAGCTCAGTATAAAAGGTAATAAAAAAAAAATTAAATAGCAGAAACAACTGACCACCGCATATGTATTTGTAACATGCCTTCTTTTGGAGTTTCACTTGTATTTTGTCATGTAACCTTGAGTACTATAACACTGTCAGATTTCACAAGCAAGGAAGCTTTAAACTGATTTGGAAATTTTTTTTTTTCAGTAATGATGACTGACTTAGTAATAAACCACTGTCCTACCAGGAGGGAGGGTTTTGGAAGAGTCAGCAGCTAAGTTCCCTGTTGTTGTTTTTCATTATGGACCCTACTATGCTTTTATAAAAACAAAAATTTTGTTGTAACAGGTGCCCTTGAAAGGTTCCAAGCTGGAAAATTACTATTTGCTTGTAATATCCAGCACAAGTAGCTTGCTTTCTCTTTGAAAGGCTGTAACAACCTGGGCCACTTATCATCTATCTATCTATCACTTATCATTCTATTAATCTTAGAAACAAACAGCCCAAGACACAAAATCTGTAACACAGATGTGGTCACTTTTAGAAAACGTACCTTTGTTTTTTATTTCTGCTAACATCTAAAAAGACACAGCATTAGGCTTTCTCTGCTATGGGTAGTTTTCTCTGTTGGGTAACTCATAGCAAGAGTTTAAATTATGTTCACTGAAGTGGTTTTGGAAAGTCTAGAAAAGCCTGTTTCTCTCCATTGCCTGTATCAAGGTTGTACTGAGACTAGGTAAGAATGAACTCTTTACTTAGGTGTCTAAAGCAGATTTTGTGCTCAATACATTCAGCAATTATTCATGTGCAACAGGAGACCTCTTTTCTTGCTAATAAAGCTTACGATAAACAAATACTGAGAAGATTTACATTTTCTGCAGATTTTATTGTAGCTATCTTTCCCCCCAACCCCCCCCCCCCAGCTAGTTTTATACTGGCGTCTGAAATAATGACTCAAATATGACACCAAATTTATTTAAGAGATGATCAAATTTCATTTGGTATGAAAGTTAATGTCCTGGTTTAACACAAAGCTGCCTTGAAACACTTAAACCTCTAGTCGGTGTATGTATAGCTTATAATTCATTTAAGGATTTCAGTTTTTTTAGTAAGAGGGGAAATTTCTATCCTTTTATTGCAAATTCTGGATATCTTGCTATATGTGCACTTGTGTTTGTATAATGATGTATTCTTCATGTCTTATAACATCTGAAAGCATCTGAGGCACTAATATATTTTACAGTAATAAATGCAATCCAAGTCATGCAATATTTCTTTTGTAGTACTAGGTCATAATCTTAGGTTAAACTTAACAGTGCAAATTCATTTTTAGCAGATCATTTATATTAATTTTCAGCAGTTTACTTATATTCGGTTTCATTCCTTTAATGTAGCAAGCTATCAACTGTTTCTCAAATGGGAGAAGAGAATTGTGTTCTCTTGAATTAGCTATAGAGAACACAAAAAGAAATACTCAAGAAGTCAACTCAAACTCTACAGTACAAGTTTGATAATGAATAACCTCCAAAACCATAATACTTGTTACAGCGTCACTTATATGACTTTTGGAGCTAAGGATCTTCCAGGGCTATATAGCCACTATGTAGAAAAATTGTAATGTGAGTTACATTCTACAATTAATCATCTTTTTGAAAACCTGAAAGACATTTTATTAAATATGTTTGTCCTGTGAGAAAGAGATGAAAGGTTTGGGTATCTATCGTTTTAGGTTTTGTATGCAAATATGTGTACACATATGCATTTCTTTATTGGTATTAAAAGAAATAGAACCTGATATTTTTTGCAAATTGTCTAAACATTCATAATTAGCATTACACTGGTTTTAGACAAACTGCTCCATCACAGCTAGAGCTCTGAGTTGCCTTATGGTTCCCTAAGGAATAATTTTTATTTACCTAATTATTCCTTTGTTTGAAGGAGGCAGGGAGGGAAGGGAAAGTTATTTACTTTTTTTTTAATACTAGAAACACATAAAGATACAACCAGGCTGTATTGTCAGTCAGCTAACAAATGGGGCTCTAACTTGTCTTCAGCTTTCCTTTTTCTGCCATTAGTTCTGTAACTAATTTTAGTCCTTCTTCAATGTACCTAATTTGAATGGTACCTCTGCAGTACACAGGGAATTATAATGAAGAACTGCATAACATTTAAATGCACTCATCCAGAGCTCAGTTAGGTATGAGAATCTCAGATCCAAGTGCAGTGTATATATGGCAAACCTGGGGAGCATGTTCAAAGATGTGGGAGAAGTTGAAGAGCCCTTGAGCACTGCTGCTACATGTCTGCTACAGAGGCCAGGACAAGAGTCTGATCCAAAAGTAAGAGTGAAATAAATGCTATGACTATAGGGCACTAGTGATCACATGTTTTACTCAGAGTCATTGGAAATGTTACAGTTTTACAATTAAATATTTTCTTTAGGTGCTGACTTTCCCAAAATTGCCAGGGAAACTAGATTTTTTTTAATGAATATTTTGTCTGTGAGAACTGCTGTATTTAAATTGAACTGCCCTTGGAATGTTTCCAAAAAGTAGTTTGGGAAAGGACTTTTCAGGCTTCTGTTTTTGGAACGCAAGTTGAGTGCTTTTACTGAAGCTTGGTTCTTCCAACTTTCTCAGGGTAGACTTGGGAGGGAGATAACCTCTCAAAACCATATTTGCTTCTCTCTCAGTGTTTAGTAAAGCACATGTATATACAATTGCTGTTAAATGGACAAGGGTATTCATACCAATTATTAGGTCCAGTGTTGCCTCCTGATCCTGTGGCAGAGATTTTAGCTCTCTCTTGAATGCACCAGTGTAATCCATACGGAATGCATTAATATCATTTAGAGAAGGTTAGCTGCCTCTCCATATTGAGATTTTGCAAGTATCTTCCAGCCAATGTGTTCCATATACTTAACATATATATGCATCATATGCAAGCATCAACTGGTAGGCACTGTGGATCGCATGTAGGTTACAACCCCAGAATAAAATCTGGGCTTCTCTAATATCATAATTTAGATTCATCCAAAGGAAAATAAATACATAAATAAACTGGCCTTAAGAGCAGACACCTAATAATTACTTAATGTTATTCATTCCATCTGTTCTAGGGGTTTATATAATATCCAAAATCAAGAGATTTTCCTTTTCTTTTAAAAAGAAAAAAAAATCTGCTGAGACATGTAAATCCTGTTTTTTCTCACAAATGTCACTGTCATATCATTCAAGTTCTGACAGTCTGAAGTTCAAACTGAGTTACTGAATTTGGAAGAACAATAATTTTCCATGAGAAATAAAAATTGCAATTTTAAAAAAAAATTTAAAAGTTTTTCTTTGTATACTTTAGGTCTATAATTAAGAACTGATTGAAGGATATAACGTTGAAGAAGTGCTTCATATATGTATGTGCATTAATGTAAATAATATCTGAAAAGATACCAGTATCTCTCCCTATGGAAGGAAAAAGCTGAACCTAAGAATTGCACAAAATTTCCAGGTGGTGGGTTGACCTTGGCTGCATGCCGGGTGCCCACCAAGCTGTTCTATCATTCCCCCTTCTCATCTGGACAGGGAGAGAGAAAATATAATGAAAGGCTCATGGGTCAAGATAAGGACAGGGAGAGATCATTTACCAATTACCATCATGGGAAAAACACACTTAACTAGAGGAAATTAATTTAATTTATTACTAATCAAATGATAGTAGGATAATTAGAAATAAAAACAAATCTTAAAACACCTTCCCCCCACCCTCCCTTCCTCCCAGGCTCAACTTCACTCCCAAGTTCTTAACCTTCACGCCCCAGTGGTGTGGGGGGTGGGGAATGGGGGTTGTGGTCAGTTCATCACATGTTGTTTCTGCCACTGCTTCCTCCTCACACTCTTCCCCTGCTCTAGTGTGGGGTCCCTGTCACAGGAGACAGTCCTCCATGAACTTCTACAATATGGGTCCTTGCCACAGGCTGCAGTTCTTCACAAATTGCTCCAGTGTGGGTCCTTTCCATGGGGTGCAGTCCTTCAGGAACAAACTGTTCCAGGGTGGTTCCCTCTTGTGGTCACAAGTCCTGCCAGCAAACCTGCTCCAGCATGGGCTCCTCTCCCCATGGGTCCACAGGTCCTGCCAGGAGCCTGCTCCAGCATGGGCTTCCCATGGGGTCACAGCCTTCTTCAGACACATCCACCTGCTCTGGCGTGGGGTCCTCCATGGACTGCAGGTGGATATCTGCTCCACCATGGGCCTCCATGGGCTGCAGGGGGACAGCCTACCTCACCATGGTGTTCACCAGGGGCTGCAGGGGAATCTCTTCTCTGGTGCCTGGAGCACCTTCACTGACCTTGGTGTCTGCAGAGTTGTTCCTCTTACATATTCTCACTCCTCTTTCTGGCTGCAGCTGCACAGTTTCTTTCCCCCTTCTTAACTATGTTATCACAGAGAAGATACCACCATCGCTGATTGACTTGGCTTTGGCCAGAGGTGGGTCCATCTTGGAGCCAGCTGGCATTGGCTCTACCGGCATAGAGGAAGCTTCTAGCAGCTTCTCACAGAAGCCACCCCTGTAGCTCCCCTGCCACCAAAACCTTGCCCTACAAACGCAATACAATCCATTACATATTTTATTTATAATTGCATATAAAAGTACCGAAAAATGGCTTTCTGGGGGATATGAATTTAAATTCTGAGAAAACGTTGGAAATATGACAAAGCTAGAATTTGGGACCTGAGAATTACAAAATTAGGATGAATAAAATCCAATATTTGCATTTAATTGTCTCTTTAGTTATTATCATTTAATCGTCTCTTTAGTTATTAAAAATTTACTCTGAAATTCAGATGCTTCTTCTTCTATACATAGTTTTTGCTATGCTTAATTTAAAATTAAACAGGAAAAATATTAGAATTATATCCTGTCCTCCAACTGAGCAACAGAAAGAAAAATTACTTGTATTAAAACAGACTTCCTTTCCTAGCATCGCAAGCGAAGGCTAAAATGTCTTAACAGTCACCTGGTTCTTTTGATAAGGTTGTTCAGAAAAGATATGACTAATACTTCAGGATTTACAAAGCAGAAAAAAACCCAGAAAATTAAGAATGAAAAGAAAATTAAATCTAGATTTTTTTTTTCAAATTAGAGGAAATTTATGGAATAAAGTGTCAAGTAAATCTAAAGCAAATGGAATTTAAATTGAAATAGATAATACATAATGACATATAGTATAAAGGTTTTATAACCAATAATTTGTGAAGATTGATTAATGACAAGAAAAAAGTTATAAGTGAACCTTGTAGACTGTCCTAGGTTAGTGTTGTGACTGTAGTAGTTGGTTTACTTTACAGGTCTGATTTTTTGATGCAGAAGAAGGAATCAGACTACTCTGAAAATTCTATTTAAATGTAAAATTTATGTTTTTATCAATGACTCTTCAGAGTGTTTGATAGCACTAGAAACTTATGGTTTGTATCCTTCAGTCATGTTATACTTTCTTTTGCCATTTTTTACATCTTGTCTTTCATCTTTTGCCATTGACATTTGTTAGTTTTTGCAAATAGGACTTGTATTAACCTATAGATGTTTCCTGAACATTCATGTCCCAAATTCTGTACCAATACAGGGGTTATAATATGGTTTTGCTACAAAAATATAACTCTCATTCAGTAGCTCATGCACTAACCAAAGCTTGCAGACTGTAGAGGTTCATATCTTCTTTGTTCAGATGGAGTGGCTTGTAGGAGATTATGGCCTCAGCCAATGCTGGTCTGTTGCTCACATCACTCTTTAGTGAAGTGAAATAGCTTGAAAATCACAGAAAAAAATTATGTATCATGGCAGGATGCACCCAATTAGAAGGCACCCCATGTCATGTTCTCATCCTATATATTCCTACTGAAATCAGTGTATCTTTGCTTATGAAATAAGAATAACGTGTCCAAGACCATTGTACATAGGACAACTCATTGCATAGCTGAAGCAGGCAAAAAAATAGGTCTTCCACAATTTAGAAAGCAAATTATCCAAAATTTATATATACTATTATTTCATTATTTTTGTTTGCATGTAATGTTAGCAAACAATTTTGAAGAAAAGAATAAATTCCCAGTACTAGATGATTTTCCTTCTGCATTACTTTACTAGTAATGGAAATGCCTCTTTCTTACCTTGGATTGAATCACTGTGAGCTCCTACTTATGCACTGTGTGACAGGTAAAGATGTAAACTTGAAACAAACTTGAATATAAGCATTTCAGGCAAGGTGGCCATTTCTTATCCACTAAAGCAATTAATTGTTTTTTCACCTTGCAATGAGTGCATTCTAAAGTCACACATGTACAGGCACACATTATGCCACTGGTTATAGTTGCAGCCTGCATAACTAAAGGTTAAGAATATTTGTTTAGTTATACTTAAGTTCTATTTGCTAAACTCTTCAAAACATAAAATATTCATTGCAGAAAGTAACTCTCACTTTAACTGAGACTTGTTAAGCATTGTGTCAATTAGGAATGAATTCAAATCTCTCTCCTCATACTCTCAGTGAATACTCATTTTCAGCTGTTCACTGTAAACTCTTCTGGCTAATGAAACTCTATTTAGACAACACAGAGGAATAAATGGAATTCAGAAAGTAAATAAAACAGTGAGCTGTAGAATCAAACCTAATGTTGGCTAATATCTTTCCTTGGTACTGGAGAAACACAGTATGCATATTATTGCACCACTTCTTATCAACCTTAACCTTGCTGTAGCCGTCTTCAGGAAATAAGAAGACTCACTTTTTTTTGCCTTCTCTGTTGATGCCATTAATGCCATTTGCAAGGGTTCAGTGCTTTATGGATTCCATATAGAGTTAAATCATAACATCAGAGGGTCTTGTTAATGAAAAAACACAGGAGGTTTTGTTGCTCAAGAAATAAATCATGAACCAGTCAGCCTTCCTTCCCAAAACAACCTTCTTAAAGTTGCTATGGCTGACATCCATTTACTATGTCAACCATCACGATTCAGTGTATTTGTATAATAATAGATAATAATGAATACAAATTAATGTGGGATCTCAATGTGTTGGAAATTAATATTTTAAAAGTAGGAGAGCACTATGTAGTGATGGAGAGAAATTGTTTTCAAATATGAAATTCAATTAATTAGGAGAAAAATTAAGCTTCCTCCCCATTTTATATGCCATAAGAGAGTATTCAATACTGTTTCCTCTAAATATTAGGTTAATGAGAACTGAGAAGGCTTCCATAGCTTGCAAATTTATCTAGAGAATTGTCACCCAATATTCTTTTAAATATGAAATATGAAACTCCATGTAACAGATACTTATTGGATATCTGTTACAAAGGAATTTATAACTTATGTTGATCTAGAATGAACTGTATACAATGCCTATCTTCTATATCAATTTTGTACTTCTTTAACTGGATCTCATTCCCTCTTAACTTTTTAATAAAGAAACTTCTAATGCTCTTTTACAGCACTTTCATATTGTGTAAAAGTATCATCTTCAAGAAAAAAAAAGTCTTTAAAAATTTATTTTTATCTTGGAAGTGTAAAATAAAGTGATAATAAGAACTTACATTTTTTTATAAAATAAAAAAGCCATAATCACCCCAAAATGTATACTGCCCTGTAGATAAAGGATTTTTTTTGTGTCTGAGTAAGATTCATCTCCCTACTCTGTCCTAGCCACTAGATTATATAGTTGACCTTTGTTTCAGTTTCTTCTGTCTACTGGAATGTCTATAAAATAGTTAAGCATGAATTTTACTCTAGAGAGCTTGAGATCATATCTTGATGATTAAAATACTCATCTGGAATACAGAGAACCAAATTCATACCAACAGTTCACTTAGGGTGTGATAAATCTTTGACACTGAAAGCAAGACTCATCATTAATTGACATTTCTAGGATGTTTTTTCCTCATTGCAAATTCTGCTTGTGTCAGATAAAGCTACTGCATCTTTTTTTCCTGCAGTTTATAATACTCTAAAACTCAGATTGCCTTCATGCTCCATGTATTCTAAATCTGGTGCTTACAAGTAGCTGTGCTAAACACATCCTTAGGGAGTGTACTAGATGTGGGCCTCCAAACTTAAGTCAGAGGATCTGCATAGAGGAATATGGAAACATATTATTGTGGTTTAGCTTGGCAGAAGGTTCTCTCACTCACCAGTTGTTAAGAAAAATGTAGAGCATTTAAAGGAGTGTGTCTTTAAAAAGACAGGTTGTTGCAGTGTTTTTAGGGAGTTTGCAATTTACACACACATGCAAACAGGTCTCTCAGTTGGTCCCCAGACTCCATTGTCTCTCTGGTAATTGGACTGGACCTTCTGGTCTGGTCCCTCTTGTCCAGGTGCCTCATTCCAAGAGACACACACACCCCCTTGGCTCCCAGGCCACGTCACCTGCTCACTGACTTATCTGGCTTGATCTCTGCTAGTGATCACACCCTGACTTGTGTACCCAGATTTGCTCCAGCTGCTGGCACCATAGACAGAACAGACATGCTGGTCCCTCTGACCCACTCCAGCTGCTGCACTCAAGCCCCCATACATGCACATGTGCCCAGAAGAGAGAGTCCCTCTCCCAGGAAAAGAGAAATGGAGTTTAATTAGAAGACAGGACAGACTGCACTGACCAGGGCAAGGCATAGTCAGAGAAGCATACTGACCAGCACGCTGTTTACAGGCGGCCAGACCCTTTCATCCCCCTGCCCCTTTATTATCCCACACTTGTTCCTCCCCATCAACTTTGATACCACCCTTTTCTTACCTTATCTTACCCCTAAACATCTTGTAATAAGTCTTGCACAATGTCAGAATGCCCTTCCCTGGCATCTTATATTGAGTGCCATGCCCCAAGGCAGGGACCCTTCAGTATGTGCAGTGCCCGAGACTCGCAGTGCTGGGTCTCACCCAGCTCGTGGGGCTGATGCTGTCTGGGACAGCCCTCAGGGGCTGGGGCAGGGGCTCGTGTCTCTGACTGGGGCACTGGGGCTCTTCCATTGCCCTCTGCCTCTGCGCTCCTCTGCATGTGTGCGTGTCTGTGTGGAGATCTGCCTTTCATGGTCTGATCACTCTCCTGTGATGGCCTAGAGAGGTTTCAGGTTCTCCTACCTGCCTTGCTTTATTGCTTGCCTTTGCTGTTGCCTGCCTCCTTTCTCTGTGTGGAGATGAGCAGCATTTTATCACATAACCTAACAGCTGTATTAAGCCTTCATTTTCTGGCCACATTTTTGATGGATAAGCTGGCTATGGTCGAACCTCAAACATGTAGAGAACATCTAGAAGCCACCAGTCTTGGACATCTGCTGCAACTTTCTCCCACCTAAAGGACTGGAAATCATTCTAAAATGCTTGTGTTCTCCAGAGATGACAGTGTATTTGGGCTTACACTGGACTGACAAAATCAACATAATTTTAGTGTTCTTTGTTTTGATCATTCCATACAGGAGAATATGTATATATCCCTCTTTATCTACTCATTAACATATCTGAAGGATATTTCTGTATATAATACATGGGATAAAAGCTGTACATAGCTCTACCAGCCTATCTTGGTGTCAGAGGATAATAACAAGTCATTGTGCCCTATGTTTCTCTAATTTTAAAATACTTGAGATGATAGAACGTGAAATATGATTGTGTGAGACAAAAAAAAAGCACTCTTCCCCTATTTTTTAAAACATGTCTCCCAGAATTTCTCTCTGTCCTATACACACAAACACAAACACATACAGGCACACACAGGAGTATGGTATTTGGCTAGGGTTTCTAAAGCAATGCATGTTCATAGTTTGCTTTATGGGCACAATGAAAGCAATTCAGTAATTAGTTAACTTACAGAAACTCTTTTGATGAGACCTTCATGTAGAATAGTCATACATAATATCTAAAATTTATTCTTCATTTCAGCCACAGATCTAAAGGGTCTTCAAATATTAAAACAGGAAAATAAGTATAACACATTGGTCTTGTCTTGCCGCTCTTAGCACCATTTTTTTTAGCAAAAGCACTGAGAATATATTTGCGTGGAATAAGGTTTAGAGATGATGGTTGAGAAAAGACTCTAAGTTTTGGTCATTACAGGCATTTTTAGTGAAGCGCGAAAGGCAGAATTCAGACTAGAACAGTAAGCATGCAGGGTAGGATTTCCATTAATCAGGTCTGGTCAGCAATGTATGTAAAGTTGAAATGAAGAGGATTAGACAATAATCTGTAGGGCAGGGGAGATTAATTTTCTGAAGTGAGAGCAAAAAATTTTTGTGCTGAATGGGTGAAGAATCTGAAAAGACTTTAGAGGCTGCGCTGAAATGAAAGATCGGGTCTGAAAGAGGTTAAAAGCTGAGACTGGCTGTAGATACTGGAACACAAAAAGGGTTTGAAAAACAATACACAGATAAAGGAGAAGTGAATGAAAGTAAGAAGAAAAATTGCAAAAAATAAGAAGCCATTAAACTAAAAAAAAATTAATCTAATTTAAAAGTATATGAAAAAAGAAAATTCAGCGTCAATTTTTATAGTGTGATATAGCAGAGCAGTTCCTTCACCCCAAAACAATGTGAAGATTATACCATTAATAAATTAAGTTTACCATACCACGTTTCAGTGACTTGTAAACACTCTGAAACAAGATAAAAACCATAGACATGCCAGATATACTTGTACTTCTCCAGCCCTCCATTATTCTACCGCTTGTTTTAACATCTTTTTTCATTGGGACAAAGCTTATGTTCTTAGATGTATTGCTTTGTTAGTCTGAAGTGTTCACATCATTATTACTTTTAAATGACTCCATTATTCCATCTCTTTAGGCTCCCCAAAGATAAATGTGATTTATAGCACATACACCTTAAATTAGAGATAGTGATTTATTGTTACTGTTTTAGTTCTGATGATTGTTGTCTTTCTGTTGTAATATATGTTTTTCCTCTTGGGGTAACCTTCAGTTTTTGTTCTGTTCACATTGCCTATTATATTTGCTGTTTTTTACTTCATTTCTTTAAATCTTGCACTCATTCTGTTAGTAATTCAGCAACAGTACTCATCATAAATAAGCATGTAAAGCATTTCTTGCATTACACTGATCAAGTCAATGTATACTATATGTAATGCATTCAAGTTACCATGTTTAAAGATAATTATACCTTTTTCCACTGTAAATGAGGTATTTCAAATGTTCCTTGGTAATTTACTATGGAGCAATTATATTTAAAAGGCTTGATACATTTCTTTGGTAATGGGGCTAACCTCTGATTATTTTATACATTCACTCCTGATGAAAATTCATAGCATATTTACAATGCAAAACTATATTCTTGCAAAAAAAAAAACATTGGCAATTCTTTAAAAAGCAGCAGCAACAGATATTGTATATTTAAGTGTACAAAGGAACGTAGTGGCTTGGAGAAAGTTAAAAGAATATTCAGCATAAGGAAGGAAAAATAGAATATAACTATGAAAAGTAATGAAAGGAAGGAATGAAAATATGTTGGGAAAACATGCAGTGGTGCCAAGGAACATTTCCTCCTGACTTTTAGGGGCAAATTTCAAAAGCCAGCCTGCAAAATTAATGGTAGGTCATTCCCAGAGACTGAAGCTGATTCAATGAGGAGCAAATAGTTTAGCCTAGGTACAAGGGAGGTAGGTGCTCAGATATCCTTGAGAGAGATGGACAGACTTGCAGATGAGTGATGAATTACTTGCATATTGTCACAGATGGACAAGCCTGAAACTGGAATCCTTAATTTCTCTACCAAGGAGAGATTTTGCATTACATGGACAATATTCACTTGCTGATATTTCTTATGACTCTCCTGACAAGCTCCAGGTTGTCATAACACTCTGTATGATCTAAGCCCTGATATTGGGGATGAGATTATGACTCTCAAAATTACCAGTTGTAAAACCATTAGTCATCTTTAAAAATCATGTTCCTTTGCTTATACTGTTTACTTATCCCATGTATCTTGTGCAAATCAGACAAGAAATTAGGCTTTTTGATTATCTTTTTTTTCAGAAACCAGTGCAATGACAGAGATTTATAATTCTCAGGGAAAACTGATATATCAATTTAAAAAGTTTTAACTGAACGAATTAAACACTTTCCATTCATCCACTTTTGTTATTTTTATGTGTGTATGTATGTATTGAAACCCATTGACCATACATAAATACATCAATCATAATCGGTGTCATTAGTCTACTTTCCTTTGTTCTTTACTTTTTTCTGTGAAATGTAAATCAAAGGAAAATTGCAGAATACCAGGTGCAGGTTCTCCTAAAAAGTCTCTTACCAAGTCATCCTGAAATTGTGTCTCTCAGATAAAGGTCAAGGACAGAAGGAAGCAGTGAGTATGCAGTATGGAAGCAATCAACCCTTACATTCATTTAAAGCAGGACACCTTTAAAGAACCATTAGCAGTTAGTCACAAAATCAATGGGTCTAATTCTCTTTTTACTAGCACAAATATAAAATGGGAGTAAATCCAAGTTTATGAATGAAGTTTTATTGGCATAAGTGTCAGTGTATGATGATCCTAGAGGACAAAAGTGTCAACTGGTTTCTGTTTGCATAGCTCCAGTATCACACTCCAGTGGAGACAAGCATAAGTACATGTTCATGTATGCACTGGTTTAAATTCTCCATTCTCTTTTTGTTTATCTATATCCTAAAATAAATCAATTTCTGAAAGCATGAACTTCATTCATTAAATAGTTAATATTTTTTAATACTTAAATTTGTCTGACATTTAATTCATTTCTACAAGGAATTTTTAGATCTAAAATATAAAGATGAATATTTTTTCATAATTTTGATATCTTCAGAGGGAGCTGAAAGAGATGAAACTTTCACATTATACATCTCACTTGAGAGCCCCAAATAGGCATGATGAATTCCCTGCTCAGTATCATTAACTGTCATACTACCTGTATGAGGTATGCATCATGTTTGAGCATGATGCAATCACCATACTAGAGCATGTATGACTACATTCCACGCAAAAGCAATTATGACTAGACCAGTGTGCTAGACATACTGATATGAGCCATCAAACACATTATTACAAATATGGTCATATTTTGTAGTACAATTCTGTAGCACATTAATCTTTTACATGCTCAGTTGCTACAGAAATGACTGTGTACAGAAATATAAAGGTGAAATAATTGCTCCTTTTAAACCAACTTCAAACATAAAACAGCAGTGAGTATATCCTTTATCCTATCATATTAATTCTAAGCCCAAACATTTTGAAGTACCAGATGTTTTAGTTATTTTTGTTTGTTTGGTTTGGTTTGGGTTTGGGTTTGGTTTTTGGGGAGGGATGAATTAAAAGGGGTATCAGAATTAGGATTTCAGAGACTTTATACTCTTGTAAATAATTTTCATCTTAATTAAGTATTAACTAAATATGTGTTCTTATAGCCTGTGTAGTCTGCCTAAATCTGAAGTAGAACATTGGAGAGTCACTGAATATACATTTTCTTACTTCGAAAAAATGTTTATCGTTTAGATTCTATATTGCAAAAGCAGAGGTTCTTACAGATGCTCTGTTTACTCTCGTGAACCTGATGCAAAGTCATGCAAGCTTATAAATATTCTTTTTCCTATTGAAGTCAACATTAAAGTTAAGCATATCTGAATTTCTCCACAGGGGTGATGCTTTGGGAATTAGCTTGAAATATCCTTTGTACTAGTGGTCCATTGCAGTGACCTGGAGTGCCACTGACCTCACTGAGACTCAGGGAGATGCAGAGTTTTAGCTGCATTGAGCTCATTACAGAGCTGTAGGGTAGAAACTCCCATTGCTTTCCAAAAGCTCACATTGCTTTTAGTGGGACCAGAACATTTTTCTCAAAGTACAGGTTATTCAAGGGAAAAGAAACAAGAAAGTGAAGCCTCTAAAACTTAATCTAAGGATATGCTTGACCAACAAAAATGTTTCTAAACAATTCTATATTTTAAACAATCTACACTGAAACTTGTCTCATAACATTTGTATTCTGATTTTATTTGGTATGGTATATCAACATTTTTTTAATGGAGAAAAATGACATATGCTCAATACTCCCAGGCTTTTTGTCTTTTTTATTTAATTTGCAAAGTAAGCATGGTCATAGATCAGTTTCTAATTTTCTTTTGTGCTTCCAATGCTTTTTAAGATCTGAATTCCAAGTACCTTGCTTGCACATAAAAGACATTTTTAATATTAATGCAATTCAATGATAATTTATTTTAAAGGTTAAATGTTACTGCTCACTGAGTTCTTGGTAGGCTTCATGTAGTGGCATAAAATCCCACAGCATAAATTTAGAGAGAGATGAACTCTTATTTTGATGTGAACACCATTTTTCAATTTAATGCCATTAAATCTAAGAAAATAGAAACACAAATCTTAAGGTGAGAGACATACATACACTAAGGAAAATTAGACAAAGATTGTTCTTGTTCACTTGGTTTGTCTTACTAGTAACTAAGTCACTACTTACTAAGTTACTACTTGGTATTAACTTCAGACAATTTTCTTATATAAAATAATAATTTAGCTACTATAGCCAGAATTTTCTCAGTGGAGATTATTGGAAATATAGTTTTTCTAACCCAGTTCATGCAGACATACAGTACATCCTCTTAACTGCAAATAGCTGGTTTGTGTTTATACTGCCAGCTTATTTATCTTTCTTTTATTTTCTTAGTGAGCAGGAATTTTGGAACATATTACCATAGTGGTAATATATAGGTGATAGCATGCTACTAAAGTGGTGTTAATCAATGTCACATTGTCCAATGAATCCTAAAATTCAGATATTAAGCATAACATTTTTTAATTCACTTGAAGGTAATAATACATACAAACAAAATAACCATCCAAGGTCAGAAGAAATGTACATACTGACAGTTCTTACCTTGTTGGTGTTGTATGTTCCTATCAAGCCATCTGCTCCATAAAGACCTCATTCATTGCCACAGTTTTCCTCTCTGCAAAATTTCAAGAGCTAGAGCTTTATGGCTATATGCTACTGAGGAAACAAAAGAACAGACAGAACCCTTGGAACATGGAAAGCAATTGCTGAAACTTCCTAGGCAGGTACAGGCAGGATAAAAATCGATTTCACCATTGTTGTGCTATGGCAGGATTTTGCAATCACTTCTGACAGGCATATGTTCTCCATCAAGAAAGAGCTTCCACTTGTTGCACACAGGTCTTCTCAGGAGGACCTGCACACAGGGCATTTACAACACTAGTTAGTAATCCAAGTAGGCACTTGGAATTACTCCTCAGAGGTTTTCAATACACTTTTCTCTCTCTGTTGTCTGCACAGGGGACCCAAATATTTTGTTCCAGTGGTCCAAATAATTGTCTTTGATTTAGGTAATTACTTCTTGGTCTTTGCGGCACTTTAATTAGGCTCCTATGACCTCCGAGAAGGATGTCCATTTTCAGTTGCATATCATATGTATTTTCTGTTTTTCACAGAACAGTATGGATAAATCATAGAAAATACTTAGTAAAAGTAACAGAAATATTTCACAGCTGTGAAATGCAAAGAGCTGCTTCTCTCAGTGCTGAGTAACAAGAGAATACCAACTCTTAAGAAAAGACAAAGTGCAGACTAAGACTGTTGCCAAACTAAGTGCTTATTAAGTATATGTCCTTTTTTTTTTTAATTTGATAATTATGCTGTCATAATGCCTGAGCTGATTACAATTACAGACATTCTCACTGATTTTGTTTAGTATACTTCTATTCTCATACATATGATATGTCAAGACAATCAGGACATTACCGAGTCATAGAATCATAGAATCATTTAGGATGGAAAAGACCTTTAAGATCATCAGCCTCAACTGGTAACCTAGCACTGCTAAGTCCACCACTAAGCCATGTCCCCAAGCACCACATGTACAAGTCTTTTAAATACTTTCAGGGATGGAGACTCAATCATTTCCCTGGGCAGTCTGTTCCAGTGCCTGACTACCCTTTCAGTGAAGAAGTTTTTGAACATGCTCTCTGAAGCATTTGTAAAACCGGTGTGAATTCTGCACAGCCCTTAGTTCTACACTAATGACTGTAGGAAGTGAAGGTTCAGAATGACTATTTTCAATTTAAGTTGAATGCTCTTTAACTTAATACCATACAGATGTGAAACAAAGTACATTGTCTAATTAGGGAGAATAACTCAGCTATCTTCACTAACAAAATTCACACTCAGAGAAACATGTGTTCTTTTGGTCAAGCAGATAATTAATAGAGTGCTGCAAAACTCCCACGATGTGTAATTTGGGGGTGAGGAAATGTTTTACATTATAGATAAATATTAACCAAAGTGATTGTAAATCAATCCTGTAACTGTATTCTTTTTAGAGCAGGCAAAGCTCAGAAAGCTGTGTTTTGTGGCAACCTACATTTTCCATTTCTCTAGGTCTTTCTTCATTTAGTTAGAGAATCATAGAATCATAGAATCGTTTATGTTGGAAAAGACCTTTAAGATCACCAAGTCCAAGCAGTAACCTAGCACTGCCAAGTCCACCACTAAGCTGTGTCCCTAAGCACCACATCTACGTGTCTTTTAAATACCTCCAGGGATGGGGACTCAACCACTTCCCTGGGCAGCCTGTTCCAGTGCCTGACTACCCTTTCAGTGAAGAAATTTTTCCTAATATCCAACCTAAACCTGCCCTGGCACAACTTGAGGCCATTTCCTCTTATCTTCTGCAAAAAAAAAAAAAATGGCAAGTACTGCATCAAGCATCACTGAGAACTAGTTCAGAGAAACAGAAGGTTTGGCTGATACGAAAGTACTGTGACTAAGGCCTGAAGCCAAGAGGCAGAACTGCAACCTGCACTTTCAAGCATAGCTGAAAAATCTAATCTTTAATCTAAACAATATAATCTTCAATTAATTTTAATCACGTCAGTTTCATCTGATCTTCATTCTCAGGTTAAAAACCTGTATTTATGGCGTAATTCTCAGAGATGCTGAGCAGTCATTTATAGTATCTTTCATTTCATCATAAGTGCAGAGGAATTATTAACTCTTTGTATTGAAAAACAGTTTAGGGTTGCAGCTCTTACAGCATCTCTGATTTCAGTAATCACAACCCTGTTAAGCAGAGTGGAAAACACAAGCACAGAGGTTTGGGACTTGTGTACGCAAACAGATCCAAGCTGCTCTACTCCTGCCCCAAATTGACCAGATCAAGCTGTGTCCAGCTCAGAGTTGCTGCAATTTCATTAGCATGAGCCCAGCACTGGATCCACATGCTACTGTGGCTCCACAGTTTCCAGGCTACTTGTTTTAATCTGGATGGCTCAAAAGTACCTGGGAGCATGTGTCTTTAGCCCTGGTTCCACCATCGCCACCAACTAAATTCAGGTGGTGACTCCATGTAGATATCCCCCTTTTCTAAATATGACATCTATTTGCTACAAAGTGTACTGAAAAGCTGCAGGAAGTATAGAAAAGGTGAAATGGAACATTACTGAATAAATAAAGTCCCAGTCAAGTTTCCCGCATATCTGCAGAGCCATTCAGCATGCAGCATGTGGCTTTGATTATAAGGTGGCAATTTTCCCAAGATTTCCTTGATGTCCTGAACAGGGAACTTTGCGCAAACCACACCTCCTGTGTGCTTATGATATGATGTCAGAAGTAATTTCCACGTGGGTTCTGTGTATGTCTTTTTACTGAAAGTGTTTTAAAGCCTAATGTCTGGCCAGTAAAATTAAACACACACTAATTAAAAGGTATATGATTTCAAAATCTGATATGTCTTTATAAAGATGGGACCAAAACCATAAAAATGAATGGAAATAAACCATTTTGGAATTTACAACAAAATACCTCTTTAAAAATATAATCTAGGAAGGAAACAAGTAAAATACTTGTATCAGAATGAGAATTTTCATAAGTGAAATTTTATTATTAATCCATTTACCTTCCATAGACCTCTGAATAAAATAATCTTTTATTAAACTTCTAACTGCATATCTTTTTATAAAATACAGTGCATTAATAATTTACTAATATTTTATTATGAATCATATCATTTAATCTCCATTTGGTTATCATAATGTTAATGCACAAATGCACATACACAAACACACAAAATATAGGGGAAACTACCAAATATTTTAAATTCAATCATTATTGACACTTCATTGTAAGCAACTGCAATAACCTAAAAATAACTCATGAAGGAATAAATGCTTCTGTCATTCAAATTGATTATTTCCAGTGGCACGTTAATATAGACGTTAATTAGTTGTAAACAATCTTTGTATTTGATGTTATTGGCAGGTACCAAATATGTTTCAGATAAGTTTGTTTGGTGAAATGGATGATGGACATGCTTCAAATTGAATCAGTTCTTCTCTATGGGACATATGTAATTCTCTTTGCTAAATTCTTTTCTGGTGAATTTTAGCCTGAAGATTCATTCCATCTGCCAAAATAAGAAACTTCCATTCATATATTTTTGTCCCCAGTCCAAATATGATCCAGGGAGCTTTTGTGGAGAGCTGATATAACTTGTCAGAAGATGCAAATTGCTCCTGATTCCCAAGTAGAATGCACATCCTGCTCAAATCTCTCACATTTCATCAAACAAGAACAATTTATGAGTGAGCCAGACAAGTCAGGAGCTGGACTCAACGATCCTCATGGGTCCAATTCTTTGATTCTAAGTTTGTTAATCTAACAGAAAACTAGTTTTAATTTATTACTTTCTAAACATGTCAAACTAACTCTCCAGATGGCATGCCCTTTAGATAGTTGCAAGGGTGGCAATAAAAGTTAGCAAACAGTGTTAGGTGGAGGACAGTCAATTGCCCCTTTCAGTAGCAGATCACAGTTAAAATAAATTGCATATAACATTAAACTGCTCTCAAAAGATGCTTTCCAATCTTACTTGCAAGAATGTTCTACACCTGTATAAAGTTATAAGCCCCATGAACTCTGAGGATACATCCAGAACATGTCTTAACACATTGCTGTGTTTAGCTGATCTTTGTGGTGAGCTTCCTCATTTCATTTGTCAAACTCAAAATTCAGTATTATTATTTCAGTCTTAACAGTCTTAAAATATAAGCAAGACTGACACAGATAGGAAAAAACACACAAGTTTGAGTGCAGAATATTTCTTCGGATGTGAAACAAAGTAACAAAAGAGACATAGCTGTTCAAGAAAGTAGGTAATCAATTTTGATAGCAATAAGTATTAATGCAAAAAGTCAGTGAAAGTCTGATATGATTTTCCACTAAAATACTGTGTCTTTCAAAATCAAAAAAGCTATAAATTTAACAAAACAATAAATCTTCAAGGCTGTTATCTGTAAATCCCTTATCAATGTTATTTACCATCTTGCAATGAATCGAACACGAGCACTATCTACAGCATAAACAAGCAGGAAATCCAAAAGCACAGACTACATATTGAAGTTATTGCTACCCTTCATACAAGTCTCTATCTTGTTACAAAATGACTGTCACAACATGGAAAAAAATATAATTCACAAAATGGGGAATGTAAAATGGAATTTTAAATTTAGAAAATGCTATCAAAAGTTCTTAGATTACCAGGTGAAACTGTCCTTCGCTACCTTCCAAACTGATAGCTGTGTCCCACTAGTCAAAATAACCCTCTGGAGACACCTTTGCTGTTTTATCTCATGGAGCAAGGACATACATTCCAATATGGAGACTGGGATTCAATCTTACTCTGCACCTGACAGAACAGGACCTCCTTTTAACTGGACAGATCCTAACTGGCAGATGCAGGATTGATGAAGATAAAAAGACAAAGGTGGTGAACAGGATTATAAAAAAGTACACCTGGAGTGTATGTTTCAGAGTTTTTATTCACCATCTGTCTCTTCTCATTTCAATTCATCCTATATCATTCATGTGAGCCCAACAGAATGGAATCAGACATTGGTCTCCAGAGTCCTGCCTGGCAGAGAAAACAGTTAACAAGGGGAACCAAATGCCTTTGGGCTCCTCTAACTCATGTCAGCCTACGCAGACTGCCTGTATATTTCACTACTGCTTTAATCCTCAGTGTATTTTGGGAAGTGGTTCCTTAACTCTGGCTTCTGGTTTATTCATTTCAGGTTTTTTCTTACAGAAATCTAACTGGAAATCGATAAGGCACTGTGATTTCTCCTTAGCACAAACATGGAAGTGCTTCTGGATCCTCTCATATGGCAACAGTCTACTTGCCACCTAGAAAAAGTTAATCACTTTCCTGGAATCTCTAGAGCACTGACTTTTTGTGTTAATGTCTTATTTGGACAACGATGAAAAATTAGAGATTTGTTTATTTATTTATTTACATTTGCTTCTTATTATGTTTTGCCATTGAAAGACAAAGAGCTTCTCCTTTTCTTTTCCTGAAAGGAAGCCTTGTTTTCTCCTATGATCCAAGGATGTTTCATATGAAATACATAACAGACCCTTCACATAGACATGAGGTTTATCTAAACATACATAACCATGCATTCAGAAAGGTTTATGATCTTTAAACTTCAGAGCTTGGATTTTGGCTTTCTCATGTTAAGCTTTAAAAGTTGAAAATACATGAAGTTTGGAACGTGTTTTCGCAGGAGTCATACATAGCTCATGCCTCAAATGGCCAGTGAGCCTACAAAGACCAGAAGATTGTATGCCCTAATCACTTAGGATACTGTTGTGTGATGCTGAGGAAAGCCCAGGAAACAAATTCTGAAGATCTACTGACCTCCCTGAAAAATTTGTTGATATGCGGTTGTCTAAATTTTAAAAATCATGGAGATGGGTAAAGCATTTTAAGGTACCTTCCTATAGTCAAAATATTCACATGAGTGGAGTAAAAAGCATAGAAGATAATATGCCCACAGGATCTGTCACATACAGGCAAGCTACTCATTGGATAGTTGCATTGTTCTGTCTCTGTTTCCCAGATTTCGGCAAAATACTAATTTTTCTTTTCACAGTTACTGTATTGAGCACTAATTTTGGATACTGCCTAGCTGCCCACTAAATAATCATCTTCAGTCTCCCAAAGGTACACTGCACTGTCATGCCACAGCTGCTTGCTTGCTCATTAAGCAGGTCTATCTGTTAACCAGATACTAAGTTCAAGGCTGCAGCACACATGGTAGTAAAATCCCAATAAAAATGAAAGAAATGCTTATACCTTTTTTTTCCACATTCTTACAAAAAACACACTTCCTGAAAATTTTGCTGTGAATATTTCTCAGCTGGCAGGACTGAGTCCTGGAACACTATAAAGAAGTCTTCTTCCCATTTATGAATTGTGATGCCTGTGGCATGAACCAAGAATAGGAATATGATTTCCATCAAAAGCAGTAGTGTCATTGGAGAATTTTTCCTTTGCTGCAGCAGGAACAGTCCAACAGTGCATAGGACAAGGCAGCAGTGCAAAAAACATAGTGAATGTACCTACCATGGTTGAGCACAGGCTTTGAGATAAATTTCCCTCATGTAGAAATAATAATTTGAGAAGTAGCATGCTTTGGCAGTTATCTCAGATGCAATTGCATCAGAGCAGTTACACTGCAGCTTTTGCTTCAATGCATCTCAGTTTTAGACAAACCAATTTGTGTAGACATGCCTCAAGAGGTAACCATATGGTAAGTTTGTGAGGCTACGTGAACTACACAGTGGAAGTCTCAAAAATTCAGGCCATTCTTCAACTGACAGCTGTGTCTTTATTTTTAATAGTCATCATTACCTGCATCATCAAATGCTCCAGGCTTCAGGTGCTTCTGATTGGTTTTATGCCATTCTCTGACTTTATTTGTACACATAGAGCGAAGTGTAAAGGAAGTTGAGGTATTTAATTTAGATTAAGGTTGTTAAATAAATGTTAGTTTTTTGTTATTAATGTTAGTGGCTTTGAAATAATGATCTTTGTTACACAGGTTTGGTTTGTTTTTTTTTTTTTTTAATATCTATTACATGGACTTTAAACATTGGTGCCTAAAGGGCAATAGAGTTTCTCAGTGAGAAATTTTTAATTTAGAAGTGTTTGTTGACAGTAATGGCTCAACACCTGACCTTATGCTTGAAGGAAAGTTATAAGAATGTTATGTTCAACTTTCAGCAGCAAAGATATGCCTTCCTAGCACCTCCTTTTTATTGAAGCAAAAAATAAAATGTAATAAAATAAAATGTCTGACCTCTAAATCAACAACATCCAGTGTGCTCAGTAGTTCTGGAAGAGATTCTACACACACCATTTAAAACGCAACATTCACTTTCCTGGCTGGCAGCATCTCTTTTCAAATTCCTGGTGGGTTCCTATGTCTCTGTGACATACAAAAGCAAAAAGAATATGAAGAAAAAATCAAGGGCTTTTATACTTTGACCTTGATAAGAGTTACAGTGTTCTCAAAATCTTTGGAAACTGTACTTGTTACGGTTTACTCATTTTTGAAGGAGTAATTTGCAGAATTTAAAAGGAAATTTTTAGCTATCAAAGCAGTCTGAACCAAACAGGAAGATGTGGTCAACAAAATTATGATAGAAGCACACATGATGAGTTTATGGGAGGGATTCCTGAAGATATATATCAATACATGGGAGAACAAACAGTTTCTCCTTTGAATTTTCAGGTATCCAATGTTTTTGATATCTCTAAGTTTTGAAGAAGAGACTGTATCTTTTCAATTGTATAGTAATCCTAAATCTCAGAGTATCTACCAGTGTGATTGTCAGTATGAATCAAGAGAAAAAGAGGTTCTCCCACCCTAAGACAAATTACTTGATTTATGCTTTTTTTTCTTGTGTGTTTTTATTTTCCTTTTTCCCCAAGCACTGGTGATTAGTCATGCTTAGAAACAATATGTATGGATCTGACCAGATTGTACTTTCCATCTTCATCAGATCGCTGTCTTGAGAGAAAAAAGGAAGTTGTTATTCCCCAGCTCAGATTGCCAGTTGGGTCTTTGCCCTCTTCTGTAGCACAGAATGTGTACATATCCTAAGATTACTGTGGAGTTTTTGTTAATAGATACTCTTCTGAGAATGTAAGGTATGCGTGATGCTCACAAAGTTTCTGCTCTCTTCCTGTAACACAGTGTAGATTTGACTTTTAGTGCTTTACTGTAGGTCTTTAAGTTGTCTCCAGGATACAAGGAAGTTTTTTTGTGCACCAAGAAAAGTGGCAGGGTCTATCCTGGATATTGTGGAGAACTTTCTTAATAAAAATCTTGTTTCCTGGTTACTTCTAATGAAATAGCCTGGATTTTATTATTCAGGAGACTCCTTTGGAGCCCTTTCTTCCCAAATTCCTAGTTCCTAAATGTAAAATAGAGTAGTCCACTACTGGTAATGCAGAACACAGCAGTAGGAAACAAAATGAACAGAAAAATTGAGAACACACAGAGAAATAGAGACTAGATAGAGAAAAGTGATCTTAGGTATGTGAATGTTAGATCTGTCAGTGATTTAGAAATTCATTAGTGTTATTTATGAAGCAGACCAAAACAAATCAAAATAGCTGTCACCTAAAGAAAAATATTTCAGATATTAGGAAAAGATCTTTAATTAAAGAGTTGCATTTTTTTCTATTTTATTTATTGTTGATATCATAAAATGTTTCATTTAAGATATGCAAATAAACTTGTGGAATAGAACTGTTGATATGAAAAGACTATCTTTGCTAGATACCAATAATCTTGTGTAGGTCATAGACAATCTCTTGTGTAGATCATAGACATAGATAATTACTTAGGAAACTGAATGATATATATGACTCTTCTCATATATATCATGCATGGTCAAAAATACTTTATCAGTTGAGGCCATAAAAATTATTGCTGTCTCTCATTTTGAAGAGATGCTGTGAACCATCAGTAGCACCGGATTAATGGGACTTGCAGACTATCTTATTACCTCATCACATTTCTTTTTTAACTAAGAATCCTACCACTTCCTGTAAATTTCAGGTATAATTCTATACAGAATCATAGAATCATAGAATCATTTAGGTTGGGAAAGACCTTTAAGATCATCAAGTCCAACCATTAACTAACCTAGCACTGCGAAGTCCACCACTGAACCATGTCCCTAAGCACCACATCTACTCGTCTTTTAAATACCTCCAAGGATGGGGACTCAACCACTTCCCTGGACAACTTCCTGAAAAATATACAAGTTTGTGAAAAATATTTTTAACAGTCTGCAGCAAAAATGCATCTGCATGTCTTCAGAAATTAGCATTTCAAAAAAGAGGAATAATGACTTTTTATAGAACATGGAACATTATTAATATTTTTTTAATCTGATTTAGCCACCAACATTCAAATTGCATGCATATATGACTGCTGAAAATTCAATAATATAGGCTTATACAGACTTTTTCCAGGAAAAATTGTGTTTGTAGTAGATAAAAGGCTGATGGAAAAAAGAAATTTCATAGTTCTCTGAGGGCTGAATCATTGATTTTGACAACAAAACACTTCTTAGGCATCTTTTCATGTGGACAATTTGAAAAGATACATTTATGTATGTATCTTAGTATTGTGTAAAACCCTATCCCTGCTCCTCTTTCAAAAAAGTGGCATACCTCGTAGATAAAAAATATATAATCATAAATAATAGTAATGGTGTTCCATGTTTTTAAACAGTGTCTGACAGAGAATATGGCTGTTATTCTACAGGTCTTCATATTGCTTCCACTTTTCAAGTTCAGGAATGAGGTCTAGAGCAAGTGCAGAAAATTTCACTCTCTCTGTTGTCTGATGATTTCCTGTTACTAATGGATGAAAGCAAGAGTGAATTGAAATGTCAAACAAGTTAATTCGCTTGGATGTCAGCCATCCTTGATGATGATGGTGGTGGTGGTAGGATGCAATCCCAGAGGTGCCATCCCAGAGGCTGAAGATGCTGCTGCTTCTCCTCATTTGTAAGGAGGAAAAGACTGAAGTTGGGTCGTGGATTAGTTTATAGAAATACTGTAGTTGGCAATAGTGTAGGGCAACTAAGGGGTAACTGACCTCTTAAGAGGTCACAAGATGAAATGCTGCATTCTCTGGCAATAACTGGTTAGTGGTCTTTGATGACCAAGCTAAAGCATGTTGGAAAATTAGTTTATGAACAACAGAGGCGCAAAAATCTCTTTCTTGTCCTCCTAAACTCTTTTTCCTATTTGAAAGTTTATCTTTCATACTAAAGGCTCAACATACTTCTTGGCTCTGACTTGGGTACATTCAGAATCAGTACTGAAGAACATTACTTCAGTGACTTTCTTGAGCACCAAGAAAGTCAAAGGAAAGAATATGGAAATAACAATAAGAAATGCCCTACTCAGAGCAGATGGACACTGTTAAGGCATGAAAAAGAGAATGCTGCAGAAACCGGAAGAGTTTCTAGTGTTTTAGCCTGATATGTTTGTGGTGTTTGGTATCATACAGATACCAAATTTATAAAATCACACATTGTTTACTTATGCTTCATGTTCACTGTGTGAACATCTAGCGACCTAGTTCACTCCTGAGTCTTGGTCCTTCACTTGGCTATCTTGTATAATGCTATGTCTCACCCTCTTTTGGTACAAACCAACCAGTTTCCTTCAAAACAAGTCTTCAGGATGCTTCTGGAGTTGGTTCAGATTTGAGGGTTCTTCTAGTAAACAGTATCCACCAGACTGCATAAGATCTTTCCCCTGCACAGGTCTCTAGTTCTAATTCAGCAGCTGAAGTACCACTGTCTCTTTTTACATCATGTCATAGGCAGGCAGAATATTACCCTGTTCCATGAGTCACTCTGGTGGGCTGTAACACAGCCTTCTACTTATTTCAGGTACTGTACACATACACATGTGCACACAGATTATTTCTCAGGGCCACAGGAGGACCATATCAGACCCAGGAGAAACTTACAATTGAGTGCTGTGTACTGTGACCAATCTGTCAGAGAAAAGATTCTCTCTGATGTTTGAACATCATTACTTTTTAACACTGGAAACACTTTCTGTAGAAAATGTTGCCTACGTAAGTCATCTGACATACTGTCTTCTATTATCCCTCAATAAATTATCATATCCAACTTTCACAGAGGTCTTAAAGATTACTCAATTCCTACAAATTTTCTTAAAATAAATAATCAGATAGAGTTGTAATAAAAACTCAACTGGTGGGAAAAATTTCATTTGACGTCATTGTCTCTTAGACTCCTGAAAATGTGCAGAACATTAAGATTCTCTTAAGTTAGCATATTCCCTAATCACAAATTGTTTGATAGACAGTTATTTTATCTATATGGACTATGTGAAAACCTTATTCTTCTGGATCTTATTTTAATTGGGAACAGGCTTAGGTGACCACTTGTTCTTTCTTTATTTGCATATAATACTTATTGAACATAGTGGCTGATTACAACTGCACTTGATCATGAAATTGAGAAGTTAAAAAATATTAAGTAGTGAGGTAAAAGGGAGAGCCAAAGTCTAACTATCCTTTGAAGTGAAAGGTATTACCTGAGGAATGGTAGTGATGGAGGTAATAAGGGCAAGGAAACACAATCTAGTTGAGTGTGATTTTTTTAATTTTCAAATTAAAAAATCTTCCCAAGCTGAGATTCAGTCTCTATCTGTATATAAAAAAATGCATAGTTCCATAACTAGCGACAACAAATCTTTTAACTATTCATTCTTTTGTGAAAGCTTGTGGAATTTCAAAGCTAAAACTGGATAGAAAAAAGGCTGTTTGATGGACTTCTGGAAATTAATCATTTTTTCTAAGTTATAGAATGTTGCATTATCAAAGTTAAACACTCACTTTTTAACCCTGAAGCCTGGCAATAAGACTTTTGAATAAGTTATTAAAAAGTATTAAAAATGATTAAAGTTGAAGTGAATTGTTTCATCTAATACATTTTGGAATGAGATTCTTTCAAGGTACAATATCTCTTGATATTTAATTTTACTATTTCACTGCAGGACTGAAGTATTTTTAGAAATCTTAAAAATTTTCTTAGGTTAGAACAACTGTTTTGGTTTTTTTTTTCAGTCTAGACATACCATAAATAACAGATAGCAAGAAGTTAAAGATACAGACAAGGTAAGTAGATTTCAAAAAGCTTATGAAGTCAAATACACCTCCACATTGTGTTAAAATTATTTTGAGAGATCTTCAGAAAGCCAAATCTATTTGTGGATACTATATGAACAGAAAAAGTGACATATGCTATATCACTGTGGCATGCAAATGTACATAACCTGTATAGTTCAGCCATCTCTTCTCTTCTAGAGAAGATAGGTAAGATTTGAGGATACATGTATCAAAAACACTCACCAATTTAGGGATGGGGAAATTCAAGGTAGGAAAGTAGGTTTTATAGCCTTACTATAGCCCTATTGATCTGAGTGGAGCTGTGGCTTCTTAAAGTGACTGCATTTATCCTTAGGATTGCAAAAGGAATTAAGGAAATGCTTAAGGAGTCGAGAACTGGAACACAAACTGTGCCTTCATTCGGTGTCAGAGAGTTATGAATGGATTCTCTATGAAACTCAGATTTGCTACCATTCTTTAGCGGTAGCAAACCACTCTTTAGTGGTTAATTGGATGTTTACTACAAGATCTATACAGTAGACTCATTTCTCTTGCACATGCATTTTTTAACCTTTTTTCTCCTTGAAAGGCAATATCATTTTTGGACTGTTCATTTAATTGTCAATATCCATGGATAACCTATGAGTGAAATCTAAAGGAACATTTTACAACTGCTGATATCAATTAATTTGCTATTAGCCTATTTGTTAGAAATGTTTCATGTTATTATTTGAAGACAATGAGTGGGACTTATCTATTCAGTTGAGCTGGAGAGGCTTTTTTTCCATTTATGATGACAAATGGTGAAAAAAAGGCAGTTCTGGAAGAAATTAATTTCATTCTGAAGCAGTAATCAATTGGTTATATGAATTTTTATGTTAGAGTATAATTTTCTTTCTATTAGTAATAGGGTTAATGTTAATGACATGCTTTGTTCGAGCCAGCATAAGTCAAATTCAATAGTTACTGATACTCCATGCCACTTTCTGAATTACTTAATTACACTAAAATACATATATTGTGATTTAGAAGAGCATTTTTTTACAATGCACCTTTAACCAAAGCAAACATATAAATACAAATATATTGCATAAAATAATTAAAATATAAATAAGATATTCATTATAAAATTCTTTTATATAGAATTGAATCTATTCACAACCAGAGTTGTGAACCTTACTCTTAGAATGCAGTGCAATAATTTGTGTTAAAACCAACTATCCCTATTGTAGGAATGGAACACCGGTCAATTTGAGGATATTACCTGTTCTCCAAATTTTTCCAGTGCTGTTTTTCTTTCCCCAGATAAAACAAGCTATGGCACAGAGCATCTTGAGAACTGACGTCAATAATAAGAAAGGAATAGCAGCCAGCTGTCACACCATATTACATCAGATTCTCGCCTCTACTCCCTCTGGGAAATGTTCCAAATCATAATTAGTACATAATCAGTTTGTGTTTTTAATTAAATAACAGCCAGGTAGCTAAGTATCACAAAGAAAAGTGCTTTTGTTCTTGACCTTGAAAAAACAAAAAATGGAGAACAATGATCAAATTGGCCTTGTGTCTGTTAAATTAAAGTCACCAGTTACTTTGGAAACATATAACATTTTTTTCAGGCTCATTCAATGTGGAATCCATCCACATTTTTCAGAAAGCTGCAATTTTAAAAACTGAGCACTTCCTCTCAAGAATTGTCAGTAACTTCATAAAAAAAATACAAGCAGATGGTAAGTATTTAAGAATGTTATTTTTTCCAGGCATAAAAGGAAAATACAAGACTTTACTACTATTGTGAAAAGTTAAAGCAATAACTGGAGACAATAGTGAATTACATTAGGTGTCCAAAAGAGTCTAGGGACATTATAAGGAGTTTATTCCACACTGTAGTCAATACATATTTGGTATCCTGCCATTTTAATTATACATGAAAAAATAAAAGGATTATATGCTCTTGATATAAAGTCTGACTCCATTAAGAACTCTTAAATTGAATATATCATGTTGAAAAAGTAGGAATTTGAGGAAGAGATTGTGTATCTGGAACTTTCTGAATTTAATGTGAACAGTGAATTATCACTTTTTTTTTCTAGATTCATGACCTTTTTAAATCTCAAAATCTATAATAGGAAGTAAAATAGTTTAATATACAGCTAAATATTTCAGTCCCAAGAGACTTATTATTTTTCAGTATTATGAAAATACCAGTAGGTGTCTCTATTGCTCTAATATTTCTGGAGGTTAAAAAAAAACCAAACCAAAACTGACCAAAAAACCCAACAACACCCCCCCCGCAAATAACTCAAAAAACCCCCACAGCAACTACCACCACCGCCCTGCATCACCGCAACATAACCCACAGCATTTCATATCTCTAAAGGGAAATGGGAAGTTTACAGTGAAAAGCAGATGATACTATAGCTCCTCTCTTCTACCCTACTTGTTTTCCTGCAGGAAATAAAGATCTTAATGTTATGTCACTTTTATTACATTATTATTACCACTGCTATCCAGATTATAAAATATGAGGTATTTCAGCAGGGCTTGTTTTCCTGGAATTTGGCATTCCTTATCTTGTCATCTAAGCAGAAGTTTGGATTTCATGAAGGCTTATATACTGAAGCCACACCTGGTGACAGCTCTCCTCATGGTCACACTCATCCCCCAGCCCTGTTTCTATTTTGGTTTCCACATAGTAGGTGGACAGTAATTAAAATTTTTCACATTTAAAGATTAAGGTTTGATAAAGTTCTCTGATCATCTAAAGGGCTTATTACGTAAGAGTACTTATAACTACTGAATCTTTACATTACCTCTATGGAAAGACTTATTTTGTACCAGTGCCAAAAATAAGGAGTTGCTGGAATGATGAGGGCACAGCTGTTATGAAGAACTTCTGTTTGAGAAATGGACAAGACGTCATTCCCAGTACCACCGTAGTGTTGAGAAACCTATCATTACTTTCAAAGCTACTTAATTTTTATTTTTTGACACTGGTGATTAAAAACACTGAACACTAATTAAAAAAAATTAAAAAGAACCTAATAAATAATTACAAGGTGAATAAAATGGAACTCAGTTACTTTGTTAAACTGTAACACCTACATTAGATGTTATAATCCATTCTTTTTCTGGATTTGTTCAAAGATTTTGGAGGGACTGAAAATTCTCAATCAGTGTTAACTAGTCTATAATATATTGATTTATAAATTTTAAAAATGGCATTAATTACATTAGAAAGAATTTAAATTTTCTAATTTGTACTGTGGTACTCAGAATTCTTGTGATTTCCTTCCAGCTCTGAAAGAATGAGAAATAAAAAGGGGTTTGAAGAAGTTATTAACCTTATCAAAAAGTGTCCAAGTCTTACTATATTTAACAACACTCAATATATAATATATGAATATAGTATGTATTAATACAAAATAATACTAATTAAAAAAAATACATGAAGGCATTTCTGAAAAGCTATGTATATCCTTCCAGAGTATACGATGCAAATAAAAGCTCAAGTTGCAATTCTCTTCCCAATTACATAGTATTTCTTATATTGAAATAAAAATATTTGCTGACTTATTATGTGATCCAATCTAGTATTTTCAAAAGGGTAATGGATAACTGGAGAACCTTTTCCTCAGAAACAGAAACATCAAAAAAAAAGAAATCCCACTGTTTACACCTGTATTTGAACTTAAAGTATCTCAAGTGGTATAGTAACGTCAAAAAGACTTGAATCAAAATTAGTTAAACTGGCAGCAAGATAATGCTGGCAACAAAATTTCCTTTGCCTTCAAACAAACATAAAAGTGCTCACAAAGTGTCTTTTCATTTTAAAAACTAGAATAGACAGTCTATGTTTGCAAGGAATGGGCAATTCTGCAGCAGGTGAGCTGGGTTGAAAATAGCAGCAAAATTCACATGAGCTATTCTCTTGTCTTGGAGTTATTTGAAGTGGTGTACAGTGTTCAATGTGTTTGCATGTGTTTCTGTGTCATATTTTTGTGCTTCACCAACCACTTTTCATGACTTGCTGCTCAGAAAATACATAACCAGCTTGCTGCCTCTATTTCTGCAAATTTCTGTCCTCACAAGATGGAGAGGAATGGTGAGGAAAGAATTATCACTAGTTTTGTTTTTTTTCTTCACAAAAACACTTTTTCCCTCCTCAAGTAATTATCTAATTTTGTTTCATTTCTCTATTACTCAGGCATATAAGCATGCTTGAAAGTTTTAATGTAGCACAATAACGCAATTTTTCCTGCATCCTTTCTCATGTTCTTTCAGACCAGATACCTTCCCTGAAAGCCTAAAATACTATTAGGAACTACAGGGGAAAGAAAAAAAAAAAAAGAAAATAGAAAAAAAAGAAGGTATGTGAAAGAACTTATATTGGGGGAAAAAAGGTTAAGTGTCCCTTGATGCAGCATGAAACTTCAAAAGGCAGTTTAAAAATAATCCCAAAAAACCTATTGAGACTCAGGGCTCAGGATAGCACTATACCTTTACCTTCCCTTTATTTTGTACATCTGCTTTTGTCTACCTAGAAATACTCTGCTTGGATAAAAAGCACCCCAGAAGGTGTTTGCACTGTAATATTTCATTCCTAATTTTCTCTGAAAAAACAGAGATATTGTATTTATTAGTTAAATATATGTTTTCTTAAAAATAATTGTATTGGTGTTTGGGCATGCCATCGAATTCAAAAGGTATTTTGAGTCAGGGAGTATTTCAGAATAATATAGTTACTATCTCCAACACTGTGTCATTGATTTGGCATGGTGAAAGGAAATAGTAAAAAAATCAGAGGTGCTAAAAGACAAAGAGTACAAAGAACAAAATATAACTTAATCTCCCTTTTACATGAAATCACATCCTGTACTAATTTAAATATTTTATTTTAGTGAAAAATGTCTTATTATTGGCTTCTCTTATTTGTGAATCCATTTAGATACTCCCTTTTTTTATTCCTTTTTTCATTCCTTTTTTCTTTTGTAGCTAGAGTGAAAAAAAATAAAGATCTTCAGAAAGAAACACGCATACAAAAGCCTTAAATACAGCTATGTTAGTCCATATGCCAAATAGCTAAGTTTTAGCAAGTGACTTACATGATATGCAGATGACTTAAATGATGTGTGGAGAGAACACACCATAAACAAATAAACAAAGCACAAAACAAGAAAGGAAGAGAGAAGATCCAGGGCCAGATTATCACACAGGTCTGGGAGCAAGGGCAGTGGGATATTAAAGTTCACTCAGCCTTTTTACGTCGTAACACAGTTATCAAAGAACATGTAGTCAGTGACATTTCTCCACAAAGTAAGTGTCAAGCACTTTGTGCTGCCACCAGAAAGGCAGCTGCTGCAATTTAAGCTCTCAGGTTCTCGTTTGGTGAATGTATGATTTGTAGTTTCAGTTAGCATAGCTGGTATTTGATTTTGACTGACTCTATAACAATAAAATAATATTATCTACTTTTGGCATATTCATAGATGCTATTAAGAATAAATAGTATACATAAGACTATTTGTCATAATAAAAAAGGATACTCTGGATTTAAAATCAGCAATAGTTTCTTAGATATTCAGAATTCCATACCAGCTTCTAATGAACCCATACTGATAATTAGCTGGGATTATCTCTGACTCTTGAAGGTCACAGCAATATGTCTCATCTTAAAGACTGAGTTAGATTCTGAGACAGCCTGAGAAAAAAAGACCCAGAAATCATCATCTCAAATTACCACAAATTTAAGAATATAGACATATTGTTTCTTTTGTTGCTAAGTCCAAGAAATAAAAGTCTAAATATTTCACATATAATTTATCTTAATTATCACTTTCTATGAAAATCTTTTTTATTAGAATTACACCTAAGAATCTTATTTCCATAACAAGTGGCAATATAATATGTTGTGAAGCAGCTGAACATAAACCTTTCCTAACATTTCAAAGAGTTTCAGGCAGGATGCCTCTTTTCTTCTCAGATTTTATTAAAAAAAAAAGTAGTTAAAACACGCAACCACTCAAATAAACATTCAAACCTACGGAGCCCTATGAAACTATAGCATTTACAGTCACAAGTCCATAAATTTCTATGCTTAGTTATTTGTAAAAGTCCCATAGCTGTATTAAATATACAGGAGTTCCAGTATTTAACTGTTGCATAGGCATTTAAGTATTCTACCACAGGAAATATGTATTCTGTCCATAAAATATGCATATGTGAGTGTAAAAATACATACACCTACACTTGGAAATTATTTCCACAGCTGAATAGGCACTGTATTTACGTTCCCTTAAAAGGACATTGGTTTTACATATACACATACACATACACATACACATACACATACACATACACATACACATACACATACACATACACACAGAGAGGAAAGAATGACTTTAGTAGTTAACTTTGCAGTTAATATGCAATATTAAATGGAATATATTTTTATATAGCGCATTCATCAGCTGGAATGGACAAGTTTCTCCCTCCATATCTTGCATTTCTTTCCTACAATGGTTAAAACAAAAAAATTGCTTAAAATGCAATGACTAAACTTGACGTACTGGTTTTGTTCCTTCTGAATGCTTACCTCTGCTAAAATAAAGAAAACAACCCAAACCATCTGATTTCTGTCTCTCTTCAACTGCTAATGGAATTTATTTCCCAACTTTATGAAGTATTTTAGTATTAATTTTCCCAAATGTCACAGATTTTGTGTTATAAATGCTGAATTGATGGGGGAGGGGAGAAGGAAAAGATTTGCATTTGTGATGAATGGCATAATTACACTTTTTTTCGTTCACAATTTGCTGCATAAATACTACACATTTCTGTAAAGGACAGGGACTAGTCAGCAGAGACAAGTTGTCTGTGTGCTTTGCCTTCACTGCTGCTGGCTGTGGTTCCATAGCAACTCTTGCAGAGCTTATTCCTCCCCCAGGAAAGACCTTGTAGCCTGGCAGGGTTGTAGTGTCAGAGCAGGTCTAGGCAGCAAAGAGGGAGTCAGCTCCATGCGTCCAGATTGGCACATCTCTGAGAAAAAAACAAGGGAATTTATTGCAGAAGGAAGTTAATGCCAAAAAAAGTAAAGCCAAAATACAGAGAATATCAGAACAAGATGACCTTCTGAAGACTCTTAAGATGATTGTGTGGGTTTAATTAAAGAAACAGAGGCACTGAAAACTGCTAAACTAAAAAGCAAGATAGAAGGTGAGGGCTTTCCTCATGGTTACTTTGGGTGACTAAATGTATTATTGCTATATTTAAAAAGAATGTGACCTTTACCCAGATGGAAACATTTTTGCCAGATCTCAGTTATATAAAGAATATTTAAATTTAGAGAACTTAGATAATGAGAGATCAAATTTAGCCTAATAATAGCCTGGAAATATTCTAGGAGAATTCATGGAGGCAGAGAGCTGACTGAAAGCACTGTTATGTGTGTTTCAGTGTGTAACCACTCCGCTGCAAGACTGTTTAACTCTTCCTGTTGTGAGGTAAAGAGGCAGGATTGGACTAGCATATCTTCCTGCAAACCAGTAGATATTTCAATCTTCAAAATACTATATTATTCTAGTAACAATTACTGCTCAGCAGCCCATCTTCTAAAATATCAGCTTTCCCTCTGAAGCTCAAAATATCATTTTGAAAAGGCATGTTGTTCTGAAGATACACCTCAGTATGTCATTTTCCTTTTTCTTTTCACCTTTTGAATCACATGACCAAAATGATTGCTTTTCAAGAGGCTGAATGCATGAAAGGGAATGGCTTCAGTGAAGCTGCGCTTTTGGATCATCCTCAGCTTTTCACCACCCCAGAGGTGCCGCTCTCTCAGAGGTGCCTCTACAGAACTACTTACTGCTAGTCTGAAGTGCTGACCTCCAGACTGACGACAAAAATTGCTGGTTGTTGCACAGTCTAAGAGCTGATCCTGTCCTTAACTTAATCGCTGACTTGTGTTTTCTTTCCAAAACCAATAATCAGCTCTTTTTCAGGAAAAGGTGAAAGGGATGCACTGGGACACACAAAAGCCTTCCATAACATTAAAGAGGATGGACAAAGTATGCAACAGAGATAACTGATCCTGTTAGAAACCCTAGACAAAAACCTTTCTTGCCATGTGTGGGTATGTAGGATTGGGTGTGAATGAGCCATCTGACTGCCTTTAATGTGGCTGCTCATTTCACATGAAATTGTGCTATGTGATATGGTATTAAGAAGCACTGAGTCTCATATCCCAACCCCAAGTGTTAATATTTCATAGTTGTATATTTAGATCTACAGAACAGTTACAAAAAACCCTACATCTACATTAGCCATAACAGATTAAATGATATGCACTGTGAAATATGACTTTTATTTTCACTATTTTGAAAAAGAAATTTGGGCTATGTTAATACACAAAAGTTACCATGAGACAAAGGTCTTTGTAAAATACATAGTATCAGAAACATTTAATATTTACTTAACTCCAGTACAACCTATTCGTTATACTTCATCTGATTCAAGATGCTTAATTTTCCTCCCTATGTAGTTCTTTTAAACATGAAGCCCTCAAGGTTTTTTTTATTTTCCATAACAATTTTGGAAAGATGAATTGCATCTGAGGGCTTGTATTGGGCCCAGACTCTTGTGTCTGCTGGTTGTGTAGATTAGCAACAGTTAAGTAGCTTCCATGAAGGAGTTGACAGGTTACATTAAAATGTTGCTGTCCTGCAATTTGATTACACTTCTAGTTTGTAGAGAGCAGATGAGAAGATCAAAGAAAAATTTTGTACAGTTGGAAACGCTGATAGTGACTAAAATTGAAAAGCCAAAGGATAAATAAACAGACCCTAAATTGGATTAATCCAAAACCTGTGTTTTTTGTTGTACTAGTGTTATAAAGAAGTCTTCATTGATTTATGTGCAGCTTGTTTTGTGACTCTTGCCTGCCACGACCTCTGTATAGCAAAGATTAAATCCAGTGTCCTGAAATGTGGGTATTGACAATATTGCTCTGCTATGGCTCTTTGGCTTTCAAGTCTAGAATACAGCTTGACACAAGCAAAAACTTTACAAATTTCTACTCTTCAGCACATCCTCAACTATATGTTCCATCAGCAACATGTTTCTGATTCAAGGTGGGGAGGAATCTACAACCACTTTAAGTTCCATAAGTTTGGTCTAAAGTAAGGAAAAAGTGAGAAAAGGAGGAAGTAGTCTAGCTCAATGTTCTGATGTTGAAAACTTTGTCATGATCCTTTACACTGAGAAAAATAAGACATTGTATTGTCAGCATACAAGAATAAAATAAATGCATGTTTTGAGGTTTCCTGTACAGTAAAAATCACTGCTGATAAAGTTCTTATTTAACATTTGAAGCACAGTTTGAAAAAAAATCAGATTCCTTTGCTTTTAAATGTGGTGGAAAAGCATCATTAAACTTACTAGAGAACATGAGGGAGAGCTGGCTTCACTTAACTGTATTGACCTATTAATCTTATTTGTTCTTCCAAAGACTTGTTACAAGAATGGAAATACAAGAATGGGAAGGATCTTCTTGGTCTTGGAGTCCAAATTTAGCCCATAGAGAACTATTTCAATTCTGCTTCAGTTCTACTGCAGATCAGATATTATTTCTTTAGGAATTAAAATCTTGCAGTTTCTAGGCTGAATATCTTCACAACAATGTATATGCATTTTAAAACTGCTCCAACGTTATTTCTTCAGCCTAAACATGCAATATTCCTCTCTTACTGCTTATCTTAATAAATTTAGAGAAGGAAATCACATCTATTCTCAGAGCCTGCTTTGCCAGACCAGACAGTCCAGGCTCTTTCAGTGTCCACTGCTGAAGTAAGGAATATATTCCCCTTCTCAACCTACTAGTCCATCTCTGTATTTGCTCCTCTTTGAATCCTCTTTCTGCAGTACATATGATCGTAACTACACACAGTGTGAATGCTTTCTAGTTTCTAGTGGCAGTGCCACAGAAGATACACCTCAGTATGTCATTTTCCTTTTTCTTTTCACCTTTTGAATCACAGCGATGACTGGGCTTTTTCTATTATCTGTTTTCTAGATTTGTTTCATCTTCATCTGCTTTGTAAGCCCTATAGCATAGCCTTGCCTTTGGTACTACTAAGTTTTTGTACAATCCAGCACTTCTTTTTGCTGCAACTCTTATGGTTTTTTTTTAATCTTCCTTTCAAATATTTTGATCAACCTCTATATTTATAATACCTCCTTTCACTCGGAAGTTTTCTTAACCAAATTCTATTTTTTGTAGCAAAGTGAACAATGGAAATATTGCATGAGAACTTACCCAATTGCATTAGCAATTTCCTTCCAGCATAGTATCACTCCCATTTCTGACATCACACCCATTTTGTCATTTTTCAGTCTCTCATGCAGTTTGTAGTAATCATCTTGTTCTATTATTGCTTAAAAAATAATGTAGTGTGAAAGTAAAATATTTCTGAAAAACAGACAAGCCAACTAGTTGATATATCTAGAATAAAAAGGCATATCAATTCTGTCTGTAAACAAGTGTTTTGATAAATTTAATATGTTCATTAGTATGACTCAATGACTTATAACATTCTGACTTAACAAGAATATCAAATATTATCAAACCTTTTATCTGGCCATTAGATTACTTGACTAACTCTATGAAGACAGGAACTTCTCATTGCTTTTTTACTCAATCAATCACTTTCAAAAGCAAAAGTCTCTTTTGTATTTCATATTTTCCTGAGGGCTTTTTCCCCCCCTTCTAGTTTTTTTTAAAGATCATGACCATAATAGTGTCTCTCTTGACTGTTCTGGGTTACTTTTTCTCAAGAGAGAAACCATGGCATTTTTACAATATGAATTGCTACCTTTATGTATATAAGGCATTTCTAGCAACCTAGTCATTTTTTGATGACTAGGACTTTTTTTTTTAATAAAATAGATAGACATTTTTCAGACAGAAGCTTGAACCTTCAGACACTCATGAGAAATAAATGAACATTCCTTTTATAGCACAACATACACACATTTTTCAAAGAATTCAAAATATTTGACTTTACTGTACCAACAGATAATGTGAATTATGCTCCTCAAAGGAAAGTGCGCAAAACCCCTTCAGGATGCCAACAGATGAATTAAAAAACTTTTAAAAATCTGTATTTAGAAGTTTTGTTTCTCAGATATTCTTTTATAGTATTTTGGGGTGGAATTTAGCAGCAGATATCAACATCCCAAGTAACATCTTTAGGTTGCCTTTCTACTTATGACAAAGAAATAAGCACTTCTGAGTTACAATTCTTGTATTTTAGGTTTATAAAACACTTCTCCCATTAATTATTAAGAGAATCTTGGGTTGTTTAATTTGATTTTTTTTGTGATATAATTTTGGGGGTAAATTGCCTTTTTTCCCATTTAATATTTTTTCTTGGAGAGGAAAAAAAAGTGTGTTAGTTGTTCCTTTATGTGTTTAGTCTGTTTTTTTTGTTGTTGTTTTTAAAATAAGACTGAAATTACATTGCCTAAACATTAAAAATGTTTATGAATTCCAGAGTAAATGTGACAGGTTTCAGCATTTTCTTGGAGGAATATTATGAACTGATCAACATGATAGCATGAATATCATTAGAATTAATAAGTTATAGTAAAATTTTATCTCATATTTTATCTAACCATAACAGGATTGAAAAATTTAAAGTATATACATAGGACTCTATGAAAATATTTTTTTTTTGTGTATTCCCATTTACAGAGAATGATACAATGAAATCCAGTTTTAAATTTAATCATTGGTGTCATCTTGATTGATTGGTCTCTGCTGACCACTTAAAGCCTAGAAGATAATTTTAGAACTTATGTTTCCCATTTGCTTTTTCATTCCTTTTCCCTCCGGAACTTTTCTTTCTAACTTTCTTTAGTATGAATTTTATAAGTAGTAAGAAACAAGGTGGGAGGAAAGGGAAGAAATAATATTTCCATTCTCCCAAGCCTCACGTAAAAGTTTCCCTGGAAAATTGCCTATTTGTTACTTCCAAAAACTTGGAATGGAAATGGATTAATTGATTTATATGGAAGTTATTAATTAATTTTATCATTAAAAGAAGAAGGCAGGAAAACAACAATGAAGGTCATCCAGAAAAATGTAATGTTTAAGAAAAAGAAAGAAAATGGAAAAAAAAGATAAGCAAGACAACAGAGACAGAAGGGGACATCTTGCTAATGTGCAAGATTATTCTACAAATAACAAAGCTATTTTCTTTTCTATTCACAAGCAGTTTTGGCACTTTCCTGTCAGACAACATTGCATTAACTGCTTTTATCCTAGCAAAGGAAAATGACAAAGCTGTTATAGCACTCAGAAGAGGTGGTGTCTTGCAAGGACAATAGCCTGCTTATCTGTGCAGGAGAGAAATGTATTAAAAGTCCTTCTAGTACATGGGAAACAATAAAATCTGAAGCTCCACTGAAAGATAAATTTCTGGGCAGAACTCCTCCCCTTCTCCCATGAAAAAAATCCACAAATAACTGAGAAGAGAATACAAATGAACCCAGGACTTCCTGGGTCAATATGTAAATAAGACATAATTAATGGTCTTAAGATATTAAAACCCCCAACCAAATGCTGTCACCTCATAGTCTTCAGTGTTTAAGCTATACTAGATCTGTCAGTCAGGACTTTGGACTGGAATGGATGATGTATCTTGAGCCTAAGGTTACTCATTACTATAAACTTCCTAGTTTTAAAACCTGCAGTTTTAATCCAGTTCATGCCTCTTTTTAGCAGCTCATATATGTGTTGCTTTTGATCCCTTAGACAATTATTTAGAAACTGCCCATGTAATTTTTTTTTATTTTTTACAGAGGAAGTTTCCAACTGGTACCTATGCATTTCACATTATCACAGAAGTAGGATGAGATAATTACAGGAACTGGTCTCTGAGGTCTTCCTCAGTCTTCTGAACATTGAATTAGTCCCTTGTGCTCAGTTCTGAAGTGATATCTTGAACACATGCAACCTCCATCAAAGCAACGTACTTCTGTAGATCTCAGTTTCCTTTCCCTCTAGCTCCATTGATCACCAAAATAATGTTACTTTTGTTAATTGCCTATACTTGTCAATAAAATCTGTCTGACATTGGAGCTGCAAGAAAGTAAAAGTTTAGCCGGTGGTTTGGAGTTTACTATATAAGTACTTGGAATAATTCTGTGAATTAATAGGAAGGGATTCTCTGCAAGACTCTTTAAGAAACAGCAGAGTCAAAGCAGGTTTAAAAAGAGAACGATCAAAACAAGTAATATCACAAGAGGCTGTAAGGATAACATTTAAGCCATAATCTTGCTGAGAAAAGCTAAAAAGTCATAGATCATTATCTCTGTGTTCAGACTTTGCTTACAAAAATATGAGTGGAAAGTGAGATTCAAGAGGAGGTACATACTTAGTAAAGTCCTGTTTCTTCCAGAAAGTGCATTAGAAGTCTGTGCTATGCACTGAATCCTTCTCTGACAAAAGTGTTTTGTCACATAAAACTTTAGAACAGAATCCTACTAGAATTTTATTATTTTCTGACAAGAAGATAATATAAATACTTATATATTAGTTAGTTAAAAATTGTAACTGTTGGGTATACTTCTGATAGCATAATTCACAGTAGACAATTTTTTTAATAATAAAGAGTTAATTTTTTAAGCTCTTTAAATCTTAGTAGAGAATTTATTTCTAGAAAAGTTTTAAGAATTCTTAAAGTCATTTGTGTGTCTCTTGTTTGCTCCAGGTCAACTGGAAGATTTTGTTAACAGCAGAACAAATCAAATGCAACTGGAAAAATTATCTAGTATAATTAGAGAGAAATTTAATTAAGAACTCTTGTGATCAAGTTGATAATTTATATTATGACAGGTGCAATTTAAAGTACGTTGCTTTGGTAACTAACTTCATAAAATATTTATAGTACATCAGTGTTTCAGACGTTGGTAAGAGGAATGGATCCTATATGTATGTTTTTCTTGTCTATTAATTTATTAATATTTTACTTTTATGAGATGCATGCTACTGTCTTTTTTTTGGAACATCTATTTAGAGCTGATGGAATTCAATGAAATTCTCAAGGCATTTCATGTTTTCATTTAATATTTTGGAGAATGGTCTGTGATAGTTAGATTACGTCAAGAGAAATTATTTGACAATATCCTAATTAACAAAATGCAAGTGACATATATTAAATTAAGCTCTGGAGAAATACTACTGAATATTTTAGTACTATTCTATAAGGCTTCACTCTTCCTAAATATCTTCTTTCTGTGGGGCTGCATTAGTATTCTCCTTTCTTTGTCTCTTCTTTAATAGCTTATTTTCCTCAAAACTAGAATTTAACAATTTTTTGTAATATTTATTTCATTTACTCTTTAAAAAAATGTTTAGAATATTGTGTATTAATCAGCTCATGAGACATCCATTAAGTGTGTGTGAAGCATGCATGTGAAGTACATCCTACAAATACTTACCTGCAGTACTACTTTTTTTACCTTTTGTGATGCAAGCTAGCCAACCAGAGTAACCAGAGATGCCATTTACTGTATTTTACAGACAATGCTGTTTCAAGGTCAAGGCAGTCAGCTGAAGCTAGTTATATGGTGCTCAAGGACAATGACAACTGCTGAGAACCTTTACATGCAGGCTGAGATGAAGTGTCTCTGATATGGTCTGTGAAGTACATAAAGGCACAAGTTTGCCTTTAAAATTTAACTGAAAGCAAATGCTTGTATATCAAAGACACGTATCAATAACTACTACTTGTCTATTTCAGCAACACCATGCAGTGTAATCAGTATTTGCCTGCATGCTTGGTGACTGGGCATGATGTTTTCCGGAACCTTTTTGGATGGGAGTGCATTTACTGCAGTTACACTTGTGTAGATGTATGCAAGGTAACCTACGTAGTGTGTGCACTGCTAGAGCTATTTTTGCTGTTGTAGCTGTTGAGTCTGAGGTATAAACTGTGAGCTGCCACCATAGGACTAACCATTATAATTGGGGAACTGATGAAGAAATCTGTAAGTAGTTGAAGAAATTGAAGGTTCTAAAACAAACAAACAAACAAACAAACAAACAAAACCCTACACCAAAAATAAACCCTCTAATTTTTCAAATAACAATAGAGTTATTTGTTGGAACAAATTGGAAAGGTAGACTGAAAATCTAAAGCTCCAAAAGAAGCTGCAGTTCATAAAACTATTATCTTATGTATATTAGTAACTCTATTCTAATGGGAGAGACCTCAAAAATAGTATGTAGGGTTTTTTTTTGGGGGGGGGGAAAAGTCTTTGCAAGAATTAGTTGTGATATCAATTATGTATTACAAAAGATTTTAGGAAGAAAACACAACGATTTCATGTCCAGGTACTGGAGTTTTAGTTAAGAATAAGCTGTATGAAGGAAAAAAAAAGCCTTAACAGCTTAAAACACCATGACCTGTGCTCAGAAAAATACTAAACAAAGCACTTTCTCATGTGTCCAAAATGAAAGCAGTGAGCAGTTGACTATCTGTCTCAGTTTCCAGAAACTACATATTTGTCACATTTACCAGTCAGAACACCATGGTTTGCTTTAAGATATATCTGTGAGGTTTAATGTTCAGCCTGAGTTTGCTCTCTGCGAGTTTGCTTCAGATCATCAGGAATGATATCGACCAGGAACAAATAAAATTTTTATTGTAGCAGAACCTTCCTATGTTCTCCTCAAGTTAATGCTCAAACTGAAAGGCATGTGAAAATTACAGGATATATCTTGAAAAAATTGCTGTCAAAACAGGAAATGTTTTTATTTCTATGTGATCTATGATGTGCTTACCAGACTTTGGGTGCTATCTTATAAGTGCAATAATTCATTTACAATTTCATGCTGTGACTACCTGATAGCAGTGTTAGTTGGCAGATGACTATCAGGGTTTGTACTTGCAACATGCTCCCTTGTACTTTGCAAACGATAACATTTCAAGAGCTGCAATATTACATAATTATGTCTATGGTAAGCAGAGCAGGTAGAAATTGCTGACATCTTCCATCCTAAGACATTTCTTCAGGTGATTGGAACTCTGCTGCGTTTCAGACCAGAATTTCTATGATATATATTACCTGACCATAAATTTAATTTTATTTTCATAATTTCAGAAAAAGCTGTTCAATCAGATTGAGTCTGGGGCATGTGTTCCCATATAAAAGAAACATTAAAAGATTTTTGAAGGATACTTGGGGTACATGTTTGAAATAGGTGCTTCTATAGGTGTGTTTCAGAGGAACGGTGTTTAGTAGAGGAAAAGTATATTTGCCAATGCAAAATCCAATGACCAGGTTATGGCCATATAAAAAAACCAATTATATAGTTCATTTACCTGAATATTTATAGGTAGCTCATTTATCCTTGGTATGTTCTATTTTTGGTGCGGCAGATCAGCAGATCAGCTTTCTTCTGAACTGCTGATTCTGCCTGGTGTGCAACATTACACATAAACTGGGAGCATGGAGAGTGCATCTGTGCTCCCAGCACCCTGCCTTGCTCAGTCCATGCAGCTGGAGGTAGAAGAAGTATTCAAGTGGAGTACAGAGGGATAAAGACTATGATTATGTATACTCAGATTTGAGCTGAGGTGAAGGCCTTTTCACATTTCTGAGTGCAGGACCACGCAAACTTCACGTCCTTTAAATGTGGTTTTGTCACTTTTCATAGTCTCAGCCAATATCAATGAGTGATGGATTTCTAAATATGCAGATTTTCAAAGTCACAACAAAGCTTTTTAGATGTCAAGTTAAAAGTTAATTAAAAGATAATTTTGCCTTTCCACCAAACTCTGCATTTAAAAGCAAGAAATTAGGAAGCTTATGTTAACACCACAAGAATATACTTTTTAAAATGTTAAATGAAATATATAGTTAGATACTTCTGCCTTGCTTATCAAAGAGTTGGGTATCCTTACAGACTCACTGATTTCAGAAACACTGCACATTTTAAACAAACCAATGTTTTTGTAGCCTTGGTGTAGAGAAAGTAGGAGTCAGATCATTTACTAAGGCAGGTACCTGCAACTTACGGGTTGTAAAGTAGAGCTTCAGAAGCAAATAGATGTGTGGCTTCCTTGACCAGAGTGATACTGAGCATGCATTTCAGCCTGTGCTAGAGTATTGTCCACACTGCTGTGGTAAGACATTCTTGAGGACTCTCTCCATGACTTTGGTATTTGCCCTGAAGACTATTAGGATGATCCAAGCTTTCCCAGTTGTTACCAAAGTGCAGTAGAGATTTATCCCCTGAATCCTTTTCTTCATGCCTCCCACAACTGACCTAGCATTTTGCTGTGCCCAGCTTGCTTGTTTTAGTTTCTGCCTGATTCCACATTTTCTCCCATACTGAAAGTTAGACCTAGTACATCTGTGTTTACAGACACATAAAATATTAATGTTTACTATGCATTTATACCTATCACACAAGATTTATATCATATAGCCAAAAGGAAAAGGGATAGCATCACTCTCAGCTGACATATGTTTATAATGCCTGCAAGAAGCATTTTAATCCTTATCTACAGCTGTGATATTCAGATCAAGTAGGGTCTTCTTTTGGGCCTTGCCATACATGACTCAGCTTTACACTTGCAAGAGTGCATGAGAATTTAGACCATCACCTTACATACATGCTCTTCCCAAATTACCTGCATGTGCTAGTGCCACTAACTGCTCTTCAGTGTCTGATGACAACTATGATTGATGAAGGACAGAAGAAATGTCTTATACAGTACATGAAATACCTATACAGTACAGATCTAAGCTCTCAGCCTGTTTCAGTTCTCCCTGAGACCCTAATCTGTTCTGTTCTAAATTACTGACACAGAACAAGCAACACATAGTCTACAGGCTTGGGCTGCTTGCGTGCCTTCACTTGAAGTGCAGAGAGCACATCCTGCACTCCAAGGACTAAGGGCATTGTCACATTCTGACACTGTTCTTTATTATCTCTTTTTTATCTGTTATTAATTAGGGTCTTTGTTCTGTCCCCCCTGGAGGAGCTTACCAAGCTCCTTGGGCTCAGGATGAGTAGGAAATTATACATTCATGCATGAGTACTTTACTCAAAGAAGCTATAGAAGAGTTTAACTTTGGTACAAAGATGAAAAGAACAGCATTCTCAGGCTATATTCCGCCATCATATTCATATATTCATATTCATATATAAAAATCAGTCAATATTAATAACTGTGTACACATGAAACAATCTTGCACACTCCAGTTTCTAAACTACACAATAAAAACAGTCAATTAAAGCAAAATGGACTTTAAATCTTTCTAGAGATAAAACAGAAGAGATCTGGGGAGTTCCACTGCCAAAAACAGTGTCCGGTTTTTATGTTCTCTGCAATCTTATTAGTCATTGCAATGTTCTGTTCACTTACCAGGATTCTGGCAGAAACAATTAATTACTCATATGCTTTCTCTGATCAAGGTCATCTTTAAGAGCCTTTTTGATTTTCTGTTGAAGTGGGACACAGATATTAACCTGTGGAATATCAGAAACTGGTCTGTATGCGCAAATTTTCAACTTGTGCTTGGTAGCCTCATTTGGCATTTTAAGCCCCAGTGCAAAACTGAAGGATGTAACTAGAAAATAAGAAATTATGCAATCTCATTTTCAGATAAAGAAAGATTTCAGCAGTACATAGAACACAAAATGACATTCAAAATCCTGAGAAAGGAAACAGCTTTTATAATGTATTGATGAGAAAGGGGAAAAAAAAAATCAAACCCAAAATATTTTTCCATAGTGGGAAAATCCTTCCTTGACTTTTGTCAGCTCCTTATTGGGTCCTTATTTCTGTAAAAGAACTTGTAACAAATACCAGAATTTATACCTTGCAGAAATAAAGATATATCTTCCTAGATAGTATCTCCTGCTACTAAAGCAACATCATTAGATAAGATGTTGCTTGACAATAAAAATGAAGACTAATTTTTCTTTTTTCTTCACAAATACCTGCAAGCAATATCTACTTTATAATGAAAATGTTGTTTCTGATTTCTCTTTTACCAACAATTCATGAAACATCAAATCAGGGTAACACTGTGCTGTAGGTTTAGAGGCTCTAGGATTGTTCTGTGTCAGTCCTTATTCTTATCACCAGCCACATGAAAATGCTGATCAGTCATCATCTCTTTTAATATCAAACAGAATTCTTATGTGAGTCAATAGGATCTTCTTTTCATCATTTACTGAGAGAATAATATTCACTACAAAGAATGAGCCTTTCTTAATCAGACCACTCAGTTTTCTCTCTCATCACAGGTGACGCTATTAGCATTTATCACTTGAAGGTAAATGATAAAGGTACTGTTTCAACCAGGAGAATGTTGACATAAAGTAAACCTTGAAAGCTGAATGGTTTTGAACTAACTTTTTATAATTATCAGTGAGTTCTTAATCTCTGAAACACGCATACAGATTACTAGTTTTAAATATGCTACAGCCTGGTTTGTTGACTATCAAATGTAGACCCTCATCTGTCATTTAACAACCATCTGGTGTCTGTTGGCAAAGCATCACTTCATCATCTGTAGAATATTGTTCATGTGAGGGCTCTAGGCCTACAGCAAATCTTGAGATATTCATATATTCAACATGATCGGATCTTTTTTTTTTTTTTTTGCTCTTGCAGATCTCAATTTTGTGGATTATTATTGATATACAAAGTGTCATTTTCAAGTAGAAACATATTTCACTGTCCTTCAGACCCTGAGGTTTAAAATTACATACTTATATCCACATTTAGGTACCCACCAAGAGGCTTGTTCAGAACCAATCAGCATATGCCACTCCCACTTACTCCAGCCCCAGTTTTCAGGCACTCAGCTGTCCTCACTGTGCTCAATAAGTCAGGCAGGTGTTCAATGAGGTCATTGACATGTAATGCTAAGTGTGAACTGAAGATTGTAATTTTAAACAACAGGTTTTGAAGCTGTTGGCTACAATAATTTTCCCTAGACTAACAGCCTTTGACAAGTGTCTCTCTAATTTCCCAACTGTTGCCTTGATTTTATATTGCTGTCTAACAGAATATCACTAAGCCATCAGATTCAGTGGAAAAGAAATTATGGCCTTCCAAAATTTGACTTGATGCCAAAATTTGAAAGTATATGCAAGTACAAAAAGAAAATTATGCAGAGTTTCTGCCAAGTGTAGACTACTGTAAAAACCTTTTGAAATAATACCAGTGTTAGAATAAAGAATAGATTCCTATATCAGATTCTTTTTAAATGTTTGGATACAGTCATTGAATTTTTGGGTTGGGTTTTTTTTGTTTCCATTCTAGGGCCTTTGGTTGAAAGTTGCTAAGATATTAAAACATAACCACAGTCTATTTTCTCCAGTGTAATTTCCTCAGTGAATCTTGGGCAACTCTGCTGATTTTTCAATGGTTCTTACTGTGCTCAAAGATGACAACGTAAGTGCTTGCAGGCAGACTCCAGAACTTATTAACCACAAATTTTGTCATGTGGAATTTCCTAGCTTTGGGAATATGCAAAAATATGTCTTAGGTACATCTGAAACCTATTATTCTTCACATTCAATGTTCTGAAAAATGGATTTTTCTGTTAGCTATTCAATGTCTGAAGTTTTTTTACTTTAGTTTAAATATATAGCATAATCAGAACTCAGTTGTCACTAATAAGCTGATGAGTGTTTGTATGTGGGTTGTAACTAATAATGTGCCTACTCCACAGTCAAAAGGACTTGTGTATGGGTGGTGCTGTCATTGTATCTATAGCAGTAGAAGGCACAGTATGTACTAGCTGCCCAAATTGATTTAGTAGCTTCTGCTGAGTTTGGCTACAGTCCTGCGAGTAGTTCAATGAAATAGTTTAATTGTAGCTTATGTATTTCTGCCACATCAATGTACTTCTGTACTAAAAGTTACTAAATGCACTTAAAAACTACTAATTTTCAATGCTTAAACTCTCTTGGTGTGAAATAGAGACATCTAATTTTAAACAGCTGGCAAACCTTTCTGTTCTCCTCAGCTTTTATTCTTTATTTTCCTGCTTAAAATTCTCAGAGTGCCTCCTCCCAGATAATTAGGAATATTTCTTAGAAATTACTTTTTCTGTCCTTATCTGTTTGAAGATATATATTTTGTAACGTGTTTAGTGCTAAGGTAGAATATGCCAAAGAAATCACTATCTTTTTCCAAAGTTATTACATGAATATTCATGAAGAAAGAAACTGTTTCAGCATTTTATGCTAACCTCTGGCCTTGTATATATCCTGCTTGCTTTTGGATTAGCCAAATACTGAATAAGAAATGAACAAGGAAGTTCTTGTTAAATAATGTCATCTGGTATTAAGTGTTCAGAGATTGGAACATTATTTGCTAAAATTAAGTTTTGGGTGAACTTAATTAGGAGCACAGTGCAGGAGTGGTCTTGAGGTCAAGCTCAAAGCCAGAATTGCCAGCTTTCCTCATTGCTTATTTAAGGCTGGTGCAACCTGTGTTTAGTTCTGGTTCAAGCTAACTGTACAAGCTTCAAGTGTCCTTTATGATCTGAGCGGTTTTCCTGAACAATAGCAATGTGAAGGGATAATTTTACCTGGAATTTTGGAGCGGCTAAATTAATCTTTCTCCTGTTTTTATTGGCAAGTCATTCTTCTTATATGTTTTAAGAGTTTATAGTGTTCTGTACAATATATTATAATACATCTAAGTAACGTGTGCAGACAGTAGGAATTGAATTGATCTCTCTGAATTATCATGCTCTGCATTACAGAACAAAGGAAATCTCATTTGGCCGTCAGTTCTGAGATTATTAAGCCATATTATTCAAATAAATCTTCTGGTAAAATGAATTACTTTTTAATAGTCTATTCACTTCCTTTACATCTGGATGTTGCAAATGACCAATGAGCTAGAATTCCCACCCAAAATCATTCCACCTACTACAAACCCCAGTCCCTGCACAGATGTACAAAATCTGTTCATTACGTATTTAAGGACAAAGGTCTGTGTAGCTTCAGTTCTGGTTCTGTTGAAATTGGTTTCTGGTTCATTACATTGCTGACTTCCTCCATAGTCCCGGATAGTCTGAATAGTAAATAAAGGATAACTCAAGTAACATCAGCTGTCTAATCTGGTCAGCTGTACTAAGTCGACTTTACTTTGAAGGTACATGTACACTGTTTCAGAATGCCTGAAGAACTTCATAATGAGTGATTAATAACTTGATGACTTGACAACTTTGTAATTACTCATTAAACCTGGGAAAGGAGTTTGTTTCCTTCTTTATTATGAAATAAGAAAGCAAATTTGCCTTCCAAAGTCTAAGTATAGCAGTTAGGATGACATCTAAGAATGGCTGCCATACTTGTGAGTATATGTGAACTTGTACATACATATACATAACTGAAGCACACCCACATTTAGAATTTGGATGAGGATGGGTTCAAACAAGTGAGACAGTCTGTTGGAGATGGGATAGTAAAGTGTGGATGCAAGACTCAATGCTCAGTTTATGGGTGGCTAAGCATTCCCTGTCCCATGCCAGTCAGTACAGCTGACATAATTCCAAAAACATTTTACTTTTTTTCATGCTATCCCCGCCAACCCTACCTGGTGGGATTCTTTGTCAGTGCTGTATCTTTGAAGAGATGCCACAAGAAAATCTATAGAGATGTGGCATAGAGGCCTATATTATTAATAGAATCATAGAATCATAGAATCGTCAAGGTTGGAAAAGACAAGTCCAACCGTTAACCTAGCACTGCCAAGTCCATCTATACCATGTCTTCAAGCACCACATCTATCCGTTCTTTAAATACCTCCAGGGATGGAGACTCAACTACTTCCCTGGGCAGCCTGTTCCAATGCTTGACCACCCTCTCGGCGAAGAACTTTTTCCTAATACCTAACCTAAACCTCCCCTGGCACAGCTTGAGGCCGTTTCCTCTCATTCTATCACTTGTTACTAGGGAGAAGAGACCGACCCCCACCTCACTACAACCTCCTTCCAGGTAGTTGTAGAGAGCAAGAAGGTCTCCCCTCAGCCTCCTTTCCTCCAGGCTAAACAACCCCAGTTCCATCAGCCTCTCCTCATAAGACTTGTGTTCTAGACCCTCCACCAGCTTCATTTCCCTTCTTTAGGCATGCTCCAGCACCTCGATGTCTTTCTTGTAGTGAGGGGCCCAAAACTGAACACAGTACTCGAGGTGCGGCCTCACCAGTGCCGAGTACAGGGGCACTGTCACCTCCCTGGTCCTGCTGGTCACACTGTTCTTGATACAGGCCAGGATGCCATTGGCCCTCTTGGCCACCTAAGCACACTGCTGGCTCATGGTCAGACGGCTGTCAACTAACACCCCCAGGTCCTTTTCTGCCAGGCAGCTCTCCAGCCAGTCCTGCCCCAGCCTGTAGCGTTGCATGGGGTTGTTGTGACCCAAGTGCAGGACCCGGCACTTAGCCTTGTTGAATCTCATGCAGTTGGCCCCGTCCCATCGGTCCAGCCTGTCCAGGTCCCTCTGCAGGGCCTTCCTACCCTCCAGCAGATCAACACTTCCACCCAACTTGGGGTCATCTGCGAACTTACTGAAGGTGCACTCAATCCTCTCATCCAGATCATCAATGAAGATATTGAAAAGGACTGGCCCCAACACTGAGCCCTGGGGAACACCACTCGTGACCGGTTGCCAACTGGATTTGACTCCATTCACCACCACTCTCTGGGCTCGGCTGTCCAGCCAGTTTGTAATCCAGCGCAGAATGCGCTTATTCGAGTTGTGAGCAGCCCGCTTCTCCACGAGAATGTTGTGGGAGACTGTGTCAAAGGCCTTACTAAAGTCCAAGTAGACAACATCCACAGCCTTCCCCTCATCCACTAAGCGGGTCACCTTCTCACAGAAGGAGACCAGGTTAGTGAAACAGGACCTTCCTTTCATAAACCCACGCTGGCTGGCCCTGATCCCTCGGTTGTCCCGCACTTGCTGCATAATGGCACTCAAGATGATCTGCTCCATGACCTTCCCTGGCACTGAGGTCAGGCTGACAGGCCTGTAGTTCCCGGGATCCCCCTTCCGACCCTTCTTGTAGAGGGGCGTCATGTTTGCTAGCTTCCAGTCATCCGGGACCTCCCCGGTTGACCAGGACTGCTGATAAATAATGGAGAGTGGCCTGGCCAGCTCCTCTGCCAGCCCCCTCAGTATCCTCCGGTGCATCCCATCCGGGCCCATAGACTTGTGCACATCCAGGTGGAGGAGCAGGTCAGTGACTGCCACCTCTTCGACAACTGGACTCTGCATCCTGTCTCCGTCTCCCAGCTCAAGGGCCTGAAAAACCTGAGGATGACTAGCTTGACTATTAAAGACTGAGGCAAAGAAGGTATTAAGTACCTCTGCCTTCTCCTCATCCTTCATGGCCAGTTTCCCTCTGCATCCAACAAAGGAGGGAGATTCTCCCTGGCCCTCCTTTTGTCACTAACATATTTATAAAAACTTTTTTTGTTGTCTTTAACGGCGGTGGCCAGTTTAAGTTCCAGCTGCGCCTTCGCCTTTCTGATCTTCTCCCTTCATAAATACATGACAGGTAAATGTCATGTATTCATGACTTCATAAATTAAATGACATAAATACATGACAGGTGACTATGATTCAGTTAGTCTGAACAACTTTTTTTCCTGATTTCTAATGAAGAGATGGTGCAAGAAATAGCAAAACATAACTTCACTATGTTTTTAAAAGAATATGAAACAAAACCACAGATGCTCATGAAGACCTGAACTGGGAAACGGGATTCTTTTGAGATATGAAGAGGCAAAAACCCTCTTAGAGCGAGCGACTGGCGTTCAGGCTCTGTTGAGGTTTGACCATCATGAGCAGTTAAGGTCCAGAGAGACAAGGATCAGTTTTCCTCTGTTCCCTCCTGCTTTCTATTTGTGCTGCGCCTGTGCCACTTTCACTTTTTATGTGTGAAGTTAGAGCTCCACCACACTGTGCATTATGAGATGTCTCAAACCATGCTTTACTTCTTTATTATTATTTGACCTGACCTTGTCTTTGTAGCTTATTTGCTGCTGGCTCACCAAGAATCTATGAGATAAAATACTTCAAGCCCTCAGGTACTTTGCTGTGGTGAAGGAATGGCATCTCCACATCCGTTCTGTTTCCTGTGTTCTTTGACCTCCCTGTCTCTGCATCTTCCAAGTTACTGAATGTGCCTGGTATTTGGGGATACTATACGTTACTAGTTAAATGTCACCATTTTCCCTTTTTTCTCTTTCCTTTTCATTTGTATCTCATTTGATTGTTTGTAAAATTTAACATTTTCCTCCTACTATAATTGCTATTATGCTATCGTACCTTGTCATATTTGTTACAATTTTTTCACTGATTTCATTTACATTCTTGTCAAATCTTTTGTCAGTTTTTGACTGTTGGCAATGTTTGTGCTCTTCTCCTTAGTCTCCATGCTAGACTGCTTTTAAACCCTGCTGCTTGGTCTGATGCTGTATTGCCAGATGGGAACAACGCCCAGTTCCTTTCATTTTCATCAGCAATGCCTGGCCAGCCTTTATGGTGCATTTTTCTGTTTCCACGGTGTGATAAGTATTCTCAGAAAATAAAGTTTTGTGTTTCAGGACATGTATCTTGCTAAAGCCATTAACTATTTGGAATTACACTGTTCTGAGTTTAATAAAAAAAGGTAGCGTCACAAATTATACTCATGTTGACCATAAAAGGGCTAAAATCCAATCTTAAAAAAATATAGAAACTGTGTCTTATATTTACATGCATTTTCAGAAGATGCTATAACTAGGATATTCTGTATCTCATAAAAATACTAAAATTTTATATGTCTTTGATTGAGCTGTCACCAATTAACCAGTGTGCCCACATTGTATCTCTGACTTTATGTTATCATGCAATGGAAATTCCTCTGCTGCTCCATGTCTGACCCTGGTCCCCCTCACTGGGCCTGATCCTGACCCCAACCCATGGGCTGACATCCCTGCCTGGCTTCAGGCTTCATCTGGCTTCATTGTCCCCCGGGAGGTGCCTGATGCCCAGGACTGGGGCTGCCCCGGTGCCCCTCAGCTGCCCTGTTCCTGTCTGGGGTGGTAGGATGGGTCTTGTCAGCCAGGCCCTGACCTGCCGCCCTGGGAAGCCCCTGCTGCCCCCAGACCCCAGGGAGCTGCTGGCCCATGCAGTGCCCTGACACTGAGAATGTGAAAGCCAAATGTGTTAAAGCCGTTCAGCCTGGCTCTGGAAACGCAGTCTTAATGAAAATGACAGATGTTCAAATCTGGGTTTCTTGACAACTTTTTTTTGGAGGCCAGAGTGTGTTGGGTTGAAAAGGCTGTGTGTCACAGCTTTGAAACAAGGGAATGGAAGAGGCCCTCAAGAGGAAAGGTGACATTACGCTGATGGGCAAAATGCAGTAGGGCATTTAATGTATAATTTCTGATTTTGGGAGACACTAACTGTATGGGAGGCATAGGTATGAAACTGTGCTGGACAATTCTTGCATTGTGGTGGGGTTTGGCAAAACGTTGCAGGAGATCCTGATTGTGTCAGACCCAGTCTCATGTGCATGGTGATGAGCCACAGTGTCACACTCTCCATTTAAAATAATGTTTTTAGAAATTTAAACCATAAGCAAAGTTGAGGAGACGTGACACTGTACTGCTTTGTTGTCCTGACAGACCTTGTAAAAGATTTTACTCACTTTTGTAAAGGTCTAGTGCTAATTCTTTCTCATTCGTTAACTAAGAAATCACAGCTCCTAAGTGCTTTTAAACATTCTCTCTGCATTAATGTGGCTCCCTGACTGGTCTCCAATGCGTCACTTTCTAAGACTAGCCTTTCCTTTGGGTTATAATATTTCAGTAATGGAGAATTTCAAATTATCCTCTTTGCTTCTTCAAGAGCTTTTTCTTGTATTTCTGTCTATTCCCATATGATGGGTTTAAGTTAGTTGACTCAGAGGCTCACAGTTTTTTGACAAGTGATTAAGAAAGTCCAGCACTATCCTTAAGGTTTCTTTGACTAGCACATATTTATGGCACTGAGCATCTTTATGATTTTTTTTCAGATCATAGTTTAGTCCTTCTTTTGTCAGCAAAAGTATGACAGGTGGCACTTTCTCCTTCTAAGCCAGATTCAATGCAATTTCAGGTTAACCAGATCCCATTTGATATTTTTCTCCCTAAATTAATCCAGTTTCTGCTCATGACCTCTTCACATTGTCTTGTTCTCGAGTAATGAGAATGTCAGCAATTATTTGTGTAATAGTCAGGCAGTCTTTCATGACCTCAATTTAGTTTTGATCAAGTGATTTCTTACATGTGCAGTGCTTTTAACTACACATAACTATGCAGTATCTAGTATAAAAATAATTAACTTGGTGAAACGTCCTCTGTAACTTCAATTTCTTGTTCAGTGATCTTGAATCCAAATATGTTATTTATACTCTTATGGTAACTTTACCCCTAAGAATACATGGTTCTGACTAGTTTTTCCTCAAAGTTTATATTACTTTTGTAGTGGGTCTGGCTGAGATGGAAGTTAATTTTCCCATAGCAGCCCTCATAGTGCTGTGCTTTGTATTGATAGCTGGAAGGATGTTGATAACACACCAGTGTTTTGGCTGCTGCTGAGCAGTGCTCATGCAGCATCAAGACTGTCTCTTGGGAGAGGACATAACCAGGACAGCTGACCCAGACTGACCAAAGGGATATTCCATACCATATGATGTCCGTTCAGTAATAAAAGCTAGGAGAAAGGAGGGGGGGTGGCATTCGTTGTTTTTATGGCATTCGTCCTCTGGAGCAACCGCTATGCATGCTGGGGCCCTGCTTCCCGGGGAGTGGCTGGACATCGCTGATGATGGGAAGCAGAGAATAAAATCTTTTTGTTTTCCCTTTGCTTTTCCGTGCACGGCCTTTGTTTCTGCTTTCATTAAACTGTCCTTATCTCGACCCACAAGCCTTTTGTTACATTTTCTCCTCCCTGTCCAGCTGAGGAGGGGGAGTGATAAAGTGGCTTTGGTGGGCACCTGGCATCCAGCCAGGGTCAACCCACCACAACTTTTTATCTCTTCTTTGTGAAGCTTTACAAATAACCTGATTTCTTACTTTTCAATAAGCTTCACATATGTTTATACTTCCACTTAGTATTACGTATAGAAATAGTCTGCATCTTGAAAATCAACTTTCACCTTACTTTAGGCCATATCACTGATTTATTTTTTTCATATTTCAGATACTGAAATGCACATGGAGCTTAACTTTTGCCTGCACTTTCTTTTCTTAAAAATGCTTCTGTGTTGGAAACATCCACAAATACCTTGGATTTGTGATATGGCAATGGTGCAATCAATATGAATTTTATTTCCTTTATACTGCTTTTACATATGTATCCCAGGTCCCTTATATTTTTACTGCATATAGGTTTGGTTTTATCTTCCATCATTCACTAAAACTATGAGGATTACATTATGGTCATATTTGCAATCTGTCTGAAATTTAAGTGATTTCACAGTTACAAAGATATGCATTAAGCACATAGATTATTTTCCTCTGTACATATTTGTGTCTTAACACAGGTTACATCCCCTCAATTTTCTTAGTCCAAACATTTTATACTACTTCCAAATTAGTTTCTTTTTTAATTTTTCTAACCTTATTTTAAAACTAGGTGACAAGGTGATTTCCTCATCCACTCATATTTCAGGGAAATTTTCTCTTCCATAGTTTTCTGATCTGTTAAAGAACTATTCCTATGGACTGAAGACCTGAGATGAAGACTTAATCTCAGTCAAAAACACATAGATGTATTCTTCCAATAAGTCCTGCTCATGCTTAAGAGGGGTTTCAAAAGTGACACACAAATGGAGAAACTCATAGTAAATCTTCCAGGTTTAAGTATCTTGATGATGTTGCTGAGCACTCGTTATGCACTTATGCATAGTAAATGGAATAGATGTTCTAATGTATACTTTGTGAAAATCATTGCAAGTCAGACAGGAATTCTTTAGGCAATTGTGATAGTGATAAGAATATTAGCTTAAGCACCCTTTTTACTAAACTTGGAAGAAAATCAGCTCTCATTTTCATATTTCTTTAACAAATGTTTGAGGTGAGATGATCCATGGCAGTTTTTCACTGTTCCTTCAGTGCAGCCCAGAGTCCTAAACAAATTATTCTGACTCCTTCCCCTGAGCCACTATCAGTGATTATTTTTTTCAGCTACAGATTGGTTTGTTCATAAATTTTAACTTTCTCAGTAACTTGTGAAAAAAAAGAAATGCAAAATGAAAACTATCAGATTCCTTTAATAACTGTCTCACCTCACATTGAATAGGAACAGTTACAGCCTTTAAAGGAACACCATTGCATCTTTTTCTCCCTTGCAATTCACTGTTATAAATGTGAAGGTGCACAGCTGTCTCATGTTTAACTTGCTGAAGAATCCATAAGTCCTTTTCTGTAAAGCTGCTCCCCAGCCATTCAGGCCTTTACTGGTGCATGGGATTAATCTGTTCTAGTTGCAGGGCTCTGCATTTGCCATTTTTGAACTTCAGGAGATGTCATCCTGTTTCCCCAGCCTGCTAAGATCCCTCTGAATAGCAGACTGCAGAATATGAACCAGTCTTCCCAGTTTGGTATCATCTATGGACCCGAGTGTCTGCGTTTCTTTGGCGTGGAGGTCAGCAGTGTTGTTAAATAGTATCAGACCTCTTATCAACCCCTGAAGAACAATGATACTAGCTGAGGTTAAGCCATGGATTTAAATAGTGGCATAATGGTATTTTCTGTTTTTTTCCCCTAGTTTCTTTCTTAATGATTCCTAACAATTGATTTGCTATTTTTGACTTGTACTGCAGGTTGTGCTTATATTTTCATGGATTTACCTGTCAGATGAGAATCTCCCTCCTGAGTGGTAGTAGCCAGGTCGCGCTGTTTTCACACGTGTACAAACAATGTTCATTTTTTCCCCATGTACCTTGAATTTCACCTGCTATTTCATTGACTAGTGACTCAGTGCCACAGGTCTTGTTTAAATTCTTCATAATTTTTTGTTGTCCTCAGCCAACCTAATGCATATACGCTGTTTAAATGATTCATAACTATGTTGAACTATATAAACCCCTGCAGAACACTTCTGGTTACTTCCAGTGCTGGTTGGCCAACTGAGTATTTGTTCCTAATTTTTTTTTTCCGTCTCTTATCCAACAGCTTATTCAAATTTCCTCCTACTTTCAACTTTCTTTACAAGCTTCCTTTTATCCTTCATTCCTCTGTACAGCAGTTGAATCTAAGTACATCAATGCAATTACAAAATTATATTCTTTTTGTAAGATTTTAAACAAGGTCCTGTACATTGTTTTTCACCAAATCAATTGTAACTTTTTTTTTTTTTTGTGGGCTTGCTGGTTGGCTGATCCTAACACAAACATAGTTAGTCTCTTAAAATGTCATGTTTCATTTCCCACAGTGTCATATGCCTAATCTATAGGAGGATGCTGATGCCACTCAGAAAAAACTGTATTACCTGTTCTCGCTGTCTTTCCTCTCTGAGCATTCGGCAGTCAGTATCATTATCCTGGTCAGGCACTCTCTATTAGTTTCCCAAATTTATTCTTATTTAAGCTTAGGATTTTGGTCTATTCAGTTTCTGCACTGAATCTGTTAATCTGTTTTGAATTGAAGTTCTTTTTTACTTGTCATACTAGGCTGCCACACATTTTTGCGTTTACTGTCCCAGTGACTGCCAACAAATTTCTGATATATCTATTTTATCAGTCGTCTTCTCGGGCAAGATATTGCAGTTTCTTTATCTTGTTTCTTATTTTCTTAGACATTTAGTATTGGTATAGAAACATACTTGCCACTGTTTTGGCCCCTTTCTTGACATCCTATTTAAGTAGCAAGCATTATGTTTCACATTTCTTTTTCAGCCATTCCTAATCTAATTTCTTTTGTATCGTATTTCAAAATGCATACATTTTTGGATATGTCTTCCCCAACTGAGTGCTTTTCTACACCCTTTAACCTGTTTGTTGGTTTTCCTAAGGTCCTCAGTTTCTAAGTCACAACTTCCTTAGTTTTAAGTGTCAACAGCTTTATTCTCTAAATAGTGATGTCAAATGTAGGGCTACAGTAAGGATAGGACAAGAATTGAATCCTAGAAAGCCTTCTGGTGGAAATGCATGCATATAAATAGTGCTAGTACTGTGAAAACTAAGTGTTTTTAAGTAATCTGTGGTGATAACATCAGGAAAAATGTACTTTCTAATATATTTTATACCAATTTTATTTTTTTTATTTATTACATTATATCCCAGTGTGCATGGTGGAGAGTTGGGAAAGCAATAGCATGAAATCAACATGCCCTCATGGGCACCAAAATATCGTATTTGGCTTTGGTCAAAATAATTTAAATAACAGCGGTTAATTTCCCCAGTGTAGAAATGTTTTTGGAGGCTGGATGATAATGCTGATGTTAATATTCACAGTAATTTCTGTGGATAACGTTAGGAAATTGCAAGAAGAAATAAAATATACTGGAGCAAGCTTTAGTTTTGCTGGCCTTTTTCTCCAACTGTATTTCATGGGCATTTGGATTTGAATTGAACCTACACATTATGCACTTGAGAGACACACAAGATATAATTTTTGCTGTATGTTGTTTATTTCATGCCAAATTGTGCTCTACAGAGTTCTACCTGGAGATCATTTAAAATCCCCATGATGCATACTGCAGCAATCCAGCTTTCATTTCTCCCATTGCCTAGGAAGAACTTCACACATATTTACAACAAACCCAACAAAAGTATTATGACTTTAAGGCATAAAATCTGAGACTGTAGTGTGCCTGCCAGAGAAAAATGTGTGTCATGACTTAGCTAGGTAAAGGCTGAAGATAGTAAGAAATGATTTAATGACTTATACCCATAGGTCAGAGTACCTACACTTCCAGGAAAAAGAGAACTTACTCTTCTGTATTTCCAGTATAATGATTTCCCTGCCATTTAATGCAGAAAATTCTTCTAAATTGATTCCCAGGCAATTAAACGAATCCTTATTTGTCTGTCAAAAATCTCTGTGATTGGCTCTTTATGCCTTAAATATTTGGTGAAAAACTGAAAAGAATATAAATTTAAAGGCTTCACCCACTTTATAACATTTTTCTTCTTAATTGGGAACGAATAAATCTGTTTTACAGACAATTTACTGTTTTTTTTTTTTTAAAGTAGTCCTAAAAATCACGATTTTTTGGACAGAAGATAGAGGAAAAAGATAGAATACAGATAATGATCTAAATATTTGTGTAAAACTGCTTGTCAAACTGTTTTGCAACAGGACGTGTTGGTCCATGATGATCCCAGTAAGAAAGGCACTCAGACTCTGCAAAGTGTCATTTAAAATGCTATTATTTATTAGAGCAAACTCTATAAAGAAAGTGAAAATGGTATAGATAATCTTGCATCCCTTCAGATGTTGGGAACCCCAAGCTGTGCAGCATCAAAGGAACCTCTGAGCCATGTGCAGCACATTGTACAGATATTATCTTGGCCATTTGAGCTATTACAGGTTTTTCTTATAAGAAAACAAGTCTATTCATCATTTCTCTACTGTCCAACAGAGGGGATGTTCACATGAGAATTCCGTACTGCACTTTTAGATAAAGGCAAGGACACACAGCTGGCATAATCGCTGCTATGGCCGTGATTTCTGTTTTAGAGAAAGTGTACAATATGTGGTATCTGTAGTACTTAATTTTTTATTTGAGGTGGTGTTCATTTTATTTCTCATCCTCATTGCTTTGTTATACTTCTCTTATCTCAGTTCAAAGAGACCTGCAGTAGGGATTGTGCAATATTTTGAACTGTGTCCACAACTGAAACTAAAAAAATCTGTACTTAGATGCTGCCTACTCCAAGGAGTTTTACTCCCCTTGAGGGAAACCTACAGTCTGTAGCCTTCCTTTCTACTGCGAAGATTTTTGACAATTGACACCGTGTCTTGGCAGAGCTGGATGGCTCAGAATATAGCTTACATTAAGTCCAGTCAGGATTTAGGAACTATTTGTTCCTCTACATCATTACTCTGATAAATTTCAGTCTACAGGATTTTCTAGGACCATGTCAAAGCACACCATGAGGACCAGATCCTCTGCAAAATACGGTGATGATCCTGCTTTCTTTTAAAAGCAGAAAGAAAAGTCTTTCGTTTTTGATGTGACTCCTGACTTATTATAGTACTCAGTCTTATAGCCTGCAGCCCAATACATACAACATTGCCATTGCTAGTAACAGGCCACAGATTTTTGTAGCGTTTTTTTTTTAAATTTCTTAACCTGCAACAGCATTTTTTAATCTGATTTTTTTTTTATTTTTGTTTATGTTTGTATGATATAACCATATTTTCATATAGTAAATAATAAGGAGTAATTATTCTGTGTAGAATGAAATATTTGTGAATATAATGTAATGACAGTGCAGAAAAATGCAGGCCTGGTATGATAGCAGAGGCCTTAAAAGTGAAAGTGAAACAGAGACCTCCACAGTGTGGAGAAGTATAAGAATGAGATGATAAAAAAAAAAGGACGCTTGAGACTGGAGCTATGAAGAATTCAACAATGGTCAGTTAAAGTAGTGCAGATTTGGGAGCTGGTCAAAACTGGGTTTACAGTAGCTAAATCAAAAAAGAGCAAGTATCTAAAATATAGAAATATTTTATTTAAATACATTAACTATATAAATATACAAAGAATAGAAAAATAGTCTGAAGTGGACCCCACAATGAGGAAGAAGAAACCATCAGAATCAATAGCACATTCTTCCTGGCAAAGCAAAAGGAATGCCATCATTGACATCACTGTCCTCCAGGAGATGAATTTGGGATGAGGACAACTTGCAGCACCCTGCTTCAGATAGAGGCAGTTGGGTGCATCAGCAGTGGGTCCCAGGGGAACAGCATAAGTGCAACAGCAGACAAAAGGGAGCACTAGAAATTTTCCACATAACAAATTTTAAGTATATTATTAATGAGATTTGTTCAATTTCTGTTTCTCTTCCCTCCATCTCTCTCTTGGTACTTAAACTTCCCCTGTCACTAAGTTGTTGGTTTTTGATCTCAGAAGCAGAAGAATTTGTACTGGTTTTACAATAGTGCTTTGGAAAACACCATTTTGTCTACTTTACAAGTCAGTCTTTCCTGAATGACCTAAAATTGTCAAAGGATGATGGCTGGAATTGGAGCATAGAGAAGTGCCTTGTTCTGTCATGCAGGAAGTTTATGGATGGCTTCATAAAGCTAGGATTACACTCCATACATTCTGAATTCCAGTTCAGTCCTTTAACATAAAATAACATCTTTTCATCTTATCTTCCAAAATAACTGTGAACTGATTCTTTGGTTTTGGATATTCCTGTTTCCTCCAAGGACTGTGGGAAAAAAAAAAAAAGGTTAGAGGTGCAATACTTTATTAGACTTAGGAAATTGTGTAATGTGTTAAGACTGTCTAAATATTTTCTTCTTTGCTGATTGGCTCACTAACCTTTTTACTGTCATGACTGAATCTCAACCATGTAAGACATGTAAATAATAACCAAAATGTGATCTCAAAAGGCTGCTTCTGAAAGTTTATGGAAAAAGTAAGAGCTAGTGGAAAAAGTATTATAATTACAACAAAATGAGTAATTTTAAATCAATAGCATATAGATGTCTTTAAACCAGGAATTTTGAAATTCTTTGGGAAAAAATAACTTTGTTTCTCTGATGAATGTAAATGCATTTGAAAGAAATTATTACTTTGGTGAGGTGCTAGTGATATGAGGAAGCACAGGGAAAAAATTAAAGGTAACCTTAACTTTGTGCAGTTAAGAATAATACCTCAGCAGTCCTGATTAGTCTTTCAGCTTTATTACATAATATCTTTTATAAGTAACTTATGGTCAAACAATAATATAGCCTGTCTTATTTTCTGTTTCACTCTCCTTGCTTTTGATGAGCTGTCTTTCTGCATCGATGTTTCGTGACATGTGCCTAAGAAATGGTCTCCCACTTGAAGTCTAATTTATCCTCTGGCAGATGCCCATTCTTGATGTTTGCTTACTATGGTATGAATTATTTTCTTGATTTCAAGTTATTATCCAGAAATAAAACCATGTTATTTTAAAATACCTTTCAGCTCAAGCTCTGCTGTTACATAAAAATACTGTGAATTTACCAGTTTCAGTCTAGACTATTAAATATCACTCTTTTCTATATCTATGGATTTTGAGGCAGAAAAATTAGAGAGCATGTATTTCTTTAATCCATCACTAAATTTATTTGTGTGCTGAATAGTAGAAATTGTCTGTGCAATGATTTGGATGCAGATGTTCCTGTTGATTAAAAGTATATTCCACTATGCTATGTTATATTCCAATTTTGTAAAGTATAAGGCAAAACAAGATTGCATAGAACAATTAAGTAATTTCTCTAAGAATTAAGGAGGGATCTAAAATATATTACGATTTTTGTACAGTACTGTTTCTACTGATAACATAAGATTCTTTAGAACGGGACCAGAAAATTAAAAATTATTAAAATAAAAAGAAAAAAGGAATGTGTTCTGTTTCTCAATATCTACCTTGCTATTTCTTGTTGGACCATCATAGAAAAGGCACATTGCTTTTCCTCCTTTGGGAATTCATATGCAGTGCTTTATGCTAGCAAATACTATATAGAAATTGCTTATAGTTTTCCATGTTTCCAGCGGGCTTCTCCGTAATGACCTTTGGCTTCTGAAGTGATAAGCAATAGGCAAAATGTGCCACTTGGACAGAAAAATTTCAGTTTGGCCTTCATATCTGCTAAACTACTATTTCCTTTATATTGCCTGTTTTTTCGAAGGAGTAGGAAGAATTACACAGAGATGCTGCAAAGAATGTAGCAGTAGCAGTACTTTTTAGTGTCACTTGACTCACATCATTGCTTACTCTTTTCAGTCCTAACTGACCTACATGGCATCCCATGAAGATGGCGATATTTCACTGTATTAGCACAATAGGTAATCCACTTATTAAATTACGTAGTTTGTCTTAATTAAAGATCACCTTTTAATGGTTTTTGTGTTTGGGGTTTTGGGTGGTTGTTTTGGTTGTTATTATTGTTGGTTGGGTTTTTTTCCATCCAGACCTCATTTACAAGTAAGGTTTGATCAATGCATTATAAAGATCAGAGAATGGCAGAAAATTCTCAATGTCTATTTATGAACTGGTTAGCAGCACTAATTCAAATACCTTACTATGTAGGTTTTAAGACCTCAATATTTCAAAATGTTAAGTGGCAGTGAAGAATTGTAGTGGGGGGGATTTTCAAGTCATAAATGAAAATGATGCAACAGGTCTTCTCCTCTGACAATCCTATATACTCTTCTGTCACTAGGATAAAAATAGTCAGTGTATTTTCATTACTAACAAACCAATTCTAGGATATGCCATCATCCTGATAAAACAAATGGATTGAAAATTATAGGTTTCAATTCTGCACATTAAAAAAGCAGTTCTTTGAAGCAGGAAAAATAGCTATGTAAATTACTTTTTGAAAATTTGGTAAATTTTTCGATTTTTGAATGTCTAATATTCATCAAGTGCCAACTTTGTTCTCTCCTCTAGACATGCCATGTTGTCATCTTTGGTAATCTGAAGTTGCAAGATCATATCTGTGATTGCACAATCTTTACAGAACAATGGAAAATTGTCAGAACATTGTCCAGCTATGCACTACTTGTACTTGAATACAACATCAATCTATAATCAGAACTGGTTGCTTTACCATGTACGGTTTTCCCTAAACTAGAAATTTAAAACTTACTTCAACATATCTAAGTCTTTCTTTTTTTTTTGGTGAAGATTAAGTCACTTGATAAATATTTGAAAAATATTGAGAATTCGTATTCCTAATTTTTTGCTTCTTCTTTTCTTTGTGTCATCAGGAAAAGTATTTTGAGAGCGAGGAACTGAAGAGGATTTACCCAACTTAGTATGCACAGTCATGAGGAAGATGAATAGTTGTCTGTTTTTCAGAACAAGGCAAAATTCAACTAAAGCTATTAATTTTCCACAACTGACAGAGACAGTGAAACTTCAAATGTTTATAAATGGCATGGATGGTTAAAAAAAGAAACTACAAGAGTCAAACCTAAACACTTTATTTAGCAGAACTTTGCAGAGCCTTTTTCTGTGTCAGAGATTCTCTCTGGGCACCCTGTGTCTCAGGTTACATTCTTCTGAAAGAAATCTGTATGTTGAAGGCTGTTAACTTTTTTAACCACTCCAGTTTTTGAACACTGACAAGAGTACCCTGCAGGTTCTATCTGTCTCTTCTAAAAATTATTTTCCTTTCACTTTTTTTTTTAGAATCCCTTGCCATCCCTCTTTCACCTCTTTGGTGGATCTGATGCCCTCTTTCACAGTCCTTAAAGTCACTGACTCAGCAATAGATTAATTTTCTCTTTCCCTCCTTTCTTTACCCTAATATTTTTTCCTTTCTGCTGGACCCCATACATGCATTGCAGCATGACTTTAATGCACTGAATCTTGTCTTTCAAAACAGCATTGTATATATTTATTAACTTTCTGAAAGCTTCTGATTGAGATTCTTGAGATAAAATTATCAATGATCCTAGGTAGAGGCCAAACATCACTGTAACTAGCTGCTCTGGCTGGATGATGGATATGAATGAAACCATAACACACATACACATGTGTATTACCTACTATTATTCAAAACATTTCCAGATATCCTGGAAATGACTGTTATTGAAGTGTATCATGTGGCTGAAACCCACAGTTGGCTTGATAGTTCAAAACCAGAGTGAATCTGTTATCAGGCAAATCATTTTTGTCTTTATGAGATATAGGAGACACAGAATGCCTGAAGAGCTGCATAGGAATTCAGTACTATTCACTGCTGTCACCACATCTCCCAGAGAAAACACTGGTTTTGTTTTCCTCTGCAATAAAAAAGTACAAAAGATGAATAGATCAAAACACCATCAAAGAGAAAAGTGAAACTAAGACCTGAGACCATTTGCTAACTTTCTTCAACATACTGTTAGGATTAGGGTAGCTGTCAACATGGTAGGGTGTGGGCTTTCAGAATACCAATGAAGCAAAAAACGATAGTTAATTGTCTAAATTTTTCTGATTTTAGGTTGTAATACAAATAGTTACAATTTTGAGATCTTTGGACATTGGCACAGCATTCTTTTTGTCTGAAACATTACTCACTAAAGCAAGAGAGCTATATGAACAGGCTTCAGATTCCATGTCATTTCATATCAGCTGTACTGTATGTAGAGTGCATACTGGATGTCAGTTTGGTTAAACACTCACTTCTCATTCATTTTCAACAATACTGTAGGGAATGCAAGACTTGCATGTTAAATGTCCCCTTCACAGGTAGACAGTACCAAAGGCAGAGAGGTATACTTTCTACACCTTCCTTCCTAAGCCTGTTCCATTTTGCATGCACCACTGTTTATATCAAGATAGCTATAAAATATCTTAAAGGCAATTTCAGAATTGACAGGATTATTGCTTTTTTTTCCCCTCTTTTTAGCCTTTCTGCCTGACACCACTCAGTGCACAAGAGTAGTAGTTTGTTTCAGAATCCTATTACTGATAATACTGTGGCAGCAGCTGTTCTCAGAGAATTTTCTCTAAAGCATGAAGATGAGAAAAACACGAAGGGGAGTCAGGAGGACACATTGTGGATTCATAAGAGATTATCTCAGCACATGGGAGAAAAACAAAATAGTTAAAATAGCCAAACAACAGTCTTTCACAGAGTTAATGTCAATGGTCCCTGAGCAATCTTAGTGTTGAGGTGAAAAGGAGTGGTCATGGCTCAAAATGAAATATATATATATATATATATGTATTTGTACTTAAAAATTTATCTGTGCATTTATAAGATTATATATCTAGAGTCATAAGCAAAAGAATAAGCAGAATTATGATTTTATAATTATTATTAGTGTGCATTATCTTGGATTGTTTATTGTAACATAAATTACCTTAATATTTAGAAAATGTTGAAATACCTTTCTTTCTATGAGAGCACCTCACTTGGCTTTGGCTATCCTTACGTGTTTTAGATTTAGTTGTATATTATGGAAGCAAGGAATCATATCTTAGAAACTTCTACCAAGTTTAAGACTCACTCCACAATCTAGTTTTATTTTCCCATTGAGAAGTAGTAAGATAAGACATTATGAAAGGGGTAATGGGGCATTAAAAATCATATTCAAATTTTGTTGAAGCCACTTCATTATCTGCCAGTTGTATTTTAGGAGTTGTAGCAGGATCAGCTGCATATCTGTACTCCTGATTCTGTTACAGTGGTAGTCAATGGTAATTTTTTCACTGACTTTACAAGGACAGAACTGAATTTCCTTGCAACAGGTAATTACCAGAGAAACTAAATAATGTTTGTCTATGACTCCCACAGCTGTCTCACTAGTGTCTCTGAGCAGAGAAGCACGCAGTACTTCCTGCAGCATAGACTTCTTTCTTAACTCAGAACAGAATGATGTCAGTTCTAAACTGTCTTATTTCTGTGTTACTGTAGAGAGCATGTTTAGGGAGTGTCTTTGGTTTTCCAGTTTAGGTATATCTAAAAGTATGTCTCCTCTGCCAAATAATTTAGCTTTTTGGCTGCCAGGCTTCTGATAGCCTGCTTTGGATAAATTTTCATTTACTCTTGGTCTCTCTTTTCAGGTAAATTTTTCCTTCCAAAAGAAAACCTGTTGTTTTTTGTTTTTTTTTTGTTCTGGAGATACTTCACTCAGGGGAACCCTTCCATTAAAAAGCATAGACACAGTAGCATTGTGTTTATTTTGTTGTGCCCTATATAGTCATCTACCACTGTTTCAGAAGGCTTTTTTGTCCTAAAGCTTTCTCATAAGCTGACAGGAGTTGCACAATATGTAATTCATGCCCTTGTTTTCATTTCATAAGAAACGTCACTCTAGTCAATGACAGCACAACCTCATCTTATTATGATTTTGAAATAAAAAGCACAGGAGATAACACTGATGTCTTAGGACTGCAGAGTCAACACATGGGGGTTTCTTCAGTGAAATGTGAATGCATCAATTTGCTAAAAAGGGTGGTAGTCCCAAGCAACGTGGACATGACTGCTCAGCCCCTCCTAGCCTGGGGGCAGGCCCTGCTTCCTGGATTGGTTGCATTAAAGGGTATGGATGTAACCTTGGAGACCATTAATCTCAAGGCCTTTAACTTCTGTAACAGACAATCTACTCGGTGAATAGATGGACCGTGTATTGGTGAGTTTTTACCTCAGTTTTCCTCGCTGTCACAGCAGACTTCCCACCATAACTGCTCATTCCGTGAACCATGTATCAGACAAAGTGTGAGGAGAGGAAGGCTGTTTTTGCTTTCTTAATGTTATCCAGTGACCCATTTTCTGTTTTACAGGCACTTTTAAAGATGAAGTATATGATATATAATCTTACAGATTATGTGTGAATGTATTCTGGAGCCAGGTTCCTCAGTTTTTGCCACTCTCATTTGAATCCAACTTCACAGGCTTTCTCAGGAGTCTTTCATTTTCTCAGTTTATTTTAGACTGGGAATTCTCAACCACGTGAATGGTATTAAACTTACTAGGAAAGAATCTGTCTAGACATCTGATAGCATCTTACATTTTATGCCAGTGGATCACAAAGTGCTTTGTAAACAAATAGAACACTAACTTTAATACCATACAGGAATTGCTTAACTGAGCATCAACATACGGAACTCTGAGGTAAAACAGACCATTTAGACTAAGGGATGTAAAATACCGTCTAGTAATTACTTCAGGATGATTTACCATAAGTATACACATTTTCACTGACAGGATATAATTTATTAAAACATTTGTGCCCTTATAAGTAGGCATAATATCATTACCTAGCTTGATGCTTTGTCCTAAACACAGATCAGATAATTGTGTCATCTGGATGTTTGCATGGTTCATTTGAAGTAAGATACTACTAGCAGCCCTCTACCTCCTCATGCCATGCATGCAATGTTTTTGGGGGTGTGGTATTTTTTTTACACATTTCCCATGCCAGTTTGAAACCAAAATATAACTGTTGCCTATCCAACAGACTATATAAAAGATTAAGCCAAGTGAAATGTGTCTACAAATTATCTCACTCCCAAAGATGCTTTTTTTTCCCCTCATTTAGTATAATTTGTGTGAAAGTCATGAAATTATGCACTTGAAATTTTCATTTATCAATGCTAGAAAGAAAAAGAGAAAAGTATAATTAAACTCCATATGTTGCTTAAAGCTCGAGAGGATGAAAAAAGGAAACACCTACATTATGGAGTAATATTTTAATACGTACTGGACCTATTTATCTTAGATGTGATTTCATACGAGTGCGGGTTAGGAGCAGACAGAATTATTCCCCATATGGTCTGTGTATCCATATTAATTTTCAAAGGAAAATTTCAAAATTTTCCCACACCTCAGTAGGGATGGTCAAGATACCAGGACATCAGGATATACGGAGAGCATACTTTCTTTGCAGTTGGGCTGTAGTCCAAGTGCCCATTCTGGAAGCAGAGCTGTAGGATATTCCTCTGTCTTGTAATTTAGCTGTGATTAATTACATAGTCAGGTAAATGATGTTCCTGTCAAATACTTAAAATTTCTTATCTGGCATGAAAACTATAAGAAGAAAAAAGTTCTTGCCTTTGAAGTTATATATACATTTCTAATAACCTTACATTCCTAACAATTAATTTAACCATCTTTCATGGTTGAAAATGTTGTGTCTCTTCGTAGAACACAGAGCACTTTTTTCCCACGATCTTAGCTACAGCTTTCTATCCCCTTTTTGGGTACTGCACCAAATTCAGACAGACACAATTTTTATCAGAGCACCTGTCAGAGCAACTGAAAAGGGAAAAAGTGCAGAGACATTGTGTTCAAAATTAGTGAACAGTAGCCAGAGGGGAGAATTTTAGGGAACAATTTACATCATTGGAACTGTGTGGCTGCAGAAAACAAGGCTAACTGTAGGCTGTTTGGTTTATTTTATGCTCTGAGATGAAGCATTTGGGAATTGATGAGGAGTGGATTTATGTGACTTTTCACCAGTTTATGAGTGACAGGTTATTATTTAAAAGCTAAAAACTAAATTCCATTAGATTGAATCAATATTCTGTGTGTACTGAATTTGAGAACTTAATTACATTGTAGTACCTTAAAGAAACATTTTTATCTTTTTTTAGTCATTTACTATTGAAAAAAATCACCAAAATGACATGTAAAGAGGTTTTTTTTCCTATTTGATCCCAAATAGCATATCCGTCTGGATTTTTTTTTTGGGCCCTCTGGAAGAGTCAAGTGTTTTTGCAGCTGGTGCACTTGAAGTAATTAAGTGATGGGAATTCATCTTACCAAATGCAAAATGAAGCCGCTTAAAAGAATAAAAAGTTAATTTTAAATATCATCCTGCACAGAGTCAAACACTAATGTTTTGTAGTGTAGAACCACTACAATTTGAAAGAAGTGCATGGGAATATAATTACAGCTGTTTAAATTATTTTAACTGGGCTTAAAGAGCTATTTGTGCTTTAAATCTCTTAAAAAATATGTTTTGTTATGCAATAGCAGAATATTATATTTTTAAATGCTTTCCTATAATCTATAATAAAGGAAATATTCTTATGTTTCAGTGTACATGACAAAAGGTTTAATCATGAGATATTTTTACTAGAAAATTCAGTAATTGGACATGAAGTCAAAAACACTTCTTGAGCAACCAGAAGTGGAATCTATCATGAAAAGATTAAAATATAATTAGGCTTTCCACCAAGGAGGTACATTAACATGACATTAACAGTTAAGAAATGTTTCTTTAAGGTTCTGCAGTAATGATATTTGTATGTTTGCAAAGTACTCAACAAATCTGTCTAAATCTTTCGTAGTAGTTGATAGTAATGTGATGTTGGGGAAAGACAGAATAGAATAGAATAGAATAGAATAGAATAGAATAGAATAGAATAGAATAGAATAGAATAGAATAGAATAGGACTATTTCAGTTGGAAGGGACCTACAACGATCAGTATCTAGTCCAACTGCCTGACCAATTCAGGTCTGACCAAAAGTTAAAGCATGTTGTTAAGGGCGTTGTCCAAATGCCTCTTAAACACTGACAGTTATGGGGCATCAAACACCTCTCTAGGAAGCCTGTTCTAGTTTTTGACCACCCTCTCAGTAAACAAATGCTTCCTAATGTCCAGTCTAAATCTCCCCTGGCACAGCTTTGAACCATTCCCATGTGTCCTATCACTGGATACCAGGGAGAAGAGATCAGCACCTCCTTCTCCACTTCCCCTCCTCGAGAAGCTGTAGAGAGCAGTGAGGCCGCCCCTCAGCCTCCTTTTCTCCAAACTAGACAAGTCCAAAGTCCTTAGCCACTCCTCATAGGGCATGCCTTCCAGCCCTTTCACCAGCTTTGTTGCTCTCCTCTGGATGCATTCAAGGACCTTCATATCCTTCTTAAATTGTGGGGCCCAGAACTGCACAAAGTATTCACGGTGAGGCCTCACCAATGCTGAATACAGTGGGATAATCACCTCTTTTGACCAGCTGGTTACGCTGTGTTTGATGCACCCCAGGATGCGGTTTGCCCCCTTGGCTGTCAGGGCACACTGCTGTCTCATATTGAGCCTGCTGTCCACTGGCACCCCCAGATCCCTTTCTGCAGGGCTGCTTTCCATAGGCTCTGGACTGGATTAATGGCATGAACTTTTTTATCTAACTATTGATGTCATTAAGAGAGAAGAGACGAGGGGAGTGCAGTCTACTTATCACAGGGATGTATACAAAACTAATCTTTATAAACATTGCTCTTACATATTCCTTGAGAGTCTATAAGTGTCCCCTACTCAGTAGACACTTTAAACCTATTCTACTATGTGGGATGTTGGCTCTGGCGAGCAGTAGTGCTCATTCTTCTCTTTAGAACAACCAGAAATAAGACATGGAATATATATATATTTTTAATGTCATTCTATATATTTCTGCTTTATTAGACCCTGTGCATGTGAATTAGGAAGATTTCTAAGGGTTTCTGATATTTTTTGCTTGTTCGTCTGCTGACAATGCAAAAAATGTGAGCATACTGAACATGGAAATGTTCTCATTTTGACAAACGAGAGGGCCTCACAGCCTCAGGCAGCACATCTGTGTCCCACTTTTGTACAGTTTCTTGGTGTCTTTGGACAAATATCTATCTAGAATATCTGTCATCTCTTAATGTGCATATCATTGATCTTAAAGAAGGTACAAAGTTCTACTTCAAAGCAACAGTTTGGAATAAAGTTCCTTTTTTTCTTTTTTTTTTTTTCCCCCCCAAAAATTGTTTCTCGCCTGATGGCTTTGTGAACTCCCTGTCAGGATCCTGAGGGTACCACCTGGCCTGCCTGGCCCTGCCCAGCCCAGGAACTCCCTTCACACTGCCCAAGGCCCAGGACCCCATGTTAGTCCCCCAGGGCCATTACCCCTGCCGCAGAGACACTGCAGCCCTGCCCTGACCACCATGGGTCCTGCCAAGCCGGGCTCACCTGCAGGCCCATGTCTTAGCCTAGCCTCAGCACATGCCCATCCCCAGGGAGGTGCCTGAATCCTGGGGCTGGGGCTGCCCCGGTGCCCCTGGCTGCTTGCTCCTGGCTGGAACGGTGGGATGGGTGCTGTCTACCAGGCCCCTGAGGTCCCAGTGCCTGGCCCCCAAGGAGCCATCTGTCCTCACTGAGCCCCAGCACTCCACTACTCAGCTGTACAGAGGACATGAAAATAAAATTCCAAACATATTACTGAGCTGCTTGGGAACTTTAAATTATAATCATAGATTCTAATGATGCCATTTTGTTAGTCAAATTAACAGAACAGTTAAAAAAACCAATTCATTTTGGCATATGTTTGTTGAAATATAAGTTCCTGAAATTTCATGTCTGGATGTTCTTTTTTACACAGGATTTTCATTGCTGCTTCTTTGACATTAAAGAGATACCAGTACTATCTAACATGGTTATGCTCAAGAATGTATAATCACACGCTAGATAGAAGGATGTATTTTTCACTAAGAAAAACATTTGTTAGTTGTTGTTGAGTAAGGTGTTCACTCTCTTCTCAAGCCTGCAGTGTCAAACTGCTTTTTTCCCAGATAAGCTGGTTCAAATAGTCTAAGTAGAAGCAAGTATCAGAGTTTGAGAAATAACAGATTGTTTAAACTATGTAATTACACAGCATACTGTTAATCACATTCAAGTGATTCTTGACCAGTATTTATGACATTAAATAATGGATTAAAATAAAAAAGATGTAAAAAAATGACTACTTGACATTAATTTTCATATTTTCTTTCCAAAAGGTTTCTTGTGTTTGGGTTTGTTTTTTTTTTTTACCACAGCTTTTGAGCAGGGAAGATTTTCAAAGTGTTATCATAAGTAGATATGAAAAATATATAGTCATAACTGCTATGCATAGAAAAAAATGCCATTTTTTGCTGGTCTAAGTATTCAAATGCATAGAGGTGCAATACCTTTTGCAGACATCGTCTTATTTTAATGATAAGACATACCACAGGTGGCCAGTTTTCAAGTGTATGTATGGGAACAGCTCCATTTAAGACATGGTGGAGAGCATTTTTATGTGGTTTTTTTTTCATTCTGGCTTTCATTTTGCATTTTCCCCTTTATATAATATGTTCTAGCCAATTCTGTCTGTCTGCTTGCCATCAAATACATTATTTCAAGACACTTACACTATGTAGTTATGGTACTACTGCTACAATTCTTCGTTTTTATTAGCTGTGTTTTAATAGGTCTGCCATGATATATTGGTTTCAAAAACCTTTTCTGTTAAGTGGGGGGGGGGGAAGCTCTGTCTCAATCATCTGAGTCTAAGCAACTGGCCTCCAATTAAATACATAAATGTTTCCTTAAATGCCCAGTCAGTACCTTCAAGTTCTTTTAAAGTGAATCACTATTGATAGCAATAAGGCTCTTTTAAACAGTGCCTTGCAAGACTGGACCACAGCTTGGGCACATATATACGCTGTTATGGCCATTAGTCATGTTTCCATGCACACTTCTTTCTAAAAGTGCTGGATAAATCAACAGATCATTGCAAAGTGGAATTTGCCTTTATTTTAGTTCGGTTCATTTTTTCTCAGAATTATATTCTTGAAATCCTCCTCTGCCTTCCCCCTTTCCTTATTTCTACATTTATAAGTCTTTGTTATGGATTAATAGGTGTCATGGTCTCATCACCAAAATTATTTTCAAAGAAGGAGAAGGAGAGAGACCAATTAATCTTTATCAAAATTAATTAACCTCAAACAGCAGTATTAATCAGCACTTTCCCTCAAGTACTTAGACTTTGAAAGCTCTATTTACAGTGATATTTCTGCATGATCAGTGGTATGACAGAAAAATCATACATTGACAAAACATGTTTAAAGACACTTCATTTCAGCCATTCTTTGGGCATTAGCCCATTCTTTGGGCATTATTGTGATAGCAATAGTAATAGGAGTACTTGCACCTTATGAGCATTTTGTTTCTCCTTATGCAATTGGAAGTTGGGTGCTTGGATATTCCAATTTACAAACTTTAAGGTTAAAGGTTTATGATCAGAAGAACTGAACATTGTGGAGGCAACCAACAATCCAAATCTGATTTTACAAATGGCTTTGCCATCTTCTTTAAGGACACACTGAACTGGACACAAATGACCCTGCACTTTGTCAACTTGTGTATTCCAGTGCCAGAGCAATGCTGGAGCAATCTAAAGCATTTTTACACCTGCTTTACACCTCACAGATACAGTTTAGAGTAGATGGACTCTGATTTATCTTTATTATATAAACAAATCATAGCCACTATGTAACCAAATTATATCCACATCAATGTATGCTTCCTTTTTTGCTATTTCCAGCACTGCAAATGTCAAGTATTACACTTGGCATGTGTGATTAGCACATCCTCTCATCCTCAGAAATGAAACAGGTGTGTGTGCAGTATAGTGTTTTATTACAGTAAGCTATTTGGGAGAATACATAGAGATGTATGCTTATATTATAAGATTGTTGAAGGAAGTGGACTTTGTCATCCTGAAGTGAAATAACATGAGGCACATGATCTACAGTTAGGTAAGCTGTCTATCCTTATTTACACTATGTATGAATGTGAGAGGAATTAGGATGAAGATCTGCCCTGCACTGCATTCTCCTTTTCTCCAACCCCATTAAGAAAACACAGTGCTTCTTAAAACTGTGGTGGCTGTAGGAGAGGTGTGCTGTTGTGGTGTTTCCTGCACAGCTTCCTGCTGGGCCACTGGCCAGATGTAATTCATTTCCATGTCAAGCTGGACCTTCCACTAGTGGGGCAGATCTCCTTTCAGAAGTCCTTCAGCATTATGCTGTGTAGAAAGCATCTTAAATTAATACTTCTCCCATATTGCCATTTATTCACTGTTATTGAAATACAAGGTAATGGGAGCTCTGTTGGTATATAAATCCTTCGGGAACCTTTTTTCCATATTCTCAGGCTGTCCCCAATACACCATTTTTCTTTTTTTCCCCTACACAAGCAAATTTTACTCTGAAATTATGTGATGGCTACAAAGAGGTATTATGAAATACACTGTTAAATTATCAAATACTTCTATGCAGTATCAAATACGTTATCAAATACTTCTGATCTTGAGACACGTTTCTCATGTTCTGAACCCAGTTTCAGTGGGCCGTGAAAAGAAGTAGTGAGACCTTTAACACAACCAATTGTTCTACTGTTTGTTAGTGATTAATTAGCATTAAAAAAAAATAATCAAAAATTCTTGACCAAAATGTTAGTATAAAATAAAATCTCCCTGGTCATCCGGCTTGCCTCTAAATGCACATTATTTTAACATTGTCCTTCATGTGCTAACAAATATCAGGAACTATATGCACTATAACTATTTTAAGTTAAGGCAGATAGATAGTACCTGATGTGATTTTAGGTTTATATATCACCTAGCACCCACTTGAGCTATTTGTTGTGAAAAAGAAACATGAAAAAAGCTAAAGATATTGTGTTCATTTCTTAATGGCTTTTTCAGGTCTTTGTTATATCAGACTTCAGATAAAAGTTAAAGTACCAGAAGAAGTCTTTGCATTTCAAAAAATGAAATAAAATGAAAAAAGCCACTCCCACCACCACCATCACGCAAAACAGAATCCAAACACCTCCTTTTCAATGAAAAATCTGGTTCAGGAAGAGATATAGCCACCACCACTAGATAAATCTGGATTCCACCTCGCACACACTTATGTACCATTCTGCGCATAGCTATCGTTTTGAAATGTAACTGCCTTGTACCTAAAATTCTGTTAGGTACTTCTCTTCCTCTGATTTCATCACAGAAAGGGAAGGAAACATAAAAACTGGGTATGAGGCCAAGAATTTTGTTCTGACTACAAGATAGATCAAACCTATCTACCCAAATAGATTTGCAATGTCTGGAATTTTACTTTATTGTAGTTTCAGCTATGTAATTCCCTTGAAAAAATGCTCTGCCAGTTTTATGAGTAATTATCACTGAACCTACAGTGTTTTCTTGAAAATGGAATTTTTGATCACATTTTCCTTCCAAGAACCATTGAAATAAGCAAACTTTGTGTTTGACTGCATTATACATTGTGGAAAAGGTGATAAACTCATGTTCAGTAGAAAACATGCAATTACCATTACAGTTAAGATGCTAATTTGACTTTTCTAAGCTTAAAAGACATAATTAATTTTAATTTTGGATACTGGCTCACATTTATTCTTCTTACATTATCAATGGAGAATTGTGTTATACTCCTTCCTTACGGTATGTTGAAAACCAGAATAGAATAACAGAATTGTATTAGCATGAATATGAGGATTTTTCCAGATGAATGCATTTGAAAAATGGTATCTATTGAATATCAGAGCCACTAGGATTTCTTTCTAACCAAGCTAGGTGATATTAATGAGAAGTGCATCTTTTTGCCTGGATGGTTTCTTTAGGTGGCAGATTGAGTTTGAAGAGATACTATTTAAAGAATTTTTATATATTTTTTAATCTTACATTTCCTCCTCAGTGGGATTCATACAGCCAACACACAGAAGAATTTATAATTTCTAAAATACATATTAGCAAATAATTAAATTGACCAAACTACATCATTAGTGAAGAATTTACATGCTGGGATTTTAAGCAAGTGAAGTTTCTTTCATGCTGTGAAAACAGTATAGGTACATATTCTATGCATACTCTCTTCTGAAGAATGAGTTTTATTGTTATTTTAAGCCACAAGATATATATTTGCCTCAGCATCTTCTCTTAACTTGAGTCAATCTTCCAAAATATTTCCTGGAAGATCTCAGTTCAAACTTTTTTTGTTTACATTAAGAATGTCCCAGCTGCTATAATTGTGCACGGAGATAACTGGATTCCATGGCTGTCAGCAACAGCTTAACATTTTTATGCAGAATTATATTCAGGATGGTTAAGAACTTTTTCCACAAAAATCTTTTGGTTTGCTTTTTGGAGGAAAAAAATGATTTGTGAAATATGGAAACATCTTGATTTTGACAAGGAGGCTTTTCAGCCTGAATTTTGCTAGGGTGGTTCAGGGATCACATTAGACACCCTAATTGGCCTTCTAATCAGTCTTTTCCAGAAGGTCTTAGCAGGCAGCCTTTTTTGTTTGTTTGTTTTTAAACTTGAATAGAGACTAGAATGCAGATAGACCTCGTGTCTATTTAACGAATGGTGAAGGTTTCAGGAGTAAGTATCCTGAGCTAATCCTGAGTGGGTTCTGTGTCCCTCAGCATAGCATTGGGCTGTGCAGGGAAAGTAGCTAAAGCCAAAAAAATGATGCTCAAGCTAGGAAGATCCATTATTTTTTGTGGAGTCAACAGAGGAAAACTACTTTCCATCCTGTACATGGATAGGGTAGGACTCCACAGCTCTCTGCAATGAGTTCGTCAGGCACTGTGGAGAGACAATAAAAGAATGCAGTCTGTGTTGGCTGTGATGTAAAAGGAACATAAATCCTATCTATAGGTTTGCACATTTCCTTTTGAGAATCAAACATTAGTATCAGCACCATACTTTCCACATGCTCTTCTTGCTGTTAAGCCCACGTTTGATTTTATGGTATTTTGAAAGCAACCTTCCTGTGAAAACAACTCTTAACAGGTCCAGTTTCAATAAAGTTAATGTACAACACCAGGATTTATCCTATATGAGATATAAAATTCATATTGACATTTCAAATCTTAGTCCTAGTTTGGGCTTCAGTCACAGTCACAAGTATTAATAAAAATGTTTCTTTGACCTTAGAATAGATAGGTATTTCTTTTAAACATTATCTGTTTGCTTACATCTGGCATTCTTTCATAATCACTTGCTCTCTGGTTATTTTTTCCCCTTTTTGGGGGTAAGTGATCAGATATTGAACTAATGGAAGGCGTGATATGTGTACTGACAGATTTGAACAACAAAGAGTAGAAAAATTACAGTCGCATTTTTAGCACTTCAGACTAAAATGTAAGTTTGGCACTTGTTCTGTTAACATCTGCCTTCATAAAAGTTCCCTATGTATATGTGAAAAATTTTACCAGAACTTGCAAAGAATTTTTCATGAAACTGTTGTTTTTCATCATAAAATGATGATATATTGAAATTATAATTTTCTGTTATAATGCATCCAATGGAATATTAAGAAAATGTTTTCCATTTTTGGGTGAAATTTCTTACTTTAAAATTTCACAACAAGCCCATATAAAAGAAAATATAGCTTGGAATTAGGGCACCAACAAAGTGATTGTCGATATTCTAACTCTAACACTGTTACTCATTCTCATGACCCTGTGTCCTGTTTGAAAGGAAACTTCTAAAGGGATTGGTTTCCATTTTGCTGAGAAGATTCATGCATTTTAAATATCTAAGTTAATTTGGGATAAGGAACATTTTTCTGCAACTTCTAGCAGAATAGTACAACAAAATTAGATGAAGACTATAATCTTCACCAAATCACATCATTTTGCTAAAGTAAATTTTAAAACAACGGAGAGGCTGATCAGTTTTCTGCTTTCTATGGTGGCCTCACTAATACAGTATCTGCCATTATTACTAAAAAGCCACAGCATTTCATTAGGGTGCCAGGGCAGGGCTCAGCATTTGCCTGGGGTTGACTGGGTCTGAGCAGATGCCAGCTTGCACCAACAATGGCCTGGTCATCACAGGACCATTGCCTGGCCTGAGCTGAACACCTGTAATGGCTATGAATGTGAAAGGCTAGAGAAGTCACTGCAAGACATGTTCCCTGGGGCTGAGGAAGGCTGTGGTGCACCTTCTAGGCAGAGGACAGAAACCACTGTGAAGGAAGCAGGCCAGCGTAAGCAAACACATGAAAATAGGCTCAAAAATATCCTCATGTGAACAGAATCTTCACCACCACAACCATTGTACTTCTCTTGGGGAAGACCTCAGGATGCTTATGATACATCACAACGTCCCTCATCTCTCTTCTTCTTGAGACAGACTGGTGCTGTTGACCTGAGGTCACAGGGGGACATTGGAAGGGTGAATATAACACCACAGGAAAGGGATAGATATTCTGAAGTTTTCCTGTATAATAATTTTAAGGGTATTACTGAGACATTTCTGTATTAATACAAACAATAATCATTACTAATATAACTGAAATAAAAATGCTTGTTATATCTTTATTAGGATATGAAAGCAGTAGTTGAATTAACAGCAGATTCTTTTCTCCGCATGTACAGCATATTTCCCTTTTTACCCACAACAAGGTGGTGAGTACGTAACAGGCTGGAAATCTGATGTGTTCTGTTTGGCTAGTCTAAGTTACCTGGACTTGGCAGAGTCTATTGTTTTCTCAGTATTGCTTAGTTCAGATAGTTTAAACTAAACCAAGTCTAAGTGACTTATTGATTTACTAATGACACATAATTAATCAGCAATCAGTGAACTATAGATTCAAGATCAATATCTGCAATTCAACAGAAAAATCACTTACTATACTCTTCTGAAATGTTAATATTTACGCACAAATTTCTCAACACCCTTGTATTATTAATCCTGAAATGTTTTTGTCACACACACACGTACAGACAGAGTTACAAGTGCACCCACTCTCTGGGTGCACTTTCCCTTACTTGCACACCCCCTCTGTGGGTGCTGCAGCTTTGGCCAATCCTGTGCATCTCCCAACACCTCACTGATCCCCACTCCAGGGTGAAAGTACCCCATCAGTTCAGGTTCACACCCCCAAGTGTGGGTCTCTGTGTGCACCACCCCATCTGGTACTCCAGCACCTGCGGGCAGGTACCTCACACCAGTTGACAGGTTGTGATGCCGGTGGGGAGGAGCAAGTGCTGCTGCTTCCACTCCAAGGTCTCTTCCCACTGTTAAAAAGATTCATGCTTCTTTTATATCTTTTTTCAAGCTGAATCCTTTGTTTCAAATGTCTCTTTGAGATTCCTTGGCTACTGCTTAATCTGATTGATGGTCATCACCTTCTTTAACATGATGAGTTTTGGGCGAGCACCCTCCCAAACAGCACCCTCCCAAAGAGCTTTGGCAGTCCCATTGACACACACTGTGTATATTTACATTTCTGTCTTAACATCTGTTGTTATGCAGGCCACAGGTGAGCCCCATGGGCAATCCACATCAGTCTAAATGTATAAGCAAGCTAGAGAGTAATAAAATGTGACATTTTAAGAGCAGAATAGTATAAAATGATGGATCAAAAAAAATGCAGCCATTCAGAAATATTTCTGGGAGATTTTCATGACAGTTGCTGTGGTACAACTTCTCATACTGTACTGGGATATAGTTTCCTCCACTTACCACGTCTCAGTTTTGCCTATGTCACCCTCTTCCATTGCTAACTGAAGCGTATGTTAGGTTCTACATCAGATGTCCTATTTTTCATTGTGATCTGCTTTATTTATTTATATCAGAGCAAAGAGGATGTAAAACCTCATCAAATCAGAAAAGTAGTCTTTTTCACCACTTTGCAGTCACTGCACACAGATGTAATTGTTTACATAAGATGAAAATCAGTAAGATATCCAGGCCAAGCTATCTACAACATTATACAGCTTAACACAGTTGATTCCTCAAAAGATGTATATATACATTCAATGTATTCATATTTAAATATCTGTACATATTTAAATATATTTTAAAAAGTGAAGTGGAAGAACAAACACTTGAATTTTTCAGTGTAACAGATAACTTCCCAGATTTTTATACTTTAGGACAGGGAAATGAGGAAGGAAAGAAACAGACGCAAAAGCCATAATGAGATATATTCTGGATGTGAGAATTACATGTGCTGTAGTACTTATGAGTCCGTTTCCAGCTGGGAGAGAAACAAATGGGAGAGTGTCCAGAGGATCTGGAGAAAGCCTAGATGTTGCTAGAAAGGGAAAGTTCACAAGACTGGTATTTAACAAAATGGTTATGGAGAGAAAGAACAAAGGAAGAGACAGATCTCCTGGGATGTTGTTATGAATGAGATCTGGCATCAGGAGATGCCTACTGTGATGTTGTAAATACACTCACTTCCACAAAAGAGGAACAAAAATCCACACACAATTGGAAAGAAGAAATCTATGACATTATGTTCCCTTCACAGAAAATAAGGCATATGGTTATCTTGAACATTGTGCAGCTCTGCTTTTAATGACTGGCTGCCAGAATTAACAAAGCTTTTCCTGAAATGCTGAGATTTACATGTAAGCATGTTGGTGATGCTGTCTTTTGACCTGCAGCTTTTTCCTTGTAATCAAGGTTTGTTTTTCCTCCCAGAGGAACTGCAGATATAAAACTGTAATAAGGAAAAGCACTCAAGTAAAGAGTAAATTGTTTTTTTGGAAAAGCATAGGTCTACAGAATAAAATAAAAATGGTAGCAGAAATGCACTGGCTTTTTCTACTACTGTCAAACACCTTTTTAAGGCAGATTTAAATGTATGCTTTTAGAATGACTGTTTAATAAAACACTGTTGCATATGAAATAATATTCTAATCATGTTAGAGCAATAAAAATATTTGGTTTATATTATATATATGTATATTTGATATATTGTAATAGTAATATACCTGGTTTACTAAGATTTAAAGATGGTTAAACTCTGTTAATTTTATATTTTCATTAACTAAACTGATTTCATGTTAGTAAATCTCTGAATCATCTTTCTGCACTGCTTGTTTCTGAGTTTAGGACTAACAACTTGTTTTTTAGCTTAATTTAGCATTTTAAATTTTATGCTTGACAACAGGACTAAAAGGAACTAAAGAGACCAAATTAGCTGTCCAGCAGGTGAGCCTGTAGAATTCATGATGGACTGCCTAAACTTCTACTCTGAGTTGTTTAGAAGAAGCTTTACAACTTTGTTAGAAACTATCAATTTACTTTTGAGATTAGAATATGAATAAACAATATGTATTTGTTTGTGTGCAACTTCTGCTCACTTAAATTGAAATGTTGGCCATAAAGGCTGCAAACTCTCAGCTTTCTAAGGAATTTAAAAAAATATTCTCAGTCATCTCTTCATGCTGTTCTTTTGAAGTGGATGTTTTAAGTAATGGAGTAAGTTTCCATGGAGCAGGGGTTACAAAAGTTCTTGAACAATTTCTAATCAGTTATTGGTTTTAAACCTGTCTTTCATTAGCTTTAATGGGGTTTAAAAGACTCAGAATTTCTGAAAATTAAGTCTATCAAACAAAAATACATAAATATTAGTCCTGGAGCTTAAATGACAAGGGAAAGTTTAGAAAATTAGCTTTACTAAGGTGGATTAATGATTCCACTATCTGTATTCTCAATATTAAAAGTTCAAGTGTTCAGTATATCAGCTCACTCTTTTAATAGCCTCCCTGTGCCTTCCTTCCCCAGTTTCCAAAGGGAGCTGGCAGATAGAAATGTGTTTAAGGGAAATGCATACTGCTTTCTGTTGATAAGGGTAAATTAACCCAAGATCAAATCAAAACTAGATTTCTGTGGAACCTGTGTTGCCTTGTTTAGAACTACACCGTGGTCATTTCGTGACAGTCTGATATGTAGGTGTACACCAAGTGAAGCAAAACTTACAGGAGTTAAATGTAATATATATATATATTTTATGTTCCTCTTTTCCTTAAGTTTCATTTTCTTAGTTTCGTAGCTAATACCACTGTGAGTAGCATGACTTGATACATGCTTTCACTATCTTCCATAAATAGAACAAAACAAGATTGTAATGTGTGAAATGCCCTGGTGGATGCCCTTGATTAATCACCGCTCAGATTCACCTCCTACCAATTATGTTATCATTTGTGCTCTTTGTACTGTACTCACAGCCTCCCTCTTTTAAATCAGATCTTTTCTTCTATGATAATATTCTTACATTTTTTCTTCTGTGTAAATCACAACTCTCTTTGATTTCTCTGGAAGTGTTGTAGAGTTCTCTGGTCAAATAGCTGACAATTGTTACTGTACAGCAGTCTCCCTAATCATGTTTTGATAAATTCACAAATTTTAAGGCCAAAAAGGAAAATGATGCATGTCTATTGCATAACACAAGCCAGTCATAGATGTGCATCAATTAATTATGGCATCACGCCCTTACTTTTCGTACAATATTCGATCTGTGCTTTAAATGTTTATCAGTGTAAATTCTGCAGCATGTCCTGGGTAAGATGTTCCAGTGGTTAATAACCCTCACAGTACAAGAATTTTTTTTCAGTTTTGTATTTTATTTGTAGTCTAGTTGCATTTGACCTCCTTTGGGGTTAAAATATACATTTGTTAAAAAGAAATGTTCTCAGCTGCTGGGAATGAATAAACCATAGTTTCATCAAACCTATTGACCACATTCCAGGTATCTCCTTAGCTTCCTACTGAGTGCAAAGATGAAGATTTGCAGGTAAAATTGATTATAATGATATAAACTTTTTTATTACCAATTTAGCCTTCTCATTTTTGTTGATCATACTGATTAATGGTAAAAAAGCCACAGTGAGCAGTATGAAAGAAAAGATGTGTAATTTGTGATGTACATGTGAAATACCCCAAGTGGAATTTGAAACTTCTTGCCAAAAGCAGTTCAGTCTAATGACAAAATTGTGCTGGAGTGCTGAATTAACAAAATTAACAAGAAAGTAATCTATTTAGTGCTGTCACTGCAGAGTAGTAGAACATTAGGCTCCAATTCAACCTCCTTAGACTTTTATCATGAGGCAGATTGTAGAGATAGTGCATTATTCTTAGCATACTTCTCAATTGTTTCTCCACTGTTTTAGAAACCAGTGCCACAAATGGGTATGTTGTCTCAGTTGTACTGCCCTACTTGAGTTTACAGTTTCATGGACTGACTTTCTTTTCAGCCACTGCATCATGCTATAAACTCATTTTTGGCTGGTAAGCCACTGTCTCTTTTAAGGCTTCGAATAATTCATGTGGTTTAAAATATAGTTTTCCATTTTATATCAGTTTGGCTTTCTTCTGATTAACAGCTGTTCTATGCAGCCGCTATAGGGTGCTTGCATCTTTTGGACAGAATCTCCAAAAATCTGCGTGTTCAGTATGAAGTGATCACTATCACTAATGGAGTTACCACTAATACAAAATTATCACTGCTCTATAAATAATGGGTCATGTTTATAGTTTCCTGAGTGGAGTCAGAAGAGTTTATAAATGAGTGACAGCGGAATCACTTTGCTTACATTTTTTTAAAAACCTTTGAAATAAAAAATACTCCAGTTATAAATGATGTCTTTTTGATTTATTGGTAAGTCCAACAACCATTTCAGCCTGCTTTTGATTAAGACATATCAAGAAAAATGAAGGAGTGATTATTGTATCATCTTCTACCATATTGATGGTAGCTTCCTATAGTCTAGTGTGGGTAACATTAGCATTGAAACACAAAGACAACCCATAAAGTTCACTAGCAAATAGAGTATTTTGCCCAGAGTTTGTGAGCCTGTGTGGACTGCTAGTATATTCTGCCTTCAAAACTTCAATGGACTGTGCTGACAAAGAGAAAAATCATCTGTACACCCTTATTCTTGTAGAATCATGGAGTCATAGAATTGTTAAGGTTGGAAAGGACCTCTGAGATCATTGAGTCCAACCTGGACTTGTACATGCGCAACTGTTTTTTTCATCTCAGAATTTCCACTAAATTCACTGAGACTTATTAAAATAGGATGAATTAATTAGGTATTTAGTAGGAGATTAAATTATGAAATGTTACTAGACATAGAAGAGCCATACACTGCAATCTCTCACTTATATATTAGGGTTTCTCATAGTACATATCGTATTTGGTGGCATATGCATGTGTATCATGATGTAGATTAGCATACATATGTATATCTGATAATCCCTACACAGTGACAGATTTCTTTTCTAAAACTGTACTTTTTGAAGGATATCCATTCAAATGACATAAACATTTTCTTTTCCCCAGTTGAGAAACAGGAGCATTCTTTTGAGAAATGGAAGTTTGTTTAATTTGTATCTATTTCTTGCCAAATCTATCTACAATCTGGATGCATATATTGTCAGAGATTCAGATTATGACTTGAATTCAAGAGGAAAATACAAGTATCAGCTCGTACACAGAAAAGATGTGCTGTGGTGTGAAAGTACTAACAGCAAACTAAAAGCTCATTGTTGTATCACTAGTGGTTTGTTTGCATAGTAAATAAGCACATCCATAGATATATGGCAGCATGAACTAAATACTAGTCTACATTCTCTTGTTCTTTTCCAGTGTGCTATCAAGTTAAAGATCTCTAGTAGAAAAAAGATGATGATAAAAGTTTAGCAGCACAGAAAACATGGTGATAAAAGTTTAGCAGCCACAAATAAGTTAGACCTAATCTAGAAAGAGGGTTTTTTGCTGTATCCAGAATTTTAAATTAAGACATGACAGTATCAGAGTAATGGATGATTAGTAAGTGGATTATACTTGTATGTGCTTTACATTCTTATTCTGTAGGCAGTCACTTCGGCGTAATTAACCAATAAAATTGATAAAAACGGAGGCCGTGTTACTCCAAGCTACAGCTAAATGAATATGCTGTATTTATAGTTGCAGGCATTCTCTTCCTTTGTTATTAACATTTCTTCAGAATTGCTAGTTTATCATACCTACCTTTTCTCTCTTTTTTTGTGTACTTGCACCTGCAGTATTAACTTCTACATTGGAGTTTTCTAGCATTGTGTAACACTGTTTCATGTCATTCCATCTCATTGTATTTCCCTCTTTTCCATCTAAATTTATTTTTCTCTAAAAATCTGTGCCTTAAGACTGTATACAATATTCTCTTTTTTCCTTCTTTCCTGGTAGATCCCTGAAAGATGATCTAATGATTCATGAAACAAGGCAGCAAGGCAGAAAATTTGTTTTAAATGCTATTATGGGGTACAGCTTTTGATTTCTTGTCAATATTATGTGTCAGTACTGAAAATCTCCCATGAAATGCTGATTTCTGAGAGAATAAGAAGCTTCTGGTTGGAGACTAACAGTGTAAAAATATGTAGGAGAGCCTTAACTAACTAGTGCAATTAGCTGGGAAGGTTGTCAGCTTTCTTAATTCTCCAACACATCAGATATGACTCCGTTTCAAGTACTTGAGCCTAAAGCAGTGGTAGCTGATTTTAAGCTACCATAAGACCAAGTTGAAAAGAATCCTAACTTCCTGCCCTCCTTTGGTCTCTGCTTAGCAGCTGATACAAATAAGTGTGGAAAAAAAAACCAAACCTGAAGAGAAGTGCTGAGGAAATAATGGATTTTTCAGTTCACTGGAGGGTCTCAAAACAACAAATAGTCAAAATGTTTCCAGCAATACTTCAAAGGATTTTTTTCTCTAAACTTGGGGTAAAACAGAAAGTAACAGAAATTGATTACACAAAATCACTTGTTTTATCTAAAACTGAAATGGTTTCCCTAGATTTTGAATTAATTTAAAAGTTTAAAATAGAATTAAAAGTGGCTTCAAATCAATTTTTTTTACATAATATTAAATGAGTGGCTTCAATATTTTGGTGCACAGAAGGGAATAAATTACTGATAAATAAATGGGGGGCAGTCTTTGTCTAAAGATGTATACATACATACACGAAACAACACCTAAAGATTTTTCAGAATGATACTAAATCAGTGTTATAGCTGATAATTAAGAAATTACATGGTTCTGTTCTGCATAAGTTGTTATGCTAAATTCATTACATGCATTATCTGAATGTACTTCCTATGTTAAAATATGCAATAAAAAATTCATAGCCGTATATTAAATATGTTATATCCATTAGTGCCCATTTCACTCTGAGGTCTGGGATACAAACCAGACAGTAAAATCATTTTCCAGTGACTGAACTTCCAACTTTGATTTGTGTTTTTGGTATTAACCACCTCCCATTCCTTTTTTGCATCCAGATACCTTTGATGCAGCATGTGTAATACGGATTTAGGAATAACATGTTTTATTTTTATATGTTTAAACTTATCCTTTCTTTTCTCAAAGCTGTAGATTAACTACTAATTCTAAGTGATATCTTGAGCCCTTCTACTGTGAAGTCCTCACAAAAGCAACTGAGAGAAGAGATACTTGACAGTTTGAGTAGGAAAAGAGAACAAAGAACTCTCAAGCTAATTTAGCAGTAGCTCTAATTTTACCGTTTCATTTAGTTCTAATGGGACAGATCCACTTTGATAAGTCAACAATCAACCTAAATTCATGAAAACTGAAGACCATTGGCTTAAATGTACAATATCAATAAATGCCTACTGATTATCAATTTGCAAGAAACACTACCAAAAGCATAAATATTGACGTCTCTTAATTAAAAGAAGTTTGTCAAATACATTTTAAAATCATATGCTGTAAAATTATGATTCAAGCTCCCATTTCATTTTGAAGAAAAAAAAGTTCTGAAGAGAAAAGTATGCCAGACTTCACAGAAGTAGTGTTATACATTTTCCTATATTCATTTATTTTTTATGTCATGTTCTTCTGTTGTAGCCAAGTTGCAACCTGGGAAGCATTTATCTGAATCCTGTAACTCCACCAGCTGTCCAAAGATGACTCGCTCTTGTCTATTAAGGAGAGAAAAGAAACAGAGCAAAAGATAAATCTAATGGTATGCTTTGCTTAAGAATTCAGGCTCATTTACCTGAAGCAGGATTATTCTCGTTTCCCATAAGGAAGACTTAGTAGTATGGCTATATGCTGAAGTTCCTTTGTTTTAATTATTTTATTTTTTTTCCCCCATAAAACCCATCTTGTCATCTTATCTTTCATGACCATAAAATATAACTTACTTTTAAACTGTCACTGGTGCCAGTTTGAAGATGACCCACCAGAACTTGGAGAGGAGCCCATCAATGTCACAATATGCCTGAGGTTTTTGTATAGTCTGTTTGATTACCTTATACTTTTTATACAACTTATCCTTCTTATCCTTCTGAATTCCAAAAGCAAATCTTATTGTAAGGTCACAACTGACCTTTTGTGGAGCAGTTAAAGCTCTGACTTGTCAAGCATCTGTGCATGAGGACAGCAGGAGACACACTGTCTCTGGGAGGGTTACCTTCCCCCTTAACTCATTCCTGTGAGTATCTCTGAAAAATGCTTCTAGGGCTATGAAGCCCCTCTGGATATATTCATAAGGGTGATCAGTTTGTTGCATGTTTATGCAGTATGCAGCACATTTTGTTGATACGATTATGCTTATTTGGTTCTCTCTTGGGTCCTATTAACAGAAGATGATACAAAGAAGCCAGCCAAAATAAGTGATATATTAGTTCCTCACTAACCTTGAGGTTAAATTGTAAGAGCTGCTGGCATTCAACTCAATAACTAATAACAAGGGCTTCTCTTTCAGTGTTGCAGCTTCAGAAAGAACAAAGCAGATCAGAGGAAAAGAACAGATGCACAATAAAATATCTATTGAACTGTAAAAACCTTAGTCAATTTATCATCTGTCACTTCACAAATGGATATTTTCTGTGCGTGTGCCAAACTTCTAAAAAAGTTCTTTTCCACAAACTCTGATTATTTTGCATGTTTACAGATATGAAATACACCTGATTTTGCTTTAGTTGGTCTGTATTCTTAAATGTTCAAATATATCACCTGTTCTGCAAGTAGTGAGGAAGAAGGGAAGATATTCACATGTGTTTTCTTTTAGAATGTAAATTGTGCTTCACTGGTAAAAGTTTAATTCCTCTTTCGCTCCAAGAAATAAAATAAAAGGAGTCTTGCAAGCACATCTTTCAGGCTAAATGCACAAATTCTCATAAGATTTTTTTCATATTTTTGCCCACTGGAATTTAATTTCAGTTATTTCTTTTGGTTTTTTTCTGCTGTTTATTTCTGAAGTATCCAAAGTCACATGAATGTCATAAAGATAATTTAACTGACAAAGCAGAAAGATAAATATTTTTTTCTGGGGGAAAAAAAAAAACCCAGCCAAAAACCTAAAGATTACTAGAGGGGGAAAAAAAAGCGCTTTTTCAGAGAAATTTTTTATTTTCATGCAGGATAGGCTCCTTGGGGCTTCCTAGTTTCTAAGTGCTGGTAGATAAAGAAAGTGTCCCAATTCTAGATCATCTTTCTTTATGACAAATAAGAGGCAGTTATTTTAGAGAAAAAAAAAAAAATCAACCCCTTTTTAAGTGAAAGAATGCAATTTAGGAATAAAAACCTACAGGTATTTACTTAGGTGAAGTATTGGCCTAATATTTCAGATACTAGAGCAGGCAAGATTTTTAAAAATTCTTTTGCTTCAGAACTTTCAGACAAAGGTTTCAGAATAGTAAAAAGAGCTGGTGAACTGATTGCCACACTGACAGAATCCTTCTTGCATCCTTCAGAAAGGACAGACTGCATCAGACATACCCTTTACCCAGAAAACTGGAATATTTGTAATGTAAATAACTGTGCAAAGTGCAAACCAGCAAGAATAAGCAGCACTGACTGTATTTTTTAAATTCTCTAATAAGGTTTAATCTAAATGTTTTTTCTAAAGTAAAATGTAAGATCACTCTGACTATATTGATAATTTTAATAAGTTATCCTCTATATTTTTGATTTCTTTCTCTTCAGCACCGAACCACCAGCCACAATGACTGTTTCATGTCTGAGTTGCAGGGGAAGTGGGCACCCACTTGTACTCTTTGAGGATCTCGTGCTTTGTTTAAACAGATGTTTTCTTCCCTTCCTTTTTCAACCCCGTGTTTCTGGCTGACTTTTTTTTATGACATCACCAATTAATCCCATGTTTCTTCATTCAAATCTCTTCTGCCATTTACTTGTGTTTGTTTGATACATTAGTTCAAGAATCCACCTGCAATGAGGTGGCCAATGGGGTATCATTTTCATTTTCAGTCCCATAATGGAATAAACCATTTACAATTTTTACCTGTTTTGAGCCTTATTCTTTAGTATGACATGCACTTTGTTTTCAATTTCCAGTTGAATCCCTGTCATTGGCCAGGAAGGAAATTACTTTAGATCCACCTTTCTAACCTACCTTGTAGCTTTGATTGGCCAGATCCTGATTATTTCTTTACCTATTTTACCATAATTTCAGATTCTCATTTTGCCCTTTTTAAGTGCAGACTCCTAACAATCGATGTAAAACTATGTAAACATTGACTTGGAATATTGATACTACTTGAAACCTTATTCCACCTTTAATGGATTTGGAATGAGTGCTGCATAATTTAGATCTGTATGTCTCACAAACACAGGCTATGGGTGGGCGTCTGCCTTTCAGAAACACCTGCAGTACAATCGATGATATATGCACAGATGCTCATCACTAACCCTTTTTTCATAACAGTCTTTTTCTTTTCCTCTGTTTTTCATTCATCAAATATAAGACTAGACAGACTTCTTGTGCAGAGTCCTTGGCTGTAGCCTGGCTTAATCAGGTCTTTCACCAGTCATTGGATGACTCATTCAGTTTGTTCAATCTAATGCACTGATTGCTCAGTCTTAAATTACACTCAGAGAAGTGTTATTTAATCTATCTAGGACCTACATTGGTGGTCTCTGGCTTTTTCCTTTTCTTCAGCTATTCTTCCATTTTAGATAGCATCTGTTGAGTTCTAGGCTTGGAGAGGCAAAGGCAAGTATTGGGGAAGGCAATCTAAAAAAAGCTGTCCCTTCCTCAGTGCCACCATAGCTAAGGCCTGAGGGAACAAAGATAGTCTTTGCTGTGTTCTGCCCACTTCAAATTATGCTGATTATAGTGCATAATTGTTACTTTGCCATGGCATGAGACCTGCCACATTCTGGAGGTACCTCTCAGATATTGGTAATACTGTACATTCAGAAACAGCAAAGGCCTCCATCCATCTCCCTGTTGACACCAGGCATTATAATATTTTTTCATTAAAGTCTAAATATAAGAAAAAGACAGCAAAATCTTTTATGTAGACTTCTTCCACACACGAATACTTTTTTTTAGAAATTGTGTATGTTTTCAAAGATACAGAAAATTGGTAAATATTTTATTGTCAAAAGGTGTGAAAATTCTGTTTAGTTCTCAAAAGTATCCTGATTCACTAGAGAGGAATGCTGGAATTCCTCTGCCTGATTCAAGAAAGTTTCCATTTTCGAGTACTCTCCTTCGAGTAATGCAATGTCTTTAATCTTGATCGTCTACATATTAGCATATACCTATCACATAGTGGAGGAGAAATAGTTTCTTGTAGCCCTGATCAAAAAATTTGATTTTTTTAAAAAAACCAAATTTGTTGAAATAAAATGTCTCTATACAATAGTTTACCTTAAAAATATGCCTGTATAATTAATTCTAGTAAAAAATTTAGTTTAAAGATAAGACAGATCCAGTTCAGTGGATGGATTTCAAGGTGCTGCAGCACTGATTCCTTTTGTATAGGACATCTCAGTAATAAATAAAGATAACGTAAACCTGAATAATGGGGAGTTTCAAATTCCTGACAGCTGGATCTCCTTGCAGACCAACTGTCAAAACTCAACATATTTCTTATAAACTCCTGAATAGCCACTTGTTTTTCAGAGATTAAATTCCCAGTTAAACATGCTAAATTTATGCTAGCATGCACATGGAATTGATTTTTAAAAAAAACCCCAAGATTGAATGAAAATACAATTTGCTTTATTAACATGTATCATCCTGCAAGGGAGACATCTTCTTGGTGACACAAAAGAATTTTCCTTTTCTCATATTTGTCTGTGTTAATGGTTATTTTCTAATGCTTTTCTGAACTGACTAGTGTTTAACCGGACCTTACTTTAGTGCAAAGAATTTTTCTCTGTTTTTCTCCTTCCCCTCAGTGCTTTCCTCTACTGCTTATTTCCTTTCATTTTGGGCCTTGGCTCCTCACCCTCGTAGTGTTTTCTGCAGACTCAATGTTGTCAGAATCTGATAAATTGGTGTTTCTATTTGGAATATATTCCATACCTGTTAAATCCTAATCCATCTGCTTATGACAGTGTTTTTTGACAGTTCTGTTGTGCTGGTGTTTCTGTCAATATTATTTAACTATACTGTAGATTGGACTGTTTCACTGCTTCACAGCCTTTGTTATTTTATGGCTGTTTTAAGAATTTTGTCATAACCTTGGCTGATCCCTAAAATGTACAGTTTAAAGTGGAATGTGTTACTTGTTTCCTATAACAAAAGCAAATATATTTACATTAATTGCATACAGATATTACTTTAATTTTAACATTGATGTACCATAATGTGACACTAATGAATGTGATCTTTAAAAAAAATCTATAAAATTACCTCTATAGCTGTAAATATAATGGTCAAAGCAGTTTATGATATAACCTTATTTTCATTGAACTTTCTATGAAGAATAACTTCCTATTTACCCTAATAGTAGATAAATTGTAAATAAAGTAAGTGTCTATATTCTCATGTCTATATGAGAATTTTCAAGCGACAAACAGTGCACTGCAATTGTTTTGATTGCAAACTACTTATGGAAACCTATGTAAGTGAAGAAATTGTTAAAAAAGAATTGTAAATTCCTGTATCAAAAACCTTTTACTGTGGTGACGTCCACTGCTGCTTTTTTATGGTATATGTATCACATTCCAACACTCCATAGATAATATTCTTAATAAATTTTAATTCACAGGATAAGAAGGTACAAATGAGGGATGGTTCTTTAGCAGTAAATATTAGTTGATGGGTATTAAATTAAATTTGCCTTAGCAGGAAATTCCACAGAAGTGGTATACTTAGAACACCATAGTGCTTTTTTGAATAGGTAACTCAACAGCTAACTTGGATTATTCTTGAAATACTTTATTGTCTATGGGTGTTTTGGATTTAGGATGAGAACAATGTTGATAATACACTAATGTTTTAGTTGTTGCTAAGTAGCGCTAAGTTGTTGCTAAGCAGTTGCTAAGTAGTGCTTACATTAGTCAAGGACTTTTGAGCTTCCCATGTTCTGCCAGGTGCACAAGAAGCTGGGAGGGGGCACAGCCAGGACAGCTAACCCAGACTGGCCAAAGGGATATTCCATACCACGTAACGTCACAGCCAGTATATAAACTAGGAGAGTTGGCCGGAGGGCAGCAATTGCTGCTAGGGGACGTGCTGGGCATCGTCGATGGGTGGTGAGCTACAGTGTATCACTTTCTTTGTATATTATTATTGTCTTATTATTATTTGTTTTTATTATTATTATTATTATTATTATTATTATTATTATTATTACTACTACTACTACTACTACTACTACTACTACTACTACTACTACTACTACTACTACTACCACTACTACTACTACTACTATTCTATTTTATTTTACTTCAATTATTAAACTGTTCTTATCTCAACCCACAAGTTTTGTCCCTTTTACCATTCCAATTCTCTTCCCCATCCCACCGGTGTGGGGGAGTGAGCGAGCAGCTGTGTGGTGCTTAGTTGCTGGCTGGGGTTAAACCATGACAATGGGATAGTGTGATGATAGGGGATATTTCTGTGAGTACAAGAAAGAAAAGTGTGGTAGTATGACTGTGAGCTTTCCTGGGAGAAATTATTATTTATTTAATCAGTTCCAAAACTTTGTACAGATTTTTCACCTCTTCAAGAAGTTCTTCCTATTCTGTGATACACCTGTGGCTCTTAAAAGCATTACCGAATGCTAACAAGTCCACCAAAGAAACAGTAGGTGAACAGCAAAAGACTTGACTATGCAGAGGTTTGTGTAATAAATACTTTTGTATCCAAGGTCATTGTAATCCAGGAAGACTGATGATGGCAGTTCATGTAACCCAGGTAACTTAATAATTACATTGCACTAAGTAGTGGTAAAATATAATAATAATAATAATAATAATAATAATAATAATAATAATAATAATAATAATAATAATAATAATAATAATAATAATGTGGAGACAAATCAAAATTATACCTATTTTTTAAGAGAAGAAATATTGAACTGGGGGGGGGGGGGGCCATGAAGGCATAATTTCTGCCAGTCCTGATGAGCTTCCTGGTTTCTATACACACATAAGAATTAAAAAGAAGCTATGTATAAACCATAACTCAAATTTCTAAGAGGATAAACCAGAATAAACTCCTTGTCATTCCAATGAGGTTTTAACTGTACATATTCCTGAAATTTGCTTTCCCTAATGGACAGTGGTTTGTTTTGATCTTTGAGCAAGATTTCAAATTGAACTCAATCTTAAATTTTTCTGCTTCTTTCAGAATCATACAAAATGTATGGAACTGCATAAGAGAGAATATAAATATAAAATGTATGGCTTATGTCTACAGACTGGTAACAAACTGGATAAGACTGCAGATCTTCTAAAGGATTAATGTATTTCAGTTAGGGTTCCCTTGTGAAAGTGTTTCAAGTGGCAGGAGGACCTCATAGGATTGGACCTGTTGACCATTCTTCTCTGACCTGTTTCCAGATACATAAAGACCCAGCTACAGAACAATAGGATAAAATTACAGGTAAGTGTCAACTGCTTAAGTATTTCCAAAACCCTCTACTATTTATCATATTTGTAAGTTCTAGAGCCACTTCAAAGCCCTGAAAATTAAAATACATTAGTCTACTAGAAATCAGTACCATTTATTTAGAACTAAGTGCAATTCTTTCATTTACTCATGAAAACAAAACATGGCAAACTTTCTTGCTTATGAATTTTTATCTCTTATTAAATTGCATAATTGCTGAATGTTCTGCTTTAGTAACATGTAATTTTTAATTCATACTAGTAAATTGTTTTTGCACAACCAAAACTACAGACTTCAGACTTAAATCTTGTCTTCCTGCCTTCGCTTATCCTCCAAAATTTTAGCCTCAATGTTACACCCAGGAAAATAACTTTTCCAATTTCGTTCCCCCACTGAATAGTTTGTCCATATCTATTACAGAAAGTGATCTGAAGTTTTTCTCTAACCTTGTGTCCTGGCATGCCTGGATCACTGCATTTTTCCCTATTGATGCTCTCAGTTATATATTTATTTTGCTGTAAAAATCAACTGATTCAGTTTGATGCATGAAAATATTTCCTGTATCTCTCTTCTCATTGTATTTTTAAAAGTGACAAGTTTCCTTCCTTCCTTCTTGGCCTCATAAAAGAGCTTTGAGGTGCCTTCAGGATTGTGATAAGGTTTTGTGTTACTTTGTTTTCTTAGAGTAACCACATACTTTTTTTTTTGAGGCTCAAGGATTTATTGTCTTCTTGAAGAAAGAAGGGTTGAACAATGCATATTTTATGTTCTTGCATTCGTAGGAAGACATAAAGACATCCGTGGGGAAGCTGGAGGACTGGCATGGGCTGTTTAGAACACAGGTGAAAGACAGGTTTAAAATTTTTGAGAAAGAATTGGAAAGCATATCCACATTTTAGAGATTTTCTTTTTGGGCAATAATGTTATTTACAATCACCCTGTACTAGAAATAGTCCAGATGGGAAAGAACATGAACGTAGCAGGAACATGCAAATACACTAGCAGACATTTTAAATGCAGAAGACACTGCAAGAGCCCAGTTTGAACCTAAACAAAGAAAAATAAGTGTATCAATGAACTTAAGGTTGAATTTAGGCTTTATATGAGACATCAGAGGAACTCCTCACAATTTGCTGACTCTGCTTAATTATTTGATTAATTTACTACAACATTTCTTCTAAAGCTGTACTGAGTATTCAAATTATATATGAAATAAAAGTACCAGCATATGATATTTTCAAGCATTCAGAGACTCAGTGTAATTGTGACTGCAAATGCTGTGGTAATAACTAAGCTTTGATGCAAAAGTATATGGAAAAATATTCAACACATTTCATTTCCAGACATTAAAACTTGCTAAAAAGGAAATTCAGATTTGTGAAGGGTATTTAGTAACAGGATCTCAGAGACTTATTTGAATACTTCTGTCTGTACCTACCTTTAACAATGAGTGCCAGGCATTAGCCCAATAGGAGTGGACACGTGGAGTGAAAAAGGGGCTGAGGACCAACGTCCAAACTATATATATATATATAGTGTGTATATATACATATATATGTATGTGTATATATACATATATATATATGTGTATATATACATATACATAGGCAGAGGAATTCCTCTGGAGTAGCCTTAGCTCAAATTAAAACTGAAACTCATCATGGTTTGGAACACATAGTTGCACTTGCAATTTAGTTTCATGTGAAACGAATCCAGTTCTTCTAATCTGAACTAGGACTCTGAAATAGATGTACCCTGTGTAACACCATTTTTCTTCTAACAGACTGTATAGTGCTGGTCCTTTTCCAGAGTAAGTATTCTCATTTCAGCAACAGTTGCTCTCATTTTCAGTCTGATAGCCACAAGCAGATATTCACAACTTTTCATGTTTGTTCAAAACAAAGTAAAATTGTGGAAAACTATTCAGTCATGAATTTGCACAAAAAAAATTATCACAACCTTGCAGAAATATACGATTTATCTTTAAATATGGCCAGCTGTGATGGCCAAGGTGTATTTTACAAGTTCATTGAAAAACATAGCTTTTTACTCTGTAAATCTCGCTTGTATTTTGCAGTTTCCTGTTCATGGAGAAGTTCATGGTCACTGTTAGCATAGAATGATTCCTATAGTGTTTAGCATCCCTGTGGTGTCTGAGTTTTTAATTTTTGAAATAGTTTAGCTCCTTTAACTAATCAGTTTCAGGTTACTGTTCAGATTACAAAACCAGGAAACAACAACATACACTTCCAGCAGTTTATATTACATTGTAAATTTGGACATTTTTCCTCTTATAAAGTATATTTGTGCTTTCCAAGGAAAACAAAAATATCTTAAAGGGATATAGTATCTCAAAAAGACTGAAGTTGGCCATTTTGAGAACTTACCTCTTTTTCCATCCCATTATTTACTTTCAAATAGGAGTTGTCAGTATCTCTTAATTACTTTTTCTTTTAACGGTATTTTTTCTGCATTGTTTCCTACATAGTGTAACATCACAAGAAATTCTTATGCAGCAACATATTCCCTACTTCTGTTATCTTTATAGAATCATGTTCATAGACGTGTTTTTAATCACTCTAAATTTCAGCCTCAAAAACCTTGACTACATAGAATAGAATCATAGAATCGGTTAGGTTGGAAAAGACCTTTAAGATCATCAAGTCCAACCATTAATGTAGCACTGCCAGGTCCATGACTAAACCATGTCCCTAAGCACCACATCTATAGAATCATAGAATCATTTAGGTTGGAAAAGACCTTTAAGATCATCAAGTCCAACCGTTAACCTAGCACTGCCAAGTCCACCACTAAACCATGTCCTTAAGCACCACATCTACATCATCAGCCTGTTATTTATTGTTTTATTACTAATATCATATCTTATGACACAGAAGTTTCTACTGGGGTATCTAAATGTTCTGCTCTAGTCAGCATCAGGAGCAGGGGAAGAGAATCAGAGATTCTGTCAGTGGGAAGGATGGATTCCCTTCCACTTAACAGATAGGATACCACAGTTCTATAGATTTTTTTTTTCCTACATGCATTGCTTTAGCTTAATTGAGAGCTATAAATCTTTTACTAGTAAATTTTACAAACTGTCTTCTATATTAGCATAATAACTGCTGTGGACTCATGAGCTCCCCAGTAAAACCATTTTAAAAGAATTTTCTCACATCATACAAATCTAGATGGCTTTCAGGTTTTGGTGTTCAGAATTTCTTATATTTTGTTTCCTTTTTAGTTCTCAAATTATGTTCTAAATGGACTATAATTCCTTTGCAGTTTTTTTTCTCCTACTCTCTGTTGCATTAAATATTAATACTGTTGTTTTATTAAATATTAATTTTGAAAGTTTTTTATTCCCCATGTCAGTGACTGTTTATTATATTCTTTGGATAACTCTTTTTCTGGCTAAATTTCCACAAAGTTTAAATATTTTCAGTCCTTGTGACTTGTTCTGTTTTGTTTAGATTTTATTTTGTACTGATAATTTAGAATATAATTTTGCACAGTTCTGTGTTTGTACATGACTTTCACATATAATTGATCTAGTTCAGGTGTTGAACCTTGTCGATTTGATTCCTAAGTTACAGAGAACTAAAACATTTTGTCACTGCAATGGCAATTCTTTTCTGGTCTCAATCTACTGTGATCTTTTCCTAAATTCCTTGATCATTCATTTCTAATGGTTTCAGGAACAATTAATTCATTGTAATTACAGAACAAACCAGTTTTCCTTTCGTTGCCCGTTCCTGTTCCAACAGTAGTAGATTTCCTCAATTGCTGAGCATGTGATGAAACTAAAAATCCTAAGTGTCAACATTTTATATTTATAACAGTGAATGACCTTAACTCAGTCATTAATTCAAACAAGAGAAAGTTTACTTTTTTTAATTTTTTTTTTAATGAATATAAGAATCTATACTGTTCAGGGATCACATATAAAATAAATATACAATACCTGAACTGTTGTGTTGGTTTGAGGTTTTTTCATGCTGTTATAAAATACTGATTTGTAACAGCTGCACCACCATCATGATGGGGCAGCATTAATTTCTAGTGCAAGACTTCTAGTAGATTTCAAATCCCAACCTCAGAGATATCTGCCACCGACTTAGGTAGTCAAGTCTGCAAGACAGGCAAAAATGACAAAAGCATCTCTCTTCATCTCTTTCTGTTAGCTTTCCCAAGTGTCCTTGCCCTCCTCTAGCTATAGAAGTGCACAAATATCCCATTTTATTTTCAGAGAGATACAAACAGTTCAATATCCAGCCTGCCCATGTTTTCAGATGGGACATGTGAGCCACTTGGGAAGGCAAATATATCCACAAACATATAAACCATGGAGTGTGGACCAGATCATCAGACAGGGAAAAATTTGGCAGACACAAGATATAACAAAGTTTTGGGTACAGAGAAGTCAAACTGCGAATGACTTCAGGACTGTGAATTACAGTAGCAAATACTATAACAGTGTCAACAGAGTGGAGCAAGTTCATGAAATTAAGTCTGGTATCTTTTATTTGAGGAAACTTGTGAGGTCATATTGTAGGTAGAGAGATTCATGGTGGGGAGACATATGAGATTCATAATCTCAGAGGTAGTAGCTGAACCTATGGGATCACTTGGTGGATAAAAAAAAAATCCATTTAATTCAGCTTTGCTTTGCAGTTTAAAAATCAACTAGCCATTCAGTGACTCAAAATTCCCAGTTCTCACTACAAATTATCTGCCAAACAAAAGTGGCATGAAATGCATCCCAATGAGATGTTTCAGAAACACAGAATTCCAGAACTTCACCAAGATGTTAAATTCTTTCAAAGCTATTTTTCCTCATGCTATGTCTAATGTAAGCAACACTTACTTGTAGTACTTGGTGATAAACTAGTTCAGCATTAACTATGCTGATTCATGGTTTTCTCTGCATCTATATAACACAACAGAATGAAGACATAGGTGGACATTTTATCAAATAAAGAGTAAAGATTGTCTTAGAAAGCAGTTATTTAAACTTAGTGTTTTTCAATTTTTTAATATTAATTAATACAGTAATTAATTTATCATCTGAGAGGAAATAAAACATAACTGTATCCGTGACAAACAATATTATAGCAATTTCCATAAAAGTAATAAATTATAGAAGTTAGTAAGCATAGGCAGTATTTTTTGTAAGGATAAAATACTAAATATGATATCTAATATGTTAATTATTGTATGAGCCCAATCTTTTAATATGTCACTTTTCTGTCTTCTAAGAGAGAATTGCCTTTACAGTCATAATACATATGTTCACGATGGTTTACTGTTGGTATACTGGTACACAGAATTGCATTCTGAATCAAATGATCAGATCTGAGAATTGCAACAATGGCAAAAAATGTCTGGGCATTGGTACATGATGTGTGAATTTTATCTGAGAGTTTTGCAGTTTGTTCTAAAGGAATGTGAATGACTAAGACTGGTTTTATGAGAGGAGCGTTGTGCAATAAAGTAAAAGTGAAAGATAATGAGTATAGGTTAGAGGATTACAGGAAAGAGTGAGAGGCTTCATGGTGTATTAATCTTCACAAAATTATGTGAATTAAAATAATATTGCTGTATTATATTTTTCCTCACAAAGACATTCCCTTGTGTAGATGATGCTAATTCTTTATTAATGATGACTATGGCATAATTTGCAATTATGACTGAGATTCAAAAGCACAAAGATTTAAAGAAAATTAAAGAAATTATAAATTATATATTCTTTGGAAACCATAATTTATATAATCTCCTATATAGATATAGTTTGTTCAATATTTTATTACTTACTTCAATTTTTAATATTACAACAGCTGCCATCTGCATATGTGTGCATGTTGGTTGGTTTTTTGGGGGGGGGGGACTGTCGTTGTTTAACCCCAGCCACCAACTAAGCACCACATAGTCACTCAGCTCACTCCCCCTCAGTGGGATGAGGGAGAGAATTGGAAGAGTAAAAGTGAGAAAACTCGTGGGCTGAGACAAAGACAGTTTAACAGGTAAAGCAAAGAAACATCTTCATTTGGGATCTTAGTCGATACATAACTTACCATTGAATGGACAGTCTAGGAGAAAAAAAAAAAATCAAGGCAATTTAAGTATGAATAAAATGTAATTCCACTGAAAGCAGTGCTCAAGAAGGGTTTCACTGTGTTTGGACTGAGACTCCATTATTTTAGGAGGTGTACAGATAAAGCCACTGTCAGAGGGAAAGCATGCACACTGTGTTCTACATCTTGATATGTTTGCATAAAAATTGCATGACTAAGTCAAAATTATTGAATGCTACAGACTCATGCAGACCCTATGTTGTTAGGTAATGCAAATCTTTGTGAATATTCTGCTCCAGCACTCTGCCAAAGTAATAATTTGTTTAAGCCAAATGATGTTATTGTATACGTGATACCAAATTTTCAGAGATAAAACTTTTGTGCCGTGTTCAGTAACTGCATTTTAGCTTAATTTGTGGCATCTTTGTGATTAAATATGAGCTGAAGACTTTTTGCTTGTTATTGCAAAGCTTAAATAACATTGTTCACTTGAGGAGTCTTTGAGATACTAACCAGCTTAATAGAAGCATTTCAAGGCAATATGTTAAATCACTCTGATTAAACAGAACTGATGTTCAGTTCATTTGAGACATTATGTTTCAAGCTAAAAATACATTACTGAGTACTATGTTTCTTAGCTTTATTTGAGGACACTGATATGCTAACATCTATAGATCATAATTAATTCTTAAATTCCGGTGAAAACAGACACTTTGAGAAATAAGATTGACAATTGAATTGAGACACCACCAATTAACATACCGCATCTCAAGAAAGAGGCATCTATTTTTTTAATTCACTGTCTCACACACTCTTGTGTTGTCCCATCCTCAAGCCATAGCCAATGTCTAGCTCCAACTGGTCAGCATCTGGAAGTGGAACTACAAACCCTCAGAATCAGTAACACTGAAAATATTATGGCTGACATTTTTGCAGTCTCAAACTACGATGCTCACCTATCTGACCTCTGAGTCACTACTTTATAGAGAAGGGAAATGAGATTAAATGAAGAAGGCAACATATACCTGGTAGCTTTATACTTAGGAAATTTTAGTGTTGATCTGTTTTCCCACCTGTGTACACAGGATGAACTTTTGCTGAGTTCCCCTCTGTATCCCTCAGAGATAAATTTTTTGAATTGAGGAGAACTGCAATAATCTAATGCTAGAAGGAGTTCAGATCAATATATTATAAAATCATAATTATGAATAAATTGTACTATATACCCCTTTGCTGTCATTTTAAATGATTCCTTTTTATATGGCTGAGAACTACTTATATGTCTAGTTACACAGTTGCCCATACAAAATATTGTTTTCTTCAATTCATGCTCATTTTACTTGCCATGGAGTAAGCCAAATAGTTCTGAACTAGGATTAGAATAAAGACCTACATTTACTTTTTTTTGATGTAATAACATAAACCTTGAATTTCTGAGTTATATAATCTGGAGCAACGGAAGGAATGTTCTACTGGTTCATGAAGAAAATTCCTTGTATGTTTACAATGAAAAGACAGAAAAGCTTAAAGGCATCTATACAAGAGGTACAGTGAATTCTGGCATGAACTTTTCGTGCAAACGCACCTTGGTATATAATGCTGGCAACTCCTGGATGTGAGCTAATTGATCTAATGTTTCAGCAGAGGCGTTTTGATTCTGTTCCTGTGCACTAGAATTTAAAAAAATGATATTCTGACAAAAGATCTAATTCATATAAATTAGTATATGAATTTCAAAACAATAAAAGAGAAAGTGGAATTTGTACTAGTTGTTTTTCTTTATATATTTCTTTATAAAGCCACATCTTAAAAAGAATCTGACCCTTTACAACATGCAGATGTTTTGTTTGCAACACTGTAGTTCACAGTGTCTTATCGTAGAAAATTTATTTCCTCTTAAGAATAAATACGTTGTAAAAAGATGTTGTGTGTCTCTTACTGTAGAGCTTGTTCCATCCTTCCCTTTCTGTCAAAGGCAAAAGCAAAATAGTGAGTGAAAAATGTTTCTCTACATAAATATGCTTATGGATTGGGGTGTGCCCTTTATTTTTAAACTGGAGAAGGAAATTTTCCGTTATAAAAGGAGAAAGCTTAAGAAAGCTGTACAAAAGGAAAGGTTTTATCTTCACTTACTATAATTCCTCATATTTTTACAATATAACAATTGAATACATTTTTATGCAATGATAGCAACAGTCATTTATTAAATAGAAGTCAACACTACCAAAAATACATACTTGCAATTGTTTTAGAATACATCACTGAAAACATTGAGATAATGAGAATCAGGACAAAAAGAAATGCGAATTATAACCATCTAACAAAATCACAGAAGAGTCATTGGTTCATATTAGATATTTAAATGTAGCAGTCACATTGATACAGTGCCTGAATAGAAACTTGCAAATCATAATGCATGAATAACATGTTACTGTTAAATATGCTTCAAACAAACTAAAAAAGAAGAGGGTGGAGCATCTTTTTTTAAAGGAAACATTCTATAACTTTATAAAAGCAAAGTAGATTGTTTTATAATATAATTAAATAATTGCAAAATCACTAATTATTTTTTAAAATTGCTAATGCTTTCATCCCCCAACATCTTGGGGAAATAACAGTAATATCTTCATTCCAAATTCTTCCAAAAATACTATGTGTATTGATGACTTACAATAGTCTACTTCTTTTTTTAAATCTTATTAGCACTAAAAGACTGTTTTTACTGAAAGACCTTTGTTTATTAACATACATCTCAGAATTATTAGCAATGGCTTTAAATTAAAACATTATTATTTATTCAGTATTTAGGTGTTATTCCAGGGTAGCTACTCATAAGCCATTGCTTTTGCATTTTTTTTTTCAAAATTATTTCCTAGTAGTGGGACACTCATGCACAGACCCTTCTGTGAGAGTTTAAGTATACAGTGGGAATTTCCAAAAGCCTTTCTGCTTCACCAGAGAAATGTTGTGCCTCTAGATGGTAGCAAATGCACAGTCCGTAGAGACAAGAGAGGCTAGAAGAGCTAGCACCAAATCCTTCTTCCTCTTGTCTTAGTATGACAGGGAATGAGACTCTTGGCTCACCAGTGAGAAAGAAGGATTGTTTTCAAGGAACTTATCTTGCTTCTTATAAGGACTTAATGGACTTTTGACAGTAGTGCTACTCTCTGCATGCAACAGGCTTTCTTTCCCTCACAGTCTGAGATGTTTTGCTGCCTGTGCTCAAAGCCAACTCTAATGTGGTGCTTCTCTCCTTCTGAGAGATGAGCTGTGAGAACATTCATCAGGGGCCTCCTCTCTCCTTTACTCACGACCTGCTTTTAGGTTCACTCACTGGACCTTGCCTGAACTCCATTGCAGGGTGCCTGGCCATACACTTCGCTGATGCTAAATAAGGACCCTGCTTTGCAAACTTGATACCCTGACTTGACCCTGGACCTTTCTCAACTCTTTGGTCTCATATGGCTACTTTCGCTCTTGTCTGAAGCAGGTTAGTGTCACTGGAATGGCTCTACTTAGGGGCAGTCATGGGGATAAAGCTCTCTGAGGACCTGTGGGGACTGCTGGTGCACCCAGTGTCTGACACTGAGCTTTGCCCTAAACTCAAGTAATAGTTTGAATAACATTTTTAGAAACCCAGGAAATCTTAAGGATTATCAATTTACAGAAGAAACTTTTACCTGAGATGAAGATTAGCAATTTCATAGAATCATAGAATACCAGGCTGGAAGGGATGTCAAGGATCATCTGGTCCAACCTTTCTAGGCAAGAGCACAATCTAGATGAGATGGCCCAGCACGATGTCCAGCTGAGTCTTAAACGTGTTCAGCATAGCAGAGTCAACCACTTCCCTGGGGAGATTATTCCAATGATTGACTGTTCTCATTGTGATGAGATCACCTCTAAGCCTCCTTTTCTCAAGGCTGAACAAACCCAGCTCTCTCAGCCTATCCTCATATGGCAGCCTTCCCAGACCCTTGATCATCTTGGTGGCCCTTCTCTGGACGCCCTCTAGCCTCTCCACATCTTTTATGTATAACAGGGACCAGAACTGTACACAGTATTCCAGGGGTGGCCTGACAAGCGCTGAGTAGATTGGGATAATGACTTCTTTATCTCTGCTGCTGATGCCCTTTTTGATGCAGCCCAGCATCCTATTGGCCTTCTTGGTGCAGCAGCACACTGTTCACTTATATTGAGCTTCCTGTCCACCAGGACCCCCAGGTCCCTTTCCACGGAGCTGCTCTCTAGCCAGGTGGATCCCAGTCTGTGCTGAACTCCTGGATTATGTTTTCCCAGGCGCAAGACCTTACACTTGTCTTTGTTAAACTTCATAAGGTTCTTGTTAGCCCACTCTTCCAGCCTGTCCAGATCTTCGTGCAGGGTGGCTCTCCCTTCCAGAGTGTCTACTTCCCCACTCAATTTGGTGTCATCTGCAAACTTCATCAGGCTACACTTGATCCCGTTATCCGGATTGCTTATGAAGATATTGAATAGCGTTGGGCCCAATATCGATCCCTGGGGGACCCCACTTGTGACGGGTTGCCAGTTTGAAAAAGAGCCATTTACCACCACCCTTCGGGTGCGACCCGCCAGCCAGTTCCTCACCCACTGCACAGACCACTTGTCTAGGCCATAATGCATCAATTTCTCTGGGAGGAGGCCGTGGGGAACCATATTGAAAGCCTATTTGTTAATTGCTTTCCTTCCTTCACTATACTATGTATTAAAATTATCAGTGACTTTGTTAACTACTTTTATGAGTCAGTGAATATGCCTGTCACAGAGCAGAATGATGGGCTATTTATTTATTTAAACTTGGTAAAAAGAACAAGGGAATCCGTTTAGTCTTCTCATGATGGTAATCAGTAGATTATGTTATGGAATGAATTATGTTCAATTTAGTTAATCAATATTCAAATTAGTTCAAAAAATATGCATTTCAGAAATGCTGCATCTATATGCAAACATATCCCCTGTGAAACATGAATATCAGTCCTTAAAAGACGAGCAACAGTGCCCTAGCATCAGACCTTAATCAGTCATTAAATATGACTGTTAACTAAGCACAGCAATAATCCAAATAAGCTCTCTGATCTTTGGTGATGTACAAGTATACCACCCTTTTTTTTTGATGTGGAGTATTAGAAATAATCACTATACATAACAATCGCTGTTGCTTACTGGATGTGAGAGATATAAACCAGATGATTAACTGAGTTCTGTTTAATGATTATCTAGTTGTCTTTGATTAGATTATGACATAGAGAATACATGCATTATTTGCATTTGTTCCCTATATTCTAAAAATATAATTACTATATGGTTGGATGCTATGAATAGCTGCTAAATGATGTCTATGCTCAGTAATATTGACATAACTCTATAAATATTGATTACTCTTAGCCTGTTTATCAATCTGTTTGTAATGTCTGTTTTTTAAAGTGACAAGAGCACTAGCCTGGAACACATGCTCTAAGAAAAAACTTTTTTTTTTTTATTCTGTGTGGTTTAGTGTCATTCAGATATCTGGGAAGTCTAGTACTGTTTTCTGTGGTTCCTTCCATTGTCTGTGATTGTTATAAATTGCAACTGAAACACTGAATATTCACAAATAAACTTACAAAATGACCAGAAGTGATAGTTAAATGAACTGATGAATTTAATTTGCAAAGTTATCTGCAATTTCCTTCTTGCCTCCTTCACCTGAATTCAGCCAGTTATCAAGAGAAAAGAACTCTTCTTTGAAAGGTTCTCTTCTGGTATAAGGCCCTTCTATGGATGTTTTTTTGAGGGCAGTGATCTTGGTATTTTCACAGATTCATTTAAACACATCTTTTTTGTTGATGCTTTTACTTAAAGTTTGACTTTTATTATTTTCCTCTCTAATCAGATACTGGGGGATTAATCCAAACAAAAACAGGTAATAATTTGACTTGTATTTTCAAACTGTGGGAAGAATATTATAAGCACTCCTACTTGCTCCTTGCATATCTGGTACTGAAAAATGTTCTTGCAGCACACATACACATGGAATAGAGAGTGAGATTACACAGAGAGATAGTTAAGAAAAGATTTAATAATGAGATATAAGAAGATAGGACAAGACTGCAATGATCAGGTGGAAGGCTCAGCCAGAGATGCGTACTGACCAGCCCAGTTTCACATGTGACTGGCCCCTTTTATATCCTTTTCTGCCTACCCCCATTTTGTTCCTTTCTGTTTCCAGCTTTCCCCAGCACATCCCCTCAGGGGTTGGATAGGATTGCCGTACCCCTCAAAGACTGCGGTGTCCCCTGCTTTATAATCTTATCAATTGCAAAGTCTACATTGATCTTCCTGGAAGTAAGGCCTGTAGTTTCATGATAGCCCATCAATCAGTGTGAGTGGCAACCTTTGTTTCTTATCATTGTCTCTACATTTGCTTTGTCAGGTCTGTGTCTCTGTGTATTTTGTTTCTGGTTTCCCCCTTTTCTTTCAGTTTCCTAACTGACCAGGACCCCGATCAGATAACCTCTCATCAATTAGAGTGACTCAGAAGGTTTGGTTCTCATCACTGTCTCCCTTATGTTTGTCCCCCAGGTTTGTGTCCCTGTATGTTCTTATTTATGTCTTCCTCCTTTTCTTATTATCCTTTGATGCATTGAAAAAGGTCCTTCACCCTTAAAGGAGCAGACACTCTCCTTCCACGTACCCTTACACATATCATAAAAAGATATCCTGGAATTGGATTTTCCACCTACCATGGGATACATGTGCAAAGACTGTGATCTTAAATTTTATTTTTCTCAGTGATTGGTGCCTCCATGTGGTGTTACAGTGTTCCCTTCAATTTTTTTTTTTTTTTTTTCTTTTTACTATACATGGAAGATAAACCTGTTAGACCTTGTTTAAAACAGGATGAATAGTCTCTCCCAGTTCAGTACATTGGCTGTTTCATACACCTCTGTCTCCAGAACTCATTTATTTTTAATTGTACTAATAGTTAAATTATTGTAATTATTCCAATAATGTTATTGTATTGTAATATTATAGTGCATGATAGTGCACTATTGGAAGGTCAGTGTTATGATTCTGCCTACAGTGTGGTTTTCCAGCTCTTTTATGCATACATGCCAATAACAATACTGGAATGAAAGTGTATACAGGAAGGCATATGCGCGTGCAGGGATGCCTATGTTTTCATACAGTGGTCTGGTGTTTGGAGATTAGCAGTGTGTTGGAAATAAATGTAAACTTTTTTCGCTGGTATTTGTTTTTCTGCACTGGAAAAATTATAGTGAATCATAAAGTAAGGTCTTTGTGCATTTGTGAATTAATAGGAGCAAGCAATGAAGAATAATGGAAGAGCCTAGGAAAAAAAGCAGCATTTAAACTAACAATCATTTTTCTGAAGGAGATCCATAGCATTGGGGAAGATGGAATCAGATGTCTGCTCTCTTGATTTTTCCTAAATGCCCAGTGACTTAAATATAGAACCAAATGTTTTTCTTTACAGGGTAGAGACAAACCACAACGGGAAGTGTAGCTGTCAACAAGAATGAAATTCCTGAAGGAAAGAGGATGCAAGCTACAGAGAAATGAAAGAGGAGAGGAAAAAAATCCACATACCAGGCCACTTTATATTGGAACTTCAAAGAAAAATCAAGACAAGTTGGCAACATAATACAGGTTTTGAAAACCAGGATTTCTCAAATAAATTGATCTACCACTTTTAGAAGTCATTACATATTAAAAATGGATTTATTTATTTATTTATGTATTTATCATTTAGTGGCATCATACATATACTGTGGTGATTAAAGTTCAAAACCCACCTAGTAGCCTGGCACTCTAGACTTCAACTCTAGTGGTCAGAATCCTGTAGAAGCCATTCAGGAAAGCTGTTATATTGATTTCCATGAGAAGATCCCCAGGGCAAATACTGGATCCCCAGTACAAGAAAAATATGGAGCAAGCCCAACAAATGACCATGATGATGACTGAAAGACTGAAGCATCTTTCAGATGAGGAGGGACTAAGAAAGCTCGGGATGTTAAGCTTGCAGAAGGGAAGGCTCAGGGAGCCATTACAAATGTGTATAAATATCTGATGGGGGGAGTGAAGAAGATGGAGCCAGATGCTTCTTAGTGGTGCCCAGTGACAGGACAAGAGGCAATAGGAACAGATTAAAAATCATTAAATTCTATCTGAACACACTTTTTATACTGTGAGGGGTGGTGAAACTCTGTAGCAGGTTGCCCAGAGAAGTTGTGGAGTTTGTACCCTGGGCCATATTTAAAACTTGAATGGACACAGTCCCAAACAACATGCTTTAGGTGACTGCTTGAGGAGGGTGTTGGACTAGATGATCTCAAGATCAAGATCTTGCAAGCCTTCTGTGATCCTCTGTCAAGCCCTCACCTGTCACTAATGTGAGTTCTTTTTCAGAAGTTGGATAGGCAACTACATAGACCAAAATTAGCAAAAGTGTAAACATGTTCCTTATTAAATGGAAAATCTGAATTTCAGAAATCAGTCTAAGCATTTTAAAACCTTAAATACTATTTACCCTTAAAATCTTGTTGTTTTTAAGATCATTGAAAAACTGTTTGTAAAAGAAAATGACCTGTGACTGTTTTTCAAACTTCTGTTTTAATTTCTGGTAACTCAAAATGCACCTTCTCACTCTTTGTTCTGCAACATAGTTCAGTAAAAACTTTGTCATAATTGCACACATTTTAAAAAATGAGGATGCACTATCTATCTGGAAGAAAATGTCTCTTCATGAAACAAACCACAGCGCTCAAAATAAAAGTTGGGCTGGGCTTTTTTGGGGTTCCCCTGGGGCAGCAGGGCAGGGTCTGGCAGCCAGGGCCCATCCCATCACCTCAGCCGGGAGCAGGCAGCAGGGTGGCACCATGGGCAGCTCCAGCCCAAGGCATTGGACACATCCCTGGTGACGGGCCAAGGCTGGGCTGGGATGTGGGCCTGCAGGTGGGCCTGGCTCAGCAGGCCCCATGGCCAGGCAGGGCAGGGCTGCAGGGAGCTGGAGACTGGCCCTGCTGTGGCATCACTGGGGCAGGAGCTAGAGGTCCCATGGAACTGAAATGGGGTCCTGGGCTGTGGGCAGGGTAGGAGGGAGGTCTGAGAGAGGCACCACCGATGAGGTACATTGGTGCAGGGACCCTGGAATACCATAATTCCGGTTTATTACTGTCTATAGATCTCTTATGAATATCTTTTGCTGTCTGAACATTGAGTATGTTAATACTTGTTGCACTTAATGATTATCCAGACAGTAGAGTTAGTGACCATAAATCAATACCTGAATTTTAAACTGTGTATTTTCTTCTTCACATTCCTTTGGATGTCACTGTTAAAAAAGACATTTATAACATGCTGAGCAACCTGCTTATATTGGCTGATTCTCAATAATAAAAAGTCTTAGAAAAGTAAAGGGATTTTTTGTGAGAGTTCTCATTTCTTCAAGAAATTAAAAAAAAAACCCACCACTTTAATTTTACTGAACTCTAATTAGCCCCCAGTGTTCAATGATTTTGATATCAAATACATGGACATACTTTTTCTAAACATTTTTCAGAACAAAACCACATTTTACTGTAACTCTGTTACAAAATCAGTTCTTCAGTGTTATTCCATACTTTCTAAATCATGAACGAAGGGCTAGTAGTTGCACAGCCAGCTAATATTGTGAGTTTATACAGTATACAGTGCTCATTTGACAATCCAATTAGTCACTTGAGTTACTGAAATTATAAATCGTATAGTACTTGCCACCTGTAAAATATTTTAAAGAATAATTTACTTTTTTAAATAATGTTATGTTGCTACTTTACAAGAATAAATAAATAAATAAATAAATATTACTTTACATGCTGGACCTAAACATGTCAGGAAAGGTATTCCTTTCCCTACCGCTAACAGATTCAGAAAATCATGTGTGCAATGTTTAGTTAGTCTAATTACAGTGTTAAGATAATAACAGAAATGAAAGTAGTACTTTCTAATAAAATCAGCTAAAACTGAGAAAAAAAAAAAAGAACCTGAAGAGGAATTTGATCAAATGATACAGCTACTCATTAATGGTTTTAAGTCAAGCACAAAAATACCTGCGACTGAGCATTTCCCCTCATCTCTGTTCAATGACACATAAGACATTTGGCAGCATTTTAGTGAGGTTTTCAGTGCTGTTTTCATGTCTGTATTGTAGAAAATGAGGGCAGTTCTAGTGTTTTGTCTTTTGGTTTTCCCCTGAGCTTCTTGTGGTAGCATTGTTATACTGTGTTTCAGTCCTTTCCAAACATTGTTTCTCAAACTTAAGTCTATGATGGTTTAAGTTTGGCAAGTTGGTTGATTTTCTGAGATGGAGAAAAACTTTTCTGATGTTTTTATGATCTTAAAATAAGCAATACTTTTTATTAATTATTCAACTCAACAGAAAGAAACTTCTTCATAACCATGAAAACTCGATGGCTTTCATAAGAACTTTTTTTCAATTGAAAGTGCTAAGCAAATATTGTAATTCAAAATTCAAGCTATTAAAGTATCATCAGAAAAACTCTTCTGAGAAGAAATAAAATATACATTTTTTGTGTTATTTTTTCATGGTCCTAGTTGGTGATTCTGACAAGCTGTGATTCTATATGTTTAACAAAGCCCCTAGCTTTCAAGATGTTATACAACAGTGGTTTTCTGACAAGAAAGTAAGTTCATATATTAATGATGCTGTCTTGAGATTTTAACATCTTGCATATCTGTAGATGAATGACAGATTGAAAATTTTGAGCCATCTTGTTTAAACCGAGTAAATGTCATATAGTTAATTGACAGAAGAAAGAAAATACTATTTTAGTGGCTTACTGACTGGATTTTATTTTTGAACTGTATGCCAATAAAATATATAAAGCAAAGGTAAGCATTATCAAGAGTAGTGGTGTAACAGATGTAGATGAGAGTGAAAAGGAAGGAAGTACAAATTATTCAGTTAATTGGTTTTCAAATCATTAATTCATAGTCACTTTAATCAGAGCTTAAAATAAGTAATTTTAAGTCATTTTACCTCACAATGAATGATTTTTCTTTATTGTACATTCATTACTATTCTTCCTAGGCTACTCTGAACTGTTCAAAGTGATGAAATTCCTATCATTTCTCCTGGGAGTTTATTTCACACCCCACAGATCTCACTGTCAACAATTTTTTCTTGATGCCTTTTATTTTAAATCCTTAAAATTACTGCCAGAATATTCCTTCTACATTCTTAAATAATTTCTTAAATAATACATAGTTTCTTTAATTTTCTAAGGTGTGAATTGCTTCCCTTCTTTTATTAGTTTGAGTCTTCCCTAGTGAATCTTACTTAAGTAGTTTCCAGTCATATATCTAATCTCTCTGGAACTGATTATTTATCTTGTATGTGTTCCACCTCTTAGTATAGCATCATCTATGAATCATATTGCCCTGTACATCTTCCAGAACATTAATGAAGATATTAAATAAGACTGGGCCTAAGATAAGTTCCCCGTGTTCCTCATTGGCACACCCTTCCAATACAAAAGCAATAGCTTGTTATTTTTCATAACACTTCCTTTTATTAAAAATTCCTCATCAAGATATTAACTCATGGCATTGTACATATTTGAGATCGTTATTCTAAATCAAACTTCACTGCATGGCTGAAATGTATATATACTACATGTAAATTCTCACTTTATCCATTAATGTGCAAGTTTCAAAAAAGCAATAATATTTTGTTTGTCAAAAGCTCTTCATTCACAGATACATTATCCTTTCTAAGAGTCCTATTTTCTTTAATTACTCTGCTCTGTTAATTTTTTTTTTGGCTGCTCATAGGAGAGATTTTTTGTATAAATTAACATAACCGTTCTCTGTGGAGCCAGCTGAGATAAAAGATATTTTCTGCCAGACTATTACTCAGATAACTCAGCGCCATCAATTTAATTTTGAAACTGTCCCTCCTTTTATTTTTAAGGAACAAGTTAAAGTAGGTTTGACTTATTTGGAATTTCCATTATATACAGATATTTCCATTATATACAGATATACTTCTTTTTAAATGGGTTTCTGATTTAATTTGCTGTTGGTACTTGCTTGCTGATTTGAACTGATCAAAGTAACTTTCTTAATTAGTTAATTTTGGTTACAAATCCTGCCAATTTTTAATCTGAAAGACAGGTTTAAGATTTCTTCTTTAGAAGAAGCAAACAATTTAAGCAGAATATTTCAATTTATGATCCCTACATTAAGCTCTTTTTTTCCTTGAGATCCCTGAAATAATTCTCGATTCTTTTAACTCTTCTTTTGCTGACCTTGTTTTCATTTGGCTATCATTAGCAGCAATTTTTCAAAATTTGTCATGTCTTGTAACCATGTTTAACAGAACTTATCATGATACCATATATCATTTAACCTGGTAACATAATATCCTCATTTATTCGAGTCATTGGATTTGCTGACCATAATCTTCAAAAGAAAAAGATTTTCAGATTATTTGCTCTTTTTGTAAGGGGGTTTCAAGTTTATGATCAAGAGCTGGATTGCCATCCTCCTTCAAGCTTGCAGGATTTTTTCTCTGTGTCAACTACATTTTTTGTAGCGTTTATTTTTTTTAAACATCTCCAGCTATGTATTTTTCTCCCTTTTTCTCACTGGGTTCATATACCTTTATGGTCCAACATATGTGTCTCCTACATGGACATTTTGAGTAATTTTCTCAGAAAGAAACTTCCTGTTCAACTGGAATGTCCATTTGATCAAATCTATCTCCCTTTATGTCTTTAACAGAGTTCACCTGCCTTGCAAGATTTCTTGCTTTTTCTTCTAGATCAAAGAGAAAAAAAATTGTAGGTAGAAGTTATGGTTTCTGAGAGCTAGGAACAATGGTCTGTACTCCAATATTACTCCATTTTTGCTCTGTGAACTTTTAAAAGTCCTTTAAAATAACTTTTGTCAGTATCTTTTTGTCAAAATTAAAGATTTTTTTCATTTCCAAAGTTCACATTTTGTGTTTTGAAACATTTTTTTTCAGGGAACAGCTTATTTCAAATAGAATGTCTACAATTAAATCATAGCCTCTTCAAAAATAAGATACTTTACTGTGAATCAAGTGGAGAAAATAAGTATATAAACTCAATCATTGGAATTGTTTCTAGTTGTGTAACTTCATTGTTGATGTTCTAAGTTACATGGCATGTGTTTTACTTAGAACATCAGAAGAGACAGCTACCTCTTCTAGGAAGTTTTCTGTCCAAAATCAGAGGCAATGCCAACAGTGTAGCACTCAAGCCATTAGCATCCTTAAGAGAAGTCACAAGATGAGAATTTTTGCACCGTGTCTCATTGTGGAGTCATACTCAAATTATTGAAAATCTGAAAAGCTTTAGCTTTTCCCAGCAAAAAGCATCAATAAAACCAGATCAGTAAATTTCTTTAAAAGTGTTAAACTCTCAGCATTCTTGGCTTTGCCCAACATTTAAATTCTATAGGAAAAAAGCTGTATGTTTTATATAGGAATGTCAGTGCTTAAGTTTGGATTTTCTTACATCTTTGAAAAAAACTAATTTTTTGAGAAATAAAATATTTTCAGAAGTCATGCATTTCTTGATTTCCTTTAAATAACTAACTCCATGTCAAAAGATGTTCCATTCTACAGAAAATATAGCCATGTTTTCATGCTCTTTTGCAACAGAATTACCCACTGACACAAATTAATCCTTCTAGGTACACTGGGTGCAGTTAGTTTTATTAGGCTCATTTTATTTAAGTCTATATGCTAAGAACAGTATACTCAAATGCCAGGTAAGAATTTAGTATACCTTCTGCAGTGCCCTTCTACTGTGAGTGCTTTATCTAGCACTGTTAAAACAATATTTAATGAGTTAATTCAAGTAAAAAATATCATCTAAGTATCTGTAGGAAGGAAATGAGCATGAAAAAGATCAGAGCAAATGTATCCAGACTTGAAGCAAAGTTCAGCAGAACTGCCTGCTGTATTTGCTTAAGTTTTCTTAGCAGATCTTGAATAGGTATCTCTGTTTTACATTTGAACTCCTTTTTGCTTAGCTGTCACTGTCTTGTGATCTTACCTCATTCCTTCTGGCCTTCTGGAGCCTTTGCCAACAGCGTATCAATCTGCATTTGGGTATTTTACTGCTGTAACTGAACTTTCCATGTGATTTTATAGGAGTGTACACATGTTTGGGTATTGTAAATACTAGTAATTCCAGGTTTTGCTGGGTGTGGGCTTTTATGAACCACTATTGAAATGCAAATGGGAAACAGAATTTTCTGTTGTGGTTATGTAAGATTGTGGATAGAGAGAATTCTGGACCTATGAAGCATAAAAGAGGATTTTAATTCCTGAAATATAAGATCACACATAATCTGTGTCTTTGTGGAAGATCTAAATAAACATTACTAGGTCAAGCCATGTTTACAACTATTCTTAGTATAGTCTTCCTCTTCCAGATTGCAATAGAGCTGATCTAAACTCATCTAGAAGTTCTCTAAAATATTGCAGACTTCCTTAAAATTTTATCAGAGCAGTAATTTTAATTCTCTGTTTAAAAATTGAAATACAAACTTTATCACTGCAAGAGTAAAATCACCTGTTCAATATGTTAGTCTAACAGGTGTTTATTAAGTGTATATTGTCTTTTTCCTTTCCTCATTTCAGCATAAATTCTAATTTGTTCACACAGTAAAGCCACTTAGATTGTTAACTTGGCCATAAACTAATGACTTTTTTTCTCTGTTTCTTTGACTTAGTTAAATCAGACCAATGAGAGCTGGAGTTGGTGCAAAAGAGGAAACCAGCATATGTCCAGGAGCAGGGGGCAGTCAGGAGTCCTGGAGGGATGAGCAGTACCTTACTTTTGGGAATCATCAAGTTGGCCCAAGCTATGTCAAGCTTCATCCCAAAGATAAGTGAGACAATCCTCAGACAACTTTTTTTTGTCTCTTATCTTAGGAGAGAGACTTCTTCCATAAAGGTAGGTATGATTTCCTCAGCTCAGAAGTTCCCAGAGTTCATGCTTAAACCTGCATAAGATTGAACCTAATGGTCACCAGTCTTTGATGACAAGATAACCTAAACTTTTCAACTGGTTTTTTTCAGTTCAGTGAATTCTAATCTAGTCTTACTTCTCATCTGACTTCAGTGAAATGTTCTAATTTGAATCTCTTTCTTCAATTGCTTTTGGTACTGACGTGCTCTTCATCCTTATGGATTAAATATATTCATTTAACTTGGAGTCCTGTCATTGAGTGAAATTTCAGAGTGGATGAAGGTTTTAAAATGAAAACAGGCATACAGATATGAGAAATAATGAAATAATAATGAAATGGCAAATGGATAATGTTTTTCATGTTTCACACACTATTTAGCCCATTACTTTATCACATGAAATATGTGATGCAATTATAATAGAAATCATGTACATAGTGAGGTATTAGAATACTTTTTTAATAAAGAAGTTTTAATTTAAAAGAAAAAAGTACAGACAAAAATGTAAGTTATGAAGTTCTGGTGTAAATAATATGCTAGTGCTGTGTAGTAGGCATTTTTGTGTAATAGGGACAACACTTCACTATCCTTCTATTGAAAGTCATTCAGAGAATAATGCTTTGTTAGAATCTAGAGGAGACCCATATGCACCACAGCAAACTGGAGCCAAAGGATCTAGAATCTAAAGGAAGTCTGAAAATTTCAGTAATTCTGCACTGATTTCAGGTGTGTATTTTAAGATAAAGAATTCTTGATTTAACAATTGCAATTTAATTACTGAATTAAAAACTTGAGCTCCTTAACTAAATAATGTTTATTTTGCTCTTTGTAATACGAAATTTGTGTATTTTTACTGTCTTTCTTTCTTTAAAATGCCAGTGCTTTCTGTACATTATGAAATCAATTAAATGGGTGGAGTAACTCATCCATTAAGCTAAATTTTAATACCATTAAGTTTTTTTATGGTGTTTGGGCTGGCTGTTTTTATTATTATTAAAACTCTATATAGTTAATAATTTTATGTAAATACTATAAAATATGTAAATTTGATGTAAATTATTAGTTCTATGCCCCTACAGAATGCTAGATTGTGATGTACTGTTTATCAGAGTTCCTCTGGTACCAAAATGGAGGATATAAAGGGCTGTAGTTGAGAAAAATATTGTTGTATAAGGAACAGAACAAATCAAAACAATGTTTACAAACACTTTAGAAATTTAAGAAAGTACTAATTCTCTTTTTGGTTAAAATCTCATGGCCTGGACCCATCTTTACTCTGTGTCTAAAAAAATGCACTAAACCTCCACATGCATTACCCTACTTCAAAAGCTAATGCCATAAAATTGGGAATGTACATTTTGTGACACATTGAAATAGAACAAAAATTAATAGAGAGACATAAGAAGGAAATTATTCTGCAAGATTTTGCAAGAGTTCCTAATATACAATAATATATTCCATGTATGAAATTCAGTGCTATAATCGCATTCATAAGGCAAAATACATCTTACTGCCTAATACTTTAAGTTGCTTATTCGGAATATGCATCACTCTGTTAATTAGATTTATGTGGGATATTCTCATCTTTTGATGCAGAAAATTTCTAATAGCTAATACTAAATTAATTTTTATTTTGTGTGCAATGTAGATAGCTGTTTGCATCTTATCTCATTTTGAAACTGGAGGAAAGGAAGTCTCTGTTCTTGTCTGTGGAAGATATGAGCATTCCAAATTTTCAAAGCATAATGCAGCCAACTAAGTTGTTGTTGTGGGTTAACCTCAGCAAGCAGCTAAGCCCCACACAGCTGCTTGCCCACTACCCCCTCAGTGGGTTGTGAGAGAGGATTGGAAGGGAATAAGTGAGAAAACTTGTGGGCTGAGACAAAGACAGTTTAATAGGTGAAACAAAAGCTCTGTGCACAAGCAAAGGAAAATAAGGAATTCCTTCACAACTTTCCATCGATAGGCAGATGTCTAGACACTTTCATGAAAGCAGGGCTCCATCATGCATAGCAATCACTTGGGAAGACAAATGCCATAAATCTGAACTTCCCCCTCCCTGCCTTCCTGTAACTTTTACCAATATTTAGCGAATGTTATTTATTCTTCTGAACCTTTCATCTTCTTATACATGCCAAGTTTTCCCAATCATTTTGGAGAGCAACTCTATTATATTGCTTGATAAAAGTGTCTTAGGCAGGGTGTTTTTTTCTGTCCACGTAGAAAACAAGAAACAGACAAATTAATTTTGCCATAGTTTTCTATAGGTGTGAAGTCTTCTTGGAGTAATAAACTTCTGGTATATAATGCCAAGCTCCTTTCAAGGGATTAAAATGGAGTCATTCAACTTTTTATTAGTTTATGCATCTAGTTTCTCATCTGCCCTACAGCTGGAGGTTTTAGTGTTAGTTTGCAGAATTCTGTTTCTGTGTTTGCAACATTTGTAACTTTAGAGAATATCTCATAGTGCTGGAGTTTCTCCTTGGTACACCAAGGCAATGTGCATAGACTCCACAGCTGATGAAATCCATCATTAGCTGACATGTTCACTGTCCTGTACAGTGCTCATATTTCATTTCAGGTAAAATTCTTATTTTAGTTAGCATCTATTTTTCTTGTTTGAACTCCTTATGCTGAGGTGAATGAGATGGCACTAGTCTGTATGTGGTATCTGAAAGATGCATGAGTATTTGACACATTATTGGGTTTACATGGCAAGGTTTTGGTAGCAGGGGCACTACAGATGTGGTTTCTGTGAGAAGAGACCAGAAGCTGCCCCCATGTTGGAAAAAGCCTATTTCAGTCAGTCCCAAGACAGGCCCACCGCTGACCAAAGCTGAACGAATCAGCAGCGATGATAGTGGCTCTGTGACAACATATTTAAGGGTAAAAATTGCTGTGCAGCAGCTGTGAGAGAGTAGCAAGAAAGTGTGAAACAGCCCTGCAGACACCATGGGTGGTGAAGGAGGAGGAGGAGGTGCTCCAGGCGCCAGAGGAGAGATTCCCCTGCAGCCTGTGGTGAAGACCATGGGGAAGCAGGTTGACCCCCTACAGCCCATGAAGAACCATGGTGGACCATGGAGGACCCCACACAGCAGTAGGTGCATGTGCCCTGAAGGAAGCTATAACCCTGCAGAGAGCCCACTCTGGAGTAGGCTCCTGGCAGGAACTGTTGCCTATGGAACATAGCCCACACAGGTGCAGTTTTTCTGTCAGGACCTGCGACCCCATGAGGGACCCACGTTGGAGCAGTCCATTCCCAAAGGGCTGTACCCTGTGGAAAGGACGCACACTGGAACACTTCTTGAAGAACTGCAGCCTGTGGAAAGGACTCATGTTGAAGAAGTTTGTGAAGGAGTGTATCCAGTGGGAGGCACCTCGCACTGGAGCAGGGGAAGAGTGTGAAGAGGAAGGAGTGGCAGAGATGAAGTGTTATGGACTGACTGCAACACCCATTCCCCATCCCCCTGCACAGCTCAGCAGGGAAGAAGGTAGAAGAGTTAAGACGGAAGTTGAACTTGGGAGGAAGGGAGGGTTGAGGGGAAAGTGTTTTAGTTTTGTTCTTATTTCTCATTCTTCTACTCTGTTACAAGTAATTGGCAATAAATTAAATTAATGTCCCCAAGTTGGGTCTGTTCTGTCCATGATAGTAATTGGTAAGTGATCTCCCTGTCCTTATTTCTACCCACAAGCCTTTTGTCATATTTTCTCCCTCTGTCCTGTTGATGGAGGGGGACTGGTAGAGTAGCTTAGTGGGCACCTGGCAGCCAGCCAAGGTCAACCCACCACAAACACATATGCAGGCCCAAAATGAAGCATCCAACAAAAAATTTCAAAGTAGTTCTTGAATTCGTCAGATATACCCGAATTCAGCAAACAGGGCTGCCAAGGAGGGACTAAACACTTAGTAGCTTGTGTGAAAGGGGACAACGAAGAGGTGGTGCATGAGGCTTCAAGGGGACTGACAGAGAGGGCACAACTATAGTGTTTCTGTGTCACAACAGGCAGTACCTGGCCTGGCTCAGGTTGTGGGCAGTGCCTGGTGCTTCTCCTTGAGACAGGGTGTCATGCTGTACAGAAGGAGGGACGTCTAGAGGCTACACTAAACAAGTGGAGGATTGAGTGTCCTAAAATGGGAGATCATAGAAGATTGTGACTTCTGGCAAAAAGGAAGGTATTTCTTTCTCCACTTCCAGATGTGCACTTTTAAAACAGGTGTAGGGCTATGTATTATATAAGGAAGAACATGTTTCTTCTTCAAAGGACATTTGGACCAGTTGAGCCTGATCTATGCACTGGCACCAAGCAGAAGCAGCAAATGGTAGCAGCTGGAGACACTCTTCTGCAGAGATCATCATCTGTCTCCCAAACAGACTTTCTGTATTGCAAAGTTTATTGCTTGTAAAGAGCTCAGATCTGGGATGATGAAGAGAAATTGTTGAGGTTCGTGTGATTTTCAGACTCTTGTCTCCTACTGTTCATCTGCATTAGCATCAGTGATACTGTCAAGGGAGACTGGAGTTTATCAAAGTTTCTGGGCTGTAAAGCATGCAACATGGCAGCTCAGGGAGCTCCTCAGTTCTGTCAAAGGGAAGGACTCACATATGAACAGGTGGATCCAGTGAGTCAGTGTCTGGTTGTTTGCATGATATGGCAGGCAAGGCTTTGGCTTTTCTGACTATAGCACTCTCTCTGAGGAATTACAACTACTGGGGAGAGATAGGATATATTTCATGAGATGAGGAATAATGCCTTTGCCAACAGGTTTGTTAACCTGTTGAGGAGGGCTTTAAAATAGGTTCACTGGCAGCTGCTGAACAAAACCAAGGTGGCTCGGAAGAGCCAGCGTAGATTTGCTAAGGGCAAATTGTACCTGAATGACCTGATTGCCTTCTGTGATAACTGACTCTGTGAACAAGTGGAGAACAGTGGAAACTCTTTATCCTGACTAGTAAAGTTTTTGACATATGTTCTTGTAGCCAAATTGGAAAGGTGGACTACAATATGGAAAAGAGGCAGGAGTGCTGGCCTGAATGGGCTGTGATTAGCTGTGTAAAATCCAGATGGATACAAGTTAACAGCGGTGCTCCTCAGAGATGAAGACTGGGGCCAATACTGTTTAACATCTTCATTAACAGTCTGAATGATGTGTTAGGATGCACCTTTAGAAAGTTTTATTGTTGATACCAAAAGGTGTGAGGGGAAGACAGGGCTGATACAGAGGTACCTGCATGGGCTTCACAAATGAGTTGAAATAATCTACATGAAGTTCAACAAAGACAAATGTATTAATAATCCCATGCAGCTTGGGACTGAATAGATGGAAAATGTCCCTGCAGAAAAGGAGCTGGGGTCCATAGGGACAACAGGATGAATATGAGTCAGTAAGGTGTGCTTCCAGCAAGGAAGGCTATTGCATGTTAGGCTGTATTAAGAAGAGTAGAGACAGCAGGTAGCCTCTATTTGGCAATTTCAAGAGCAAATTTAGAGTATTGTAGAAAACACATATGAAAAAAACAGAGCAAGCTCAGTAGAGGGCCACAAAGGTGAATAGAGGCTTGAAGTATGTGACCTACAAAAAGAGAATGAGAAAACATTTTCCTCAGTTTTGAGAAGGAAAAACTGAGGGAGAACCTTACTGTTGTCTTCAACAGCAGTGGGAGGGTAGAAAGAAGATGGAACCAGAGTTCTTAGAGATGCCCAGCAAAAAAATGAAAGGTAATGGCCACAAGTTGCAGCAAAATAAATTTTGGATAGAAATTAGGAAAATTTACTCACAATGAGTGCATTTAAAAACTAGAACAGGTTACCCAGAAAGATTGTGAAATCTCCATTCTTGCAGATACTCAAAATGGGACTGAATATAATCCCAAACAAACTGTTTTAACTTGGAAATTTGATCTACCTTCAAAGTAGTCCTTGCTTTGAATAAGAGGGTGTTGAATTTGTCCCTTCCTAATTTTTTTTTTTAATTCTTTGATTTTAAATTACTCCCTTATCTCAAAGGCTTCTTTTCTTCAGTGATTCAATGCATTTGAGCTATCTGGTAAGTTTTATGGCAGTGTAATTTTTTCTGATGAATTCTGTAAATAGAACTGCTGAGGAAAATGCCTTAAATATTTTTATAATGCATGTTAAATAATTTGCTCCAAAATGTCAATTTAATATAAATGAAAACTGGGGTTTAAGTGATATTCTAACAAGTGACAGTGGACAAGGTTTTGCTCCAGTGTATAAATAACATCATGAGTACCATTTTTTTTAAATATAAGTTTATTTACATAAACTCCCCTGCATATTTCCTGCAATTGTGTTGTGTACTTAGTAATATGGTTAAAAATTAATCAGTATATTAACAGACTGATAAACACTGAGCAGATATTTTTCAAACAGTATCAGAGAATGACTTGAGAAAGATTCTGTTTCTTTCGTATTTTCTTTTTTCATGCTGCTAAGAATAAGTGAACACGTCAAGCCAATTTAAACCAAAGTTAGAAAAAACAATTGTGTATTGATCTAAGAATTTCTATAAGGAATCTGTAAAGTCACAAGAAGAATGTTTTACAATTATAAGTTTCAGAAAATCTGTGTTCTAAGTAAAAACTGCACTTGATCTATGTCTATACTGATATTTTCAGATACTGGTACTTAAATAAAACAGTTCAATCTGTATGTCATCATAGATATTCCTAGCATGACTATCAAATACTGTTTGTTAAGTTAAAGAGTGAGGACTCAAGAAACTGCATAAGATACTAAGCAGTTTGTTCTCTTTTTTTTAATTGTATTTCCAGTTGGTGAATCGCTGTCTAAAGATGGCAAGGTTATCTTTCATCCTTGGAGGTCACATACTTATTATTAAATGCATGGTCCACAGGGTACCAGATTTACCATATAACTCTAATGATCTGCATAAAAGGAATTTTCTTGGCCTTGAGCTGGAGATGAACAGTAGAAACAAATAGAGGCTTTTCTAATTTACATTCTGGGGACATTTCTGTTATTATTCTCAGGTCTTCAGAAAGATCCTCTACAAATTCATGTTCTACTTATTCACAAGTTTTCACTATTAACAGAACAAAATGTCTTATACATATACACATAACTGTATAAAAGATTAAAAAATGGTGTGTAAAATAAAAGGACTTTAGAACATTCTTATGTACATAGCACCTTTTTCTATTTTTAATTTCTGTTCTACATTCAAAATTTGTCTACAAAATATACATGTGTATTTTAAGCAATTTGGAAATTGTCTGAAAATAGTGATTATACAGTGCATTTATCATTATCATGAGTTTTTTTTATATTAAAATCAGCAAGTCATTTAAACATTTAGCAGAAATAATCTATAATCATATATTCCAGTATGAATATGAAACGGAATTATTTTGACTAATGATAAAAAGTATCAAGTGCTTCTTGAAAGAATCAGAACCACTATGCTATGTGAAGGCAGCTAACCATATAAGAACTCCTCTTACAAAGTGAGATAGAGACCTGTGACAGATGTATATATGCCAGGTGAACTCTAACTCTACTTACTGTGCTGATAGCCATTAGTACTGGGCCACATTTAGCGTAGCATAGCAGTGTATGTCAGCACACAATAAAAGTTCCAGAGAAAAAGAAAATGTCTCAGTTAATTTTTCAATAGTGGGAATAGGTTTCAGATACCAAAGCAAACACATCTCAGTTGTGTTTAAGTTATTCTTTGGTTTAAACATTCCAAGAATTTCCTTATGTAAAAGGCTTCTGCTAAATGGGTCATTTTCTTAGTCTAATCTAAAACTATCTTCTACATAATGTTGCCTACAGGTAAAAACCTGTGTCCCTTCTCTGTCCTGCAGCATTAGAGTTGGTTCTGTTGGTGCCACTGAACCCTTAAATATACTCTGCAGCTGACATATATCACTTAAAAGTAAGTTGTGCTCTGGCATATTCCCCTCCAAAATCCTTTTAACATGTCAGTCATACAGCAACAATGATACATTCTTCTGTGATTCTCAGAGATTCTGTTGCTGCAGGATGGATAAATAGATAAACTGTTTGTCTGTCTGAGAATATCTGTCTTCTGAAGAATGAGCATATTTCCAAACCCTTTGGAAGAACAAGAGGTTAAATAGGGCTGGACATCTCCTAAAGTAAATGTGCTAGTAGGTCTTCTCATTATGAAAAACACTGTTTGTTACTGGAGGATTGCTTTATGTTGCAGGGTAAGTTTAAGTAAAAATACTTCCCTCTGGAGGCTCATCTGTTGACTTTTGTCTATATTTGGAAGACATTTTTCAGTACTACACACATTACTACTCCTTCTATTTCTTTGGGACATTTCTCATAAAGGTATTGATTACTTTGTGCACAGAAATGTAAGGAAAATCTAAAATTAAACTATTTGGAAAAAAGTAGGTAAATCAGTTGAGAGATACTGTTTATTAATATTGCTGCAGTAGGGAAGATATGTGTCTGAGTGTCCTGAGACTCACTATGAAGTCTGGACAGGGTTAGGCTATAAGCCTATAACTAACAATGTACACAGCAGCTCAGGGACCAGCCCTTTGAAAGTTTGAGCACTCATGGTTAGCTCTAGCTATATTGAATACAACTGCTGTGACAGAAAATCCCCTAAAATTTACAGTGGACTGAGGAAGAGAGTTTTCTACTGATGAATGTATAATTGTAATCCATGTGTCCTGTTGGTTTCTGCAGAAGGCTTGTATAGACCAGAGACTATAAACTATATGAGGGTTAACTAATGTCTCATGCAATGTTTAATGTGAATTTATAAGTAAAGGCACATGAAGGCACAAGACACAGTCAACCAGCTGCTTGAATGCCTGAATGCCTGCAAGACAAGAATTAACTTTTAAGTGCCCAAGGCATCAGGCTGCAGACTGACTGATTAAAGCATTTTCCATATATACCCTAAAACCTGAAGAAAGGGTAGTCATGGAAGGTGTGTCATGGCTGCCAAGGATACAGATGCAGTTTTACTTCATTTTAGGTAAGAAGGGCACAAATATCGCACCTGGGAATGCAATTTGATATGGCAGATAAACTGGTCTACTAAGTAACTGCTGTTAATATGGGCAGTCCATTTTCCCCATCTTCAGTTCCCCTCAAATACTTCCACCACTTTCTCTGAACATTGGCCATTATTCTTTGGGTGACCATGAGGTCAGCTGATCCAAAGAGAAATCCAGAAAGAAGAAAACTCCAAACAAATTTATATAATCTTTTAATGTTTTTGCTTTCTAAACTAACTCATCATGAGGTCAGGCAGGCACCACTACTGATACGAGAAAGGGCAGGAACTTACAGATGGAAGTTGGAGGGTTGCTTCTTTTAGTGGTAGGTCATCTATATTAATTAATTAAACAGGGCTGTTCTTTGGCACTGAGAGTAAACATTGTCTGACCACCTATTTTAAAATTCTCTGAACCTTTGAAACAAAGTGGTCAAATGAAAACTTTCTATTGGAGGTGTTTCCTAACCCATGCTGTGCTCAGGTATAATTTTGGAGAGTCTTAGGTGACTTGGGCCAAAACTGTGCAAGGGACTGCTCCAGGAAAGAGATTATTAAATTCCAGTGCCTGAAAACTTAGTTTTCATTTGAAAAAGATAAAACCTATTAAAACAGATTAGATGTAATCCAAAGGAGTACCTAAAACAAACAAAAACTGTAAGAGGGCTCTCTGGAGAAAAGTGGCCTTAAGAATTTGGGTCTCTAGATATCTTAAAGTTCAGAACAGAAATTAGATTAGTGTTGATCTACAATGGTTGGATACATCTCAGACTCTAAAGTAGTCAGAATGCTATCTACTTGGTAGATATGGAGTATGACTCTGTTCTGCTTGTATTCAAAACTGTATTCAATACTCTTGGCTTAGCCTAACTTCTTAAAAAGTTTTTAACCTCTCTTTTAAAGAATACTGAAATATCAAAAAATTTTTAAGAACCCTTACAATTATCTGAAAACTACTTTCAAAGTTCAGGAATCTTTCTCCTTGACATCTTTTCTAGTTTTATTTCAAAGAACCCTTCATTACCATGAGAAGATTGAATTGTCCCACAGGGATTAATATTTTAATAACCATAAAGCTTTTCTCATGTGATAATTACTTTTCAAATTATGAATTATGTTTTAAGCATGTGGGCAGAATGCTTTGATTTTCTTGTTCAAATGTAAACACTCTCAGTGGGTTGTTAAGAATTCCATAAGTTGATGAATATTTATATGTATTCATGAGGCTTGACATCTGCCATGTTGTGCATATTTATGATCTAGTTCTATGTTAGAGTTCTTGAGGGAGGTCAGGTAGAATAAGCCCTTATTACTTCACAGTGTAGTTTTTAATGTTCCTGGATTTGGAACACACTTGCTTGGAAGGTTAAATGAATTGCCTCTGTGGGCCTACTTGGGACAATCTTCATTTCATGAGAAGTAATAGAATTGCATAAAATACAGAAGGACACCAATGTAAAACCTTTCATATGAATTTTCATAAAATCACAGAATCTTTGAGGTTGGGAGGCCCCTCTAGAAATTGTCTTATCCAACTTCCAGGCTCAAAGAAGGATGAAGTAGAGCAGGTTACAGCTGTATTTTGAATATGTCCAAAGATGGAGACTCCACAACGTCTCTGGGCAACCAGTTCCTGGATTTGACCATCCACAGAGTATGAATTTCATCCTTACATCTAAGAGGAATTTCTTCTGTTTCAATCTGTGCCTATTGCCTCTTGTCCTGTCACTGGGCACTACTGAGAAGAGTCTGGTTTCCTCTCCTTCATTCCCTCCCTTCAGCTATTTATACACACTGATAAAATCCCACTGAGCCTTCTCCAGCCTAAGCAGTCCCAGCTCACTCAGCCTCTCTTTGCATGAATGTTGCTCCAGTCCCTTTATCATCTTTGTGTCCCTTCACTGGACTTGCTTGAGTATGTCCATGTTTCTCCTGTACTGGGGAGACCAGCACTGGACACAGCACTGCAGATATGTCTCACCAGTGCTGAGCAGAGGGGAAGGATCACCTCCCTAGACCTGCTTGCAACACTTCTACAGCAGCCCAGGAGGCTGCTGACCTTTGTGTCAAAGGCACATTGCTGGCTTGGCTCATGTTCCGGTCTTTTACTGATAAGTTGTTTTCCAGTTTGTTGCCCCCCCAGCCTGTACTGTGCAGGTGCAGGAATTTCCATTTCCTTTTGTTGAATTTCATGAGATTCCTGTCACCCCATTACTCCACCTCGTTGAGGTACCTCTGAATGGCAGCACAACTGTCTGGTGTATCAATCATCAAACTCCTCCCAGGTTTTTATCATCCGCAAATTTATTGAGGGTGGACTCTGTCCCATCATCCAGTTCATTAATGAAGAAATTAAAGAGTATTTGCCCAAGAATCAACCCCTGGGGTACACCACTAGTGACTGGTCTCCAGCTTGGCTTCATGCTGCTAGTTATATTCCTGTGAGCATGGCATTTCAGCCAATTTTCAATCTATATCCACAGTCTTTTTATTTTATATTTATTTATTACATTATCTTTTTATTTGGGAGGATGTTATGAGAGACAATGTCAAAAGCCTTGGTAAATGCAAAATAAACAACATCCCCCGCTTGCCTCATTTACTGAACCATTTGTCGTGTAGAAGGCTGTGAGGTTGGTCAGGAATGATTTCTCCTTTGTAAATCCATGCTGAATGCTCCCAGTCACCTTCTTGTCCTTGGCATGCTTGGAAATGATTTCCAGGATTATTTGCTGCATTACTTTCCCAGGGATTGAGGTGAGACTGACCAGACTGCAGTTCCCTGGGTCTTCCTTCTTGTCCTTCTTGAAGATGAGTGACATTTACTTTCTTCCAGACCTTTGAAACCTCCATAATCTGCATGACCATTAAAGAATAATTGAGAATGGCCTCACAATGACATGAGCCAGCTCCCTCAGCACTTGTGAGTGTATCCCATCAGGTCTCATGTACTTGTGTATGTACAGTTGGTTTAAATTTTCCCTAACATGATCCTCCTCCAATGAGTGTAATGTATGTTTGTCTTTCTCCAGACTTTCCCACTGGTCTCAGGGACCAGGAATTGCTGAAGGCTGAGTTTTTCATTGAAGACTGAGGTAAAGAAGGCATTGCATAACTTAGTGTTTTCTGTGTCCCTTGCCACCAGGTCCTCTGTCTCATTCAGCAGCTGACCAACATTACTCCTAGTCTTCCTTCTGCTTCTGATACATTTGTAGAAGCCCTCCTTGTTGCTCTTCATGTGACTTGCCAGATTCAGCTCCAGCTGTGCTTTGGCTTTCATAACCCTATCCCTGCACACGCAGAAAGTCTCTATATTCCTTATGGGTGACCTGACCCTGCTTCCACCTGTTGTATGCTTTCTTTTTTATTTGAGTTTTGTAGAAGCAACTTGTTCATCCATATAGTTCTTTTGCTGCTTTTGCTTGATTTTGTCCATGCCAGGGTCATAGAATCATAGCATCATTTAGGTTGGAAAAGACCATTAAGATCATTGAATTCAACTGTAAACCTAACACTGCCAAGTCCACCACTAAACCAGGTGCCTAAGTGCCACATCTACATATCTTCTAAATACCTTCAGGGATGGTGACTCAGCCACTTCCCTGGGCAGCCTGTTTCAATGCTTGACAACCCTTTCAGTGAAGAAATTTTTCCTAATAACCAGTCTGAACCTCCCCTGGTGCAATTTGAGACCATTTCCTTTCATCCTACAACTTGTTACTTGGAAGAAGAGACTGACATCCACCTTGTAACAACCTCCTTTTGGATAGTTGTAGTTGGATCATTCTTGAGCTTTGAGGAGGTGATCTTTGAATATCAATCAGCTCTACCGGAACATCTTCTCTCCAAGGCCTCTTGGATTCCTCCAAGTAGATGCCTGAACAGGCCAGAGTCTGCTCTCCTGAGGTCCACAGTTGTGATCCTGCTGTTTGCCTTGTTCCCTCCTGTTGGGATCCTTAACTCCAACAAGCATGCAGTAGCCAACTGCACCACGTCTTCCCATTCCCAACCAGTTATTCCTTGCTTGTAAATGTGAGGTGTAGCAGAGCATCTCCCTGGTTGGCTCCTTGATCACCTGTGTTAGGAAGTTGTCATCACTGCACTCCAGAAAACTCCTGGATTCCTTGTGCTCTGCTCTTTTGCCTTTCCAGTAGATATTGGGGTGGTTCAAGTACCCCACAATGACCAGAGCCTCTGGACATTAGGTTTTTATCTTTTCTCTGAAGAAGGCCTCATCTGCTTTTACTTCCTTATCAGGCAATTTTTAGCAGACACACGCCACCACATTGCTTACATTGGTTTGGCCTCTAATTCTGACGCATTAGCTCTCAGCTGTCTCATCATCCATCCCAAAGCAGCAATATGTAATCCAGCTCCTCTCCTACATCAAGGGTAATTTCCCTTGCTTGCCTTCCTCGTCTGTCCTTCCTGCAGTCGGTATTCTCTCATTATACCACTCCAGTTTTGTGAGCTAACCCACCACATCTCTGTGATCTCAGTGAGACTGTAGTCCTGCAACTGCACACAAACTTCCTGTTTGCACTTCCTTATTTGTGTGCATGGGATGGGACCCCTTCAAACTTGTTTTGCTGATCACAAGGTTTCTCCTGTCCATACCACCTTGCACCAATTGCTTTCCATCATGGTCCATTACTTCCTCACTTGTCTGAGCCATCATCTCCCTTTCCATCCTGCATTAAAGCTTTCCTCTCCGGGTTGACCAGCCTATTGTCAAAGACTCTGTTGTGGTTTAATCCCAGTTGGCAACTACGCACCACACAGCTGCTCACTCACTCCCCCCCAGTGGGGTGGGGGGAGAGAATTGGAAGGGTGAAAGTCAGAAAACTCCTGGGTTGAGATAAGAACAGTTTAATAATTGAAGTAAAATGAAATAGAATGATAGTAGTAGTAGTAGTAGTAATAATAATAATAATATAATACAATAATAACATGCAAAACAAGTGATACACGACACAATTGCTCACCACCCCCTGACTGATGCCCAGCCTGTTCCCGAGCAGCAATCCCCTCCCCCTCCGGCCAACTCGCCCCAGTTATATACTGAGCATGACGTCATACGGTACGGAATAGCCCTGTGGCCAGTCTGGGTCAGCCCCCCTGGCTGTGCCCCCTCCCAGCTTCCTGTGCGCCATGCAGAGCATGGGAAGCTGAAAAGTCCTTGACTGGTGTAAGCACTACTTAGCAAAAACTAAAACATCAGTGTGTTATCAACATTATTCTCATACTAAATCCAAAACACAGCACTATACCAGCTACTAAGAAGAAAATTAACTCTATCCCAGCTGAAACCAGGACAGACTCTTTTGCCCAATTGTTCAAGTGGATCCTCTCTCTTCCTAGTAGTCTGTGATTCTTAAAGAGAGTCCATGGTTGTAAAAGCCAAATCCTTCTGGTCAGCACAAGCTGTGCAAGCAGGTGTTGACCAGCAGAATCCATTCATTCCTCTAGCCCTTTCCCCTCACTAGCAGAACTTAAGAGAAAGCACCTGGCCTGCCACGTCCTTGACCCTCACTCCCAGAGCCATGTAGTCACACTTGATGTGAACCACACCCATCCTCCCATATTGTTGATGCCTATGTGGAAGACCAGCAGGGAGGAACAATTTCAGGGCAAACATCAGCAATCTCTTCACAACATCCTGGATCTGAGAGTGGGCAAGCAGCAAGCTTCCCTACATAGCAGCCAGATTCACAGGTGTAGGCTTCTATCCTCTGCAGCAGGGAATCTCCCACTACTGTCACTCATTGCTTCCTCTGGGTGTTGCTGTGGGACTCAGGCTCAGCTGTCTTGGGTGCTAGGTTGAACACAGCTCCCATTTCATCATTTGCTAGTAAATCCAATCCTGTTAAATTTACATACTTTCTTGTGCAATTGAGATTCAGTTAGGATTAGGACACATACAAGCAAAGACTCAGTTATACTTCAAATGTGCATTAATATGAATTACTCTGTAGTGACAATGCAATTAGTGTAACTGCATCATGGGAAAGTCATCAACATTACTTCATATTACTGGATGAAACAGATACCACTGTTTATGTAAATACTACATACCAATATTTTAGGATGCTAAAATTTCAATTTGCACTAAATATGGATAAGTTATAAGAAGTAATTAATCCATACATTTATTATTAATTCACAGTAAAGTTCAATGGATATCCACGCATTACCTTAAAATGATGGTAGTCCTTAACTGAATTTTGGTAACATTAAGGAACCACAGCTGTGGATCATAAAATTATCACTGTGCTGAGTAGCATACAGTTGCAGAATGGAAAGATGATCACTGACATAAGGAGCTCAGTGTGTAAGAGCAAAATTGTTTTTAAATATGTTTGAAGATTATATTTCCAGCTACCTTGTAGCAGTTTGTCTCTGCATCTACATCTATCCTGGAAATTAAGCAAAGTTGGGAATCTTTTATGCTCACTGAAACTCAGTTGACAATACTGTTGTACATTCCCAGGTACTTTTGCTTTATTACAAATATAAAAATCAAACTTTTGTTTTATTAAATGCGGTTGCCCTGTGTTCAATATTATATGAGTGGAAATACAGTGGTATCACAAAGTTTGTTTAGATTCAGCTTGTCAAGATTTCAGTGTATTCCTAGTAGGCAAAAACTGTTTAAATTTATGGAAAATGTCCTTGTATTTATTGTCAGACTCTAGCTAGAAAATGAGAATTTGAATTTTGCTTTGTGAGTAGCCTACCACAAAACAAAATTGTAGCTCACTTATTTTTTATGAAGAAAAAAATGGTATTTGAATAGTTCAATTACATTTATTCTTTAAGAGTTTTTTCCTTATTTTATTAATGACTGTTTCTTGTCACATGAGACTCCATATATGTGAAAAACTAGTTTAAATGTATATACTAATGACCCATAAAAAAAAAAACAACAGAAAATCACATGACAGCTTTCAGTTGAAAAGTGTCTTTGCTTTCATCTTTGAAAAGCATACTGAATTTAATAGGGAATTTCTAGAATTCTTTTAAAGCACATTATAAAACTCTCTGTCATTCATAAACTTATCTCATAAATTCCATAGGCTGGCTGAAGAAAACATTGTTTTCCATTAAAATCTTTGTGATTTTGTCATAAGGCTGTCTGGTAATAATTTAACTTTGGATGTGTAGAACTGCAATACATACAACGTGCATTGAAGTTACAGAACAATATACTGCATAAGGTCATAGCCAGAGGTATTTGTTAGAAAACACATCAGCAGAGTAGCAGTAAATAGTTCAGGTAAAACACAATGGCATAATTTTCTGTCGGGGAAATTAATTAGATTTTATTTTGGGCCACATTTTCTACAAAATTTACTAAGGTTTTCATCTTTTAAATGTTACATCTTTGCCCATTTATATAATTTAAGAGTCTATGGTTCCATTAGTCATCAAAAAAGAAATAAAAGCATAGATGTCAGCATTATTAAGTAGTGTTCTAGATTGCTGAAGTAGAGGTTGACTACGTGTGAGTCAAGCTTCTGTTCTTGGAAATTTGGCAAAATGTTGTTTTGAAAAGAAAGAAAGAACGAAAGACAAAAAAAAGGCTGTTTAAGGCTATGTAAATATTATACACACTGAAGAATAATTCAGGTTTGAATGAACACAAGACTTAAAATTTACAGAAATTAATAGTTACTTTCAGAGCCATAAGGTTCTAGCTGATGTCCAAAAATCCCACTTCATGTTTGTCTGTATTTTGATAAGGCTTTAAAGTTTTCTGTGATGACAAAGAGACTGTCAGGAGAGAGACTGACAATCCATTAAGCTTCAAATGCTGTTTATAGATATATTTCTATTAAATCATTAGAACAGGCTGCCCAGGGAAGTGGTTGAGTCCCCATCCCTGGAGGTATTTAAGAGACGTGTAGATGTGGTGCTTAGGGACGTGGTTCAGTGGTGGACTTGGTCGTGTTAGGTTAACAGCTGGACTCGATCTTAAGGGTCTTTTCCAACCTAAATGATTCTATGATTCTATGAAATGTTTACAACTGGGATAAAAATGGTGGAGATTAATGTCCATAGTGATGATTTTAGAACGACTTGAAATGAAGGGCATAAGTAATCAGACATCAAAACATTAAGAGAAAAAAAAAGTATTTCTAATATTTATTACTACATCTAAATGTAGTAATAGCAAATTAGTACTTATAGAGCATGTTTTGTAAAGGGCAATTATATAGTGATATCCCAACTATATCTATTTTTCTTAATACTGCAGAAATCTATTATTACTTCATTTTTTATAGGATAATGTCTGACCTCAAAGGGTACAAACAGGGTTCCATCATTCACCTGTTCAATGCTTACACAATATATGAAGAAAGATATATGAATAAATTTTAGTTGTTCACTTTTCAGTTTCTATAAAAAAAAAACTGAGGAAGTTCTTTAGCTTTTGAAGACAATGTTTTCTGCATTTTGAGGATTTAAACACTTCTACATGAGTCTTATTTTAATTTCCAAAATCCAGACTGCTCATGACTCCCCAAAATTTGTCCTGAATTTTAAAATTTAGGGGGGTTTTGTTTGTTTGTTTGTTTGTTTTCTTTCTCTTTATAACTTCTGTACTGCTTTCAGTTCTTCAGTCTTTGAATTCCCACCTTTTCATTGTACCTATATCTGGGGATTTCCCCATTTTAATTGTACTCATATGTAGTAATTGAGCAAACAGAACAAAAGTCTTATATGTGCACAGCACATCTGAAATCAGACTTACTTCAAAATCTACCGGATGACTGCCTTGAGTCTTGGGTTGTAACAACTGAAGAAAAAAACAACAAACCCTAGGGATTAATCTTCTTTGTTTAAGTTGGATTCCTGTGATCTCTATAAACTTCAGTTAGAGGACCCTGTAGTGGTAGCTGCTGTGGAATCACAGAGCAAAAAGACAGAGCTGTGACAGGTAATCTGAACTGGCCACAGGGATATTCCATACTGTATGATGTCACAATCAAAAATAAAAATCGGTGTTTTCCAAGGTAGCTGTTGCTGAAAGACTAGCTGGGCATCAGTTTGCTTGCGAGAGGTGATGAGTGATTGCTTTTACATCACTTTTTTTTTTTTCTTTTTTTCCTTCATTTATTAAACTTTTATCTCAGCTTACAATTTTTCTTGCTTTAGCTCTTACCATTCTCTCCCTGTCCCATGAGGGGTGTGGGGGAGTGAGCAAGTGTCTGTGTCGGGGCTTAGCTGTTAGCTAGGGTCAATAACCACGAGGAGAGAGTATAAAGAATCAATAGAACTATCATCTTTGTTTTCTGCTGTTTATCCCACAGAAAGTGAGGAAATGTGTATGCCAATGATTGAATCAAACAGGATACACGGTACTCTAGAGACATATGTTAAATCATACAGAATAAATATAATTGTAGAATTGTTTTGCTTTGATTTTTTTAAAAACATGAAAGAATGATGGAATTTGAGGTTTTCAAATTGCATACTAGTGTTGTGGTTTAACCCCAGCTGGCAGCTAAGCACCAGACAGCCACTCACGCGCTCCCCCTCAGTGTGACGGGGGAGAGAACAGGGAGAGTAAAAGTGAGAAAACACATGGGTTGAGACAAAGACAGTTTAACAGGTAAAGCAAAAGCTGCACATGCAAGCAAAGCAAAACAAGGAATTCATTCACTGCTTCCCATCAGCAGGCAGGTGTCCAGCCATCTCCAGGAAAGCAGGGCTCCATCATGTGTTGTCAACCAAACACTTACTTGGGAAGACAAACGCCATCACTCCGAATGTCCCCCCCTTCCTTCTTCTTCCCTCAGTTTTATATGCTGAGCATGATGTCATATAGTATGGGATGTCTCTTTGGTCAGTTGGGGTCAGCTGTCCCGGCTGTGTCCCCTCCCAACTTCTTGTGCACCCCCAGCCTACTTGTTGGTGGGGTGGTGTGAGAAGCAGAAAAGGCCTTGACTCTGGGTAAGCACTGCTCAGTAACAACAAAAACATCCCTGTATCATCAACACTGTTTACAGTACAAGTCCAAAACACAGCCCCATACTAGCTACCATGAAGAAAATTAACTCTATCCCAGCCAAAACCATCAAAAGTAGTTATTATGCGGTAATAATTTCCTCACAGGTAGCTCATAGCCAGAAATATTTGCATTCCTAATCTTAACATGTTCTTGGCATTACTAAAGCCTTTCTTCTACAAAAACAGAGAAAAATGGTTTGAGTAATCATTCAGAAATCTTATAGAAAAAAAAAAAAAAAAGCAGCTTCCCAGGCCATTTATGTCAACTCAGTGTGAAAAAGGAACTGGTCATCAGCTCTATAGCCTAAAATAAGCAAGTAACAGCTATCATGAATGCATATAATTGAATGGCAGCACAATAGTTTTGATCAATGTATTTCTTCAGAAAAAAAAAAAAAAGTTACAGATACTATACACTTCATGTGTTGTGCCCTTAGCTTTCAGTTTTCCACCATTACATAGATTCAATTTTCTGTTTATACACATATGCAACTTCCCTACCCCTCTTCTGCAAACTAAGGGCTTTACACTTGAAAGGGATGATCAGAAGATTGTTAGACATGTGGTGTAATATTTGTAATAATTGGATACTAGTCATGTGTATCAGCAGATTGATGCATCACAGGACCATGGTGATAACAGGAAGGAAACAGACTTTCCAAGGTGGCATATCTGCATGTCTCTTACTATCTAGCATAGTTTCAAATGTGACAATTCATTTTTAGCTCCATTAAATAATCCTAGCTGTTATAAGCAATAGTTCAAAGCAGCATTCTTTTGCAGTGCACACTGGGTGTAAATTAAGTCTCAAAATAAATATTAATGTTTATATTCCTTGAAATATGTTCTTACTTTAAGCCATCAAATCAGCTTTTATAATCAAGAGGAAAAAAGAAAAGGTTTACCTAGTACTAGCTCCTGCCTAATTATTGACTTCTTTGTTTGTAATATTATCATCAAATCCTGAATAAAGATGAGTCAGTAATAATTAATTAGGCAGGAAACTATAATCTCTGTTTGTGTTCTCACAAATGGATCTTACTACTATGACTACCTTCTAAATAAATGTACTAAGCAAATTTCTATCACTTGAAGTATCAGTTCTGTTTTCTACAAGAAACAGGAAAATTATTTCCTCTAACAGTATTTATATCCTGGGACATGTTGCAATGGCTTGTTTTAATCTAATAGATGTCTTCTCAGACAGTTTTATGGACTTCCAGACTTCCTCCTCCTGAAAGTAGGATCAAGGTGTTACATATTTCTCCCCATTTCATTTCAACATTGATTGACCTGGGCTGACAGATTATGAGTATAGGGCAACCTCATACAACACCATTTATGTGAAACATTTATTGGTGAAACACTGGAACGGGTTGCCCAGAGAGGTGGTGGATGCCCCGTCCTTGGAAACATTCAAGGACAGGCTGGATAGGTCTCTGAGTAACCTGATCTAGTTGTAGATGTCCCTGCCAGTTGGCAGGGGGGATGGACTAGATGACCTTTAAACGTCCCTTCCATCCCAAAGCATTCTATGATTCTATGAGTAAAATCTGAGTAAATTTAAAGTAAATAAATACTAAAGTAAAAAAGCTTACTCTGACAAAGCATTAATTCATTTATTAACCTTTCCTGACTTGGGATGAAACTAACAAAAAATGAAGTAAATAAGGATTTGCAATACTTATTTCACAAGCCATTAGTCAATAAAGAATTACAGTATTTATTTCATAAGCCATTAGTCATTCACTTGTTCTAGGTTTATATGTTAGTGTTACATCGCTTCTGGATCCAAGAGTCAATGCAGTAGAGGAAGACAGCCACAGAGAAAGACTAGACTTTGTCAGCTGCTCTGCAAACTGTGCTTGCTACACAAGGATACTCCTCAAAGAGAATTCTGGAGGAAATTTGGTTGAGATTTTACTTCATATAGACTTTTATTGAGAGCAGGTGTCCGTTGCTGAAGAGAAACAGGTACCATAAAGTCCTTTAAAGTAGTAGATATTTTACTTCTATCATGTCCTGTAAAGTTTGTTGTTATCTATGTTTTACTAATAGAAATCTGGTTATCAGTCAATACTAAATTATTTACATAAGTCTAAATTTTCCTTAGCGATATTGAAAACTTTCATTCATATTTATGTAGTCTATCATTGACATATATCGCCTATCAAGTTTCTTCTATTTGCTAAACAAATGAAATATAACACAGTCTCCACAAAACCCGTACAAAGCTGAAGAGCTAATCAGTGACATATTACATGCATCTTGGAAGAATACACAGTTAGCATGGGGAACAACTTGCTGAGGAGATCACTTTTATCTTTTATGGCTTATAATCATTAGGATTTTATGATTCTTGATGCTTTCCAAGTTCCGAAAGAAGTTGAAAACAAGTGTCTAACACGAATATATCAGAACTAGAGGAAAAATACATGAAAAATTAATAATGCTGATATAATTACTAGTTTTATTGTAACTTTCCACTTTGTATTTAATTTTTAATAGGTATCTTTCTGTTGAGTTATCTTTTTATTTTTTTTAATAATAGAAAAAATATAGACAAGAAAATCCATTTTTAAAAATCTGAATATTTTCTATTCCTCTGATAAATTTAGATTATTTAGATAATCTTTATCCAGAAAAGTTTGCTTTTTTTTTGTTCTGCGCTTTATTCATGAACAGTCTGCTTGAATGCAGAATGGATGTTTGGTTGGAATATTTCAGTAAAAAGAAATGCTGCTGTAAGTTCTTTCAATATGAATGCTCATAATAATACTCTTATTGTAACAAAAATAAATAACTCTTCTCAACATCTTCGGTGGGAGTAAAGTCAGGCCTAGAGCACAGTAAGTGATTCAAAAATGACAAGGTAGGCATCTTAAAAAAAAACCCCTTATATCCATCTTTAGAATTTGAAGAGGAAAACTAGTGATTTTGTAAAGTAGATTTTAATGTATAGATCAATATTAGGAAATACAGGGAGAGGGAAGTACTACCTGACTTCAGCCATCTTAGTTCAGCATCCAAGTTGGGTAACTAGTTTCACTATGTTTGGGTAGAAACCAAAGGAGCCAAGAGCAATCCCTACTCATCTCCCAGCTCTGTGTATTTACACTGATCTTTTGCATGCTGAGAAGAAACCCATCCATGCAGACCAGAAAGGAACAACATACTGTGCTCAACCGTTGGATCTGGAGACTCAGGGCACCTGAACCCTTGGATGCAGTGAAACACACCTACCCAGAGGTCAACTGCTTTGGGGAAGAAATGCACCTACAGTAATGAATCCAGACCACTTTGGTTGAGCTCATGATCTGAACAACCTTCCCAAGGTTTTCTCTCCTTATTACTTCTATATATATACTATGAGCCTGGCTCTCTAATTGCATATTGAACGTCCCAAACAACTCTGAGAAGACAGTGAACCACTATTTGGGTGAATTCTATGCTGAATAGTTCCACAACAGAGGTCAACTCTTCACCATACACAGAGTGGAAGAGTAAATTATGTGACATTATTCTAGCTGTCATGTCACTATTAATTGGTATTGTTCAAGATTTAGGACTAAGAATTTGATCTTGAATCAAATAAGATCAGTGTGCAGTTTTGCTGTCTTCAGTGGTACAGGATCAAATCAGGATACTGGCAAGTTACCCATCAGTAGACCACTGAAGAGTAAACATATAGAACTTGCCAGGAAACAGAAATATGCAGCACATAAAAAGTTACTCTAGATTAGATGAAATAATAATAAAAATGAAGTTATTTCATAGAATCATAGAATGCTTTGGGATGGAAGGGGCCTTTAAAAGTCATCTAGTCCACCCCCTCTGCAACTGGCAGGGACATCTACAACTAGATCAGGTTGCTCAGAGCCCCATCTAGCCTGTCCTTGAATGTTTCCAAGGATGGGGCATCTAACACCTCCCTGGGCAACCTATTCCAGTGTTTCACCACCCTCATTGTAAAAAATGTCTTCCTTATATCTAGTCTGAATGTCCCCTCTTTTAGTTTAAAACCATTACCCCTTGTCCTATCGCTACTGACCCTGCTAAAAAGTCTGTCCCCATCTTTCTTATAAGCCCCCTTTAAGTATTGAAAGTATTTTTTTATGGAGTTTTTGAATAAAAAATCTGTTTGATGTGAGCCCAGTCAGAATTATTTGGATACTCTCCCACTTCCAGGGCTCTTCTCTCAGTCGTCTTCTTTCTGCCAGGAATTAATTTTTTTAGATGTAATCTTGTATTTCTAACTCAGAATCTGCATTTTTTATCACACAGCTATCCATCTGTCATGAGTTGTACTTTTTTAATTTCTGTAACAGTTTTGAGTATGTATTACAGTTTTATAAACAGATATTTAGCATTTTGTATTTAGTCAACACTTGGCCTAAATATTGTGACAGAATTCTTTAGACACAGGTACAACAATTGAAAATTAAACTCATTTTTGCTTGACTATTGTTTGCTTAGGAAAATAATGCAATAGAAATTGGCTCCATTCGCAGACTTATTCAGTATTGGAACCACCACATTTTGTCTTGAAAAATGTGTATTTCTTCACTATTTTCAGAAGAAGAATGTGGGAGCCTTTTTTCTGTCTTGTGCAAGGACGGTTATTAATGTCATCATGAATACAAACTTTAGCTATGGCCCCAGCAATATAGCCACTGATGATATTACTATGCACAGCTGATTTCCACAGAGAAGCTGTTGGGTTCTTTCAAGAAGTCAGGGCACCTGATAGCCTTTAAACCCCAGGTCTGATTCTAGGTGTTGCTGCACAGCACTTTTTCATTTGTTGTAGTGTCAGCTTCCCAGTCCTTTTACTTGAACTGTCCAGGTCTAGACCTGCTCCTGAATATCTGCATTCTGTCTCTGCTGCTTCCATTGATGCTTTTCTTGGAGTTCAGCTGTCTCCTTGTCCTATTGTTTCTCTCTGATTGTACTGGGTTTCCTCATATGTCCTTTCTGAAATTTGTCCCTAGACACAAGCTTTTAGCCTGTCCCAGATACTTTCTCTTCTATTCACTCACTGAACTGTATAAACAAGTGTATATCTCTTCGTATCTGACACAATGAATTTACCAAGGGCTTCATCATTCCTAAAGCTTGAAAGCTTGAAAAGAATCTGACAAAAAACATTTTAAATACTTAAGCAATTGTGATGACAGTCTTTCAATAAGAGCTAATGGCTATAAAGATGGTGAGAAAGGTGAAATGGATTCCATGAAATGAGAGACTAAGTCAACTAGAACTATTGAATTTGAAGAACACTTTTGGGGGAACAAGCTCTGACAAAATCATATATGGCTGATCAGAGAATGCTTTTCTGATTCTAGCTTCTGAGGGCCATGGACAGGTCACGGTGCTGTTGTGTTACTCTACAAATAACTTGTACAGCAACAGAAAATACTTCTGTGCACTTGCTTAAAGCAAGTTGTAACTGGGGTCATTATTTTTTTAGTATTTGGGGATTAGATGATGGAATTTGAATCAACTGTTAAAACAAGGAAATCCTCAAGAAGTTTTTAACTTAAATTTTGTTGTTATACTTTAAGTGTTGTAGATTTCTTGGCTAGATAACTGTCTCCTCTTGTGCACATTCCTTGCTGTCCTGCAATTTTATCAGGGAGATTTCTGAGCATATATGTGAATTTTAATACTCCAAATGAGCTATATTCCCTTTGGGCTGCACAGACTCAATAGTGTGGAAATACAGAATTATCCTGGGAAAGGTGACACCTCCATATAGACATACAACCATTTCACTCAAGAATTTAGTGTTGAAATGAAGAGTTAAGAATAACCTTCCGTGTTGTGATCTCCCTCTCTCAGCTTTTTCTTTCTTAGAATAATTTTGTTTTATCAAAAGGACCTCTCACTTTTATAATTGTAATTAACAAAGTTTATGGAGCAATCTTCAGACTTTCGTGTTCATAGAGATCTTCTTTTTCATAATAAAGATCACTTTTTCAACAACAGATCACTGTTGCAGACAACATCTTGTTCCATTTAGAAAAGTTTTATCTGGCCCCCTCAGGTAGATATTGTACAACTTAAGCGTTGTTCAGAGGATCTCTTGTCTTGACACTACTGGAATGACTTCTGATCCATGCTGTCGTCACAAAATAATGAAAAGGGGAAACCTTTCAGGAGATTTGAATGCACTTTGGATCAAGTCTGAACATGAAAAGCGATATCTGGAAAGTTAAAAGGTAGACAATGGAGGGAAAGAGAACCTAGTGAAAAGAGCTAACATTTTTTATTTCTGAAAATATCAGAAGGAAGGAGGAAAAAATGTCACAGCAATTTTATGATTTTAGCATGTGGTAGATCCAAGGGTTTTTCATTGTTTTGTGGGATTTTTGGTATCTGCCAATATGAAGCTGCTATGTAAGTAGATGAAAACTTATTTTCAAGAGTACTGAGATCACATTAGAAAAAAATGGAAATTAACTTCAGAAATTGAATAAATAAATTAATCCTCTGTCTCAAAGTACAGCCTAAACAGCAGTACTGCACAACAAATGAAAAGGAAATCACTGGTAGCAGTAACCCCAAAGTAAGTGAAATAGTGGGAAAGGTCAAGTTTAATGTAAACAGTTTATCTTTTATAATGGTGTGGTCTCTAATACTGAAAGTTCTGGAGTTCCATCAGTGATAATTTCAGTACATGTCAGAGAGTGCTGTTATCTGGCAGGATTGTTGGGGAACGCACAGGGAAGTAAGCATCCTAATTTGTTGGCTGCAGGTTATGAATCAAATGAAATTAATTAGTTTGTTTTGTTGTTGTTGTTTAAATAATAACAGTTGGTACTAATCTCCATGTTGCATCCCACCTGTTCCCACCAGCTTATGGAGGAGAGTTTGTCTTCAGAGTACCAGAAGATTTTTTTTTCACCCTTTAATTTAAATTTAGATTGTTTACACTGAAAGAAGAAAGAAGTGTGATGAAAAAAGTGGAGAATCATAGAATCACAAAAAGGTTCCTGGGGATAGATCTCCGCAGTTCATTTAGTTCAACTCAGAGCATAACTCTTGCTAGATGGACATCAGAGATATATAATCCATACTTGAATTGTTCAACACTTCAATATTTTACAGTCCTAGTAATAAGAAGCTAATTTAAACATTTAAGATAATGGATAGCAAATTCAGCTCACTATGGTTTCTTTACTGGGTGCAACCTGATCTGACAATACTCCATTTAAAATGTTTTTATAAAGGCAATAAGATTTTGCATATTGTGAAACTCCAAGAATTGTGATGAGGGAATGTACTTTTAAATGTCTTTCTATTCACAGGAAAGGGATATAGTAAATATTTCTATAAAAGGGAAGCAACGATTAATAACAGCAGAACTAATCTTCAGTATTAAAGTTTCCTTCTATTTAGAGCAGAAAAACAAAACATGAAGACAAAATATTACATAAATAAAGGCACCTCACTGTCAGCTGGCAGTAATGTTTAGTGTCTATGAAGTAAGAAGAATATATTTCCTTGCTGCTTTATCTTATCAGCTGAAAGGTGACCACATTAAGATTTACCAAACAAGACAGTCTTGAAATCAAGCTATCATTCAGTCTCAACCGCTAGTTGGGAAACTGTATACATTCTGAAATTACACAATTTATTCTTTGTCTTTCTGTCAGTCCACAAAGGAACTGGACATTTCAAACACAAAGGTCAATATTGCTGAAACATGTAGCAACATAGGAGATCAGAATGAGGTGTTACCTAGGCAGAGACCCACGACACTTATAAATTAATTAACCGGGATGTAATTGATATTAGCTTGCCTTGAACTTAAATATAATTTTATTGGAGTACTAAACAAGTACTTTAACAAACAAGTAACAATGCTGGAGTATTGTTACGAGAGTACTATCAATAAGCATTTTGTGACACTGTGAAGGCATAGCCAGACAAAGCTGAGCGATATGATTACCAAAGGGACAAAGAAAGATGGATATACCTGTGTGTACGAGACATCCAAGTAACAAAAGCTGGCCAAAAAAAAGAACAAAGCACAGGACATTAGGCAGGGCATCCTCCCAAATTGACTGGCAAAACTGAAAAAATGGTAAAGGGTATCAGGAGCAAAGGAGACCTCCCACTTCAGTTCCAACTTGTCTTGCTCTTAGGCTTCATCATTTTGTCCTCAGTGACCAAGAACTACCAAGAACTGCAGCCACCAGTGCTAAATATACAGCATCAACTCCGTATTGTATACTCGTAGCTAACTTAAAATCTAACTTTTAGAGCCTAACCGTTCTGTACACACAGTGATGAAGATCAATATTTTGTAAGGATTGACCATTCACATAAAGTGTTTTGCTAACAAAAGGTTTTTGTAAAGTTAAGTTTTAAAAAGAGGCTTGATTTGTTAGTATTCTAAACACTCCCACCACAGCTCTCTCTAATTCCCTAACTGATGTATATATCTACATATATTCAGTCACAACAGATGAATGAACAGATGAAAGGATAAATTGTTAGAGGAACCCCACTGAAAATGAAGAGGGGTTTGACATATTTTTTTTGCTGAGATGAAGGTGAGAGAGCTTCATCTTCATTTTTAGAGATTCATGGACAATAACACATGCAAGATCACAATTCTTTGTATTCACAATTTTTCTGTCATTTCTGCAGCCACTATGAAAATTAAGTCAGAGTTTCTGCTCAATTCAAAATGACAAAATGGCTCTCCACAGCATCTGCAGATGTAACATAATAATTACTCCATTATTTCAAGCTTTAATCACCAGAATATTTATTAATGTGGAAATGTTACAAAGTGGCATGCTGATAATAAGGGTGAGGTAAGGAGATGGGGACAATCAAATATCTAAGATTTAGGAGGAATCTGTTCCTATCTTATTATTCTTCTCTAATTTAAAGGACTTCTGTTTCTTATGTAGCTACTTCAGCAATACCTCTATGAGATTTAGAAATTTATTATACCTGGAGACAATTATTTATGTATAATAAAAACACAGAATATATATTATGCAAAAATATAGAATAATATATATGTATAATGAAACATATGTATAATTAATGGATGGAAGACTAGTACATGAGAAATCTTGTTTAAAGAAAACATCTCAGTTCTTCACTGAAATATTTTTTATCATTTAGAAACAAACATAGAAAGAAAAATGTTGTGAAGATGTGTTGTGGATTAACCTCGGTCAGCAGCTCAGACCCACACAACCGCTTGCTCACTCACCCCACAGTGGGATGGGGGGAGGGTAAAAAAATCAAAAGGGTAAAAGTGAGAAAACTGGTGGGTTGAGATAAAGAGTGTTTAATAGGTAAAGCAAAAGCTGCGCACACAAGCAAAGCAAAATAAACAATTTGATTGCTACTTCCCATCAACACACAAATATTAGCCATTTTCAGGAAAGCAGGGCTTATCACATGTAATGGTTACTTGGGAATACAGACACCATAATCCCAAAAGTCCCTCCCTTCTTCCTTCCTCTTCCCCCAGCTTTTTATTGCTGAGCATGATGTCATATGGTATGGGACATCCTTTTGGTCAGTTGGGGTCAGCTGTCCCATCTGTGTCCCCTCCCAACTTCTTTTTCAGCCCCAGCCTACTTGCTGGCAGGGGCAACAAGAGAAACAGAGCAGGCCTTGATACTGTGTAAGCACTGTCCAGCAATATCTAAAACATCGGCGTATGACTGTGACTGTTTTGGTCACAAATCCAAAACATAACACCATATGGGCTGTAATGAAGAAAGTTAACTCCATCCCAACCAGAACTAGTACAAGGTGGTGAGTAGGAGCGTGCAGAACCATTATTCATTAAATCCTGCAATAGTAGAACAAAGACACATTTGTTGATGCTGCTCGGGGATCATTTAAAGAATGAAAGGTAGAAATTCTTTGTCAGCAAAGAGTAAACTTCTGTAATTTGCTAGAACAGGAGTTTGTGACAGAGATGGTATCAGTAGGTTTTAAAGGACTGTGGTGGGTTGACCCTGCCTGGACACCAAGTGCCCACCAAAGCTGCTCTATCACTCCCCCTTCTCAACTGAACAGGGGAGAGAAAATATAACAAAAGGCTTGTGGGTCAAGATAAGGACTGGGACAGATCATTCCCCAGTTACTGTCACAGGCAAAACAGATTGACTTGGGGAAATTAATTTATTACCAATCAAATCAGAGTAGAGTAATGAGAAACAACACCAAATCTTAAAAAACTTTCCCCCACCTCTCCCTTCTTCCCAAGCTTAACTTTACTCCAGAGTTCTCTCCCTCCTCCCCTCCAGCAGCGAGTGGGGACAGGGAATGGGTATTGCGGTCAGTTCATCACATGTTGTTTCTGCCACTCCTTCCTCCTCAGGGGAAGGACTCCTCACACTCTTCCCCTGCTCCAGCGTGAAGTCCCTCCCATGGGAGACAGTCCTCCATGAACTCCAACATGAGTCCTTCCCACGGGCTGCAGTTCTTCATGAACTGCTCCAGTGTGGGTTCTTTCTACGGGGTGCAATCCTTCAGGAACAGACTGCTCTGCTGTGGGTCCCACATGGGGCCACGAGTCCTGTCAGTAAACCTGCTCTAGCATGGGCTTCTCTCCCCATGGGTCCACAGGTCCTGCCAGGAGCCTGCTCCAGCGTGGGCTTCCCATGGGGTCACAGCCTCTTTCAGGAGCATTCACCTGCTCCAGTGTGGGTTCCTCCATGGGCTGCAGGTGGATATCTGCTCTACCATGGACCTCCATGGGCTGCAGGGGGAAAGCCTACCTCACCATGGTGTTCACCAGGGGCTGCAGGGGAATCTCTTCTCAGGCGCCTGGAACACCTCCTTCCCTTCCTCCTTCACTGACCTTGGTGTCTGCAGAGTTGCTCCTCTCACATATTCTCACTCCTCTCTCTGGCTGCAGCTGCACAGTTTCTTTCCCCCTTCTTAACTATGTTATCCCAGAGGAGCTACCACCGCCACTGATGTGCTTGGCCTTGGCCAGAGGTGGGTCCATTTTGGAGCCGGCTGGCATTGGCTCTATCAGACATAGGGGAAGCTTCTAGCAGCTTCTCACAGAAGCCACCTCTGTAGCACCTCCGCTACCAAACCTTGACATGCAGACCAATACAAGGATTAGGGAAATTATGGAAGATGATAGATCCATAAACAGATACCAAAAGGAACAAGCAGGAATATATCCTCTGTCATCTCCATGGGAGGGAATAAAAAGTGAATCGGGTATGTAAAGTAGCCAGAATAGGGTAGTTTCCCTACATTTCACTTTCTTGAAGTTCCTCTGTCATCGCCACAAGATAGAATTCTCGGCTAAAGGGACTTACTGGGGTAGTTCTTACATTCACAATTTGAAAATAACAGCAGAGTTAAAAAAAAAAAAAGCTTAAATACATGTCAATCTCAAAAAAGATATCACTTCATTTTTATGTCAAATGGACTTAATCAAAATGGAATTTGGGTTGATTTTGTTCTACTTAAAGAGTATGTACTTATTCTAATTTGATCTGTTTTAGAAACAGTTTGAATTTGAGACTTCTTATAACACTCTGCCTTTCTTGTTATTTTACTCTAGTTGTAGAAACAAATGCTTTTTTTTTCCTATGCAAATGCAAGGCCTATATTTTAACAATACAATCTTGTAAGCTTCCTAAACTTATTTTTTTAACACTTGTTATATTTTAATGGATCAAGGAATCATGTTTCTTACTAGTGAATATCTTATGAAAATAATATACCAATGATTATATTTTCCTTATAATAAGTCTGTGTCATGACAAGTCAGAAGAATCAATTATGTTGTTTTTTATCCTTTTTGCATGTGTAAATTTTCTTTTGCATATTGCTAATGTGCTTCTTAGTATTTTTTTTTAAGAGTTAGTCTAGGATAACTAGTGAGAACAAAATGTAGCAATAATTAAGTCAACAATATTTCTTTTTCAAGTTTTACATCAGTGTGAACATTGTGAGTAGTTGATTTCAGAGCAGAACATTACAGCAAGCAAAGACGTTTTCATTTGGTATGCAAAGATTTTTAAAAAGGAAGAATTTTGTTTGAAATGATCCTACAAAACAAAGAAATTTATATTTGAGAAGTCTTATGCAATTATATATTCAACAAAGACACTTGTATCTCGAGTTTAGCATGCTGTATTGTCTTCAGCAATCTTCAGCTGGGATTTCTTGTGAAGCAGACCTGTAAAATTTGTAAAACCTATTCAGAAGTTACATTGACCTATTCAGAAGTTACATTGTTAAAATAAATTTTGTTCAAATATATATTGTACTTGAAAGTCCAGTAAAATCAGTTCACTTATTTAACATGCTTTGCACATATTGTCTCAGAGCAGCCTCCTTCAAAAACCTCCTTCAAAATTAGGCCCTACTAATAAAGTTCCAACCGAGAGAAATGTTCTGAATTTGCAGTCAGTTTTGATACAGATTCTTAAGATATAGAATCACAGAATCGTTGAGGTTGGAAGGGACCTCTGGAGGTCATCTAGTCCAACCCCTCTGCACAAGTAGGGCCACCTAGAGCCAGTTGCCTAGGACCATGTCCAGACGGCTTTTGAATATCTCCAAGGGGAGACTCCACAGCCTCTCTGGGCAACCTGTGCCAGTGCTCGGTCACCCTCAGAGTAAAAAAGTGTTTCCTGATGTTCAGAGGGAACCTCCTGTGTTTCAGTTTGTGCCCATTGCCACTTGTCCTGTCACTGGGCACCACCAAAAAAGGCCTGGGTCTGTCTTCTTTACACCTTTCTTTCAGATATTTATATACATTGGCAAGTTCCCCCCTGAGCTTTCTCTTCTCCAGGCTGAACAGTCCCATATCTCTCAGCCGTTCCTTATATGAGATATCCTCCAGTCCCTTAATTGTTTTCGTGGCATGTCATTGGACTCTTTCCAGCATGTCCATGTCTGTCTTGTACTGAGGAGCCCTGAACTAGACACAGTATTCCAGGCGTGGCCTCACCAGTGCCACACTGGTGTGGCACAGAGGGGAACAATCAACTCCCTCGACCTGCTGGCAATACTTTGCCTAATGAAGCCCAGGATACTATCAGCCTTCTTGACCAGAAAGGCACATTGCTGTCTCCTGTTCAACTTAGTGTCCACTAAGACTCCCAAGATCTTTTTCTGCCAAGCTGTTTTCTGTATGGGTGTCCACCAGTACATATATTGCTGCATGGGTTTTCCTCTTCCCCAGGTACAGGACTTTGCTCTTCTCTTTGTTGAACTTCTTGAGGTTCCTGTCAGCCCGTATCTCCAGACTGTTGAGGTCCCTCTAGATTGCAGCATGGTCCTCTGTTGTGTCAGCCACTCTTCCCAGTTTTGAGTCATCAGCAAACTTGCTGACAGTACACACTGCCCCATCATCCAGATCATTAATGAAGAAGTTAAACATGATTGAATCTGATAATGACCCTAGGGTAAACTGCTAGTAACTGGTCTCCAACTAGACTTCATGCCACTAATCACCAACCTCTGGGCTCAACCATTCAGCCAGTTTTCAATCCACCTCATTGTCTGCTTATCCAGTCCACACATCAACAGCTCGTCTGTAAGGATCTTTTTGGAGACAGTGTCAAAGACCTTACTGAAGTCCAAGCAGACAATATCCACTGCTCTTCCTTTGTCTACCAGGCCAGTCAACAGTACTTCCTGACCTCACATAATGTGAGCTCATCATTGGCTTGGTGACACATTCTTCTATACATTAAGAAAAAGCAAAACAATAAACAAGTAGATGCTGTGCAAATAATCTTGTGTCATGTCATTTTATCCTAAAGTATTAGATGATCAGTTCTTCTTTCTGGTGAGTTTGTCTCTTATCTGTAACTGTATGGTACTTCATGGACAAGAAGAGATATCAAACTCCTCACATGGTACTGGTAATTTAGCCATAACAGGATGGCTTAAATACAGCCCTTCACGTTCCTCTGTTCATTTATTTATTTAAAGCTGTGCTTATGTTGCACTTGACATTTTCATGGTATATGAAAAAGGATTATATGAAAACCTGAGTTATTCTTATTTTCCAGATAAGCAGGCAAACACACATCAGAATAAGGAGACACCAAACAAAAAAGAAAAGAAGAAAAAGTATTCTTTCATAAATAAACTAGACTCTGTTATGGACATCGAGGTGCTGGAGCATGTCCAAAGAAGGTCAATGAAGCTGGTGAAGGGTCTGGAGAACAAGTCTTACGAGGAGTGGCTGAGGGAGAGGGGGTTGTTTAGTCTGGAGAAGAGGAGGCTGAGGGGAGACCTTATTGCTCTCTACAACTACCTGAAAGGAGGCTGTAGCAAGGTGGGGGTCAGTCTCTTCTCCCTAATAACAAGGGACAGGAAGAGAGGAAATGGCCTCAAGCTGCACCAGGAGAAATTTAGGTTGGATATTAGGAAAAACTTCTTCCCCGAAAGGGTAGTCAGGCACTGGAACAGGCTGCCCAGGGAAGTGGTTGAGTCTCCATCCCTGGAGGAGATGGGTAGACGTGGTGGTTGAGGACATGGTTTAGTGGTGGACTTGGCAGTGCTAGGTTCATGGTTGGACTCGATGATCTTAGAGGTCTTTTCCAACATGAACGATTCTATGATTCTATGATTCTAAGATAACATAGCTATAATTCCATTCCCACTTTTCTCTTAGGAAATTAATAAGCTCACTGTGGCCTGGAGCAACTTTCTTTTTCTTTGTTGTCTGAGGAAAGATTGGAATTCTGCTTTTTCCCTTTTTTTTTTTTTTTTCAGTTTTTTGTTCTAGGTCTTTGTATTCTCCTTTAACAATTAATGTAACTAGTCACATAAGAGTTGGCAGAATTGTGTTTGGCTGTAAAATTTATTACCTCCCCCAGCGTTCCACAGGTTGAAAGGAATGGATTTCTATCAGAAATATGAATAAAGGGTGAAAGGCACCTGTTTGTCATTGTTCCCTTAATATCCAAATATGATGGTTCAAAAATTATTACCTGTCTTGCTGTGAGGGAAATAAATAGATGAACAATTATAATTAAACCAACTCCTTGGGTCTGTCTGCTCAGAACTTGGCAAGTGTACTTTGAGGTCCTGGATTCTCTGAAGAGATAACTAAGCAAATTCTTTACTGTCCCTCTTTGTCTTATTTTCTCCATATCCTTCTTGGAAATGAGGTAAGCCTATTTTTTATTTTGTTCTGCCAAATGCAAAGGTCAGTGGAAAATAAATGCCTTTTTTAAGCAGACAGAGAAAATGGTTGTCTCCTAGTGGATTCTTTAACTTAGCTACAGAGCAGACCAGAAAGATAGAATGAAAGTGCTCTTTGTTTTGGTTTGCTTCTTAACAAACCTTTTCCAAATAATGAATGCTTTGGATCTCATATTTTATTTTTCCTTTACAAAATATGTGAGAAATTTAGGTATGTCAGTTAAATTGCAATCTCCTCAGGAGACTAACCTGATACCTTTGAAATAAATTGTTTTCACTCCTTACTCACCCAGGCTATGAAATGTTTCCTTAAAAACTTTGATGATGTATGGATGTTATTTTCCTCCTGTGTAGAGCTACCTATTTTTCCAGTTACACAGTGATGAAATACATTGAACACCATTGAAACAGCAGGGAAATGTTAAGGGAAAAAAAAATTAAGAAATATGAATCTCCATTTAGTTTGCATTTTTTGAAGGGATGGTGACAGAGGGCTTTAAAACCACTTGACCGTTTCCCCTTTAGCACTAGTACATACTTTTGTATCACAAGCCACAGGCAAGGATTGCTTGTCCCTGATTGCCTGCACCATTTAGTTTAAAAGTGTGTCTGTCCATTGCTAAGGTTTATTTGAAGATTTGCAATACTTCAGAAGTTCACTAAAACATATTTCATAAAGTTTTTTATATAAAATATTACTGTTAGCCAGAGTGTGTTTTAGAATGAAACTCTAAAAAGATAGTACCTGATCTACTACTTAGAAGGGAAAAGTGTTTTCACTTCTTACTTACAAGTGCTGGGATTTAAACATAAATCTCCCCACCCTGCCTCTCCTCCCTCTTCCCCCAGTATTTACTCTAGAATAATCATTAAATGTTTACTTAGTTGTCCTGGTTTCAGCTGGGATAGTTAATTTTCTTCTTAGTAGTTGGTATAGTGCTGTGATTTGGGTTTAGGATGAGAACAATGTTGATAATACACTGCTGTTTTGGTTCTTGCTAAGTAGTGCTAAGTAGTGCTAAGATGTTGCTAAGTAGTTGCTAAGTAGTGCTTACACTGGTCAAGGCCTTTTCAGCTTCCCATGCTCTGCCAAGTGCACAAGAAGCTGGGAGGGGGCACAGCCAGGATGGCTGACCCAGACTGGCCCAAAGGCTATTCCATACCATATGACGTCATGCTCAGTATATAAACTGGGAGAAGAAGAAGGAAGGGGGGGGGGGGATGTCCAGTGTGATGGCGTTTGTCTTTCCAAGTGACCGTTTACGCATGATGGAGCCCTGCTTTCCTGGAGATGGCCAAACACCCGCCTGACAATGGGAAGTAGTGAATGAATTCCTTGGTTTGCTTTGTTTGCGTGCGCAGCTTTTGCTTTACCTATTAAACTTTCTATTTTATTTTACTTCAACTATTAAATTTTTTTTTTCTCAACCCATGAGTTTTCTCCCTTTTACCCTTCCAATTCTCTCCCCCATCCCACCGCTGGGGGGGAATAAGCGAGCGGCTTCGTGGTGCTTAGTTGCTAGCTGGGGTTAAACCATGACATTAGTGTAGCTGGATGCATATGTTGACCTAACCTATTTGAGTGTCAGAACTTTCTCAGGGGCATAGCAGCTGATTAATACCTGCTATTACTTGGGTAACAAAATGTTTTTAAAATTAAGGGAGACGTTTAGATTTGATGATCACTGCTCAGGACACTGTGGGAAAGACAAGCCTATGGAAGAATCTTTGTTGTGATTTATTCAGACTATAAAACCAATTGGAAGATGTTGGGAATAAAGTGCATGACCTTTTCACAATAATGTAAAAAATTGGACATTATAAATGAAGTTTCACAAATGTTGGACTTCCGTAAACAGAAGTCCTAAACAGAAACACTACATATTTCATAGACAAAGACAAAAAAAGTAAGCATTGCTCCTATTTAAACCTCTCCCAATTTCATAACTGTAAACCTTTCCATATATCATAAATAAAGTTTTATTTCTCATGTCTTCATAGGTGTATATGTAGATAAATTAATTGGGATTATGTATCCTATAACTTGTGTCTGATTTCTACTTTAATATCTGTCTTTTTTTTTTTACTTTATCATGCTTACATTTTAAACACAAAAACATGTATTTTATAATCTGAACAAAAAAACGCCCACAAAACCCCCTTGAGACTGTTCTGTAGGTTTTTCTTTTCTCAGAAGTTGTGAGGTGGAAATCTTTTGAAGTTTATCTTTCTTTTATTTACTTATAGATTTCCCTTTCTTTTAAAAGATGGGTAGACATGGTGCTTAGGGACAGACATGGTTTAGTGGTGGATTTGGCAGTGTCAGTTTAACGGTTGGACTTGATGATCTTAAGTGTCTTTTCCAACCTTAACGATTCTATGACTCTATGATTCTATAAGTTGGGAGGGGACACAGCCGGGACAGCTGACCCTAACTGAGCAAAGAGGTTTCCCATACCATATGGCAACATGCTCAGCAATAAAAGGCTGGGGGAAGAAGAAGGAAGGGGGAGAAGTTTGGAGCGATGTCATTTGTCTTCCCAAGTGACCATTATGTGTGATGGAGCCCTGCTTTCCTGAAGATGGCTGAACACCTGCCTGCCGATGGGAAGCAGTGAATGATTTCCTTGTTTTGCTTTGATTGCGCGTGCAGCTTTTGCTTTACCTATTAAACTGTCTTTGTCTCAACCCATGAGTTTTCTCACTTTTACACTTCCAATTCTGTCCCCCACCCTGCTGTGGGGGAGCGAGCAAGCACCTGTGTAGTACTTAGTTGCCCGCTGGGGTTAAACCCCGACAAACTTTAAGGGGAAAATCCAATAGGTGCAGTTACCTCCCTTTTTCTTATCCATTTGTTAAGTAAAGATGCTGTCCAGGAGCCGGGTGGAGCTGGATGGGGGGTGACAGTACCGCAGTGTCCCCAGTGTGTCCCTAATGCATCCCCTCGTCCTCCGGAAATACAGATGGGTTCTGCCCCTTTATAGCTTGATGGCATGAGGGTACACTGTGCACCGGTGTCTACTAAAGCTTTATACTCCTGTGGGGCTGATGTACCAGGCCATTGAATCCACACAGTCCAGTACACCCGATTGTCCCTTTCCTCCACCTGGCTGCAGGCAGGGCCCCTCTAGTCCTGGTCATAGCATTCGTTACTCACTTCTTGTAAATGCAAGTCAAAAATCCATTTATTAGGATCAGAAACAAAATCAGCCCTTCTACCCTGTCTGGGGAACTGCTTGCTGGAAACTGGAGCCACAACTCTCCTGGGAGAACCACTTTTGTAGTTGTTTTTCCTTGCAACTCATGTACCCGTGCCTCTAGGGTTGAGGTAGATTTTCCATCCCACTTCCTCATGTCCTCTCCGTGGTCACGCAGATAAAACCACAGGGTGCTCCATGGTGTGTATCCACTATATCTTCTCTCTTGAACAGAGGGATGCTTACTCCTAATGGCTGAGATACTGGTCCGTACAGGTGAGGAGTAGGATATATCCTCTTCGAGTTGCTGGACCTTCTGGGACAGTTTCTCCACAGCTGAGATGCAGGCCTGTAAGGAGGAAGAGAGACCTTCTTCGTATTGTTGGAGTTGGCCAGCCATTTCATCCACCGTTGGTCCTTCTTCATCCTTCCAGGTCATTATTGCCAATGAGTTTGCGTGTGATGACGGTGCGCTCCGTAGAAACTTCCGCCACATGGGTCGTGTGCATTGGACTTCGTCTGGATCTTTGGATAACTGCTCATTGTCCAGGTCATTATAAATCACTTTCAGCACAGCTAATTCCCTCAGGTACTGGATACCTCTCTCCATGGTGGTCCACTTGCCTGGGTGACAACATACATTTTCCAAATACTTTACTAGTTTTTCAGGATTCTGCACTTGTTCAGAGGTGAAGTTCCAAAACACTGGAAGTGCCCATTGTCCTAGGTACTTGCCCATACCCTCCCACACACCCTGCCACTCATAACTATCCAGCCTTGGAGGAGATCTCTGGATGGTATTCTTAAGCTGTTTATTAACCTTAGATAAAACTGAAACAAAATTCCCAAGAACTACCAATGGATATATCTTAACTACCCAAGGATGCTCTAGATAATGAAAAGTTGTTGTAATGAAGGAGGAAATATCATAGAAGAAAGCAACAAAGGTGCCATTCTTTATTTCCTCCATAAAAAAACTCTCAGAAGAAGAGGTATAATTGCTAATTGTCTCCATGAGGTGGTACCCAAAGTACAGAAACGGCTTCACTACAGAACCCAAATACCAGACAGCACTCAAGGTCAGTGTTTTAATAACCAGTCTTCCAGGCAAAACATCACTCATTACGGCAAAGCACAGCAAACAGAAAAAACCCACACCAATCTTCAACATGCACAGCAAAAACAAGAGCATGGTGCAGATCAGGTAGACTAGTACTGACAACGGATGAATCAATATTACAACCGATAACTGTTAACAGATACAAATTCCTTAATACACTCTAGTTAATCTGTTATTATCTCAAACCCTTTATGCCCCATGTTGAGCGCCAAAAAGGACTGTTGTGGTTTAACCCCAGCTAGCAACTAAGCACCATGCAGCCGCTCGTTCACTCCCCCACCGGTAGAGTGGGGGAGAGAATCAGAAGGGCAAAAAGGGGAAAACTCGTGGGTTGAGATAAGAACAGTTTAATAACTAAAGTAAAATAAAAATAGAACAGTAGTAGTAGTAATAATAACAATAATAATAAAAAGAGGTAATAATAGTACAATTGTAATACAAAGCAAGCGATAGACTGTAGAATTGCTCACCACTCGCCGACTGATGCCCAGCACGTCCCCCAAGCAGCGATCGTTGCCCCTCCCCCGGCTAACTCCCCCTGCTCATATACTGAGCATGACATCATGTGGTATGGAATAGCCCCTTGGCCAGTCTGGGTCAGTTTTCCTGGCTGTGCCCCCTCCCAGCTTCTTGTGCACCTGGTAGAGCATGGGCAGCTGAAAAGTCCTTGACCAGTGTGAGCGCCACTTAGCAACTACTTAGCACTACTTAGCAAGAACAAAACATCAGTGTATCATCGGCATTGTTCTCATCCTAAACCCAAAACACAGCCCCATACTGGCTACCAAGAAGAAAATTAACTCTATCCCAGCTGAAACCAGGACAGATGGTTAATGAGAGTATAAAAGAATAACCAGATCTTTCCTTTCTATTCTACCATGAAAAGTTTCAAACACAGTTCCTGAGAGTACCAAGTATTGCATTTGATTTTGAAAGACATCTCAAAAAAGAAGGCTTATATTTTGGCATTGCAACTTTTAAGCTACACTTAAGAGTTTGTGACTACATAAAAATATTTGTATGTTGATTAACAATAAAAGGGGGACTCTAGAATTCTTCATGTATAATATTCTGCCAATATGCAAGCCCTTTGTGATGACATAATCATTGATGTTGTAATCTAAATTCCCATATTCTACCACAATTCATTCATTATCAGGCAGTACATAGAATACCAGGTTAGAAGGGACCTCGAGGATCATCTGGTCCAACCTTTCTAGCACAATCTAAACGACATGGCCCAGCACCATGTCCAGCTGAGTCTTAAATGTGTTCAGTGTAGCAGAGTCAACTGCTTCCCTGGGGAGGTTATTCCAATGATTGACTGTTCTCATTGTGATGAGATCACCTCTAAGCCTCCTTTTCTCAAGGCTGAACAAACCCAGCTCTCTCAGCCTATCCTCATATGGCAGCCTTCCCAGACCCTTGATCATCTTGGTGGCCCTTCTCTGGACGCCCTCTAGCCCCTCCACATCTTTTATGTATAACAGGGACCAGAACTGTACACAGTATTCCAGGGGTGGCCTGACAAGCGCTGAGTAGATTGGGATAATGACTTCTTTATCTCTGCTGCTGATGCCCTTTTTGATGCAGCCCAGCATCCTATTGGCCTTCTTGGTGCAGCAGCACACTGTTCACTTATATTGAGCTTCCTGTCCACCAGGACCCCCAGGTCCCTTTCCACAGAGCTGCTGTCCAGCCAGGTGGATCTCAGTCTGAGCTGCACTCCTGGATTATGTTTTCCCAGGTGCAAGACCTTACACTTGTCTTTCTTACACTTCAAAGATTCTTGTTAGCCCACTCTTCCAGCCTATCCAGATCGTCCTGCAGGGTGGCTCTCCCTTCCAGAGTGTCTACTTCCCCACTCAATCTGGTGTCATCTGCAAAATTCATCAGGCTACACTTGATCCTGTTATCCAGATCGCCTATGAAGATATTGAATAGCGTTGGGCCCAATATCGATCCCTGGGGGACCCCACTTGTGACGGGTTGCCAGTTTGAAAAAGAGCCATTTACCACCACCCTTTGGGTGCGACCCGCCAGCCAATTCCTCACCCACTGCACAGACCACTTGTCTAGGCCATAATGCATCAATTTCTCTGGGAGGAGGCCGTGGGGAACTGTATCGAAAGCCTTGGAGACAATGTCAACTGCTCACCTCATGTCAGCTGAGTAGGTCACTTCATAGAACTCCACCAGATTTGTCAGGCATGATCTGCTCTTCGTGAAGCCGTGTTGGCTTTTCCCAATCATGTGCGTCATTTGACTTGTGATGGCCCCCAGGAGGATCCATTCCGTAACTTTGCCGGGGATTGAAGTAAGGCTGATGGGCCTATAATTACCCAGATCCTCCCTTGAGCCCTTCTGGTAGATAGGGGTAACATTTGCCTTCCTCCAGTCCTCTGGGACATCTCCCAGTCTCCACGACTTCTCGAAGACTGTAGAGATTGGCCCCATAATGACATCAGCCAGCTCTCTCAACACCCTCGGGTGGATGGCGTCAGGGCCCATTGATTTGTAGGGGTCAAGCTCCTGTAATAATTCACATGCTAACTCCTTCTTCACTGGTGGTGGGTCTATGTTTGGATCATGCTGGATTTTCGTTCCCAGCACCTGGGTTCCAACAGTGTTGGTAAAGACAGAGGTGAAGAAGGTGTTGAGAACCTCTGCCTTTTCAGCATTGCTGGTGACTGATTCACCTCTAGTGTGTCACAGTGGGCCTATGCTTTTCTTCTGTTTCTGCTTGCAACTTACATACCTGAAGAACCCTTTCTTGTTATTTTTGACATCTCTAGCCAGTTCCAATTCAGGTTGAGCTTTTGCCTTTCTAACTGCATCTCTGCACACTCTGGCAATGCCCTTGTAGTTCTCAGTGGATAATCTTCCACTTCTCCATCTCTGGTATGCCTCTCTTTTGGTTTTAAGCAGACCCAGGAGCTCGTGGTTGAGCCAAGGGGGCCTCTTGCTCCGCTTACTTCCCTTTCTTTTATAGGGGATAAACTGGTTTTATGCTTCCAAGAGAGCATTCTTGAAGAACTCCCAGCACTCACTGGCTCCTTTATCCTCCGTGGAAGCTTCCCATGGAATCCCTCCCAGCTGAGCTCTGAGCAAGCCTAAGTTTGCTCTTCTAAAATCTAGAATCCTTGTCTTGGTGCTAACCTTCAGCATGCTCAGCTGGATCCCGAACTCCACAATACAGTGATCACTGCAGCCAAGGTTGTTACTGACTGAGATATTACAAAGCAGGTTTTCTTGGTTTGTGAATAGCAGGTCCAGAAGTGCCTCCTTCCTGGTTGGCACATCTAACATTTGTAAGAGGAAACAGTCCTCTACGCATTCCAGGAACTTGATGGATGACATGCAAGCTGCTGTATTGTTCTTCCAGCAAATGTCTGGGTAGTTGAAGTCATCCATGAGAACCAGGTTCTGTTGACCAGAAGCTTGCCTTAGTGTCCCAAATATTGCTTCATCGGCTTTATTGTTGTGGTTTGGGGGTCGGTAGCAGATGCCCACTGTAAGGTCCTGCTTGGAGACGACCCCTCTGTTTTTAACCCAGAGGCATTCAATAGAGCACTTACAATCACTGTAGTTGACTTTGATACATTCGAGGTTTTCCTTAATATAAAGCGCGACTCCTCCACCTCTTTTTCCCTGCCTGTGCACTTGTTTGAAACTTATGCTATTTGAGTAAATTAGAACAGTTGCTAAGTTTTTCTTTTCTTCTTGTTCCATGTTACTTTTTGTTTTTATATATTCTTACATTTTTGTATTTCCCAATGACAGTAGTGATTCTTTTACATAGTGAATTCTGGTAGCAATTCAGAATCTTCAGATTCAAGCAGAAATACACAATAATAAATCCTTCAAAATTATGAGATCTGCCACTGGAAGAGTATTTGAAATATTAACAAGGGAGTTCACCCTGGATGAATCTCGTGGTGATAATACTATACATTCATTTACTATTCATTACTATTCTGTTACAGACTTATAAATCGCTCATATTCTTCTGTGTTTTGTACAATATAAATGGCAATAAGAGAGTGACAGAAGAGAGTGGAATGGAGAACATCACTGATTTTATTTACAACCATTTAAGTCACTCATTCACTCACACATTCTTTGTTTCCCATCTGTAAAATCATAATATCAGAGAAAAAAACAAGCACACTAACTACTGATTGCAACTTTGCACAATTTTAAAAAAATGTTATTAAATTTTATTTGCACAGCTGATAAACTTTCTGTATACTTCCAATAAAACCAGTATGATATAATTTTTGTTTTTATGAATATTCAAACAGTGCCTCTTTAAAGAATGTACCTCATGTCAGCATGAAGAATCAATGTCATGGGATATTGGGAAAAAAAAATCATCCTTACAACTATCCTTCACACACTTCAATACAGAAATCTCATGGTCCATAATGGCTCCTCAGTATAAGGGAGACATGAATGAACTGGAGAGAGTCCAACAAGGATGATTAAGGGACTGGAGGATATCTCATATAAGGAACGGCTGAGAGATATGGGACTGTTCAGCCTGGAGAAGAGAAAGCTCAGGGGGGAACTTGCCAATGTATATAAATATCTGAAAGAAAGGTGTAAAGAAGACAGACCCAGGCCTTTTTTGGCGGTGCCCAGTGACAGGACAAGTGGCAATGGGCACAAACTGAAACACAGGAGGTTCCCTCTGAACATCAGGAAACACTTTTTTACTCTGAGGGTGACCGAGCACTGGCACAGGTTGCCCAGAGAGGCTGTGGAGTCTCCCCTTGGAGATATTCAAAAGCCGTCTGGACATGGTCCTAGGCAACTGGCTCTAGGTGGCCCTACTTGTGCAGAGGGGTTGGACTAGATGACCTCCAGAGTTCCTTTTCCAACCGCAACCATTGTGTGATTCTATGATTTCCAGTTTGGACTATTCAGACAATTAGGCCTCTCTGCTCTTGGAAGATAAATTCTTCATTGTTAATGTCAAAGATGCTATTCATAACACAGTTTTGCAGAGCACACAGTGTATTTATTGTATGCTACTAGGATAAGGTTAGGCATGTTTTCAGGGGTTTTATACATATATTTTATTGGTTAAATGTGAAAAAGAGAATAACAAAAGTGATGATGAAAAGATTAAAAAGCTCTATGAGAGTAATTTTTCCCTCAGAGTGAACAGCAGAAGTTCTGTTGAAATCAAAAAGCAGAGAGGAATAGTGGAGCAATTAGGTCCACATGGAGTCACTCATGAGCACAGGCTTCACCCATTCCAACAGTATCCATAGAAACTTAAAGCACACCCTATGAATTGTTAAGGATAATGAAGTTTTATTTACGTTCCTATTTACCTGGTCTGGGGTAAAAGAAACTGCTGTCTAGGCACATGAGTGTGTAGAAAAAACAGTACTAAGTAACAGCTACCTGTACTAAAGCAAAACTCATGTGAAAACTTCAGAAAAACTTACCATAAATATCCTCTCTAAGCTCTGCACCTTTTCTCAGTTTATTTGTTTGGATTTAAAAGCTTGTCAAGGTCTTACAAAGTGATGCAGGAGAATTCTTCCTAGTGGAAATGACAAGATAAAAATATGCTGCCTCTGACTTGGAGAAAGCATCTGATGAACTTAACAGAACGTTTCTTTGTTTCATAAAACAATTTCATGAACTACCATTTAGCTTAAAATGTCTCTTCTTTTGAAACGATCAAAGCTGGGACATATCAAAGGGAAACAGCAAATGGTGGAAGAGGTAATTATTTGTATCAGAATATCATATTAAAGTACCAACTGAAAACAAGGCAGCATTATAAGCTCCTCAAATGCACAATCCAAATAAACAGAAGAGACAAAATGAGCGAGCATAAAAGTACTAATTCCTAGCATTATTTGGAAATGAAGAAAATAGTTTCAGAAAACATTTTCAGATTTTGATACCTCTAAGTATTCACATGGGATGCAGGAGACCCATACAGGAGGAGCAGAGATATAAATTTTGCCCAAATATATGAAAAAATGTTATGACTAAAAATTGGTCTGGTTTTGCCTTCCTGTTTTTTCTCTGACCAGAAGTTATGTCTTGAACTTGTGTCATGGTTTAAAGCCAGCCAGCAACTAAGCACCACACAGCTGCTCACTCACCTTCCCCCTCCAGGTGGGATGGGGGAGAGAATCAGAAGAGTAAAAGTGAGAAAACTCATGGGTTGAGATAAGAACAGTGTAATAACTGAAATAAAATAAAATAAAATAAAATAAAATAAAATAAAATAAAATAAAATAATAATAATAGTGAAAACAACAACAACAAAAGAACAAAACCCAGGAAAAATAAGTGATGCAACTGCTCACCACCCACTGACTGACACCCACCCAGTCCCTGAGCAGCCCCCTGGCCAACTCACTGAGTTTATATACTGAGCATGACGTCATATGGTATGGAATAGCCCTTTGGCCAGTTTAGATCAGCTGTCTTGACTGTGCCCACTCCCAGCTTCTTGTGCGCCTGACAGAGCACGGGAAGCTGAAAAGTCCTTGACTAGTGTAAGCACTACTTAGCAACAACCAAAACGTCAGTGTGTTATCAACATTATTCTCATACTAAATCCAAAACACAGCACTATACCAGCTACCAAGAAGAAAATTAACTCTATCTCAGCCGAAACCAGGACAACTTGGAAAACTTCTTTGATAAAAATTCAATTAAATAGTGGTAAATCAAAACTCTCCAATGGCAAAATATGTTGTTGAAAAGTTCCTAATGAACTCCACCATTGTTTGCATTTTATAAAAAAGTAACTGAATCACAGGGGTTAAAGACTCACATCCATAAAAATGTTTAAGTTCCTACTGTCCATTTAGATGCTTAGTTTTTCACTGAAAGTAATTGCAATTTGGTCTCTGAAGTGTAAATTAAAACCCTAAATTTTGTTGAGCTGACCCTGAATAGCCCAGCTGAGGTAATGTAAGAAATATGCCATGGTGTCCTGGTTTCAGCTGGGATAGAGCTAATTTTCTTCCTAGTAGCTGGTATAGTGCTGTGTTTTGGATTTAGTAGGAGAATAATGTTGATAACACACTGACGTTTTGGTTGTTGCTAAGTAGTGCTTACACTAGTCAAGGACTTCTGAGCTTCCCATGCTCTGCCAGGTGCATAAGAAGCTGGGAGGGAGCACAGCCAGGACAGCTGACCCAGACTGGCCCAAGGGCTATTCCATACCATATGACGTCATGCTCAGTATATAAACTGGGGGAAGAAAAAGGAAGGGGGTCATTCGGAGTGATGGCGTTTGTCTTCCCAAGTAACCGTTACACAAGATGGAGCCCTGCTTTCCTGGAGATGGCTGCACACCTGCCTGCCGATGGGAAGTAGTGAATGAATTCCTTGGTTTGCTTTGCTTGCATGCACAGCTTTTGCTTTACCTATTAAACTGTCTTTATCTCAACCCATGCGTTTTCTCACTTCTAATCTCCCTGTTCTCTCCCCGATCCTGCCGGGGGGGAGTGAGCAAGCAGCTGTGTGGTGCTTAGTTGCTGGCTGGGGTTAAACCATGTCACATGGAGTCAAGGACTAAGCCAATGTCTCCTTACTCTGAGGGTATTTTTTGCATGGTACTGAACAGGATAAACTGCACTGAACTGATCTTTGTACTGTCATTGTAAAAATGACAGTAACACTCAGGCTATTTCCTACAATAGTCACAGAGATGTCAGCAGGGTAGATTTACTCAAAATTGTTTTAAAGCACAGGTACCTCCTTTGTCCCTCATACCACCAAGAGTCAGCAACTTACTGGAGTAATACATAGCTGAAATCTGCTTGATATCAAGGAACCTCGATTAAATCTGTATATTCTACAAAATTTTGAAATTGACAGGCTCAAACGAATCAATGAAAAAATATTTATTTTAAAGTGTGCAATAACAGCGTAATGGAATCCCAATCATTTTCTGAAAACAGATTTTTGCAAAATATGGCTTCAGTGAGGGGAAAAAAAAAGCAGAAAACCAGCAGCAAAAGAATTGTCCCCTAAAAATGAACTGTATTTTCTTCAAAACAAGAAGGTTACACCCTTTACACAGGCTGAAAAGTCAGCCTGGAAATAGAAGGAGGATGCCTGGGTAAGGGGCAGAATTAGAATCCTCAGAAAATATGCCAATTCATTTTGCATTCCTCAGGGTGATCACTGTCATGAATTTGATTCCATGCAGTGAGTAAAGTGTAAGAGTCACACAGGCTTACTAATTGCTGATAAATATGCATATGGAAAAATAAATTGTCCCTAATTAAAGATTTTGATGAATATTAATGGTATTTTAAAGAACAATTCCAAAAAAAAAAAATAAAAAGAAAGAAACATCCAGCCGGCTGCCTGAAGGGGACAGATTTAGCTAAACAATAAACCAGAAAGGAAAGAAATCTCACATAGTAGTCAGCTGTTTCAATATTCCCAATTAATTTTTGACTACAGCAGAAAAACATTAAGCATTCTATGATTTAAAAGCAAGAGGCATTCCACATCTTTGTCAACCATATCCCTATGGAATTCTCTAGCTCAAACTGAGTCAGAAAAGTTTTATCTGATCACTTAGCATGAGTTAGCTATATACATAAATCCACACTGTATTTTGAAATTGAATCATCCAACACTAAACTAGGGTTTACTTACAAAAAAGTTACTTTGACACCTAACCTGAGAAGTAAACTGGGTCCCACAGCCAAATGATAGAGCTTGGTGATCTCAGCCCTGACTCATTATGTTAACCTAGAGGGTGCTTCTGGTGCCAGTATCCACGTTATACACAGGCAGCTGCCTACAAAACTACTTTGCCTTTGTGTCAGGGAGCACTTTGTTTCCTTCTGGAAGAAACCTGCTCTCACATGCTATCTCCTGTCCACTACACTGTAGGTAAAGGTGTAGTTGGATGGTACTGTAAGAAAACTTATACAGGTTCATCTTCTCCTTCCTCAAATCTCATATGATGCCTGTAGTTCAGTATGGACTTGTGTCCAAACTATGGATGGCTTGTGAGTTTGGACCTGAGGCTGGCTCAGGTCAGTGAAGGATGCAGTGTATATGTAGCGCAAGAGGCTTCAGCTACTCTTATTCTGCTACTTCAGTTATTTGGTGTGAGCTCTGGACTTCCACCACTGCCACTTGTAACTCTTCAGTGATTCTGCTTATGGGAAACTTCCTCTTTATTGGTGTGGGGAATGCAGACTGCATTGGCTTGGAGTTTGTATGTCTATAACCTAGAGCCTTTTATAGGTTCCTTCCTACTATTAATTACCAACAACAAGAGCAAGGAAAACCCTAAAAAAATATTCAGTTGGCTACAGCACTGTGCCTCTGATGAAGACTTCAATACCCCGATTTAGCTCTTCCTAAACTTCAGTTCATTTGACTGCAATTTACAGCTTCACTGCCCTGGGTTAAAAAGTGGATGCCACATCAAGGAAAGACCATATTTCACTTATCAAGAAAAAGTGAACTTCTGAGGACAAATTTAAACTCTAGATATAGTATGCTAAAAGTATAGTGGGAAAAGATCTGCCAGTATGAACAAATATATCAAAATGTAAGGTTCATCTTCTTACAGCACAAGTTTGGAAGTGACTTTGAAATGTATGCAGAATAGGTCACAGTTGAGCATGGATGAGAAGAATTATTCCTGAGTTGTAATCTTTTTTTCTGATTATTCTCTTTTCCTTTTTTTTTCTTTTTAATGACAACAATCAGCACAAAATGTCAGGTTATGAAATCAAGATATTTGTGATTAATCACATATTTTGCTATTCTGTGGCTTACTTCAGCATATACTTGAATTTAAATAAACTGAAACATTTTGGCTGTTCCAAGTACAGAAGACAGACATCTGTCAAATTATATAAACTGACATGTAGGAAACCAAAATGGAAAAGCAATATCACAAGAGATACATTAAAGTCATCTGCTTCCTTGAGTGTCCTTCTCAACCTTTATATTAAACACCTTTACCTTTTATCTTTTCAAAATCTGACTTATTTTACCAGTGAATTATTCAGTATTGCTATTTCCTAATTTTCTCTGATGTTAATTGTCTCTTGTTACTGTGTATAGTTTCTCACTAGCTGCATTGAGTCCTTTCCCACAAAAATTGCCATAAAATAGCCCTTCCTGCCATTCCATCCTCTATGTCATCTTCTGATAACCAGTCTTACTTTGCTTTCTCTTTCTTTTTTTTTTTTCTTTTGATAACAATCTCTTCTTTAGTTTCTTCCTTATGTTTTCCCCAGCTTTTGTGAAAACATGGTGAATCTGCATACTTTCATAAGCCACCTCCAAATGATAAGTAAGGAAAATCGCTAGGATCTGAAATCCTTCATTTCAGAGAGTATTTCACTCTTCTGGGTGAATACGCATAATTACAAAGCAAGGCTTCAGAATACAAGGGAGGGGGAAATGTGAGCACAGTAGATTTTTTTTTTAGTATTTGTGAGGTATTGGAATTTGGAAGCTATCTCAGAATTTTTGTTGCTAAGGAAACTACATCTTTGAGCTCTGTATTTTCAGGCATGTTTCTGCTGGTCTTATTGCTAATAGATGCTTTTAAAGAAAAAAACAGTTCTCAGTCGTCTAAATAAAAGACACTTAACATTCACTTTCTTACTTAGGTAAAAATATTGGAGAAATGTATCTGGAGAAACATATATGAGTATTGCAGAAATTGTCACATATTGAAAAAATGTATTCTGGCCTAAGAATACTAAAGCTGCCATACTTTTTCAAACTGGTCCAGTACCTTGATGGTTGCCACTATTAAATATTTAGAGACAGATGAGTTTTCAGAAGGCACATTCAAAGGCCTGACTATAGGATCTCTTGTTTGTTACTTTGTTTTTTCTTAATCCTAGGAAGCTAGTGTCCTATCTGATTATAAAGTATTTGGTTAATCTCTTGACATCATTAATATTCTGTTACAATAAATTCTCTTACTTATTAAGGCATCCTATGAATAGTTATTCTCAGAAGTTAAAACATGTATCCACTTTCTGTTCATTCTGTGTGTCCCCTTCTTCATGTCTTATGAAAGAAAAATTAGGAGCTCTCATTTTCCATTTCATTCCTATTTAGGTAAAACATGGCAGAATTAAATGCTGATCAGACTCACTGTTTGGATGTAGAGCATTTCCACTTCTATTGTATATTTCTGGAGACAAAGTGAGAAGGACTGAACTTTACATTCTAAGAAGTCTAACTTTACATAAATCTACCTTTACCTTCTGTGTGATTTTTTTTTGTATTGCATCTGTTTATTTTGTAAGTCACAATATTTCTTAGGGCCTTGGTTCATAACACAAGACAATCTAGAACATTTCTTTGTAGTTTTACTGTTGTGTTCCATATTATTTCTGTTTATTTTATCCATTATTTTTTCAATAATATAGATTGTTGATGAAGGTAACAAAATAGGTAAAGTAAAACTGAAATTATTAAAAATCCTAATAATTTCTGAGAGTGTCTAGAGTAATAAAAATATATATTAAAATGCAATTTGTTTTCATTTTTTGTGAAACAATGTTTACATTTTATCTTTTTGGAATTCAAAAATGTTTTTAAATTTAAAAACCTTTAAACTGAAATGACAGACTGGAGGCTTTCAGTGGAAATACATGAAAGACGTATTTCCTAATCTATGTAATCTTAACACTAGGTTTATATAACGTAGCGGTGATTATCATACAAATGCTGGAGAGTAAAAGTGAATAGATAGCTTTAGTTAACAAGAAGACTACTGTCTTCTACTGTCTGACTACTGTTTGCCTCTTTTTTCTGTTTCTGTTCTATCTGCCTTGTGTTTTATTGTACATTACATGTAACAATTCTTAGTAGTCATCAGTGTTTTTGAAAAATCATTTCTTACCATAAGTATGAAATTGTTTTGACTGCCAATAAACTTTATACTCATGAAGGAAGACAGTGTGTTGTTCAGAAATTCAATGAATATTTGCAATAACTATGAGAATTAACAGGCTAATTTGCAATTTTACCTAAACAATTTGTAGGCAACTTGTTTCTTTGGTGTAATTTCTTCAGGCATACTTCTTGACCTGAAAAAAGACTATGAGCATAGAAGGACTCTGTACAAAGTTCAGAATAACTTATTTTGAGTTATAAGACATGAACTGTCTTATAAGACATGAACATTTTCAGTCCTCCAGCTCTCCACTGAGATTGCCAGTAATAGTTTGATTTATTGTCTGCTTGGCTTTCAAATTGAATGCTTGCTTCTCAGAAAAATTGTCAGCTGATAGAGAGATGTTAAATATCAGAACAGTTATTTTTCATCATTATGAAGGTAAGGAGAATAATTATGAATAGAAGGGTCTTGTATTTCTTCTGTACTGGAAATAATGCTACAGATTTCAGGGGATTTGCAACAATATTAAACTGTATGAGTCCTGTGTTTTTTATAAAATGTGAAAGGGTTACACCTGTCCCTTCACTGTTGTATATTTGGCTTGAGAGACCTGCTACTTGTAAAGCAAAAGGAGAGGTGGGAGGTTCCCACTTCACAAATGATGTCCTCAACTCTCAAATTTTGTAAACATACTTTATCTTCCTTTTTGTTATCCTCAACCTATTTTTTTGTGCTATCATATATTCCTGGACAAAATATAAACAAAATAAAATAATTTTATAAAAATATCTGCTAAACTTTCCTTAATATTTTAGATGCAATATCCTACATACTTACAAAAATAATTAGCTTAAAAACATAACTCAAAATTTAGGGTCCAAACTTAAGATTTGGCAAAGTTCCAAAGAATAGTATCTTCTGGAAATTTCTAAGTTTTTAGGTAATACAAACTCTATGGAAAAAAAATGTAATTTATCCATAACCAAACAGTCATTTACAGTGCAATTAGTAGTCTTTCTCAATGCTAAAGAGAAGGCAGATCAGTATATCCACTGTTTATTTCACTGTTGCAGGATTTTGGAGATGCTATATGTAAGAAAATCTTGGGGGCTCTTGGGAAGTGAGCTGAATGAGATACAGAGCTGAATAAAACTCACAGGCTAAACTTGTCAAAATACAAGGAGGAGCTGGACTATTTTGGTGATTCTGTTGTCTTCTCCCAAAAGAAGGATTATTATGATAGAATAAGGGAAGATCAGAAGTTTACAGTGTTTCTCTTGAAGTTTGGATCTAACCAGTACGTTTACCTGCAAATTGAATTCTGCACATTGGAAGAGGCAGAAAATCTACAGTGTCTTCTAGAAAAAGCTTATTTCTCAGTGTCAGCTATAAAGATGAGTCCATTAACATAAGAAGTTTAACTGAGCATATCAGCTCAGTAGGATGAGTCAGATTTTCTTTTTGAAGATCTACACAAATGTAATGTTTGTGATTTAAAACTGAGCGGGATGATGAACCTGGTCTATTTCTCACTTTAAGTTTTATTCTTTGTATTTTCAGAAAAATCTAATAATATGTTTTTAAATATATTATAGGACCCTTAAGTTCAATTTGACAGAGCTAACATTTTTATGTATAAATCTGTTAATAACTGGATATACATTGATGTAAATTAAATGTTTGCGGATATCAGCAAATGCATTGTTTTAAGCCTTTCTTAAATTTGTTTCCTTCTGTAATTGTTTGTTTGTTTGTTTGTTAGCTAATGTAGAATCAAAAGTATGCCTCCAATGCTATTATTTTATTAATAAGCAATTATATTAGTTAATAATTTTGCACCCAAGAGTAAATTCACAAACAAAGCAGAGATTTCTGTATCAGCTTACAGGTGTTAAAATGTACAGTAATGTATGCATGAAATTTAATACCTCAGTTAATGAAAGAGTTATGAGTTTAACCATAATGCTACTGTATATCATGTTCACTTTCTTGCAGAAATAAGAGGTGGTTTTAGATTGATACGCTGTTGCTATGCAATAAGCAGTAGTAGCAGCAGGTAGTTTTAGAAATTATTTAGTTTTTTTTCTTGTCCAGCAAGTTATGGGTATCTTTATTTAACAATGTTTTATAGAACAATAAATGAAGGAATTCTTTATGTGCATTTTCAATTTTGTAGGAAGTTTTGCGTTTGTGAACTTTCAGCACAGCATAATCTACAAGGCTCGAGTAGATCACTCGTTAATCCAGTTCAGAAGTATATACTCCATATGCTTCCACTGGGATGGAAGGCAAACCTACTTTCTAAATTACTCCCAGTTATAGTCCTTCATGTGTAATGAGAAATGTAGAGACGTACAGTGATATACGTACCTCATTCTCTTCCTTCCTTTGTGTTGTAGCATGAGGAATATTCAGCTGCTTTACATTTATGAGAGTAACTTCCCAGGAGCAGCTCAGGAAACAGACCATCCAAAGGACCTTTCTTATTAGACAGGCTGCATGCAGCCAGTCGCTGGTGGAGTCCATGCTCTGTGAATATAAATTCAGGCCACTTAGAATCATGGAATCATAGAATGGTTTGGGTTGGAAGGGACCATAAACATCATCTAGTTCCAGCCCCTCTGCCATGGGCAGGGACACCTTCCGCTAGACCAGGTTGCTCAAAGCCCCATCCAAACTGGCCTTGAACACTTCCAGAGATGGGGCATCCACAACTTCTCTGGGCAACCTGTTCCAGTGCCTCACCACCCTCATGGTGAAGAATTTCTACCTTATATCTAATCTAAATCTACCCTCTTTCAGTTTAAAACCATTACCCCTTGTCCTATTCACTATGTGCCCTTGTAAAAAGTTCCTCTCCAGCTTTCCTGTAGGCCCCCTTCAGGTACTGGAAGGCAGCAATAAGGTCTCCCTGGAGCCTTCTCTTCTCCAGGCTGAACACCCCCAACTCTCTCAGCCTGTCCTCACAGGAGAAGTGCTCCAGCTCACTGATTATCTTCTGGACTCGCTCCAACAGATCCATGTCCTTCTTATGTTGAGGGCCCCAGAGCTGAATGCCATACTCCAGGTGGGGCCTCACGAGGGTGGAGTAGAGGGGAAGAATTACCTTCCTCGACCTGCTGGTCATGCTTCTTTTGATGCAGCCTAGGATACGGTTGGCTTTCTGGGCTGCAAGCGCACATTGCTGGGTCATGTTGAGTTTCTTATCAACCAACACCCCCAAGTCCTTCTCCTCAGAGCTACGCTCAATTCATTCTCCGCCCAACCTGTATTTGTGCTTGGGATTGCCCCCACCCATGTGCAGGACCTTGCACTTGGCCTTGTTGAACTTCATGAGGTTCACACAGGCCCACTTCTCAAGCTTGTACAGGTCCCTCTGAATGGCATCCCTTCCCTCCAGCATGTTGACTGCACCACACAGCTTGGTGTCATCAGCAAACTTGACAAGGGTGCACGTAATCCCACTGTCCATGTCACCAACAAAGATGTTAAACAGTGCCGGTCCCAATACAGAGCCCTGAGGAACGCCACTCTCGTGGTTTAACCCCAGCCAGCAGCTAAGCACCACACAGCCACTCGCTCACTCCCCCACCCTGGTGGGGCTGCGGGCAAGGATGGGGGGGACGCACCATGGGGTCTGAAAGGGGGTCCTGGGCAGGGTGGGGGGAGACCCTGAGGGGACTGGGCAGGGACAAGCAGGCCCATCGGTGCCCTTTGGGGCCTGACATGGAGGTCATCAGACTTCTGGAACTACTGCTGATTCTGGCTCTATTCTTTATATTTGAAATGAGGAATACTGGAAAAAAAGTTTTTCATGCTTCTACTGTATCAGAGTTCTTCTCTGTATCAATATCTGTATCTTTCAATAAAATTTAATATTTTAATATTTTTTAATACAGACAGATGATTGCAACAACAAAATTACTTATATGAAACATAGAGTCATAGAATCATAGAATCGTTAAGGTTGGAAAAGACCCTTCACATCATCGAGTCCAACTGGTAACCTAGCACTGCCAAGTCCATCACTAAACCATGTCCTCAACCACCACGTCTACCCATCTTTTAAATACCTCCAGGGATGGAGACTCAACCACTTTCCTGGGCAGCCTGTTCCAATGCTTGACCACTCTTTTGGTGAAGGAATTTTTCCTAATATCCAACCTAAACTTCCCCTGGCACAGCTTGAGGCCGTTTCCTCTTGTCCTATCGCTTGTTACTAGGGAGAAGAGACCAACCCCCACCTTGCTACAACCTCCTTTCAGGTAGTTGTAGAGAGCAATAAGGTCTCCCCTCAGCCTCCTCTTCTCCAGACTAAACAACCCCAGCTCCCTCAGCCACTCCTCGTAAGACTTGTTCTCCAGACCCTTCACCAAATTCATTGCCCTTCTTTGGACACGCTCCAGCACCTCAGTGTCCTTCTTGTAGTGAGGGGCCCAAAACTGAACACAGTACTCGAGGTGCAGCCTCACCAGTGCTGAATGCAGGGGCACTATCACCTCCCTGGTCCTGCTGGCCACGCTATTCCTGATACAAGACAGGATGCCATTGGCCCTCTTGGCCACCTGAGCACACTGCTGGCTCATGGTCAGGCGGCTGTCAACCAACACCCCCAGGTCCTTTTCTGCCAGACAGCTCTCCAGCCACTCCTCCCCAAGCCTGGAGCATTGCATGAGGTTGTTGTGACCCAAGTGCAGGACTCGGCACTTAGCCTTGTTGAATCTCATGCAGTTGGCCCCGGCCCAACGATCCAGCCTGTCCAGGTCCCTCTGCAGGGCCTTCCTGCCCTCCAGCAGGTCGACACTTCCACCCACCTTGGTGTCATCTGCAAACTTACTGAGGGTGCACTGAATCCCCTCATCCAGATCATTGATAAAGATGTTGAACAGGACCAGCCCCAACACTGAGCCCTGGGGAACACCAAAATATATGTATATATATAAAATATATATATAAAAAAATAAATAAATATGTGTATATATAAAAATCCCTATGCAACTTCACCTCTAAATACTTTTTGTAAATCTGGACACATGTTACTGTCTTGTCTTTGGAAAGCTTCTGTTATATCAGTGCAAAAGATACAAAATGAAAATAAGAGAAAACCCCTGCTATTTTCCTAATTTATGGAATAGTTTAGCCTCATTGAGAGCTCAGGTGAAGCCCCACATTGGTAAATGAACTGTATGAGATCATTTACCAGTACAAAGAGAACAATGACTAGGAATGCATAGTTTCAGTCACTGAAGTTTTGCTTCAGGGAGTCTTACCTTCACTCTGTTTATTCTAGTGCCAAGCACCAGTATCCCTGCTGAGGTTTTCCTTTGTAAATCAGTCTCAAGACAGCCTATATGATGAATTCATGGAGCTTTGTGTTGCCAAGGTTGCTTATTCAGGCTAAAGAGTCAGGCTTCAATATTACTAACATGTTCTTACCTTAGTACATGACACCTGTGCTGGATTCAGCTGCTCAGTCATAACTTGGGTTGTTGCACCCGTTTAGGTAACCCAGGTGGCACCACTATGTCCCTGAGCTATCTCGGATTAATGAATTAAACAGAACCATGTTTAATTCTGGGCATCACAATTCATTTTTCTGTACTAATGAATGATCAGAATAGTCCTTGACATTTAGGACTTCTGGACTGTGTACACTAGCACTACCCCAAATGTTTCTCAAGCACAGCTTAAAAGTTAGGACACCATAAGAACCATCCCTGGCTGTCTTTGGAGGCTGAGAGAGTTGATAAACATATATATCCACTATTCTGGACCCACTGGCCTTTGTGTCTGGGAATATGCCTCGTCATACTTCATTTAGCAGCACAGGTGTAGCCATAAGAACCATGCAGAAGGGAGTTGTGTATCTGTTCCATGTTAAAAAAGCTTTTATCTTCTTTGCCAACTTGCATGGAAGGCAGTATGAACTGTTTGTGTGTTTGTACAAGACTCGTGTTCTTATTTAACATTTTCTTTTTCTTTTGAATATATACTTTTGTGCCTAAGCATCAAAAAGTCAAGGAAAAAAGGCACCATATATATTTCATATATATGTATACATTATTTGTTTATGTCTTGTGAATACCTGAAAGAAGTGTAGAAAATAAGAATATATTTAAAATATTTCTTTATTTACTGCATATGATCATTTTTTTCCTCAAATTTCCGGATGATACTTAATGGGAAAAGAATGGATTAAAGTCTTGCTTTGGGCAAAAAGAAAGGAAAACAGAGCCTAGCTGTCTAAGCAGAAACTTTAGAATTGAATAGGCAATGCATTTTAGAGAGTTGTCTTTGCTGAGAGAGTGGGAAGCCTCAGCCAATGGACATTAACTTTTAACATTGAACTTCCCTGGAGTGAGCTTCAAAAGAAGCATGCAGCCTGTGTTTAAGAAGAAAAGCAGGAGAAAAGGGAGACAGACACAGGAAAGAATGGAGTCTTCCAAATCATCCATGATTTTTAAAACATGATTTGGGTTGTTTTTGGCTCTGAGAACTTTCATTCTGTAATCCAAATAATGATTAATGATTGATTTAAGTTAAAAAACCTATATCTTAGTAATGATGACTGATGATCAGGTGAACTTCCCAAATTTATTCAGAGCTAATTTATGTCCCTCTAGGGCACAGATGATAAATAGAGGTATTGTGACTCACAGTCCTAGATTTAGAGTCAAAGAAGCCAAGGAGGCTCAACACTATGTAAACTCTAATAGTTGGCTTTAAGAATAATTGAAGAAAATAACTGAAAAAACAGAATTCTGAGCAAAATTCAGTTTCACACTCCATAACATGTAGAAATACCTTATTGAAATACGAAATTACACCTTGGAAGATAGTGTGAGAAAAGCTGGAAGTCCTGCTATCATAGAGTGATCATGAGAAAGGAATGCCTTTCTCTATACTTATCTGATATTTTTCACCACCTTGAGAAATACGGAAATAGATATGATAGTCAAATAATCTTCCTACTTTCCTGTTCCATCAGATAGGTCATGCTTCTGAGTTGTAGAAGCAACTATAAAGAGACTATTCTATTTCCTTGTAACTATTTTTACATTTGAAGCATTGTCCCAAAATCTTCCAAAAAACTCAGTATGGGTAGGGAGAGCAGGGTCTTGAATCCAGAGTTTCTGTATTCCAAACCATAGCCCCAGACACCAGATCATTGATGACTATTGATTCAAGAAAATTATTCATAAGTGCTAATATGCACATGTTCTTCTCAGATATTTTTCAGTGTGCATGTCCTGACCACTTCTATGTGAAAAGGTAATAAATGTGTAAATTAAATAATTTTAGCAGCCTTAGTTACTGTTTTATTTTTATTTCAGTCTTATCTTTGCAAGATTTATTCTAAAGCTAAGGAGAGCACTATTTTGCTCCATCACAAAATCAGTATTTCAGGCTACTTTAGTTGCTATTAGCCTGCCAGCTGCTACCCCCTCCCCAGTTTTCTCTACACAGGAAAGTTTGGTCTGTCTCATGGAAAGACAATTACTGACTATAGTGTTAATTTGATGCTGCAATTAGTGGAAGTCTGATAAAATGCACAAATTCTTTCCATTGCTTACACTGGAGTTTGTGAAGTCACACTAGTGTAAATGTCATGGGCATGTAGAAAGACTTAATCAGGATGTGAATCTGAAATATTAACTATCTGCCCCCTCCCTTACTCTTTAGGATTAAAAGTGCCTTAGCTGGAATGAAATACATCCATGGTTATCAAATAATGTAAATAGTGTGACATGAAGACCTCATAAACTAACAAGTCCTGCTGCAGGACACAAATAAAGAAGTAAATTTTAAAAACTTAAATTTCATGCTGGTTGTTTTCTTTCTGTGTAATACCTTAAAACTTGCACTGACTTGTTCCAAGAAACTCTTATTTCTTGTTCCTACAAATAACCCCCATATCTTACAACTCATTTGAATATTTCTTTTTTTTTTTTCTAAAACAGACAGGTTTTAGTAACTAATAAAGATTTATTCAATAATTTTACCAGAATTTTCCTTCTTTCCTTCCTTCCTCCCTCCCTCCCCTCTGTCTCTCTCTCCTTTTCCCTTGCTCCCCAGCAGAAACAATATACTACTCTCTCCCTGGAAACAACAACAATAGAAAAATCTGGAATATTCTTCTAGGACTGCTAAGATCTTCTTATATAAAATAAGCATTCATAGATGTCTTTGGAACCTAAAAGGTTTTGCTTAATTAGAGAGTCCCACTAACAGTGAAGTAGAAGAATCGGGGAGTCTAAATAAAAATTACTTCAGGACATGTAAATTTTTTTTTTTTTTCAGGAAAAGTTAGTCAAATAAATTCTGCTTTTAGTTAAAACATTTTTAAAATTATTTTTCAAGTGACCAGGCGCTTTTTTTTTGGGGGGGGTGGGGGTGGAAATATCAAGGCAAGCAGGAAGACAGAAAATTAGATCCTCTTTGTCGTGTTCTGCTTCTGCTGAAGACAATCCAACAAAGACCTTACATCAAAGCTATGCAATATATCTAATTTATGCCTTAACATATTTTAAAACAGTTAAGATTTTTAAATCAAGAAAAAGTGGTTGTAAATGCATGCATGTGTTGAAAGAAGGGCCATTAAGTATATCAGGAAAATGGTATTGTACTGTAGTGTAGTAGTACGTTTAAATAAATCTATTCATATGATAAACTTCCCCCCAAAAGATACAGCAGCTTATCATGAGGCAATGTGAACAAAATTGTCATAGCATCATCAAAATTACTCATGATTGTCTCATTACAGCTAAAATAAACTCCTAATAACTTTTGTCATCTCCCTTAAACCACAGGTTTTAAGTTGGAGGGAACTACTTAGTAGATACACATTCTTTTAGCCTTGGAATATAAATGTATACAGATATTTTTTACCTGATCATCAAAAGATAATAATGTTAACAAAGAAAAATAGAAATTGCAATTTTAACTGTATGATCTACAGATTCAGATGATGCAGTTAACTACAAAAGACATCAACTTCCACTACTAATTTCCACAAATCTGAGACCATTTTCAAGCGTATACTAATACAGAAAACACTAGTCTCAGCTTGAATTTCAAATGCATTTATTTGCATTTCTGTTAGTAATACTTTACATCTCTCACAGCAAAGTCTTGATATTGTGTATTTCAAATTAGATGTTTTCTTTCATGTGTTGATTGTTGCATACTTTCCTTGCTTAATCTTAAAAGATTTTCTGAATTTCACGTCTTTTATCTAAACATCTATTTGTATTTTATTGCAAAACAAAATATAAGAAGGATTATATATGAATGCTGGAATTAATTATCTGAATGAGGTACCATGACAAGTAACACAGTACAGAGTTGAAGAAATGAAACAAGTGAATAAATATGAAAAGAAGGATTATCCTCCTCTGATATTTTCTCTTTCTTTCCCCTGTTATAAAATGTATAATTATGCAGATAATTTAATTCAGAAACCTTTATGCACTAAATAATAATAGAATTATTCTCTGAAGACAACTAACTTTGTTTTTTGTCCCCTTCAAACGGAACTTTTTTCTGTTGCAAAACCCTGATTTTATTCTGGGAAAAACAAATAAAACTAAGTATTTTGCTAAAATAGCAAAATGTCACTACTCCTGCTTCTGAATTGAACCTCAACAGGAGATGGGAGTAGCTTCTTGCATATAGTATAGTTTCTATGAAAATGGCAGTTTTAATGGGCTCTCAGCAGTAAATGAGAGATGCTTCTCATAAAGCATGAGGTTGAATATCAGCCTGCCCCTTTCAAAGTTTAGCTGACTTGTAGCAGGATTTGTACACATATTTAGTGGGTCCTAGAGCCAGGATGTGGGAGCTATTTCTTCTTGGAGCAGTAATCACTGTAAGCCCTGATACAAACCATCCAGGTGCTTTCTGCATACCTTAGGTTGCTAATCTCTCTCTTCTAGATCACCATGTGGTGGGAAGGAAAGAAATAAACAGCACAGCCAAAAACTGAAGAATATAACTGACAAGTCTGAAATATCCAGGAATAATACAGCAAACTAATACAAGTGCTCACTGTGATGCTGATATGAAGTAAACACCAATGTTGCGTTTCAGTGAAGTAATAATGATATATTACATAGCTTTAATGCTTAAAATTTGTATTCGTATATGGACTTCTTCTATTCAGAGTTTGAAAGATATGACAACTACAGTGGGAGATAAAATTAAAGGTTTGAAAAAGTGATATGTGTTCTGAATATAAAGAGACTGAAGCCAAACATGATGCACTTCAGCAAGGTTCAATCAATATTAAAATATGATCAATACCTGAAATGTAAGATCCTACAGCATAACAATACATCTCAAAGAAAGGAATTATTCACAGCCTTAGAAAATGACAGGAGAAAGCAATGGCCAAAATCTAAAAAAAGAAAAGTCTGAGCTGTACAGGGGAAAAAAAGGGGGGGGAGGGGGCAGGAAAGGAAAAAGGTTATTAACAGGGTAAGTAGTCAAGAAGACTAACAGATTAGGAAGGAATTTGGGACAATCAAGGCTGCCTATGTTTGAAAGTAGCTTACATTAAATAGTAATGAGCACTCCTGAAAATGCTGAGGATCAGAATGTGCAACGTGAAAAGTCCTTCCTGGTTCTGTCACTTATGATTCATTAGAATTTCTGTTTTCTTGTGCAACGTGTTGATTTCCTTTATAATTGCCTCAGAACAGCCCTCAGGGCATTAAAATGATTAGATTATTCTTTTAAAGTATCATTTATTTAAAAAACATTTCCCTCCATCAAGTTTACTCTAGAATCTACTTTCAATGACTTAGATGCTTTTAGTTTAGATTAGTTTAATCTCCAATGATTTAATTACTTCCAAGTGTCATGGATGACCTTATTTACTGTTTCCAATCCTTTAGCTTCCTCTCTGGAATTGGCTGCAGGAGTTGTGCTGCCCTGTTTTATTTTGGCTGGTAGAAGGTAGTTTCAGACAAGGAACTCTGCACCCCCACAGAGCTGTCACATCTGTACGCTTTTTATTTTGTATAGGTTCATGAATGAAAAAAAATTTTGAGTTTTTTCCTTCTTTTTTCTCTGGAAATGTGATCCAAAGATGACAGTAGCAATACAGTATTCATGTAATACTGAAGATCAAAAATTTCTGACCTCAATGTGCCCAATGAATACTTCTTTTAGAATGGGGGAAGAGGAAAAAAGAAGGGAAAGCAAGCTACTTCAGAAGTTTCATTGACATACAAGCTTAAGGAAGCTTAAAATAAAAAAAAAGAAAAAAGAAAAAAGGTAACAACTTCAAACTTTGCATTTTAAGAAGACAAAGTACAGTCAGGAAAAACTGAGAAAAAAAGACTTTATCTCTTACATTCAGAACTGCAGATCAGTTCTATTGCCACTCCCATTCTCTGGTGCCTTCTTCCTAGCCTTCCCTTATCTCAAATGCTCTTGCTTTGTCATTTCTTTGATCCATGGTAACAGCATCCAGAGCTCATCTTCTGCTTGCAGGATGCTTCTATCAAATAAATAATTAATAAACTACTTGATTCAAAAATTTCTTTTACTTGTTATTCCTCATGAGGTCTCACAGATTTACATTAGTAAAGCAGCATTCAAATTATTTATTTGCTCACAGTAAATACATTAATAGCAAAAATTTTTACTATCCTTCCAAGAGGAGAGAGAAGAAAATATTCTAATTTCAATGCTTATGTAAATATCTGATAGCTAACCTATTCTATGCACAACTTATAGTCAAATGAATATAACCTATATCTGCTCTACACACACATTCTCTGTGACCTTAAGTACAATGAACGTCATTAAAATCTGGACTAATGGTATTTATCTATTCAGTTGCATTTCTAATAGTCTATAAATGCATCATATTAAAAGCCTGAGTGGGAGAACCCATGATAATGAAGCCCAGAACATCCTCGTTCAAAAATTGTTGTTGTTTTCATAAGCATGCAGCCAATAAAAAATGATTTGTATGTCATTTTGTTTGTACTTTTTTTGTATTAATTTTTAAAAAATATTTTTCAGCTGCCCTGTTTTCACAATTAAATAAATTTAGTAAACCTGAAGTAAATAAAGCAAATTTGAGCAACTGAAAACTATTCCCTGTAAATAAGTGATGCAACTTTCAATGACATATATACATATCTTTTTTTCCTGCATTTGTGTCAAAAGTGTTCATATTGTCTGACCATCTGGTAGTCATCTTGAAGACTTATTAGTGATTAATGTCCTCATGGTGCTGACTGAGGTCTAGATCCAGTAGGTAATTTAGACTCCATTCCTCAAAGGCATTACTCTTTGAACCAAAAGGTACACAATTTCAGTGAGATTTGGTGAACCACCTAAAGCCACTATCTTGAAAAATTATATTCAGCTGTCACTTACCTAGACATGTCTGAAGCCCTTCAGTCTTGACTTAGATGACCTACTGATATTTAGGTTGGATCTTAACGGGGCTCTTACATGATTTCTATTATTTTTTCCTTTTTTTTTTTTTTTAATTTGGAGTCCTCTGTTGAACAGTCTTATATTGAGGCCATTAACTTCAGCAATGCTTATGCACACATCTACATCTTGACTGCTGCTGCCTGTTTTCTACTCCATGGAGTCATGCAGCCCTGTCTATGCAACAATGGTCCAGGCAGGGTCTTCAGCAGAGTTCTGAATCACGCTGGCTAGAATCTGAGTGCACCTTGCTGCACTAGCCACAACATCATGGGCAGTCAGTGATACTCACAGACAAATTTGATAGCAGTGACCTTAACCCTAGCCATACCACTATGTTCTGCTGTACTCTTCAGAGTTCTCAGGAGACTATATTCATCAGGAGTGAAAGGATCAAGGTGGTTCTCCTTCACATAGTCCATCACCTCAGTGTCTTGACCTTTGTGACGGAAAAGTAGTCAAGGAAGGTGTATCTGGTAGTATAATACATATGTAAGATGCTAAAACCTTGGTTTATGTGTTTGGCTCTTTTAGTTCTCCTCGTTTTCTACTGTTCCTCTCTCATGAACAAATGTCTCTTCTTTCAGTCCTTTCTTTCTCTGATTTATAAACTTAAATCATCTCATATTCCCCCATCCAAGAACATTCTCCCACTTTATCAAATGGAATAGCAGTTTTAGAGCAGCGATTTTGACCTCCTAGTACTGTTATCAGCCATGATTAATGGAAAATTAGCAGTCTAACGTATTCATCATGTGGGACTAGGAAACTCGTAAGAGTTGGCAGGGTTCTTGCCCACATGACAACTTAAATATGCCCAAATGAACTCCAGTTTACTAATATGAAATAAATACCTACTTCAGATTAACCACACTTCAAGTACATGCTCCAGCTTTGTGACATAAAACTATATTTTGCTAATGGGGATGTATTTTATATTCCATTCAGGTCTTCTTAGATCTAATGGATGAGTCTGAGTAGTTTTGTCTTTTACGAACTGGCTCTAAATCCAGAAAATACCCCATGAATAACTCTGTGGAAGTCCTTTCTTCAAAATGGTGTTATCAAACATGACAATGACTGGTCAGTGCAGGGTCGTCAAACCTTAATGCTTCACAGACTGAAGGTGTATGACCTGATTACAGGTGATGCTATTTTAGACTGTCAGAAAAGACTGTAAGTTCATTAGAAGAAAAATCTTATATCTAATCTCCTTTTATTTATAGTTGTAATAACAAAATTACTTCAATCTTTTCAATTTACATTACTTTCCATCTTTTTATTCTGGCAACAAAAAGGCATGGCCTCAGCAATTTGCCAAGGTTCCCAGGTCAGCCCTGTGGCTCATCAAACACCCTAAACTCTTGACAATTCACCCTATTTGGTTCAAGGCAGATGATCTCTAACTGCCAAAACCACCATCAGGAAACTACGTCCTATCTACTAGAAGGAGTGTCAAGGAAGAAGTTCCAGTGGCAATACTGACCTCCCTTCTCTTTAATGCTCAGCCTCTCGTTCGTGCCAGCATAAATCGTTATACTCTAAATCAGAACAAGAAACTGATCCAGCTTTAAAAAATAAATAAATAAATAAATAAATAAATAAATAAATTACAAATCTATAACCTCATGATCTATATATACGACTGTGTTTCTCAGTGTTTTATTCACATAATCTTATGATGCCTTTCTATTAGAAGGTTTCAAGGGGAAAACTGGCCAGTTTCAAAGTATGAGACTGTCCTTTGAATCAACTATTAAAAGCAGGAAAATGTTTGAGCACACGTGAATTAGTAAAAAACTAATTTATTTGTGTTCATCACCAACAGATGGTTTTAATCTGCATTATACTTTTGTCGTGGTTTAACCCCAGCCAGCAACTATGCACAACACAGCCGCTCGCCCCACCCCCCACCCCAACCCCGGTGGGATGGGGGAGAGAATCGGAAGAGCAAAAGCAAGAAAACACATGGGTTGAGATAAAGACAGTGCAACGGGCAAAGCAAAAGCCGCGCGCGCAAGCAAAGCAAAGCAAGGAACCCACTCACCACTTCCCATGGGCAGGCAGGTGCCCAGCCATCCCCAGGAAAGCAGGGCTCCACCACACATAACAGCCACTTGGGAAGACAAACGCCACCACGCCCAATGTCCCCCTCTTCCTTCTTCTTCCCCCAGCCTATATACTGAGCATGACGTTACAAAGTATGGAATAGCCCCCTGGACAGTCTGGGTCAGCTGTCCCAGCTATGCTCCCCCCCCAGCCTCCCATGCACCTGGCAGAGAACAAGAAGCTGAAAAGTCCTTGACCAGTGCAAACTCTAGTCAGCAAGAACCAAAACATCAGTGTGTTATCAACATTATTCTCATCCTAAATCCAAAACACAGCACTCCACCAGCTACTAAGAAGAAAACCAACTCTATCCCAGCTGAAACCAGAACAACTTTGTATGACTATTTTCAAAAAGCCAGCTAGGTCAGCTCTAGGAAATGTTTTTCTTAAAGTAACATCTTACCATCAGTCATGTTATTCTATTCCATTCCATTCCATTCCATTCCATTCCATTCCATTCCATTCCATTCCATTCCATTCCATTCCATTCCATTCTAAATAAGAAACAGCAAAAAATTTTTCAATGATCAAAGTGACCACTTTTCTCAACTAGGCAAATCAAGGTTATTTGCAACACCATTGTCCCCTGTAAATATAGAAAGTGAGCTTTTTCTGTTTCTAATTCATATTTTTTTTTTTTTAAAAATTCAGGTTGTTCTTTTTCTACTTTCTTAATGTTCAGATTCTTCTACTATATAAATTTTTTGTTAATTTTCTTCTTGCAAAATAAGGAGTTAAACCAAAATAAAAAGGCTGTGAATACTTAGCAGTAAGGCTTTAACATCTTGGAATAGCAAGGCACTAAAAATATTTAAATTGACATCCTAAGGTGATTTATAATACTGCAGATACACACCAGGTATTTCTTTCATATTTCTAGCTTTCTTTCAGGTACTATTCCTAAGAATAGGGGGAATTTAAATGTTGTAATCAGTTCAAAAAAATCATATTACCTTTCTTTCTTTCCACAGGGCTCCTCATCACAAGTAAGTGACGCTGATCACAGGTGTAAGATTCAGTTTACTAAAAAAAGCATAAAATACCTAATATTCTGTAACTTTCAGCTCCTGTCTCTCCAGAACACACATGATTTGTTGCTGATTAGAGATAAGTGATGCCCTTCCCTAAACAATATTGTTTTTTTCTCCATAGTACTTTCTTAAAACAAAAGTTGTGTTGTCCTTAAAGAAATGTACTGTGAGGAGCCTGACTGCTGAATTTCTAGATCTATGATTACTGAAAGCTATATTCTCACATGAATTTCAATTAGATTTGAATTAGATTAAAATAATAGCAGATGTTTATTACATGTGCTTCTGTGCTAGCCGGTTGGAATTGCAAGCTATGTAATGCTGAGATTTTTGTGGAAATAATTGTTCTCAGGCTATGAAAATCTACTCAAACTACTGTTAATCTCAGATGCAGACCACATCTGGAATATTGTATCCAGTTTTGGCTTCCAGTACAAGAAGTTGATAAACTAGTGAGTTTAGCAGAGGGCCATTAAGCTGGTTGAGGCTAGAGAATTTACCCTTTGAGTAACGACTGGGGAAGCTGGGCTTGGTCAGCCTGGAGAAGAGATGTCTTTGGGGTACCTAAGAGCACCCTGCCAGTACCTATGATGAAGTTACTGAGAAGGCAGAGACAGGTTATTTACTGAGGTGCAGGGCAGGAGAATGAATGACAATGGTCATAAATTGAAATGGAAGCAGTCTGACTTATAAGGAAGAACTTTTTCACCACAAGGACCAGGAAGCATTCAAAGAGGTTGTTTAGTGAATCTGTGGTATCTCTGTTGTTGAAGGTTTCCAAGATCTGACTGAGCACCCTTGTCTGCTCTCACAGCAGAGCCTGCTTTGAGCAGGAGGTTGGACTAAGAGACTTCCTGAAATCCCTTTCAGCCTGAGTGATTCAGAGATTCTACAATATTGCAGTCAGTGGCTATGTAGAAAAAGAGTCCAAGTTTTAAAAGACAGAGATGATAGATATTTTTGTATTATCTCGTCTGGTATCAAGAGAAAAGTATTTTAGAAAATGGCTAGTTAAAAAACAAACAAAAACATCAATAACATTTCTTAAAAGAACACTTTTTGCTACAACAAGAATTAACTACTAAGAGCAACACTAAACATGTGATCTGTGTCTGCTTATGTAAAAGACAGAGAAATCAGCAGGGATCTATTTCTTTACCTGCATTTAGAAGTGATAAAAAGCAAGTGATTTTCCCTGCAAATACATACCTGAATTTTGTATGTTTCTTTCAAATAGTAATGGATTGTTGCTTCATTACTCTTTCTTATTATTTATAGATCAGGTAAAATACACATGCAATATGAATTTTTTTGGTCTACTTCATTTATACATGGAATAAAAGTAAATAATGACCACTTATTTCTTTACTTCCTATTTATCACTATTATCTAGTTCTGGGCTTGGTATCATCTTGTCTATCAATTTACTGGATGTCATCTGGGCTGCACATCATATATGATTAGACTTAAACTTTTTGCAATCACTTCTATATTTCAAAATGATTTTAGCATTCCAGCTATGGTTTTCTCGGAGATTTTATCTCCCCTTTTACATTTTTACACCTCAGTAACTTCTGTTTATTCTACCTTCTGTTTTTATTTGTTTATAACATGTTTACTTCTGTTTGTTGTTAGGGTTTGTTGATTATTATTCATCATTGTTGTCTTCATTTCCCCTCTTATTTAGGGATTTAAAACTTAAAATGTTCCTATTTCTGTGACTACGTCTTTTGCATCACCTGACCTTAAAAATACACGTACTTATGATAAGAAATGGCTTTCTCAAGAAGATCACAGAACAAATAATAGGAAATGACCCAGAAGACTGCCATTTCTTTTTCCATTTCCTTTGATTTAGTCATTAAACCATGCACAGAAAGCTACTAAGGCAAAATACACTATACCTAAATGATTTTCCTGGCTTCTTTTCATCCTACAATTTCAAATACTCACCACACTTAAGTTAATGAAGCATATATGACTGACTGCAGTAGTTACTTAGAAACATTACTGCTGAACCATGTTTAATCAGGGTACTGCCAGAAATCAGATACAGTATCTACATATCATAGTAAAATAAATAGAGAACCTAATTAGAAAATCAAAAGGACAAATCTGGGTTTTATTTGATGGTAGGCATTGCTCTCAGACTTTCTACATGCAGATTAATAAGTAAAATACTGGGGAAAAAAGATGAATCTTGGCAACATCACTTGATGGATGTTTTGCACTAAACCATCAAGTCACATTTCCCTGAGGACTAGCCCTAAATCTCCAAAAAGATATTATTATAAACAATTGAACAAAGATGTCAGAAACCATATATGACAAATAGATCTTTGGCTACATCAGTGTATGTACACATACACGTGTGCGCACATACACACACACAGACATATACAAAATGTATCCTGTGTAAAAGGAGGTATTATGTACTTTAATGGAAGTGAAACTTAAGCAATAGCAAGTCATAGTTCTTGAAGAATAGTATCAAGAGAAGACTATAAAAGAAAAATGTTGAATATTTTAAGAGACAAATGTACTAGATAAATAGATTAATAAATAATTCTAATGCAATAAATAGATGTACATATTCATATGTAGTTATTAATATGTAGTTATTGATAAACATCTGCATCTATTGAATCTTACTCCTATAGTAGGATCCCTGTAAGGCTTACTGAATTTAAACTGTCAAAACTTCTTTCTTTCATGTAATGTCAATTATTGATACGGTAATGGTAACATAAGAATCACTAATCCATGGGGCTTTGTCATTATCCTTCCTGAAAATTTGAGTGAAGATCGAATTAATTTTATTATTTATTCAATTATTCAATTATTATTTTATTATTTATTCAATATTATTTATTTATATTATTTATTCAATACCATGCAAATAAACTTTTGCAAAAATCTTGGACAAAACTTGGATTCAAAATTCGAATTAAATAATAAAAAGAATCTGTGTTCCTCTTAATTGAGACTAACAATTAATATACTTTAAGAAGCAAGTATATATTTTAGAAAATCACCGTGAGCTTGACTAATGGATATATGGGTGCATAGGAGCTTATTTGCATGACTATTCTCTGTGCAATGAGTTTTGCATTTCATCCATGCAATTTATTGTCTGACTGCCTCCCACACATCAGTGAATTTAACTTTACAGACCCCCTAGTGAATAAAACACTAGGTTCAACATTTTGTACCTGAAACTGAAGCACAAAGAGGAATTACTTGCCTGAGAATAAAAGATCAGTTAGAGCTGGAATTCAACCAAGACTGCATAAGCTTTACATCAGTGTGTACACAAATATTTTATTTTCCCCAAGATGTGTTGAAAGAGATTGCCGTGGAAAACTTAGTGGATGATATTCAAAAGAAAGCAACTATTTTATTGTATTATCTGATTTCATAGTTTGTAATAATTATTTTTCTTAAATGTCTGTGTAGCTGATTTATGTCATACCTCTGCTGGAAGGCATTCAGGGAGACTTTTACAAGCTAGATGAATGTGGGCTAATAGAAATCTCATGAAGTTCAGTGGAGACAAATATGAAGTCCAGCAGCTTGAAATTTCAGACTGGGAAATAATACCAGGAATTGATTGGCTCAGGGAAAACTTTGCAAAAAAGACCAAACAAGTGAACAAGTAGGAAGCAGAACCTGAGTCAACAGTGCACACTTGTGACAGCGAGGGCTAACGAAGTACTGGGCTGCATTAGGGGGAGTTTATCTAGAAAGTCATGGGAGATGTTTATTCCCTTCTAGTCAGCACTCATGAGTCCGCATCTGCAGTACTGTGTCCAGTTTGGGCCCCATAATGCAAGAGAAATATTGAAAAACTGGAGTGAGTCTGGAGGAGGACCACTGAGATGACTTAGGGATAGAGAACATGACCTATGAGGAGAAGTAGAAGAATTAGATTTATTCAGCCTGGATAAGAGAAGGACAATGGGTGAACCAAATTATGGTCCTTCACTATCTTAAAAAGGGGTCACAGAAATGAAGGAGACAGGCTTTTTTTTCAAAAGTAAAACAATGAGAGGTAATAGCGAAGCAAATTAAATTCTCATTGGATACAAGGGCAAAAAAATCACAATGAGAGCAGCTAAGCACTGGAACACATTGACTAAGAAGGCTGAGAAGTCTCCATCCTTGGAAACTCCTCTAATCAAAACCATGACCAACTTAATCTAATTTTGAAGTAAGCCCTGCTTTGAACAGGCAACAGGACCAGATAACTTATACAAGTCTTTTTCAACCCCACATATTCTATGATTCTATTGTAGCTCAGTTTTTACCATTCCTTATAGCCCAATAGGATGTTTTTCCCTCTGTTGATTGTAGTTTAAAATAGATACAACACCAGGAACATACACATAAATATGATACCTCTGAACTACTGCAACAGGAACTACTATGGAAGGATCCAAGAATTATAAAGTTGTTCAGACTATTTTGAAAAGCTTGGTGCCTTACTTCATGTATGTTTAGCTATCCAGAAAACTCCAAACAGGCTTAGTTTGTAATTCTTTATAGCTAGAGAGATGTTATCCAACTCTTAGCTAATGATACATTGAAGATTAAGGTTCTCAGAAATGTTATCCTTCATTATGATTCTTTAATGGAAACGTTGGAAAAAAGTCTCTTTCTTTTTTTTTTTTTTTTTTTTTAAAGCTCAAGAGAGCTAAAATTCATTTCTCAGTTCCTACCATAGAGATCTTATCATTTCAAAATTCATATTGAATAGGCAGGACCACTTAATGCTTTCCATGGTTTTGCACAAGTGTTTTTCTTTTTACTGTATGAAAAAGGCATTGACTTAAAAGGAAAATGTGGGTTTAATACATTGATTTGTCTTACATGATGGAAGATAAAATCCACATAGGAAGGTAATTCACTTTTCTTTAAAAATTTGTTGCAGAATATATTATATATTGCCGTTATTTGTTAATAACAGCACTTCTCTCATGACTTTTATTCAAGCTATTCTGAACATCTCAAAGGACAAGCTTTTACCCAATCTACAGTGTCTGCTATTTATCTTCCTTCAAGTTCTGCATACTGAAATTTGATTTCACAAGCTGTTCAGTAAAGAATAATTCCTCAAATATTGACAGCATATATTTTCTTCCTTGGGCAGAATGTATGCTGCTGACAAAAGTATGTCTGCCATCAATTGGCTTAGAGAACTATAAGCAAATAATTTTTTGTCCATTTGTAGAACCCATGAACTTCTAAATTCTTTCTGTGAGATGATAACAAAATCTGTTAGAAAGTCAGTATAAAGGAAAGGAAAATTAACAGTCAATCCAAGGATTATGAATCTATATTATTCAGTTTTTTCTTGTCATATACTTTCCATCATCCTTCACTTATGTATTATGGATACAGCTCTGATCCTGCAAATCAGTCCATACTGGAAAATCATTTATTGTAATCTATGGATATCTGAGCACAGAGATCTGGATATGTCAATCAACTTGTCACACTGGTGACTTATAATATAAACTCCTTGGAGCTTGGGATCTTCGTTTTTATTACAATGTCTCTTAGCATTTAAGAAGTACGTTCTTACATAAATATATGTAAATAACCATGAAAACTAAAGGGATATAATTTATGCCTTTGGTATATTTAGGGATGTCCCAAACGGCTACTGCCTTTAATGATCACTTTAAATATCTTGTATGTACATTAATTAATTGAGGTCAGATTTTAGCACTGTCATGGAACACATAAAAATGGCTTAAATTTTGGCATTTAAAAAACAACAAACAATCCAGCCTTTTTACAGAATCTTGTTATATAATGCTGTGCCCTTTTAATTTTACATTTGTCTCTTAAATAGAAAATTAACAGCTGCATTTTTATGTTTTGAAGGTAATTCATTACATATAATTTACCTTGAGTAGGTTAGTTTAGTAGTGTTTCAAGTCCTTCATTTTGATAAGAAGAATAAGATTAGGAGGAATGTGAGCAAATTAAAATTCATGGAGCTACTTCAGCCACATTTGTAACTAACTTACTTGAGCTTAATCATCAATCTGTTTCCATTCTTCTCAAAAAGAAGAAATTTCTTTCAGCTTCCCCTGCTCCAGCACACAGTCACACATCCAGCACAATGGATTATTATGCGTTCCACTTATCTTTAGTAAATTATTTTCTTAGGAATACATTCATAGTAAAGAATTTTGTAATACTATTTTATAGAGATGTATGGGGTATTTGAGGAATGGATTTTCAACCATTTATTATGTTGAATAGAGCTAACAACAAAGTTGAAAACTTAAAAATAATATGAAATTACTTAGGGAGGCAAAGAGAAAAGATCTTAAGGGAGATCAAAAAAGCTGGATGTCTAGAGAGCACTATGAACAGTCTTGGCACAGGTAAAATTTACCATTTAACGTTCCATGTAGGAAATCACTTTTATTATTTAGCAAAAACATGAACGAATAAATAAATACATAAATAAATATTTTGTAATCCATAACATTTTTTTCATTTGTTATTTAAATGCAATCTTCAATTTTATTTACAAGAATTTATTGCCTCTTCTTCACCTGGAGTACCTTGCCATTGTTCTGAGTAAAGTTTCTATTTAAAAGGCCATATTCCGGATTTCAAGAAGTCTTCAGTCTTTCTGTTGTAAAATATTTCCCAGCTGTGCAAGGTATAGCATAGTCCAATAGCCCTTTGAAAAATATGAGCAGCTGCTTCAAGGGGATACTATAAAACTATAGGCAACAGACATCTACTGCTCCATACTGAAACAGAAAAAACAATGTAAACGTGTATAAATTCTTGAAAACTGTTTTGGGTACATGTAATAAATTTATTAGTAGAATATACAGATCTTGAATCTCTAAGGCCTCAGACACGGGCAGCTTCTGATGATCCAGAGAAGGAGCATATTATCAGCACCAAACACCTAACAAGATAATCACAATACATTCAGCATTCAGAGAATTCAAAGTTGCTTGAATATGTGTTCCTTCTGAGTGTGAGTGAGTGTGGCAGACTTCAGACCATCACTTGTATAGTGCATGAAGAAGAATTTGAATTTATGAGGCTCCTAAGGAATGCACTAGCCCTTCCTGAACTCTACTAAATGGAACATGGAATTTTTAATCTGTCATTGCCTTTCAAGTTTTAAGCTTCACTGTTAAAGCCATCAAATGGACAGACAGCTAGGAGAATGAAAACACAATTGTCATGCAAGCAAGCTTGACCAAATGCTTTTCAACATTTTAAAGAATAATATATTATGTATATTTTTGTTAATAATTATAACAGTGTGTACTTAAAAAATCTTAAGATGTTTCTGAAATTATTGTCTGACATTTTTCAATAGTTTGTCAAAAGTGTGAGTAAACTGAAATTCTCTAATCAGATGGTTGGTACGCTATATTTTTAAACAGCTTATTAATTTTAAAGGTTTTGTTTCTGGTTTTGTTTTTTTAAAAAAAAACAAAACCAAACCAAACCAAAGTGCATTTAAGCTGACAGCTCATTTATCAGGCTTCAGCCTGATACAATTTGAAATGGCTGAGGCATTTAAAGACTTCTACTCAGGACTTCGATTATGGAAGAGTCATATCAGTCTTACATATATTGCCTTTTCTGGCAAAGTGATAATACCAAAATAGAACATCCAGGAGGGTAAATGTTATCTGCCTTAGTCATGCTGCAAGGAAAAGGAAATAGAAACTGAAAAAGAACAAGGATTTATGAAGAATAAAAGGACTTATGAAGGCAGAAAGGGAAACCTACACATGGTAGTTATCTTTCAACCATTTGATGTGTCCTGTGAAATCATTACATACAATATGACATGGTACATACACCAGATGTTGAATGTAATATCTGGTATACTACATGCATTCTGTACATTACCACAACATTATAAACATTATCTGTCACAAGATACTGGGTTTATTGTTTTTGCTGTGGTTATAAACTAGAACTGAAGAAATGGCCTGGGAAAAAGTAGCAATAAAGAATAGCAAAGGACAAAAAACCACAGGAGGAATGCTAAGATTGTATTGCAAAAGCACATACAAAGTAGGTATACTGCACTACTACACTCTGTTTCTAAGCTGAATCTCCTCAGTAGAAAATTATCCAGCTTTTCTGGCAGGCTGTGAAGTTTCAAGCACTGCAGTAAAACACGCACAGATTTTACTCAACTTTATAGCAAACAGCGTGCCACTGAAAGTTTCAGATAGCTTTCTCCAGCTTTTCAGTGAAAGTACTGAAATTGCAAAACTATGGAATTTCATATCAATTGATTTTCTAAGGTTTAAACTAGGTTTCAGTTAATTTTTTTAATGAAGCCAGTGCATTAGACCATACTTAGAGTTAGTGCAAATTAGGAGATTTCATTCAATGTAATTCACAACTAGTCAAAATTTGGACCAATAGTTTTAATGAGTAAATTATGCACTTATGAAGCATAAACTTTTTTCAGTATTGTGAAAACATCCATCAGTTATTTGACAGGGTAGAATGAATTGCATAAAAAATCAGATTCCACTATCTCTCCCCCACAGAACAGACTCCTGAAAACCTTTTAATTTACCTTAAACAGGTAAGAAAAAGATGCATGATTGGGGGTAAATTATCAGATTTGTGATTCATCAGCTCCTTACCTCCACAATTGTTTGGAAAAGAAAACAAAATTATGGAAAATGGATGAAGAAAGGAACCAGAAATTCTGTCAGGACATGCCATTGTGAGCTGGAGAAACATGAAGCAGTGAACTGAATGATTGCTCTCATCAAGAGGTGTTTAGACAAGTATTTTGAATCAATGAATGAATAGAATTTTCTATTTATGATATACAAAGTGTAACTTAGAGACTGTAGTCTAGAAGCACATTATACCTTGTTGCATAATAAACAAGAAAAGAGAAATGTTTTTCTGGATAGTTTTCACAGAATAAAAACCCTTAAATTTGTTATTTTTTAATAAGTGTTCATGTATTTAAAGTCTTTAAACTACAAAGAAAATACAGTGAAAATATAAAGAGATAATATAATGGTGCAACTGCAGAGTAAAATCTACCTAGGTACTGTACTAAAACAATGTAGTTATCTAAATAAGATATTTATTTTGCAGAGATGTTTAGCACAGATAATTTTTTTTTTTTGAGCTCTTGCACCATGCTTATCATCTCAGCACCTCAGCAGCTTCTGGAAAAATGGTAAACACTCAGATTTTTCATGTGGTTATTTTCTATCTAAAAAGTGGGAAGTTTTGATGTGGAATGTATGCATGTCAATATAGATATATTTTGAAATGTTGTTATTTTTTTAAACAAATGGATCTTGTGCACCACATGGAACGTGATGAGGTTAGTGGTAACTTTCGCTCTTGCAGCAGTCCAATGTGTTGTCTTGAATCCGAAGAAAGCTTAATATCTGTTTTTGTGAATGCCCTTGAGAAAATTTTTAAAAAGGGAAAGTGAAAAAGGAAAAGGGAAAGAAAAGAAAAAAAAGAACTTGAAAAGGAAAAGCAATGAGTGAGGGAAAGGGAAAAGAAAAAAGGAAAAGGAATAGGAAAAGAAAAAAGGAAAAGGAATAGAAAAAGAAAAAAGGTAAAGGAAAAGGAAAAAAGGAAAAAAGGAAAAGGAAAAAAGGAAAAAAGGAAAAGGAAAAGAAAAAGGAAAAGGAAAAGGAAAAGGAAAAGGAAAAGGAAAAGGAAAAGGAAAAGGAAGAGAATAAAGAAGAAGAAGAAGGAAAAGGAAAAAGAAAAGGAAAAAGGAACCTTTTCTTCCTTCACTGATGCCTGTAGCATTTACATTTTGCTTGGATATTGCCGTTTCAGTGACCAAGAATTAATACAGTGAAAGTAATAGCTGATCGAGAATGTGCAAGCTTAAGGGAGAATATGTAGGAAAGAGCTGTAACTGACCTGTTTATATTTCAATAAAGTAAAAAATAGCAAAAGAAATAGAAAGAAGCTGGGTATGTATGTATGTACTAATATGAATATTTTCCAGAGTTTTAGCCATTATACATGCTACTGATACCAGTCAATAACAACTTGGCTTGCACTAGAAAGGTTAATCCTCACTAAATTGGGATCACTTAGAAACTAAGATGGATTTCCTCTCTTATGAGATTTGTTTTATCTTTTTATTTATTTGCACGTATAGATCCAGACTCTGTCAAGGGAAAAAGCAGTAACTCATTCATAAACAGATACATCTAACTGCATCTATCAGTACAATTTTATTTTTTATTGAGTCTAAATTGTCTTCTGAGTATACCGGATGACTGAATACTGCATTCATATTAGCTAAATCTAATATACACTATATGCATGTTAATTTAAAGTTTCAGTTAAGGACACTTATAGCCAAGAGCATTCTATCAAGGTTTAATTATTGAAGTTCTTTCGTGAAGCTCAGATAATGCATCAAATTGCAGACTGAAATTCTGCTGTCAGTTGGTGTTACTCCATCAAACGAAGAGGAAGACAGAAGAAAACATACCGTACTGTTAGGTTATGAATAAAGTTCAGTGAGAGTAACGTACCAGCAAAAGCACTGAAGATTTTCTAGTGAATGACAAAAGCATCCGTCTGGGACAAGTGAAAGAGCAATCAAAGTTGTAGCAACTGCTTCAAGAAACAAAGAAGCAACTTCCATCTTCTCTGAAGCACCAAGCATGGTCAACAAATAGTAATATACCTCTTAGTTTACCATAGTCCCATTGTAAATCTTTGCTCTCTAAAAGAATATGCTTAGGTGATTTGAAATCTGAATAAAAGTTCACCCATGGGGACAAGTAGCATCATACTAATTTTATTTTTTAAAATGTAGCTGTCATAGCAATAAATTTTTACATACATATTCATATAGTCTTTTCTTGCCTACATAAATATAAATTTAAAGACACAGAATCATAGAAAGATTGAGGGTGGAATGGATCTCTGCAGGTCATCTGGCCCAATTCCCCTGCTCAAGCAGGGCCACGTGGAGAGGATTGCCCAGTACCATGTCCAGATGTTTTTTGGATATCTCCAGGGACCAAGACTCCACAATGTCTCTGGGCAACCTGTTCCAATGTTCTATCACCCTTACAGTGAACAAATGTTTCCTGATGTTCAGAAGGAACCTCCTGTGTTTCAGTATGTGACCATTGACTCTGGTCCTGTCACTGGGCACCACTGAAAAGAGCCTGGCTCTGTCTTCTTTGCACCTTTACTTCAGGTATTTATATACATTGCTGGTTCATGTTCAAGTGGTGTCTGTCAAGACACCCAGGACCTTTACTGACAAGCTGCTTTCCAACTGTGTGGCTCCCAGTGTATATTGTTGCATAAGGTTATTTCCCAGGTGCAGGACTTTGTACTTCACCTTGTTGAATTTCATGAGGTCCCTGTCAGACCATTTCTCCAGCCTGTCACAGTCCCTCTGGATTGCAGCATGGTCCTCTGGTGTATCAGCCACTCGTCCCAATTTTGTATCATCAGCAAACTGGCTGAGAGTATACTCTGCCCTATCATTAATAAAGATGTTAACCAGTACTGGACCCGGTATTGACCCCTGGAGTACAGACCACTAGTGACTTGTATCCAACTAGTCTTTGTGCCATTCATCAGCAGCCTTTGGGCTGCTCTGAAAAACATTCAGCCAGTTTTCAATCCGCCATACTGTCTGCTCATTTAGCCCAGATGTAAATCCTATTAAGTGAATTAAATTACTATTGGTATTAGAGGCGTGTGCTTTTTACATCAACATTAGCTCCCTTTATCTAGAAAAAAAATAAAATATATTTGTACTCATTAATCTGGAAATATTGTGTACACAGAAAATAGTGGATATAACCAATATAGAAAAGCTGAGAGGTTAAAGGATTCGATGTGTATCAACTCCACATATTGTCTCACTGTTACAGCTTTACTGGCCTCCAGTAACACTCATCTGGAAAGATCTTGTTGATACACTGGTAAGTGTGTTTATGAATTACAGTCTTGAAAATGTGGCTCACAAGCCTATCTCACTGCCAGACTTCACAATTATTCTTTTTCTTGAATCTACCAAAATCTAAACAGGTAACAAGCAAGAAAACTGTCAAGATTTATTCCTAGGTACACCAAAAGTAGCTTCCTTTGATCCTTCTCAGATCTGATGATATCAAGGAATCAAAGGCTGTGAAATCAGACCTTCACTGAGAACTTTTTTCTACGCTCAATGAAAGTAATTTATTTCTTTCTTCAGTTTACAACCTCTTTTTCCACTTGAGAAAGAGAAAAACATGAAATCCCTAATCTAGAGCACTGTGCTATTTCAGAATTCAGAATTCTTTTGTCGCTACTTCTGATGAGTTTAATTCTAACACTTTCCTTTAAAAGTATAAATGTATGGTTAATTTTATGCAACACTGAAGGCAATGGGAATTTAGTTGGGCTATATTTATGTTAAAGGACACAAGAGCATTTTCATGCGTCCCCAGCTCTGAGTGCAATCTATAGCTTCATGCAACTTTAAGTTGTAATGAAACTTCTATTTTCACCATTTTCCTGGCATTCCCTTCAATGGAAATGGAGGCTAGCAGCATAAAGGAGGTGCAGTTCTCTCTTGAGGTGAGACCATCAAGACTGTGGTCCATACCATGAAGACCCATTGAGTTATTTGAAACCAGATTTTAATCTATTATTTTCTCTTCTTAAATTTCGGTAGAAGCCTCACGGAGAACTCATGGCACAAAATGACCTAAAACATAGCATCAAGTAATGATTATAGTTAGAAATAATGGAGACAATGCAGGAAGAACATAATAACCTAGGAATCTGTATAAGTCATTTACCTGAGTGGAAATTTATTTTAGAAAATAAACACTAAAGAACTATAGTAAGTGAGACCCTCTAAATCTACCAGCTCCTGAATCAAAACACACACTGGAAATCTAAATAACACCCTGGGAAGCATGTCACAGATCTCGTAACACATTTAAATATGTGTTGTAGTTCAGTACCTTTTAGGAAATCTTTTGTCATCAATTAGTATTGAAGTTCTTTTTTATATGCTAGTCAGCCAATGAAAATCAGTGTATAATTTCATAGAAATTGTACTATTCACAGACAAAAATATGGTAATGGGAAATTTGCATATTTTTTCTGGCTTTATGAGCTGAATTATGCCAGTAGATGAAGGGATGGTTAGTGAATGAAAATATTTATTTAGCTTCAGTACATAACTAGTACTTTCAGATTTTCACATAACATACAGAGAGTCTCATTTGTATCAAATGGTTAAATTTTATATTCATTTTTTTCTGTATCCAAAACAGATATTATTTTCAAAGTAAACTTGGATTCTCACTAAGGAAGTAGGGCAATTCAGATGATGATTACATTCTATAATGTTATATTCTGAGATTATTTTAAAATTAAGATTAATTCACATAAGTTATTTTAGCCCTTAGTTTGAAAATCTTTTTTGCAGCTGCTCTCTCAGAATAAATAAGCAGTCTGCTAGATATATATATTCATATGTTTTTTAAATCATCATCCCACTATGTTATAGCAAAATTTGCTAACACATATGTCTCAATATAAATCTCACTGAAGCAGTAATATGAATTCATTTGGGTCTTGAAATATACCAGAGAAGAAAATATGTATTCTCCTGCTTGCTCCTAATTCTTAAAACCTGTCCCTCATTAAGATTCAATGATTGTTTGAATAATTTTTTTCAGGTATTTTGTATTACAATTTGTTCTAACAGATGCTCTGAATGAGGTGTGTTTCATGTGCTTTGTTTCAGCTAATGCTCCATTACACATTTATCAAAATAACATAATGGAGGTTTTAGGAATGCGGTGTTATAATCAAGGTCCTACAGATACTGTCCACATCTTAATAGCAGCATAAGATCTTAAGAACTAATCTAAAACCAAATTAACTTTCTGATGTGTTCTCATACCAGATGGGTTGTATTCAAGATGACTATACTCTAATCAATTAGAAATAATAATTCTTGAATAATAGGAAGCACATAATACTAGAAAGAAGACCGCTATTGTCCTCTCCCCTTCCTTGCTACTGTCAGCCTGACATTTAGTGGTCTCTTCTAGCTGTACCACATCATCCTCCTCCTCCAGTTCCTGATAGGAATACCCAACCTTATTTCTTCATGGGGCAACAAGCATTAGGAAGTTGTCTACAATGGAGGATTATTCTCAAGAATATCTCTAGACATTGCCAAAGTAAAATAACTGTTTAGGGCATCAGACTAGAGAGATCAATAAAATGGCCATGAGACATAACATGTTTTCTCTATATGGAAAAGGCAGAAACCGTAGAAGTCATGGGAGACTGTCAGGTATACTCGTTGCTACTGAGGGGGCATTATAGGATGTATAGTTATGGTTCTGCTCTTCATTAAATTATTTCATACTATCTGCAGGTATTAAATTTTTTATCTTCTATATTTCCTGGATATAAAGATATACTTTCTGGATCTGAACTGAAATATGGTATCTGAGATGTAGGTAAGTGTTGCATCTGAAGGTAGGCCTCATTTTGTGGAAGAAAATTTAGATGAGTACTGTATTGGCTGTCCATGGTAAGGTTTTGGTAGCAGGGGGTCTGCTTTGTTAGCAGGGATGGCTGCTTTGAGAAGAGGTCAGGGGCTACCCTGTGCCAGACACAGACCCACCACAGGACACAGCTGATTCCATCAGCCAAGCTGTCGGCGCTTCTGTGTTAACATTTTTAAGAAAAGTCAAAAAACGTCAGATAGAGAAAACAGGAGGGAACAAAAAATTGTAAGAAACAGCAGAGGGAACACCAAGGTCCAAGGAGGAGAAGGAGGTGCTCCAGGCACCAAAGCAGATAGTCCCCTGCAGCAGAATTACAGTGTTGTTTTCATTATCCTGCAGCATCATTTGGCCCTGTGTTTAACAATGTGACTGTATGGAAGTATATCACTTATTACTGGGCTTGAAGGCACTTTTCACATGCCGCCTTAGAAATATTAAAAGCAACAGAATTTGCAAGCATTTTAAACCTCCTGTTGCTACAGTTGCATCATAGAGCCTGTCCTGGATCTTTGGGAAGAAAATCCTTATTTCTTGACAGGACCGAAGTGAATGTGGTAATGAGCAAATATGTAGCAAAGTTATGGATCTGTGGATCATCAGTTGCTTCTTTGTGCAGAGGCAGTATTTCTCTGGCATGTCCCTACTGGCAGATCATTACAAAAAATGATGCCTGGTACCTACAAGATTGCCTTTCACCTGTAGTAAATGAAATTACTTGCATTCTTCCAAGATACATCAACAGAAAACAAGGATACAGTGACATGGGCCAAAAGTCATTCTGGTTGCCACTGTTTTTACCTGCCACTGTTTTTTTTTACCTGTTTTTTACTGTTTTTTACCTGTTTTTATTCTAATGACTGAAGAAGGGTACAGTGCTTAGTGATGACATCATGGCATTCCACTGCTTATTCCCATATATATAAAATGAAATTAGGTAATAATCCAGTCTGTAGCACAGGAATCTGTGCTGTTCCAAACAGTCCCTCAAGTTTACTCAGCTAACAGTCACCCAATCTCAGTCACCCAATAAATATATTAGAATTATTCTGCCAGCAATTACAATTTCTCATAGTCTTCTCTCTCATACACTTCTTACTGCTCTCTGCTTGCTTTTCTACTTAGCTTAATCAGTTGTTATGCTTTTACCACAATTGGATTGCTCCTGTTCCTTCAGTCCTTTTTTCTCAGATTCCAAATTTGCTATGTTTCTCATAAATGCTGTCCTAGGGAGTTTTATGCTCACCTTCTTGTTAGGAGCAAAAGGGGAAACAACTTACGTACAGAGACAAAAAATTATTGTTTGTCTTGTTACGATTTTGAGTCCAATTGAAATACACCAGCTATTATTACTAGTTCACTTACAATGATACAAACATTTGTAGTCTAATTTATCTGACTGTTACAGAAAAAGTTCATTAGTAATATCATTATTTTTTTAATAGAAGACACCTTAGTATGTACCCCTTTTTTCTGGTGTGTTATGTTTATGCGTCCATTCTGGTTATCTCAAGCAGAAATGGAGAAAGGATGACATGCTGTCAAGGTTCTAAGTCCTTTGCTAGGAGAAGTTCAATGCTGGAAGGTGCTCCCCCCCAGCTCTGGGGTTCACTGGGGTTTATTTTTCCACATTTTGTTAAAAAAGACTATTTTCTTTATATTGATTCCTAGCTAAAGTTTGAAAATTGCACAAGACAAGGAATTTAGAGTAGGATAAAAAGAAGATTTTAGAATGGGTACTTAAGGTGTCTTACCTTTATTGTTTTTCCAGGTATTGTGTTGGTAGGGGTTGGATTCAAAAGTTTTCTCTAAAAATAAGAAAGACCCAATTCTTCTGCCTGCATCCACCAACATCCTTAACAGCTACTCATCATGACCAGTTTTATCCATGGAATAGATATGATTTATTAAGAGGGCCTTGAATTTTTCTGGTAGGACATGATAGTAGATCACCTGTGCATTATACAAAAAAATAAACAAAGTATGTGGTATCATAATACTTTAACCAGTTTTCTGCATGTAACAGCAAATTTCCTTGATAAAGATATATTCACCTACTCAGTTTGATTTCTTGTGCTAGCTACTGAACTTTACTTACAGGTAGCAGGATTGATGGTCACAATAAGTTCACTGAGTGATCCAGGTGATCTTTTCTGGTCCTAAATAGAGGTCATCAGAGGCCTCTTTTCCTATCATTTTCAAGTATGAATGCTTCTGAACACTTAATAGAAGTGTGTATAATTTAAACTTTTAATGCCAGTGTTTTCAGTTCCATTCTGTTAACACACGTTTCAGGGCTCACTTCTCTGGCTTATTAAAATGTTTTTAATGTTATTGTTCAAAAAAACAGATTTACTAAATGCAAATCATTCAGAAGTGCAATGAGACACCAATACTTTGAAATTGCTTAAGAAAAAATATCCAAGGGAAACTGTAATTTGTGGACAGTGAGAGTATTTCATAAGAATAGTTTTTTACATTCTTTGTTTTGATATTTCATTAAAAAGTGTTTTTTAATAAAATATTTTGAAAACAAAAATAATTCTAAAATTTTAAAAAAATGGACACTTCAACTCCTATGGTAGTATAGCTTTTTTTTTTTTTTTTTTTTTTAGATTTTTTTATTTTCCTGCCTTTAAATGGATGTGGTGGGTTGACCTTGGCTGGACTCCAGGTGCCACCAAACCTCTCTATCATGCCCCTCCTCAGCAGGACAGGGCTGGGGAGGGGGAAAAAATGAGATGGAAAAAAACCCTCATGGGTCAAGACAAAGGCAGTTTAATAAAACCAAAAACAAAGGCCATGCGCGGAAGCGAAAGGAAAACAAATACTTATTTTCTACTTTCCATCAGCAGGCAATGTTCAGCCATTTCCCAGGAAGCAGGTCTTCAGTACATGTAGTGGTTACTCTGGAAGACAAACGTAAATAATGAATGCCCCCCGTCTTCCTCTTTTCTCTTAGCTTTTATTGCTGAGCGGACACCGTATGGTATGGAATACCCCTTTCGTCAGTTTGGGTCAGCTGTCCTTGCTATGTCCTCTCCCAAGATCTTGCCCACCCCCAGCCTACTGGTGTGGGGGGGGAAATGTTGGAGAGAGAGCCTTGATTCTGTGCAAGCACTGCTCAGCAGTAGCCAAAACACCAGTGTGTTATCAACACCTAGCTACCAATACAAAGCACAGCACTATGAGGACTGCTATGAGGAAAATTACCTCCATCTCAGCCAGACTCTATACAATGGAATAAGTAAGTTTGAATAAGATCCTTACAGTTTCCCAGCAAAAGTCATTGTTTTCAATATGGCATTTCCCAATTTAAAGCTCTTTGGAGAATCATTTTCTGTTGAACTCTAAGCATCACACCTTTTGAAAATCTGATCACAGTTGTTTGTGCTCAGCACTATCCAATGTCTGTCCTCTACAACACAATATAGGTCAGCAAATTCTACTTAGGTAAAAAGTTTAAGAAAGTGATTACTCAGTATCTCATTCTCCTTCTCTACTTTCTCATTTTGACAACAGTAAGTATGTTTATCTTCTCTTGAAAAGCATAATTCCAAATTTTACCGTGGAACCATGTAACCATAAGTATGGCCTAGATGAGAAAATCATAGAATCATAGAATCAAAGAATCATTAAGGTTGCAAAGGACCTCTGAGATCATCGAGTCCAACCATTAACATAACTGCCTGGTCCACCTCTAAACCACGTCCCTAAACAACACATCCACACGTTTTTTTAATACTTCCAGGAACTGTGATTGCACCACTTCCCTGGGCAGTCTGTTCCAATGCCTAACCACTCTCTCCGTGAAGAAATTTTTCCTAACCTAAATCTCCCCCGGCACAACTTGAGGCCATTTCCTCTTGTCCTATCACTTGTTTCTTGGGAGACTGACACCCACCTCACTACAACCTCCTTTCAGATAGTTGTAGAGAGCAAGAAGGTCTCCCCTCAGCCTCCTCTTCTCCAAAATAAATAACCAAACTAAAATAAACCAAAGCAAATCCAAAGAATAAATTTTTAAGATGGAATTGTGAAAAGATTAGGGAAAGGACAAAAACATATGTATACAAACTGAGTGGTATTCTGAATTCTGTCAAAAGATTCCTTGGACAGTAGAGGATAATAGTCAGTGACAGAGTGAGTGCAGTCAAGCTTAAATCACTGGTAGGTACATTCCTAATATATGAAAAAAATCAGGAGTAGGGAAATTGAAGGTAAACTTTTTGAAATTGCCACTGACAGCTCTGACATTGATATGTTTTTCTATCCATATGAAAGCAATTCATGTTGTTTGTAGCATATTTGGCAATATAAAGGCTAAGCTTTTAAGGCAGGAAATTGCTACAGGCTCAGCTTTGAAGTAGAACATGATTTGTCTCTGGGCTCTGTTGATATAACATCTTCTCAGAATCTCTAGTTGTCTGGCATTTCTTATGAGTTCAGGGCACCTACTTTCCCCCCCTCACCACTTTTTAAGAATCATAATGACATCACTGACAATATTTGAGCTGCTTTCCTTCTGGTCCCAGTGTCAACCTTCCGCTGTCACAGGACAATGGCACTCTAGGCATCTACAGCACTTGTGCCCATATTTTATAATCTGCAGAAATCTGCAGACACTTGCATACAATTTAAATGTAATGCACAAACTTTCAGGCAAGTCATTCTCCTAATTCTCCTACTTCCACCACACCACCACCCACACATAAAAGAGGTCTGGTTTTGGATGGGAGAGAGGAAAGATCTAAAATAAATTTACAGCAACACTTTGAAGTCTAAACTATACATCTATACTGCTGGGGATTCCACAGCTGGAGTCAAACAAAAATAAGTATCTTCAAATAAGGTGGGAATGAAAATATCTCAAGACTAGTCAGATGAAAGAAAGGGTTCCTTGTGTTTTGGAGAAGGAAGGTGGCTTCACATAACCTCTTTTATCTGCTTCACTGCTTGAGTGGCACTTGTGCAATGCTAGTTTGGATTGACATTTCTCTCTGGATGAAAAAAGAACTTGTTAGACAAGTGTGTTTCCAGGAAAATTAGTGACAAGCAAACTTCAGAAATATAATCAGATAAACCCTAAGGAATTTTGGTTTCTTATTATGTTTCTGGATCTTTTACATTTTCAAATTATTTTTCCTCAATGGATTAGCCTTTCTTCTCTGCCCCTAATCCTTTCTTTCAGGTTGCCTTATACCCAACTAATTTAATAAGATTTACTGGTTTTTTAGTGTTTAAATAGGGAAGAAATGTCAAGTCTATTAATCTGTGTGTGGGTACTACCACCAGTTTTAAAAGCATGTTGAAATGATGGGCCAAAATGCAGTGTCTTCCTGATAGCTGCTACACCTCAAAACATGAAATAGCAGTTTAGCTCAGTTAAGAACACATAAATTGGCACCAATTTCAGCAAAAGCCGGGTAAGTAAGGGAAAATTTGCCCAAAATCCAAGCTCAGTAAAGCTCCAATAACTGCTTTGTCTTAAGTTATGAGTGATAATGTTCTAAATCGTTCATGGCTGTTTTCTAAATTATTTCTGATTCACTAAAAATGACATTGACTAAATGATACTGTTACCCTGAGGAGACTGTGTACCAAGTTTTCCATTTCTAGAGGGCAAACATGGGGGTTCTTTCTGTGTTTCTGAAAACATTTTTTGTTTTGTTTCAATCCAACAGAAAGCTACGAGGTGGTTTGAAGGACTGAATAGGAAAGTAGAAAGGAAGCTGCTTAGCAGAGTTGCTACAAAACACACAATCTTAATACACCACCCCCTATCAAATAAGCAGAAAAAACACAGAGATATAACAAATATGCCTTAGCATGTACCAACAAGAAAGTTTACCAAACTCAAATAAAAAATTGTTTGATCTCCCATGTGAGCTCTATATTTCTGGCTTCATACAGCTTTGCTTTGGAGTCACCCCAAGGCAAAGTTCCCAGGCATTCAATAAGAGCATTTTGAGACTGATCAGAAGTTATTCGTAGGAAGAAAATTCTGAGCTTTCAGAGAGTATATACATGGGGTGCTGGAGGAGGAGAAGGAAAATATGAATCTTTTGATTACAATCTACATATTTCTGCCTTGATTTCTGCATATATTCTCTTAAGAGAAATTTTATACATTTGGTTTACTATATTTAGAATATAAGGAATACTGCAGAAAAACTGCTAACATAAGAGTTATTTTTTATCTTGTACTTTATCAGCATCAATATATTTGTATTTTTTTAGATTTTTTTTTTCCAACATATTTTGATTTTTTCAGATGCTGATCATACCTCTGTTTACATACTATGATGTGATCCTGGTCATATTTATTCAGTGTTCATTCACATTATTACTGTACCGAAGACAGAAAAGTTACTGCAAGCTACTTCTGAAAAGATGCTTCTGCTTCACTGACTTTTCAGTCTTTCTTACAGGTTTCTGCAAAGTGTTATACAAATCAGCTCCATAAAAAAATGAAGAAGGAATTTCACCTTCTTCTTTGTTTTTAAACAAGTTGGTATCTCTTTCTCTTAGAAGAATATTTTTTTGTGTTACTTGTATTCCAAGTGTTATTCTAACAAAATTGAAACAAAAATGGCTATTTTTGAAACTTTAAAAATAAAATTTTCTTTGTAATTGGAAATTTTTCAGTAAGTGAATTATTTTTCTGAATGCTTCTTGTTTGTTGACATATTGATATATCTCATCAGATTGTGTCTATAAGTTGAGGAAATAAAAGCTAAAATTAATAAGCATATACTTATTCTATTTTTTGAAAATCTAAGCAAAAGTAACCCAACATATGGTAAAAGTAGTGAAAAACACAATCCAGTAGGGAGAACCTCAATGCAAATATTAATTACTATTTTTTATACAGGTTCAATGCCCTAGGAATATCTGATTTTGAAGTAGAGAGGAATTACTGAGAAATGTTTTCTTTCATTGACAGTGTTAACAATATTATCTCTGATCATTACTATAGTATAAGAATGTTTTGCGTCAGGACACAGGAACATTTTTAGAATGGAAATATCTGTAAGTTAACACTTAATTAAAAAACAGAGACAGAAAACCTAATAACAAACAAAAATATTATAGCTTGCTTTCTTAGCTTCAAATTCTTGACCCTTCCTTAGAAGAAAAGGTTTGGGGTTTTTTTTGAAGAATGACATAGATAACAGAGACAACCTTTAGTGTCTCTACTTTGAAACAACTCAACCTCATTAAAAAGGACACCCAGAGGTTAGATAATGGTCAAACAAGAGATCACTTCAATAAGAATGCCCTACAGTTACCTCTCAAGAACCTCATTATTATCAGTCAGAAGGGCATGAGCTGCAAAATCTCAGGAAAACTGCAACAAGTCTGCCAGTAAAATAGCACTGAATCTGCTTTTGGGTGCAGATTCTTTTTCACTTCCTGTAGTACAGTAATGGTACAGGAGAAAATTAGGAAAATAAAATTTGAAATAAAAGAAAAAAAGAAATACATTGCAGAGAGCATAAAACCAACAAGTGAACAACTCAACAAACAGGAAAATTTCCCTTGGTATATAATAAGTTGTGAAAGAAGTTGGTATTTCTTTTGAGTTTTTTTTTTAATGCTGGCTAACCTGAAATTCCAAGTAAAGATTTCTGTCTAGTAACTGGACCTGGAGACACTCTCTGTATTCTTGTAGATTAAGTAGATCCAGGCCACAAGATTGGTTTAGTACTGTTTAAGTGTTAGAGCATTCTTTTGCATATTTTTGTTCCACACCCAAAAATATTCTTTAAGACAAAGGTCAAGGGATATTTAGAGGACAGTGTGTGTCAGGAAGAATTTCTTCTAGGTATTTTAATGTGCTGGGTTGGGTTGGATTGGGTTGGTTTGGATTCGATTTGATTGGATTGGATCGGTTTGGTTTGGTTTGGTTTTTTTTGAGTGGGAGATGTGTTAGTCAGTTATTCATGGTATTTTCTTCCCTGGCTCGTTTTATTTCCTGATGTAGGTATGGCTGTCGTAAACTCAGTCAGAAAGTCTTTCTGAAACTTTGACTTAACTACATTGACTCTGCAAGGGAATTCATGAAGTACTTAGGCAAATGACGCCATTTCATCATAAAGGATGTCTTAAAATAGACACTGTTATCAGCCCATTAAAAAATGTGAAAGAGCAATTACTCTGCCACACTATTCCCATCCTCTATATAGGCTGAGAATGTGAACATACCTTTAGATTCACAGTCCTACTGAATACTCAGTTTCCTTCCTACCTTATTATTTGAAGATGTTTTCCTAGTGTAAGAGTGAGTTCTGTTTTGTCAGCCCAGGTGCTTAAAACTGGGGGAAAGAAATGACACATCCTGTTCACAGCAAGAAATGGGAAGATGGCAAGTATGCAAGAGTCCAGTGATGAGGGAAATATCATCCAATTTCATTTGCAGGGAGAAGCAAAAGAACTATTATAAAAGTAATATTTATAAAAGATTGCAAAATTGAAAAAGTCGGTAAACACGTTTTCAAAAAGTGTGGATAAACCTGGTAAATCCAGCTTTATCAACATTTGAAACAATTTTTAATAGTATGCATTTAGGTTTTATGGCTCCTTTTACATCCTTTGACTTATAAAATAATATATTCCATGATAGCTTTAAAAATGAACTTATTTTCTTTTTTCCTTTCCTTTTCACATACCTGAAGCAAAATACAGCTTTAGAAGGAAAACCCTACTGCAAATCAAAGTAGATGGATAATGTCTTGTAAATACATTCACAGGTTTCGCAAGGAAAGATATATAAGATTTTTTTTTTTTTAATTTGGTGACAGTCCAGTGTCAGGCAGTTTGATATATTAGTAATAGCAATGAGTTTTTCTCTTAAGTTTCTTTGTAGCTTTTTTCATTTATTACAAAAATTATGGATAATAAACATCAACAATTCTGAATTAAAATTATCATAGCAACCTAATTTTATTGAAGACAAAAGAAAGGGGTATAGTTGTAATGACTAATAAACGTATCACACTCAACTGAGAAATGGCTGCTCAAAACATGACTGATCTGTGTGACTTATAGTCAAGATTGATTTCTAAAGTGTCATAATATGTGTGGATAATTCAACTAAAATAGAAATAAACACCTTGAAAGGAATAAATGACCATACAGTGGAGTCATAATGGGGTTTAGAACAATTTTCATGCTGAGTTTTGGTGAATCCACTGTGGAATAATGATGGAAAGATCTAGACCTGTATGCCCACATCTGAGATTTGCTAAGAAGATCAACTGGAGTAGAAAGATTTTTAAAGGAAGCATAAAGAGAACAACACTCAGTGTGGTACACTCAGACAATTGAAAAAGCAGACAAAACAGTTCCCATTATTAACAATACCACTGATTGGTTTGTCAGTGTGACTGGAAGAAAAGTCTGTGTGATAAGTGTAACAAGAACAATAAGGTAACCACAGAATTGAATGTAATATGTAGACTAAGTTTGAAAGGAGTTTGATAGATTGTTGTCTTTAGCCTTCCTTTTTGTCTTTGTATCATTTTGTTTCTGAGTGTCTGAGTGCCCTATTTTAAGCATATTCAAGTTCTTTTTTTCTTCTTTTGGGGAACATCATCTGGGTTGCATGGATAATCTGTCAATACTAACATGGGCTAGTCATGTCATTTCTCACTTGAGGGCTTGTATACAAGATTTAGAGCCAAAGGTCATTTAGTAGGGTACAGATAAAAAAGGCTTACCAACATTTGCAAGAGACAGTATTTGCTGTTTATTTTTGTAGCTTTTGTTTCAATTCCTATGCTGAAGCAAAACATTTTATCAGCTATTTGAAAACAAAGCCCTGAGTTTGTATAAATTGATTCAATCCTCATGGAAGTCTTGTGATTAATAGGTTAGCATTTCTTACACTATTGACAATAGTTCTTTCAAAACTAGTGCAGATAGCACGTTAGAGAGGAATTCTTCCTGTAGATTTTGTTCACAAAGCAGAATGCACAAAAGCTGCCTGTACAGATAAATTCAACCTTCATACGTTTGTGGCTTGGAGGCACTCTGCTACTACGTTGGCAAATAAAGCAAGTTTGTAAAGTCCTGTACTAGACAGAGGCATAAGTTGGATAGAGTCAGGAGCTTATTTTATAAATGAGTAATTGAATTGCATAAGCAATACAATCTGCAATACAATTTTGCAAGAAGAATTATTAAATTTCACATTCCTCCAGGCATGACTTCAAAACTAAGAGAATTCTTAAGGAAACTCTTTCAGAAAAACAAAATAATATATAAAAAAAGAGCAATTCTAAAAGACTGTTTCTGGAAATATTAATTATGGAATACTGTCAAGGAGGATTTTGTGTAGGGCAGCTGCAGGAACTGGGCCACACCACACTGTGAAGTATGACCTGAAAGTCATTTACTAAGCAGGACGAGCAAAGTGAGTGGATAGCAGTTTCTATTTGAGATAAAAATCTATTTTTATTTCTGTTCATAGAATCACAGAATCTTTGAGGTTAGAAGGCATATCTGGAGATCACCTAATCCAACCCCACTGCTCAGAGAAGGCTCAACTATGATAGATTGCTCAGGGTTGTGTTGAGTCAGGTTTTGAATATCTCCAAGGATGGACACTCCACAGCTTGTCTGGCAACATGTTCCAGGGCTCAAACATCCTCACAGTAAAAAAAGTTTTTCTTATGTTTAAATGGAATTTCTGTATTTTTATTTGTGCTCATTGCCCCTTGTTCTCTCATTGAGCACCACTGAGAAGAACCTGGCTTCCATTTTTGGCTTCCTCTTATCAGATATTTGCATACATTCATGAGATCCCCCCTAAGCCTTCTCTTCTTTGGCCTAAGCAGTCCAAACTCTTCAGTCTCTCTTTCTATGAAAGATGCTCCAGTCCCTTAATCATCTTCATGACCTTTTGCTGGCCTTGTTCCAGTATGTCCATGTGTCTTCTACTGGAGAACCCAGAACTGGACACAGCACTCTGATGGGGTCTCAGCAGTGGTGACAGGAAGAATCACTGCCCTGCACCTGCTGTCTACACTGTTGCTGAGAGACCCCAGGATGCTGTTGGCCTTCTTTATCACAAGGGCACATTGCTGACTCATGTTCAACTTCTTGCCCGTCAAGACCACCAGGGCCTTTTCTGAAAATCTGCTTTCCAGCTGGTTGGCCCCAGCATGTACTGGTGCATGGGGTTATTCCTCCCTAGATGTAGGACTTTATGTTTGTTTCTGTCAATCTTCATGAGTCTCATCATGAGGTTCTACTCACACACTTCACATTCATGTCAATCAAGTGCCAAGCCTCTCCTGTCCACTTGTGACCAGTGCCATGGACTGCACAGAACAGGACACTTGCTTCAATTACATGATGTGTCCTAGTCCTGGATGGTGGTCTGGCCCTTATGTGTAGTGGTTCCATCTTGGGCTCAGACTTCAGTATGGTGTCAGATGTCGGATGGATATGTTGTCCCACATAGGGCTGATGTCTTAATGGTTTATTGCTTTTTTGAATTAGATTGCAGGTGTAAGCTGCCAATGGACTTATAAATTAGGTAGCTTCAGGCCGATCTCTTTTACTTTCACATTATATAAAGTCAATTTGCAATTGTTACCTGGGTGACTATCATCCTTTAGCCTCTGTCCCAATTGCCTGAGAAGAATGTAAATTTGGCAACAGTTACACAACAGAACTCATCCATGCTTCTCTGTTTTCCCAACACATACAGGAATAATCTAATCAATTAGATACTGGCAGATGTAGCCCAGGTCTCATTTGTTTGAGCAGTGTTTTCAGATAGGCTTCTTCCTGCAACAAATACAGAAGAATAATTCAAATATTGTAATGTAGATGTTTAAAGTTGTTGAGAAACAAGGTAAGTAGCAAGTCTTTTAGGGGTGAACTTTGTCCAAAATTCAGACAAAATTACAAGAAAGTGAGGACTTTCTTGTACGTGCAGGTGAGAATGTTAGTATAAAAGGGAGATCATTGTCAGAGGTACCTTGTTCAAGGGCAAGTCCTTCTTCTAATCATTAATGTAAACCACATTTTTATAAATAGGAAAAACAGATCTAAGTAGTGTATCACTCTCCAAGGAAACGAACTTTGAATCTAACTCATATTCTTCTTAAAATTCTCTGATCATGCTGTTAATGAAAATGTTACTGCTTCTTGAGCCCCCATTTATGACAATTTCCTTTTATTCTTCTTAATTTAACATCTCTTGTTAATATAATTTAGGCTAGAGCCTAAAACTTATAAAGCATTTCAAGTCTACAAAAAAGCTTAGAAAACCTGTTAGTGTTACTTCAACTCTATCACACTCTGTATTTGTTTCCCATTTGTTTCTTAGGTAAGAAGCAGCTTTTTCACTTTGCCAATACGTGTTTCATAACTGGGCTTTCATTCACAATTTGGATTCCTGGTACTGTCAAAGATAGTCCACAATGTAAATTAGAACAGTTGCACAGCACCTCAGCATCAGATATCCAGTCCTTTGTACATCTAAATATAAAAGTAAGTGGCTTTGAAGCTTCAATAAGTTTCTTCACATAGACATTTGATGACAATCTATCTGAAACAGTTTTCATTAAACCGATACACTTTGTGTGTAAGTGAGGTCTATAAAACAGGGGATATTTTGATCTTATATATAGAACTCATCAAGATTTTGGAAAAATCTTTAAATCTGATTTTTTTTTGCAGGTCTCCTGCAAGTTTCCCCAAAAAATGAAGCTGTATTGTAGCTCATTTTCTGTGCAGATGGATTCACATGGGAGAAAAAGATGTGCAAATATCTTGAAGAATATTTCACCAATACTTTACATTGCTTCTACATTTTCTTCTGTGACTAGTATCCCTGTGGTTCTCAGTGAACTATTAACAACTGTGAATTTAAAACTAGACAGAAGTCATTAATGAACAGAAGACAAAGAAATTCTTAACTATCTCAACTGATGTTTCCAAATGAATAGATTTACTGCATGATCCTTGAAGCACAGCAATGAAAAGTTTTATGGACAAAAAAAAAGGGAAACTTAGGAAATTTAAAATATTGGGACACTTTGCCATTTACTAGTGGACTGTGGAAAGAACTCTGTTTGAAGTCTGTCCTGAAATATTTTATTTTTAGGTTTGCATCTGTTCTGCATTTCCGAATGATAATTTATTTCATAGTGTCAACAAAGGCTCTTTAATTTTGAGCTTGCTTAAAATTTTCAGTTTTAAGTGTCAGCCTGATCAGTTGAAAGACTGACGAATACAATAATTTGTTAGTAGATACATGTCTTGCTGACTGGCAAGAAATGTACTTTTATTATAGTTTATACTTGTACTATTATAGTTTGTATCTGTACTTTCCTATAATGCTTTCAAATTTTTCTGCATATAATCAAATTTGATTAAACAAGAAACTGTCATGGATTAGACATCATAAAACTGTTAAATTTGACTTTAATGTGTAGTCACAACAAATAAATTATTTATCAAATAATTTCTTCTTATTTTTCCTTGCTTCTAGTAGAGATGAAGTGCATGTAAAAAAAAAAATCCGACAATAGGAACAAACATAATAAATCACTACTTTAAAGATGTGTACCTATAAAATGTGTATCCACTTTCTGAAAGTAAATATTTTGGTTATTATTGGGTTTTGTTGGCTTTGTACAATTTCATGCCAACATTCTGTTACTAATTTTTGTGAAAAAAATTAGATGTTATCTGGAGTTCATACTACTGTCTGGTGTTTATTTGGTAGCTGAAAAAACATGTACAGGTTACCTAGATTTACAAAAGGTCATTTTAAAGTATTGTATTTACTGGATATATCATCGGTCCATAAGAGATCCAGGATTGCAAGTGTACTTGTGTCTAAGGAAATCATGAAGATTGCCCAGGAACTAGGAACTGTGAAAATCCAGTGTCTATTACCCAGCAGGCTGCCCTGTGGTTTGTCCCATTCAGTGCTCTTCTACTTTCTGCAGATAATTTTGAGGATTTTGAGGAATGCAGAGTTAGGGAGATTTGTACGTCATGGAAGTAAACCATATTTTGAAATAACTTTATTTTTGGCTGGGCTCTACTATTAATAACATTAATTTATAAGGAAGTAGTAGAAAGGTGAACTTTACAGACTTTGTAATTTGAATGAATGTTAAAGTGCTTAAATACTCTTAGAGTGGGTGAAATTATTTGCTTTGTAGAAGCAATTAACTTCTGAATACGGGATTGGTTACAGACAAAAAAAAGAGAGGTTTTTTGTTTCTTTTTTTTTTCTTCTGATATTGTTTTGATTGAGTTCTATCTCATTGGTCATAGACCAATAATTTCACCCACTCTAAGAGTACTGTAAAGGACTTAGAGTACCCCTAAAATCTAAGTAAAATTGTAAAACTGGGTTCATATGAGAACTGATGTATTAACATTCAATATGAAACAGAATGTTACAATTTTATTTAGATTTTAGGGTGGTTTTTTACGCTATAAAGTCTTAATGTCAAAACCTCTCTAGGCTGCTTTCTGCTTTAGTCATCACCAGTTATGTTCCTGGTGACAAAAGCCCAATGTATATCCCTTCATTTCTGCCTATGAGAACCATTCTCATGAAAGTGTCCTGTATTAGAGTATGGCTTCCATGACACCAGTTGTAACTTTAGTGTGCCTGGAAACTTCTTAGTAGTATTCATACTTCTTTGTTCTTGAGGGATCATCAAATATGACACCTGTGTCATAAGACTTGGGCAATGCTTTTTTATTTGTTATTTTGCCTCACCTTGCCTGAATGACACACTTGTCATGGTGCCATCCCCAATATTTAACTCAGTCTGACTTTCATCAATACCTGAAACACAAGTGAAGAAAAAAGAGATTGGAAGAAGCAACATGTACTAGAGCAGGCCCGGGACCTGTGGGTTATCAATGCTCCTTGCTGCTCCCCAAACTTATACTGCAGCTGTGTAAGGCAGCCCACATAGATGTCCCAAAGAGGAAGGAGGATCCTTGTGCTTCAGGTTTCCATGGCCAAACTACTTTGCTGTGCCCTGGGATCCCCTCATAATTTTCCAGGTGTGTGATCTTGGCTCTGGATGCCTTTCCTTTAGGGGCACTTGTAAACCTATAGATTTCAATATTTGATTTTAGTAGAATTCACAAAAATAACACAATGACTTTTTCATTTCATGGCAAAAGGGTTGAGTAGGTTCCAGTGGTGGATTATGGAGTTGGTACCTATGTGTAAATCTAGTGCTGACCCACAAGGCCAGCATCACCTAAGCTCTAACATGATCAATTGTTATGAGATCCATAGCGGTTTTGAAGAAAAAATCCACCAGAATCAGGGTTGTCCGTCTTCACAAAAGTAACAGTCTGAGCAGGTAGTATGTAAAGCTATATAAGATAGGGCTATGCTATAGCTGTGCAGGTTCTTCTTGGAGGCTTTCCATTCATCATTGAGGGTTAATGATTTGATTGTGACTACACTCATACTTTCTTAGAAAATCCACAACAGTGTTGTCCTGCCACTAGGTGCCATTCTGTTAGTATCTAATTAGCCGAGTAAATAAGATAGTTGGATGTGAAATTTCTGAAAAAGACACTAAAAATTATCGAACAGGGAGACGTAAGAAAGGGGAAGGGTGGAATAAGTCAAGTAATAACTAAAAGGAAAGATACATGGAAGTTTAATATGGAAATCAGTTTTGCTAATGAAGGTTGTACTTCTTGTTTTTTCTTTAGTACAGAGCAAAACTTTTGTTTTAACTGTGGTTTCTTTTGAAAATGTTATCAATAGACTCAGGCAAGAACTATGTGTGTGTATGTGCGTTATCCATACGTTGATTTAACAGCCTTCTATACTGCAACATATTCAAACTAGCCAAGAAAAGCAAAAATGCAATCATAAACCTTAAAAATGTCTAAAATAATGATTTCTGGCAAATGCTTCCACTCATTTATACTTAATTATTAAGCTATTTTAGCCTAAGAGCTACAGTAAAAGACTACAGAAAATTGAAATATAGTATATGATGAAGATTTCAGAACCATGCTTCAAGCTACTGTATTACAATTATGGAATGCAAAAAGCAAGCTTTAACATGAAATTCACACAGTGATGCTCTTCCGCCATGTAATTCCCCCATCACCTTCCCTGTGAAACTCTAATTTGGCTTTTTGACTGCTGTTGTTGAGTGACTGGTGGTTAAACAGTTATTAAACAGCTAAATTATGCTTCATCTTATATTCAGAGAGGTCACGCTGAAATCAGAGCAAGACAGTGAAGAGTTTGTTGTGGTTTTACCTGGCAGGCAGCTAAACACCACACAGCTGTTCACTCACTCCCCCCTAGTGGGATGGGGGAAAGAATCAAAGAAAAAAGGTAAAACCCATGGGTTGAGATAAAGACCATTTAATAGGACAGAAAAGAAAGGGAAAATAATAATAATGATAAAAGAATACACAAAACAAGTGATGAACAATGCAATTGCTCACCTCCCACTGAGTGATGTGCAGCCAGTTCCCGAGCAGAGGACTCCCAGCCAGCTTTTCCCCTAGTTTATATACTAAGCATGACATCATATGGTATGGAATAGCCCTTTGGTCAGTTGGGGTCAGCTGTCCCAGCTGTGTCCCCTCCCAGCTTCTTGTGCACCCCTAGCCTACTCACTGGTGGGGTGGTGTGAGAAGCAGAAAAGGCCTTGACTCTGGGTAAGCACTGCTCAGCAGTAACTAAAACATCAGTGTGTTATCAACATTATTCTTATCCCAAATCCAAAACACAGCACTATACCAGCTACTAGAAAGAAAATTAACTGTATCCCAGCCAAAACCAGGACAATGCTAAATATGTATTTAGAATCCTGAACATGTTCTCTCTGTATTTTAACTATTCAATCTGTATATTCATGCTATATGACTTTTTCTTTTACTGTGCCACGCTATATTTCTGCAATAATAAGTAAGAATAATTTATGAGGACACAGTCAATGAGTATTCTTAACCTTAGCTGAAACCAAATATAGGTTCAGGTAAAAATATGGCATTATAACACAGCTGGAGTGCTTAGCACACTGTGATGGGAGCTGCAATGCAGAAAGGGTTATTCTTGTACACAATGCAAAATGGCAATTTTCTGATGGCTGTATCTCAGAAATAATTAGAGCTGTCGTCATAAAATATAGCATGTAGCACCAGTGAAGGTCAGTTCCCATAAATGTTTAGTCAAATTTTGTTCAGATTTTTCAATTTTGCAAAGAGGTCAAGGTACTGTGAGATTTATGTACTTGCTGAGATGTCATCATCCATTAGTATGAATAAGGAACCACTTCCATTAGTGGAAAAAATCGAAAAAGCTGAAATTTGACTGACTGAAGAGTTTATCTCACCAGAACAGTTTGCTTTTTTGGGGAAAGATTTTATATATAAATAAACAAAAGTATTATAGCATGAAATCAAATTAGGCAGATAAACATCAGATGTTTATCATTAATTAAAAGTTAATTTAGACTTAATACAAAAATATGAAGTTGACTGACAGACTCTCATGAACTAAACTGCTAAAAAAAATATCTTCTGCAATAATTAATCAATTTTTGGGCACAAACCAACTCCTGTTTTGGTCAGTGGCAAAACTCGAGTCATTTGCGGTGGGAGCAGACAAAGGGCAGGCTCTAAACAGAAAGGAAGGATCATAAAGTTTTGCTGGCTAAAAAGGGATTAAGCAACTATGTGAAAAATCAAAATGCCAAACATAGGGCTAGCACAGTTACATGGATAGAACTCAGGTCCCTCAACGTGGGCAGAAAAAAGAAGAAAACAAAGGATATAACAAGTTTCTTTGTAGCCTCATTTACATGAATTATAAGTTTAGCATTGCTTCGCTGTATTTCAGTGTGCAGACCTGGCAGATAGGCCCTGCCAGATTAACAGTAGGAGTACTGAACTGACTCCACAGCAGAATCAAACCAAATTGGTGACAGCAGGAGCTGCAGGTGGGGGTGGTTATACCTCTGATGGGGAACTGCTAGTATGGATTGCTCTTGACAGTTAATGACAAACAGAGGAGAATTAAGTGGTAGCATTCTTGAAATATAAGGAACTTGAGTCTGCATCTGTGCATCTGTAAACTAAATGTGCCAGGGAATGTTTGATGACACTATGGCTAACTGGCACGGTGTGGCCCACATCTATAGTTTCAGATTCTCTGACAGCCTGTAACAGGATAGTGACATCTAAATTCACTGTGCAGAATGGTCTCTGGCCTCTGCTAACTTCTGTCTGTGCCCAAGTTGAGGGGCAGAGAACTGGAAGAGATGAACTAAGACCCTGAGAGGGATCGTTTCAACAATATGAAAATATCTTGGTTTTCTTTTTTTCTTTGCCTTTTTCCTCTAAAATGAAAACAAAAGTTATCACATCCCTAGTAGTGTTAATAGCAAGCCAGTGAAAAATAACCTGCAAAGACAGCTGGAAAGGTTTTACTTTTTTTTCACGTAAGCTTTACCATAGTCAGATTTCTTACAGAGAAGACCTTGTGAACAGGTTGAATCAGTCCTTCTTGATGTTACAGGCCCTTGTAGAAAGCTTAACCATTAATGTGTTGCAGTGTTGAAGAAAAATAATTTCATATTACTATGTATTTATGAGCTTTATGAGCACTATGAGCATTCTGAATTTCCTCTGTACTTCCTTAAATAAAATGCTGAGTAACTTCATCTCCAGAAAACAAGTGTGACCAACTACAAATTTAATGCGACTTTTTTGTTAATTTTTCTAAGGAATTTCTCTATTAATATGTTTAAAGATTTTGAATTAAAGGACGATCAAATTCCCGAAAAGGACTGTTCAAGAAAAAGTACATAACACAGTAATAAATTTTACAACGTCTCGATAAACTCTGGCTACTCTAATGGTTGTTTTCAATATTTTTTCAGGATTCTTGTTCCATTATTTCCAAATGGAATTAGTTTTATTGTACTTGTTTCAGTGAAAAACACAAAAAACATTCTTCAAGTAACATGACTTAAAGTAACACCAGTTCTGTTAAAATAACTCTACACCATCTTTAAATCAATATTCAACTTTTCTTTGTTTAAATCAATATTTGACTATTGGAAAACTGAGTCAAGGTCATATCAGCTTTTCCTTCCCTCCAGTGGAACTGTTTTACCTTGTCATGCCTCCTTTACTCCTACTTGCAATAGAAACATATGAACTGAGCAATCAAATTTGCTTTCTGTAAGGTTGTTTTGAAGATTTTTTTTTCCTTTGTTGTTTCACTTTCAGTCCAATAAGGTCTCATTTTTTGAATTGTGATACTTCTTCTGACAAATACTGAATGCCTTTTCACTGCAAAAAATATAGAGGTGTTTTGGCAGAACTGAATGTTCATCACAACTCTTTAAGGAAAAGGGGAAAATATAATGGCCACAATTGTAAAAACAGGGGCCTAAATTCAGATTCTGAAAGTTGCACTTCAATTCCCAAAGACATGGTCAGACAGACCATTAAGTAATTAAGTTATAGCATTTTGAGAAGTACCACCCTCAGAAAGGGAAGATAATTGTGTATATTCCTATAATATTTCACTTTTCTGTGGTTTTTAGAACATAACGTGTTTACAAAGTCTCGGCTGAAGGATGTTCACTTCCAGTTGATGGGATGTGAACGTTTACAAATAGAAATTCTAAAACCAAGAGCTTGCAAATGACTTCATTTTTCAGCAGTGTTGAAAACCCAGCAGCTGTTCATGGCATAGTGGGTCTACTTAAGGAGTGAAGTGCTGTGCCCATGAATAAGACTGATAGATTTTGGCATTTTAAAATCCAGTCTTTAAAATGGCTAAGTTTTGTTAATAATTGCTACATACTGATATACACTGATCTTTTTGTATCAGTCTAGAGAAGACTACTTTAAATTTGGAAGATAAATGTAGACAACTGTGATTGCTTCTGTAGGAAAGATGATAATACTAATACTTTTGTATTCTTATCAACGACATTGGTTAAAAGCATCAATCCTCCAGCCGAGCCACTCAATCTGACAGCATGAGAAATACTGAAGAGGCTCTTACCCTGCTATTTGCCAAGATAATCTGGCATGTGCTACAAAATACAGATTGGAAACACAATAATCACATGACAGATCTGATGTTTTCAATGTCTTCAAAATAGAAGAAAAAAGATGAATTTTTTAGTGTCCTTGCAACAACTGAAAACAGTCTAATTTCTTCTTCAGTCATACAAAGAACTGTGTTTTTCTTTTGCTGTGAATACTGTATTTGAAATTTTAAGATTGTAGCAATCAATTATTGTGATAAGGAATAATTTACCGGATTTTAAAATAATGGATTACATAACATACATTAGCATTAACCATATACAAGCTTCAAAGAGGGACTTGATCACCCTTTTTAATATCAAACACAATAACTAATGGAAATTTAAGATGAAAAATAGTTAAAAAATGTAACCAAAGAGTACTTTTCCTGAAACTTTATTTATTGTTTCATGAGTGTTATCTGTGAGAAGTGCCAGATTGACAGTTCCAGTGGTTTAATTCCCTTCTACTTGCCTACATTTAAAGTGTGAACATAGATATTGCAATTTTCTCCCAGCTCTAAACTGGAGGGATTTACACAGTCAGAACAGAATTGGGTTTGGACGCTGATGGGTACATGGATTTTTCTGTCTTTCCAGAGAAATAACTCTACCAACACAAGAGGTACCAAGGTCAGGAACAGGAGCCATAATGCCCTTTAGGACAACAAAACAATTTTGTAGTGTTACTGTAGCTACCTATTGTCTTATCTGTTTGTCACTTTATTTAATAGAGTAAATTGTGCTACTACTATGTTCCTTAGCTGGGCCTCCACCATTTCAAGAGTATCACCAAAATTCTGCTTCAGGCAACACTTCTTTTGAGATTTATCTTCTTTCTTATGAAAATATTCAATGTTTTTGTGAGACTTCAGGGAAGCAGAACTGTCTAGATTTAATCTGCATGAAGTAGTGCTATACCTTGTAAGCCACCATGCTCAAATTGCAGTGAAAAAGGAACACTTCTCTACTTTATGTTCCTGTGATCTGCCATTTTCCTTAGAAAATATGTTAGTGACTTTTTTTTTAGTCAGCTGCCAGATAGTTTGACTATTTCTGTATTTTAAAATTAAGCCTGACAAAATTATTTTAACCATTGTGCACTTGTTTTGAGAATGTCTACTTATTTTCCCTCTGACCATTATTAAGTAATATTATGGAGTTCCCTGATTAGTACATTGACGTAATTACTCAAAGTCAGCTAGCACACAGAGAATATAAAATTGTGTGCATCTTTTTATTCTATGTTGTCCTGGTTTCAGCTGGGATAGAGCGAAGTGTCTTCCTAGTAGCTGGTATAGTGCTGTGTTTTGGATTTAGTTGTTTAGATGTTTTAGTTGTTGCTAAGTAGTGCTTACACTAGTCAAGGACTTTTCAGCTTCCCGTGCTCTACCAGGTGCACAAGAAGCTGGGAGGGGGCACAGCCAGGACAGCTGTCCCAGACTGGCCACAGGGCTATTCCATACCACATGACGTCATGCTCAGTACATAAAGCTGTGGGAAGAAGAAGGAAGGAGGGGACGTTCAGAGTGATGGTGTTTGTCTTCCCAAGTAACCATCACGCGTGATGGAGCCCCGCTTTCCTGGAGATGGCTGAACACCTGCCTGCTGATGGCAAGTAGTGAATGAATTCCTTGTTTTGCTTTGTTTGCATGTGCAGCTTTACCTGTTAAACTGTCTTTGTCTCAGCCCACCAGTTTTCTCACTTTTCCAATTCTCTCCTCCATCCCACCTGGGGGGAGTGAATGAGCGGCTATGTGGCACTTAGTTGCCAGCTGGGGTTAAACTACGACGTATGTTCTGTGCTAATTGCCCAGCAGAAAATTGCCTCATGACTTGCTTCATGACTGAGGTTGCTCATTGGAATTACAGTATTAATAATAGTATAAAAGCAGTATTCATTATCTACTAAACTGAGGTTTTCACTAGGTTCTAGGGTTTCCTTAACTTCAGCATTGAAAAAAATCATCAATGTAGAGCACTGTCATGGCAAAATCCTCTTGACTCAGGGAATTTAACTGAATTTTAATTTATTGCTGGTTACATGAACCTTTAATTACTGATTCGGTTATTGAGATACAATGAAGACAGTAAGTTAAACAAAGACTTAGGGAAAACCCTTTTCCTCCTCCTTTGCCTGTCTCAACTTCACACCAGACATCTTTCCTCCCCCTTCCTGATCTCCATTCCCCTTGCTTTTGCCACACATTACACTCAGTCCCTTCAGAGGTGACGGAAAGCACAGGAGGAGGGGGTCAATGCACAGCAGTTCCTTCCTGCCATTCCTTGTTTCTTACTCTTTTTCTTTCCCCCACTCTTTTCTTCTCACTTGTTTCTGCTGCACTGGTGTGGGTCACACAGAGGCTGTAGTCCCTTTCAGGGAGTAACTGCTCTGGCGTGGGTCACCCATAGGCTGAAGTCCCCTCAGATGCATACCTCCTCCAGTATCTCCTTTAGTGTGTCCTCACATGCATCCTCATGCCTGTCATCTCGTGACCTCCATTGTGTCTCTTTTTGTGTGTCGTCCCATGTCACCTACTCCTGTATCTCCTCACATGTGCCCCTTTGTGCCTCCAGTGGCTACCACTGCTTCTTAAATAGTTTTTTGGAGAGATGTCAGGGGCTCTTCTGACTGGTTCCAGTTTTGGTGCATGATGAATGAGTGTCGTCCATTGCAAAGTCAACTGGAACCATCTGTGATCAGCACAGGGCAGCCCCTGACCTCCTCCCACCCAGGTCATACCTGCAGCTCCCTGCTACCAAAATCCTGCTGGCTATGCCCAATACAGGCAATGATTCTTGCTGCCACATATTTTCATTTCTTCCTCTGTAAGTCCTAAAAAAAAGACAAGCTTGGAATTTTTCTTACTTTTACTTTAAATTCTGTTTCTATAGGTTTTCTGAGAACATGATCATCATATCTATCTGCGTTTCTATTTGCAATGAATGATCAGACCTTCTCTGAAGCTCTACGAATCTATACTGGACATCATTAAAGTGTAGTTTTATAATATCTACTCTTATGGGAAAAATGAAGTAATTGTCATTATTCCAAAAGGTAAGAGGAAGATTCAGAGGGTAATTTATACAATATGAGTAACAAGCCTATCCTTTTCAATCTAAAAGTCTTATTTCTATTGAGTTAACAAAACCAGATGATTAAAATAAATCTCTTGGAAGTACGGTGCTTGACAGATAAAACTGTGCTACTATCCTATAAATATAAGCATATGCCTTATTATGGTATTTTCATTTAAAATCACTTAATGTATAGAAAAGTGAACAGTAACAGTTGTGTGGGCACAGTTCAGTGTGCAAAATTATTTCTAATATCATTATTCAGCATCTTTCAATATGGTCATACTTTAGTCAGATATTTCATAAATAAAATATCTAAATTTTGCCCTAAAATTTCCCTTATATAAATTTAATAATACCATTGCTTTTAGTTACAATTGGAGTGGAACAGATGCATAGGAATCTGCCCATGTAAGAGCAGAAAACATATTTCTTTACCTCAGTTTCCTAGGAAAATGGGGACAAAATATATTTTTCTTCTTTCTTTTTAATGTATGCATAGTGATACAGTAAAGTGGTGCTGAACAAAACTTTTTTCTTTATATTGCTTGTCACAATAGCATCTCAGTCTTACTTTTAAGCTTTTTGATGACATTCTAATACCAGCGAAGACAGCATTGGAGTCACACCAGTCTGAATGTTATAGAAGGCATTTATTATGTATTGATTTTCTAGTTTTAGCAATGTGCAACTAGTTGTTTTAAAATGACATGTTTCACTTCAATTTATTATTCAGGTGATAACTCAAATATATCTAAGAAAACTTCAAATACAGCTATTAAGTCTACTTAAATTTACTTTTAATATTTCTCACTACAGTTTTTCTTTCTTTATTTATTGGACTTCAAGAAATAATTTTATTTCAGCTCCTGGCACTCTTTTCAGTACTGGAAGACAAAAGCATATGAATAACATTATGATAAAAAAGAGTTAAAATAAAACTCTATGTTTCTTCTCCTGAATCAGGTATGTGTGTCCAAATACCAAAGAGAGATATAAACCACTGAAACATTCACACTGTGTGCCTGTAGATATTACTGAACATTTTATACCAAAACCATTTTGATATTTGTATATTTTATATAAATTATCAATTTATAGTTTAAATGGAATTCTAAATTTATATGAAGTGAAACAGTAAAGGATTTTATCAAAATACCACTAATTTTGATCGATGCTACAGTAGTTTAGCTTCTGCCAAGATTTAGTTGCTGAATACTTATGTACACAGAACAAATGTGTATCTAATTTCATCATATTTAAAAATAAAATACACTAAAGTTTTATTAGAAACTTCTGTTAATAGTAAGGATGTTTGTGTAGGAGACAGACTGTCATGTAGAGGGTTGGAGTTCAGGCTGATGTGAAACAGAAAGTAATTTGTAAAGCTTTGTTTTAATACAGCTAAGCAATTCAAGACAATTTTTAAGTTAATAAAAAAAAAATCTTATTCTGTGTCAATTATAAAAGCAACTGTCTTGGTTTCAGCTGGGATAGAATTAATTTTCTTCTTGGTAGCCGGTATGGGGCTGTGTTTTGGGTTTAGGATGAGAACAATGCCGATGATACACTGATGTTTTGTTCTTGCTAAGCAGTGCTAAGTAGTTGCTAAGTGGCGCTCACACTGGTCAAGGACTTTTCAGCTGCCCATGCTCTACCAGGTGCATAAGAAGCTGGGAGGGGGCACAGCCAGGATGGCTGACCCAGAGTGGCCAAAGGGCTATTCCATACCACGTGATGTCATGCTCATTATATGGGGGGGGGCGGGGGGGGGGGTGGAAGTTGGTCGGGGGAGGGGCAACGATCGCTGCTTGGGGGACGTGCTGGGCATCAGTCGGCGAGTGGTGAGCAATTCTACAGTCTATCGCTTGCTTTGTATTACTATTGTACTATTATTACCTCTTTTTATTATTATTGTTATTATTACTACTACTACTGTTCTATTTTTATTTTACTTTAGTTATTAAACTGTTCTTATCTCAACCCACGAGTTTTCCCCTTTTTGCCTTTCCGATTCTCTCCCCCATCCCACCGGTGGGGGAGCGAGTGAGCGGCTGCATGGTGCTTAGTTGCTAGCTGGGGTTAAACCACGACAGCAACCAAGGATGTGACAAAGACATAGGTAAGCAGGGAAAGGTCACCATCCAAATGAAAGAAAAAAACTTTCAGAGGAAAGATTAAATAAATGCCCTTGGGGTTCTACCATCCCCTGGGTGCCAAGGAGTAGCTAAGGAGTTGAGAACCATTAGGAATGGTTAAGACAATTTAGTTGTCTAACCAACAATGAAGGGAGAAGATATTTCCTCCCCAGTCTGTGACAGCTATCCCTTATGGCAGAGTCCTATTAGCCAATGACATTTACCTTGGGTTTAGGAGAGCAGACTATTTTACTGTATGTTCTCTGTTTTCTGCATCTCACATCCACATTACAATAATGGAGATATCTGTTGTTCAGCCACCTGCATGTCCTAGCTGACTGGCAACAAGTTTTCAATCTAATCCCAGCTATGTAGTGTTGCCCCAAGACGCTATGGGGAGAACTTGTCTAAGGAAGTGCAACCACTGTATTGCTCAGCCTGTATGTGCTGAACTTAAGGCTTTACCCAACTTTCCATGACTTGGAGCTTTCTCAAAGGAAAGAAAACATTTTACGTAAAATTCGGGTAAATTTGGGCTTCAGAGGATAACTCTGCAAAATTAAAGTTCATTTTTATTTCAACATCCAGAGCAGTTCCTTGGCTGTCTTCACTCTATGACTGAGGAGTGACTCATCTCGCTTCTGGTAGCAGCACAGCAGAACGAAAGTAGCTTTGTGTTTTGTGTTTGCATAGCCAGGTTTTGGTAGGGGGAGGCTACAGGGGGGGATTCTGTGAGAAGCTGCTAGGAGCTTCCCCTGTGGCTGATAGAGCCAATGCCAGCTGACTCCAAGACGGATCTGCTGCTGGCCAAGGCTGAACCAATCAGCGATGGCAGTAGTGCCTCTAGGATAACATAAATAAGAAGGGGGGAAAAAAAAAATGAACCAAACTGTGAAACTACAGCTGGAGAGAGGATTGAGAATATGAGAGGAACAACTCTGCAGACACCAAGGTCAAGGAAGGAGGGCAAGGAGCTGCTCCAGGCACCGGAGCAGAGATTCCTCTGCAGCCCCTGGTGAAGACCATGGTGAGGGAGGCTGTCCCCCTGCAGCCCATGGAGGCCCATGGTGGAGCAGATATCCACCTGCAGCCCATGGAGGTCCACAGTGGAGCAGAGATCTACCTGCAGCCTGTGGAGCACCCCATGCAGGAGCAGGTGGATGCGCCTGAAGGAGGCTGTGACCTCATGGGAAGCCTGTGCTGGAGCAGGCTCCTGGCAGGACCTGTGGACCTCTGGAGAGAAGAGCCCACAGAGGAGCAGGTTTGCTGGCAGGACTTGTGACCCTGAAGAACTGCACCCCATGGAAAGGACCCATGCTGGAGCAGTTCATGAAGAACTGTAGCCCATGGGAAGGACCCACATTGTTCGTGGAGGAGTGCCTCCTGTGGGAGGGACCCCACGCTGGAGCAGGGGAAGAGTGTGAGGAGTCTTCCCCCTGAGGAAGAAGGAGCAGCAGAGACAACGTGTGATGAACTGACCGCAACGCCCATTCCCCGTCCCCGTGCACCACTGGAGGGGAGGAGGTAGAGAAAATGAGGAATTGCACCAAGGAAGAAGGGAAGGGTGGGGGGAAGGTGTTTTAAGATTCAGTGGCTATTTCTCATTACCTTACTCTGATTTGAATGGTAATAAATTAAACTAATTTCTACAAGTTGAATCTGTTCTGCCTGTGATTGTAATTGGTGAATGATCTCTCCCTGTCCTTATCTTGACCCACAAGCCTTTTGTTATATTTTCTCCCCTCCCTGTCCTGCTGAGGAGGGGAGCAATAGAGCTGCTTTGGTGAGCACCTGGCATCCAGACAAGGTCAACCCACCACACTTTGTAACCACAATATCAGCATGTCTGAGAGCAATGACACTGCAGAAAGTTTTCCTCTCAACAATGGAGTTGGTAGCTCTTCAAAGAATCATCAAAGTTGCCATGCAGAGGCAGTCTGAGGCTTTCACTTTTGATGACTCTTAGCTAGTCTCTTATCTTCAGGGGAAAACAGAGTCTCTGCACAGGGGGACCTGGACAAAATCATACCACGCAAACACATGGCAAGAGGTGGTAGGGAACCATTTATTCATAAAAACACAGTGACTCACAGAAGAAAGAGGTAGGAGAGACTGAAATGCTGACAAATTTTGGACTCAACAAGGGGAAGAAATCATGTTAGATCTCCCAGGAAGAAATGTATTTTGTGATTTATATTATCCTGAATACTTCAAGTGTTTTTTAAGAATAAAACATTTTTAGGCTACTTACAATACTTCAGAGTCTACACAAGATAGAACATATTAAACAAGCTTTTTTACTAGGAAGGATTTTCAAGAGTACTTTGTGCTCTCAGCACCTCAGTTATGCAGATTCAGAAAAAGCAATAGACAGAATCAGTACATGAACAAAATAAGCTCTGTGTTAATAAAAGCCTTTAGAAATTACATTACTGTGTTCTTAATTATAATAGTGTCAGAACATAACATAAGCCCTTCACTCTATGGATTTAAAACTTATCCTATATTGAAGCTAAGGGTTTAAGTACAGCATCAAAGTCATCTTGTGCTTGTTTTTGTTCTAATTTCACCCTTTTAGGCTTCTTCTAAAGACTGGGGAAGAGTAGAGGTATTGTTCTTATTTGATACTTGAACAGACCAAATCACACTTTCATCAGTGAATACGGTTGCACTTACAGAAGGTGCCCTCAGTTTCATGTCAATAAATGAGCTCAGTATTACATACAGAACTGATCTGCTGTATTAATTTTCATGCCAGGATAGCGTGGAAATTTTTTTTCTGAGCTTTTCTTCACATTTGAGTGGCTTTCATAAGCAGGTTGTTTTCTGCAAATATTTCAGATGTTTTATATTTGTTAAAGCACTTCTTTTTACCATGTAAAGATTTGCCTCAGTAACTCCCTCCCTCTGTTAGAGCTTCTAGATATGTTCCTTTCCTCAAAAACCTATATAAAAATATTACTTTTATTATTCTTCAAAAAATCCATAGTCTTTCCTTTGACACTGTACATTTTTCCTTTGCCACTTGTAGAAATAAACAGTCAATCAACCATAGACGATTAACACAATACAAGATCAACTATAGAGGATTTTTATCAATTAAGCTTTCCAAGCACACATTCTGGTATTGCAATTCATTATGACACTGAAGTAAAAAGAAGCAGCAACATAAAATTCCCTCTTGCACTTGTCCAGGTGGTTAGTAAATTCCTTTCTTAAATCTGTTTTCCTTACTTTCTGCCCTTTCTTTTTTTCATGAAGGGCTAAACCAGAAGTTAATGTGGTGACATAGGAGTATCTATGACTGGAGAAAGAAGTTAGACTGGATTGACATGCCTTCCTGGATGCTGTCTGTTTAGTTTGGAAGTGTATAAGACCCAGTTATTGGATTCTGTAACAGACCAACCAGGTAAAACACTCTCATTTCACCAGACTGCTACAGACTGAAACAAGCGGGTTTGGGAGAACAAAATGTTCATGGCCTTTGATGACATGACACAGCAATGTCACTGCACATTCAACTACCTTAGTTTCTTTAAGAAAAAGAAACAGGGAAATCTTTGGCACATGAACAGCAGCTCTCTGAGAAAATGAACGGTTGTCTTGAAGTATCAGCAGGGATTCAACCCAGAGTGAAGAAAGAAGCCACTCACAACCAAAACCACTCTCTGCATTGAGTTATTAACAATATTTAGCCTGTGGCATCACAATCAATAAGTTGAAATTTGTCTGTAAATTTAGAAGGATGAGCAATTATGCTTGGCTATCTGCAAAAGGCTTCACTGATCTGACAGCAGTATTTACCAGTTTAAGAGATAAAAAGAATTACAAAGAATTAAACTAATAAAGAAATGGGAACAACTCCCCTTTGCCATCTGCAGTACTTTTGTTCTGAAGTTAAAACACTTTTTTTTATTCCCTCTGATGATTTTCTGTGCATCTTGTTTACATTTAGTGTTCTTGCCCTCATATTAAGATTAACTGTCTTCTTGTCTGATCGTGTTTCCATACCTTCTCTCTGATGAAGCATATCATGTCAGCTTTGTAATGCAGTTTGCTTCCTGTTCTCACAACTAGATCCATGTTTTTTCTTCTGTTGTCCTAGCTCTCTCTTGCATAACAAATCCCTTTGACGGTTAAGCTAAAAATTTCCTTTCCTCTTATTTGGATCCACCTTTAAGAAAAACTCCCATGGTACTTAAAAACATTAATCAGTGATATCAATAACATTATTTTTATTTATTGTCATTTAAGAAGAAAAAACCTCAGTTGCACATGGATTTGCCAAATGATCTTTTTAATGTTACTATGGTAATTGCATTGCTGTTTCCTACTGTTTAGCCTTCTTACCACAACATATCTGAAAAGATTAGACTGAGGAACCTTAGTTGAAAATAATGACTTTTCTCCTTTCATTACTCTTTGCAGCCTTTTTGATGATGTAAAATTATATATTAAAAGAAAATATCAAGTTCTTTTTTATTTCCCATGCAATAAGTAAGAGAAGAAAGATGAGATTTGAATGAAGGAATCAATATTTGTTTTGCTTATGTGAGCATTTCCAACACAGTAGAAGTGTTAGAGAATTGGGATTTAACCTTTAGTTATTATCTCAGCATTCAACCCATTATGTTCCTGAATTTGACTCCATGTTGTCTTACAGTATCTGAGTAAAAACTTAAGTGTAAAGATTAAGAACAACAACCAATTTTTTTATATATTTGAATTTTGTAAACAGTGCCTAGGAAAGTGCAAAACTGAACATTGTTTCTTATGAGGACATGGTTTCATTAAGAAATGTTTTTCACAGAGCTTTCTCGTGCTTGTCAACCCTAATGTATGTTTCCTAATTGATTAATGACTAATTGAACAAATTTACTGTATGATGTAGTACAGAGGCTATTTGTATGGCTGAGAAGTGTCCTGGTTTCAGCTGGGATAGAGTTAATTTTTGTCTTGGTAGCCGGTATGGGGCTGTGTTTTGGGTTTAGGGTGAGAACAATGTCAATGATACACTGATGCTTTGGTTCTTGCTAAGTAGTGCTAAGCTGTTGCTAAATAGGTGCCAAGTGGCGCTTACACTGGTCAAGGACTTTTCAGCTTCCCATGCTCTGCTGGGTGCACAAGAAGCTGGGAGGGGGCAAAGCCAGGGGGGTGCTGACCCAGACTGGCCCAAGGGCTATTCCATACCATATGACGTCATGCTCAGTATATAAGCTGGGGGAAGAAGAAGGAAGGGGGGGGACATTGGGCGTGATGGCGTTTGTCTTTCCCAGTAACCGTTACACATGATGGAGCCCTGCTTTCCTGAGGATGGCTGAACACCTGCCTGCCGATGGGAAGTAGTGAATGAATTCCTTGTTTTGCTTTGTTTGCGTGCACGGTTTTTGCTTTGCCTATTTAACTGTTCTAATTTATTTTACTTCAGTTATTAAACTGTTCTTATCTCAACCCACGAGTGTTCTTACTTTTACCCTTCTGATTCTCTCCCCCGTCCCACTGGTGGGGAGTGAGCGAGCGGCTGCGTGGTGCTTAGTTGCTGGCTGGGGTTAAACCACGACAAAAGCAAAGCCATGCAGCAAATAAAACATTTGATTGAGAATTCACTGAAATCAAAAAGTGAAGTAGAAGTAATATTCTCTTCTCTCAGCTGCAAGATATTCTTCAGTTGCTTCTAATACTAAGACTATATTCCCACATGTGGTTGGACACATTTGCATCCTGATACTTTCTCATACATGCACATTTTAAAAGTGTAAAATACTACTGACTATTTTTTGAGATATTAAGGAAAGAGGAGTCTTGCCTATTTCATTAACATATTTACTCAGTAGTTTACTTTTTTGTGAGATGAAAGAAGGAAACATCATATATGTGTTTTGATTACATTTCCTTTTTAGTTTCTCCAGGAGTCCCTGGTGAACTTGTTTAAATGTAATATGTCAAGTTTAATCCTGAAGGAGAAAAGTTTCTGTTTTCATAGAATCATAGAATTGTTTAGGTTTGAAAAGATCTTCAAGATCTTTGAGTCCAACCGTTAACCTAGCACTGCCAAGTCCACCACTAAACCATGTCCCTAAGTACTACATCTATGTGTCTTTTAAATACCTCCAGGGATGGGAACTCAACCACTTCCCTGGGCAGCCTGTTCCAATGCTTGACAACCCTTACTGTGAAGAAATTTTTCCTAGTATCCAATCTAAACCTCCCCTGGTGCAACTGGAGGCCATTTCCTCTTGTCTTATCACTTATTACTTGGGAGAAAAGACCGACCCCTACCTTGCTCCAATCTCCTTTCAGGTAGTTGTAGAGAGCTATAAGCCTGTCTTAAGCATCTTGATTCCTTATGTAAAGAATGGAGAGAAAGAGAAAGAAATGATATCCAGGAGAGGTTTGTGTTTTTCTTACTGAAGCAGCTATTACGTATCAATGGAAACACTCCTTTTAGCAATGATAAGAATGAAAACTTCCCTTGCTCCCAGACAATACAATAAGTAGGAAGTTGTAGAAATCCCCCTTTTAAGTCAGTGTTTACTTAGAATCCTAAATTTTGCCTAAGCAAATATTAGATACAGTTAATTGCACATGGACCATATAATTGCATATGGATATGCCTTAATATCCTTCTGTAGATTAGGCATAATAGCACTTTTATGTCTCAGAGAACAGCTTTGAGATTAAATGTATTAGAACACAATCAGATATATGGTAAAAGGTGTTGGTGAGAAACTTAAACATTTTTCAGTTGCTGCACTGTAATTTTGATAGCTTGTGTGTACTGTAGGAATAACATGGAAAGTAACACTAATCAGCTAGTGGAGAGAGATATTTCTAATGCATGCAGGAAGATTGTAGAGATGATAATTAGTTTAAAATTAATCTCACATAATCTGGTTATTCACACCATAACAAAGCTCTGTTACAATGACTGAAATATCACACCTCGTGTTTTGCATGTAGTGAAGACTTCATAATGTTAAACAATACTTCCTTGAATAAAAGCGTCACCTTTAGTACTTGCTGCTCATTAATTAAGAAATTTATTGTACAGGTACAAATCTTCAAAAAAATATATATCTATAAACCGATGCAGAAACACTTATGTATATGTAAAATGCATGCACAAGTATATAATTTTGCCATTTGCAATCTGCATATCTAATATTTGTAAAATTTTATTTTAGAAATCCATTTACCTGGTGCTTTTTAACACAGATCTCTTTTTTCTGTTATGTAAGTTTAAATGCACATACGTGTATACATTCCATTTTGCACAGAGACATCTGGTCACTATTGTGCTGATCATCAAACATCAGTAAGGAAGATCTGCCACTATAGGAGAAAACCAGATGATGCTACAATTTTGTCTCATTTTCCATCCACAGAAAATTCTGCAAATATTTTCTGGTATTTGATCTATGTTGTGATGGGTTAGTCCATTTCAACAACTATGTATATATATGTATAAAATATATAAAAAAATAATGAATACTATTTCTTAATACACATCTTAGAACAGATTGTTTACTTGTGTGTGTGTGTGTATGTATTTAAAGTAACAACCAAGGGCCACTGAGAAGAGGTCTAAGAGCAGGAAAAAGGCAAGTACCTGGGTATATGCTAAGGCCATTACCAGTCACACATTACAAGGATCTTCCTTTTTATTTAAATGACATTTTCTCCTAGATTTAAATTGGAGAACACTGCTATAGGCAGCAATATCCCTCAAAATAGAAGAACTACTATTTTTTTTAATAGCATGATTTTATACTGTTCCCAAGAAGCTTACTTTTTGCATGATTTCCAGTATTGCAGCAGCTTTGAAAAGGCTAGACACTCTAGAAATTTTAACTTTAGGGCAAAGTTAATAGATGACTTTTCTGATTCTCTAAAGAAAGACTCTTAAAAATGGAAGTTCTTTCAAGTAAAGGGTTTTTTTTTTTTAAAACAATTAACATGACAAACCAGTCAAAGCATTCAGGTGTATTCCCTGCCTAGAGTCTTTTAACTGGGAAGAGTATGCCTATTTTTTTTCAGGAGACAATGATGCTTAGAGTTTTGCCCAACAAGGGCCAAATTGTGTGTAAGGTGGATACAGTTCATAGATTCTTCACCTCCTCAGTATGTTTTACAATACACGTAGTTTATAAGAACCATTTAAATCTCTGGGAAATGCTAGTTCTGTCTAAGAGGATGAACACTCCTACTGGTCTAACATTTAGCTTAGCAACACATAAATCTTACTATCCTGTGAAGGAAAACAAGCTCATGAGAGGTACCAGATGGGCAGATGTGACACTGGAACCTCCAACTGTGTGGAGAAGGGTAAAGGATGAAAAACAAAATTAACATTCAGTTAATCAGCACCTGTTTTCTCAATGATGTCAAGTTTCACCTCGTGCAGGGAGCATGCACATTACTGTGTTCTCATAAATATTTGTATATCAAATGTAGTGTTAAACTCAACAGTTACACCAGGATAAGAGCACATGAGGTAGGCTCATGCCTCACGCTCAATTCTGGTCTCATAAGAAGAAGAAAGAAGGAAACACACACGGAAAACATCAACTCATGACTGTATTTGCAGGCAATAGCTTTATCTATCTAACAGCCAGAATAATAACTCAAAGTAGGTAAGTTATGTTTTGGGTAAGATCAGCCCTCTTTTTTTGTTGTTTATATTACAGATTCATGGGGGGAGAAAAAAAACCTTCTTGCAAAAAATATGCGTTCACTGTGAAATGAAAAAAGACGTAGAAATACCGGAGGGAGTGGAACTCTGAGCTGGTAGATTCATGTGGTGGTGTGAAATGTTGTATAGACCTTGTCAGTGGGGAGCCCAGGAAATCATGAGCCTGTCCTCGTGGACCTGAACTACTCTATGTGGCCCAAATCATCGCTAGCTTGGGGATCTTTGCCGTGGTCTTTATTTCTTGAGGTAGACTTATCCAAGGAAAGACTTTATGTCAGCCTCTTTGTATGGTTCAGAGGATGTACAAAGATCACAACACAAACTACAGCAGTACACAACTAATTAGTACACAAGGTGCAGTTTCTGGTGCCCTGTCGTGCTTCTGTACTGCTTCTCTTCACCATCATACTCAGGTGTGTCATCCATATTTGCCATTTAAACTCTGAGAAGGATATCTGAAAAATTAATTTCCTCCTATAATATTTTTCTCTGACAGTAGTGAAGAGGCAGCATTTGGCTGCCCATGCTCAAAGCCAGCTCCCTGATAATGAGGGCTATTTGAGAAGCCTCAGCTGGCCCTAGAGATCTTCAGGAAAAGTCTGGAAGAAGCATCAGAGGACTAGCTGCCCCAAATACCTCTGCTAAGAAGCCTTATCAGAGGCTTCCCTGCCTTCATGTGGGAGCTGTTTTTAAGCTGAGGCTTTTGTGTATGGTCCTGGCCTGAGCTATGCTGCAGCAGCCTTACAGATATGCCCATGTCTGGCCACGTACATCCTTGATCTAGTCACTGACAGTAAGCTACAGATTTGACTTCCAGATTTGACCTCAGACATTCCTCATCACGGTGGACTCATCTGGCAATTGATGGATGTTTTCTTATCCTGGCTACTGTTCCTAGACCTATCCTGACCCTGACTTGCCAACTCAACTTCCTGGGTTTACTTCAGGCCTGATTTATCACCAGGGACTTGTTTGGCTATTTGGATTCTTGCTGAACCTGGTTACCATCACCAGACCTGTTCTGCTTGCCTTGCTAGGGTACTATGGGACTGGGCACTTACCTGTAATGCAACTGCCCCTGCCGCCCCCGGTGTCACCCTGGGATCCTGCCTCCACTTGCTACTTCCTGACAGATCTAATCGCAGTCTTCCATGGTCTAAAGAGGGGGGTGCTTGGAGAAGATGGTGCCAGGTTCATCTTAGAAGTTCACAGGGAAATACAAGTGGCAACAGACAGAAGCTGTTGGAAATTCTCAGTGAATACAAGGAAAATTTCATAATCAGAGTTGTTAAGCCCTGGAACAGGTTGCCCAAAGCTGTTGCAGACTTTCCATCCTTGGCAGTTTTCAAAACTCAGATGGAAAAGACCTTAAACAACCTGATCTAATTTTCCAGTTATCCCTGTTTTGAGTAGGAGTTTGGACTAGATAACTTCCAGAGAAGTCACTAGATGACTTCTAAAATTTTTTTTTCTAGGATTATATGATACTATGTTCTTGGGGAGAGCACAGAATAGCTTGGATACAGCCCTATACTGAGGATGTTGTGCAATTGGGAGCACAGATTACAGTAGAATGAAGAACATCATAAAGGAAAAAAAAATCTCCAGTAAATCCTGCATACTGTTCCTACTATGTCTTGCTTCATGTCTTGGGAAAATTGTGGTGCCACTTGTGATCTAATTATTCTTGGCCCCTTTTGGAAATCATGCTTTTAGCACCTTTGCTCTTGTTCCAGTACAGAGACCACAGCTGTGATGAGCCTTCATAAAGGTCATGTGGCTACACAATTATCACCCACAATCTAGGTTATTATCTAAAGCAGGTTGAGTGTGCTACAGACCCACTAATTTTTAGTGTGACTTTCCTTCTGCTCTGTCTGCTCTGTCAGTAGGGGTCAAGTTTTCTGAAGAAAGGGGAAAGAAATTTTATGCCCTTTATTACTTTGAAACTGAATACTTATAAAACCTTGTTCTAAGACAGCAGCAGAGATCTAGGAGACAGTTATAAAATAACTGCAAGTGTGTCAACATAAGCCAATGAAATAAACAAGAAGCACACCTGAATGAGATAAATATTTATGTAACATTCTTATTGACAAGAAACAAACTGGATGGAAAACCTGCATATTTTATCTTCTTTGCAAATTAGCTTAATTTAGGTAATTGTGATTTCCATAATTTGCTACATTTCCAGGTTGTAACAGTAATTTTTTAAGGATGCTGACAGCAACAGGTAAAATATATCATTATTATGCAAACATGAATCTATGTTTCCATATTAATAGCAAAATATATCAAATTAAGTGAGCCCTTTTTAGGATGATGGGTAATGAAGATCAGTGACATTATGTCTTCAGTAATAATTTTTTCCTAATTAATTTTCTCGGCATATTTCTGGTTGATATCAAAGCTCCTAGCAACAGTGGGTTTATGTCACTGGACTGATATCACTGCATATCCCACTAGACTTCCTTTGCAGTTCAATGTAATACTACTCTGTCCTTGATCATCTAATTACATGAGATATTTTCCTATTTTCTATGTTCAGTAAATCAAGCATGTTTTGAAAATAATTTTTCTCTTAGTAATACCATAGTCTAAACAAAAGTGAATTCCCTCAGGTCATTAATTCAATGTTAATCAAATTGTAATTACTTTTCATTTTTAGCTGTAATGTGCAATCATTTAATTAAACACAAAACAGATTTGCCAGCATGGTGATTTCATAAGATGGGAACTGTGCTAAATGGCTTCTGTATCCTGTTTTGACCAATTTTTTTAGAACAAAAGCTATTTCAAACTCTGGTAAATACCAGAGGTCTTTGGTGCTTATCACGAACTTTCTATTGAGTATATCTCACTTAATCTTGGTCCTGATATTTTGATTTTAGAAATAATAGAAGTGCAGTCTAAAATTCAGAGGATTTTTATACCCTGCTCTTTGGGTGCAACAGTGGATGAAACAATTGTTTAGGTGAAGGAGATGCAGACCTTATCCTTGTCTTTGCAGTGCTCTCCTCTGTTGCCTTCAATAAACCTCTTCATTAGTATATATCCATTTCCTTTTAATTTCCTTTAAGTGTTAGTATGAATCATAAATCCTCCTTTTATTGGGGTTACTGTTTCCTGCTGTGGGGTTTTCTAATTAGTCCTAGTAGAAATTTCCCAAGTGGTCATACTGGAAAAACACAAGTTTATTAATTTACACCTGCAAAATGTTCATGGTACATTTTGGTAAAATAGACTATTGGATATATTTATGAGTATTAAAACAACATTATTTACAGATAGATAGGCATAGAATTAAAAATTAATTTTGACACACACCACCATTCTAGGATAAGTTCCAACAGTTCCTTAAGATTTGTACTTAACTTTGCTGGGAGAAGTATGAAGCAGGGCTTCTTCCTGCAAACTGCAGGATCCTGCGTTTTCTGTTACACTCTACACCTTGCTGTTTCTTCACTTTTCTTCAACTCTACATTACACTTGCAATTTGCTACATAAGTATGTTCTACATACATTGAATGCTCATTCTCTGTTTTCATTGCTGTCCCTGTATCTGATTTTACTCAGTACCTGAGGTTGTATTCCTATAATGACCAGTAACTACTGGTCATCAAAGGTTGCTATTCTTTTAGAACAGACATACCACTTAATCTTGTATGGGATTAATTTATTCAGAAGCTTCTCACAGATTAGGTAATCATATATGTAAGCTATTAACAGATATACACATTCTAATGTTATTTTTTATTAGACTCTGTGATACTTGAGGCAGCAGGAAGAGTTGTAGTACGCATTGCTACTTAAAATGGACAATGAAGGATGTGAGCACCACAGCATGACTGGTGGCAGTGAACCCTCTTCTCCGTAGTGCACATGCTTGACTCTGATATCAACTATTGACCCACATTTAAATGCTAATTCATGAATGACACATAAATATTAAGATGTTAAGTTCCTCGGAGCAGATTTCTTTGAAATCCTTAAGGTTCAGCTTTCAAACCTGACCTCTGGTCATAAAGCCAGCAGAGATACAAAGCAGTTCTGCCTGGGTGTTTTATGGGCTATAAGTATATGGGGGTAGGCTGAGACTACTGAATACAGTCTACATTGATTTATTGTTACTAAGTGGCAGCACTTGCTGAAAGTTAACACTGAGGTTTTCCCTGTCTTTTCAAACTGTAATTACACTAATGAACAATGAATAAACTGGAAAAAAAAAAAACCAAAACACCACTGACTTTGTATGATATCTCCAGGCATCTGTGGAGCTATCTTATATACCACTTTGAGATATCTGAACTAGTCGTGTCATCTAGCATTCTAAGTTTCTGCATTGCATTATCAATCATTTAAGCCAATCATCCTCCTTTCTGAAAGCAATAAAACATTTGAGGAGTATATTACAGATAATGACAATAGGCAATGTACAGATTTTACTCATTTTATTCAGTATTCAGTCCTGATTACGTAAGAGTTGTCTGTGACAGACTGCAGATACTCTTTTTTTGTCTCTCTCTAATCTTAAAAATGTCTACAAATTCCTATAATAACTTAATATTTATGGACTTCAGCAAATGGGTATAAAATAAAGTCCATTTTCTGACTTTTATTATTTATTGAATAGAGCTGGAGATGTACAAAATACTCTACTACTTCAGTGACCTTACAGTTGAGGACAAAAAGAATAACGGAAAGAACTTGAATGGAAGTAGATGCAAATAGTGCCACAGGGAAAATTATCCTGAAAACGTACAGCAAACTGTGCTCAGTGAGGAAATCATAGCTTCTTTTTTTGAGCCTGATTAACACCACCCCTTAAATACCACAAAAGTTACAATATTAACAAGACTTAATTGGCCTACGCTGGGCAAGAAGAAGGTTCAATATTTCCCTTGAATTGATTGCATACCTCGAGATTTATATTCTTCTGGATTTATAGGTTGTCCTTGGATGCTGTTTGTCTGCCTTAACAAGTAGTTATAGCAGACTAGTCCATTTGAAACTTAAATCATAGAATCATAGAATTATTTGTGTTGAAATGGACCTTTAAAGGTCATCTGGTCCAACCCCCCTGCAATGACCAGGGACACCTTCAACTAGATGAGGTTGCTCAGAGCCCTGTCCAGCCTGACCTTGAATGTTTCCAGAGATGGGGCATCTAACACCTCTCTGGGCAACCTGTTCACCACCCTCATTGTAAAAAATGTCTTCCTTATATCTAGTCTGAACCTACCCTCTTGTAGTTTACCATTACCCATTGTCCTATGGCAACAGGCCCTACTAAAAAGTCTGTCCCCATCTTTCTTGTAGGCCCCCTTTAAGTATTGAAAGGCTGCAATAAGGTCTCCCCACAGCCTTCTCTTCTCCAGGCTGAACAACCCCAGCTCTCTCAGCCTTTCCTCATAGCAGAGGTGCTCCATCCCTCTGATCATTTTTCTGGCCCTCCTCTGGACCCACTCCAACAGGTCTATGTCTTTCCTGTGCTGAGGACTCCAGAGCTGGACGCAGTACTCCAGGTGGGCTCTCACCAGAGCAGAGGAGAGGGGCAGAATCACCTCCCTTGACCTGCTGGCCATGCTTCTTTTGATGCATCGCAGGATATGGTTGGCTTTCTTGGCTGGGGGCACATGTGTCTGGCTCATGTCCAATTTTTCATCCACCTTTATCCCCAAGTCCTTCTCCACAGGGCTCCTCTCAATCCATTCATCCCCTAGTCTGTACTGATACGGGGGATTGTCCTGACTCAGGTGTAGGACCTCGCACTTGGCCTCGTTGAACTTCATGAGCCAACATGGGCCCACTTCTTGAGCTTGTCCATGTCCCTCTGAATGGCATCCCATCCCTCAAGCGTGTCAACCACACCACTCAGCTTGGTGTCATCTGCAAATTTGCCAAGGGTGCACTCAATCTGTCTATGTCATTGATGAAGATATTAAACAGTACTGGTCCCAATATGGACCCCTAGGGACACCACTCATCACCGATCTCCATCTGGACATTGAGCAATGGTCAAATTCATTGCAGGAATGGTCAAATTCATTGTGGGAATGAATCCATCAATGTCTTTAGTGAATAAGGCTGTAGGGAACATGGTATTCCCAATCAGTTATAGTATTTTCCCTTCTATATCCCATAAGATGAACTTGACTATGGATAGTACTTTGCAGTGCACATATTTGTTAAGCCTGAAAAACCTGTACAGGCTTCTCACTAATGAAAAATTCTATAGTGATCCTTCTGGGTAGAATGCCTGCAGTTCTGTTATTGAAGCATAGAAAAATGTCTTCATTTATCCTTCTAGGATGTGGTTTGAATTTTTGTAATAACAAATTGGATTCACATAATCCTTCATATTCATTGAAACGTCCTCATGATACCCTGGTGAAACAGATTAATAAGTGTCTAATAAAGTTAAACAGAAGCATGATTGTCTTAGTATAGGGCAAAGCAGAAGGGAAAGTTTCATCTTTCATTTTATTCGTTAATGTGTTCTGAAAATCTTCTGTATACTTTTGTTTTTCTTTAGTGAAAATTTTCTTCCGTGAAACTTTTCTTCCATTTGTCTGTGTAGACACAAATACTGATGGCTTATACATGTTGACCCATTGAATTTAGCACACAATTAAAACCCAAGTGTATGATCAGATAAAGAATTATAAATATTTGTGGCTTACAATTAATTTAGTGTCTGTGAAAAGCTGCACCTCAACAAAGAAAGCAAGAATTTAAGAAACATGCAGTAAATGAAAAACATAAAGCACTTTTTAACAGGAAAGGCATTAAGAGAATACATATTTTAATCTTGATGAAAACTCATTTGCCTCATTTAAATGATTACACAGAAGAATGCATTGCATTTCATCCTGTTATGAGTCATTTGTTGTGAATAGTATTTACAGACTTCCTCTACAACACATTTTACAATATTCGCTCACATCTGTTAGTGTTATTTCCTCTATAATTAAATCCAAAGAAATACTAATTTAAGAGATAAATATGATGCCATACTAGGAAAATATTGCTGGTAGTATTCTTTAAACAACTATTTTATTGTCTTAAGGCCTCTGAGTCTGTGTATAACTGTTCTCTTAATTTGCTAATTTTCATTTACTTTCTTTTCATCATTATTTTCTAGACTTTATAGTAGCCCTAAGTGATGCTCTCTGCATCAAATATCTCTGACATTTTTGCTTCCACGCCTGCTTGGCTGGAAGGCCTACCTTTGCACAGTAAATTTCCTCTAAAAAGCATGCAGTTTTTCCCCCTCTCCCGCTGTTCACTTGGCATGTCATAGATTGCCAATCAGTGTTTTTTTTCTTTTTTCCCTCAGTACTTTTATCAGCCTGTGTCATCTGGATTTTCAAGCAATATATCCTACCTAAGGTGCCCATGAAATGTTCCTGCTTTGATTTTTTTGTGCACTAAATATTAGCAGACATGATTGGTGCAACTTCATCTTCTTCATGCATGGTTATAATTTTTTCCCCTTCATCAAAAGAGAGAACATTTCCAGAAGTAATGTACTGGCCAATTCTTTAAGATGCTGAACGCCATGAAAAATACTGAGCAGTCCCCCCTCACCTAGGAATTACAGATATTGCCTGACAACACATCCTGAAAGATGAGACACTAAATAAAAGAAAATATTATGCTGTATATGCAATTTTAAACACCAAGTGCACTCCAAATGAAACAACACATTTCAGCCAAAAAGTGTTTTCACAGTTCTGATACAGCTTACATTGTGTCCTACTTCAATTCATCTTTGAATTGTACTGTATCCATAATATCAGTCAGACTATTCTTAAATATTTCAAGGACATCCTTTCAAGTGCAAGAGTCTCAGCAGACTCTTCCCTTTTTATGGTTTTGCTGTAAAAGGGTATTGTAACATTTTCCTATTTGTGTCATTCAAGCAGTGCTTTCCCACACCATGCACAAAGCAGCAGTGAGAAAATGGCTGTAGCCATGTATGATTGAGAAAAGCTGATACCAGCACTCTTGAGGCTGCTGTACTTCAAAGGATTTGAAAGTTTGTTTTGATAAAAGATAAAGGCACCAAAGTTCAAGTTCTGTGATCAGAAGCGCAAAAAAAAAGGGTGTCTTCTGATAAGCTTCACTTGTTAGCTTTGGACTGTGTGCACTCAGACTGTCAAAGTTGCCAGCATGGCTAAGCTGGATGAGAAAATGAGTGACACAAAGAAAATAAGGGACACAAAGAAAGTCCGATGAGAAATACACGAGCACTTGTCAATGGTGGGAATCATAGGAGAATTGAGTTTGTTTTGGTATGCCTAACTGATTTGTACACAAAATATTTCATTGGCATGAACCACACAAAATGCAGTACTTGCAGTCTCCTTAAACTGGTAACGCTTGCCTACAAAAAGGGGGACTCACCCTGCAGACAGGTTATGGAATGGGTTCACTGACATATATTCTCTCCAAGGCATGCTTTACTTTTCCTGCAGGGCACATGAAGCTCTGAGATTTAAACTTGATTCTGCAAATCATAGGATCACAGTAAAATTTAGCCTAGAAGAGACCTCCAAAAGTCAGCTGGTCTGACTTCCCGATCAAGGCAGGTTTAATTTCAAAGTTAGATCAGTTCCTTCAGCCTCTTGTCATGGCATGCGCTCCAGCCCCCTTACCACCTTGGTGGCTCTTCACTGGACTTTCTCCAGATTGTCAGCACCTGTCTTGTACAGTGTGGCCCAAAACTGGATCTGATACTTCAGATATAGCTTTGCAATTGTTGTGTGAAGGGAAATAATCACCTTCTTTTGACCTGTTGGTCACACTCTTTTTGATGAAACCCAGTATGCTGTTACTGTTTGTTGCCCCAAGATACTATGTAAGAGCTGAAGATATCCTCTCTGACAGTCCTGGAATTCCCCTTTGGCTGATTTTCACTCATTTGTGCTGTTCTTCACTCCAGAAATGAAGTAATTACCCGCTGAAACTCAAACATTGCAAGGTTGCCATAAGGAAAGCTGGCATAGATAAGAAGTCACTAATGAAACTAATGCTTAAATCCAAACATCTGTAATGTAAAAGTATAGAAATTCAAGCTACAATGACAAAGATCTTGTCTGAATGACAGCCTGCTGCTTTTTGACTGAACCTTTTCAAATGAGACAATCTCTGTAGTGGTGACTGATTTTATGATGTTCTCTGTCTGCACCAGGGGCTACCTCTGTGGGGCAGACCTATAATTTTCTCTCATGTCCTTTTTGCTGTGATGTGAAGTAGCTAGTTAGTCAGCAGCCTGCTAAGACAATCTTTCATTTGTTAAGCTTATTTTAGAATCTGCCTGCTATCATGTTTTAGGTACTGAAAATATAGTATGGGTACAAAACTAAGAAGTGCAATATTTAGTATGTTCTTTACAATATAACTTTTTTTTTCTGTTTGTTCTGTAGTCTCTTAGGCACTGGAAACTCTCCTATATTTTCCTTTTAAAATGGGTAATGATCGTACATTCTTGGTATGGTCCTCAATAACATACATTTTTAAAGTTACAGTTTAGAGAACCATTAAGGAAGAAAATTTGATAAACATTCTTGGAAAAGTGAGAATTCCATTAAAAAAAACAAGTTTTATAACTGGGAGCTGATCACACTTGAAATGAAGATTCACTTATCACTTCAGTGTACACTCGTCTGTTTCTCTCACTAATGGATTAATCTTTTCATTTTATTTTGTCATTTTTTCTTTGAGCTTTCTCCTTAGCAGGCTTTCTTTTCTAACAGTTTAGCTTGTGGTAGCTCCTTAAACAAATTTGCATACATTTCCTGCCCTGAAGACTAATCAATTTAAAATGACAGCCAAAGAGAGAGAATAGTGCTCTTCTTTAAAGATTTTTAGTTTGTTTTTGGTTTTTTTTCCTAGATGGTATATGACTATTAGTGGTAGTTCTAAGCGGATTTTTAATCAGTCATCATTGATTTAGATAGTGGCAATCGTCAATGTTGCCTTACTAAGTCCTCATGCAACGTTAAGAAAAATAGACCCTTTACTGCTTTCCAGCACACGTTCAGCTTAGCCTATATGCCATAATATGCAGTTTTGAAAAGAAGTATAGCGTAATGAAATTTAATATATTTCTTTTGTGTCTGTGTTTATTAATCCCTACTCGCACAGTGTGAAAAATGTAAACTAAACAAAGCAATTGACTGTGTTATGAAAAATTACCTAGGAATGAATATATAATGGCTTTTAAAGGGTGGTTCCTTTGTAGTTCAGTTGCTATTGTGCAATTTTACATTTGTGATTTGTAATTCAAAATTAGAGGTAAAATCCTGCGGTACTGGAGAGGATGAGAACAGAATGTTAAATACAGGCATTTTCTGCATTAGCCTCTTGCAGTTCCATTTTCTGTTCCATTAACTTTCAAGGTTTTGCATGTTGGTTCACAAGTAGGTTTCTAACTGACAATCAGAGTTTTAAGCCTCATATAATGTTTATATAGAAATATGTGGTGCTCAACTCAGCCTCCCCATTGTGGCATCTCCAAGCTGAGGATGAAGAGAACAAGCTACTCTAAACTGGTATTAGTCATGCATGACTGCTCAGAGGTATCTGCTGGTTTAGACTGAGCATTCTGAAGCACACACTTTTATAGCCATAACACCTTGAGACATATTGGAAGCGTATGTGTAAAGAGGGTGAAGGACAGCATTTGCAAAGTGGTTTTAAGAGATTATAGAAATCAGTTTTGAACACAATGTACTACATAGGTGCTTAGAATCATGCATATCTGAAGCACCCTTGGTGATTTAGTGAGCAAGAACACTGTTTGCTAGAGGTAGAAGTGCTGTATGAACAGCCCCTAGAATATTTTTTCATATAGAGTTTTTTGTGAAGAATCTGTGTATTAATTAAAGCCAAAAGGCTAAATTCACTAAGGAGCATATGCACCTAATTATTACTTAGGATGCCTGATGCAGACATTGAAGTGGTAGTAAAAATTTAAAAATCTCCAGTAAGCTGTAGCCTAAACATGTAACCCTAAGCCTGAGTCATATGTTCTGTTTAGTTTCTATAAGATTTTATTTGTCTAAGCTTTTCCTGGAAACAGTGGTAGCCCTCTTCCAAGACTGATTCATTCCACTCTGGTGTGTCTCCTTCTCTTTGCTGATCAAAGGATCCAAACATTAGCTTCACATAAGAACCTAATCGTCAGATACTTAAAATTCATTAAAAGAAATACCACCTCCGAATATATTAGCTGTAATATAGATATTAGATATCAGAGCTCATTCATGAATGGTCTAACCACCAGCCTATAATAGGTCTGTGATGGGTTTCTCTTAGTCTCTTCTGATGAAGTTCTTTCACTTCATATGGATTCTTTCAATACACAAAGAACATGAACAAGTGATTAATTCTTTAATCATGTGGTCATCCTCAGCTTGGAGATGCCACGATGGGGAAGTTGAGCTGAGCATGACATATTTCTACATAAACATTATAAGAGACTTAAACTGCTTCCAGATCTATGTCACATCTGAGATCTAATGATATTTTACAGCTAGAGATTGCCCACACAGCTCCAAACATACCTAACCTGATCAGGAAGAATGAGGTTACTGCCTCCCTTTCCTTTAAAACCCTGACCAAATGTGCGTTAATGTAATTACTGAGAAGAGCTCAGATCCCCATTTTTAAAAACAAATGTGCTAATTACATGGCTAATATCTTAACTGTCCAATAAGGAGTGACTAAGGACTCTGGGTTTGTTCAGTTTGGAGAAAAGGAGACTGAGAGGTGACCTCGTTGCTCTCTACAGCTTCCTGAGGAGGGGAAGTGGAGAGGGAGGTGCAGATCTCTTCTCCCTGGGATCCAGTGACAGGACACGTGGGAATGGTTCAAAGTTGCATCAGGGGAGGTTTAGACTTGACATTATAGAATCATAGAATCATGGAATCATTAAGGTTGCAAAGGACCTCTGAGATCATCGAGTCCAATCATTAACCTAACTGCCCAGTCCACCTCTAAACCATGTCCCTAAGCAACACATCCACAAGATTTTTGAATACTTCCAGGAACTGTGATTGCACCACTTCCCTGGGCAGTCTGTTCCAATGCCTAACCACTCTCTCCATGAAGAAATTTTTCCTAATATCCAACCTAAATCTGCCCTGGCACAACTTGAGGCCATTTCCTCTCATCCTATCACTCATTACTAGGGAGAAGAGACCAACCCCCACCATGCTACAACCTCCTTTCAGGTAGTTGTAGAGAGCAATAAGGTCTCCCCTCAGCCTCCTCTTCTCCAAACTAAACAACCCCGGCTCCCTCAGCAGATCCTCATAAGACTTGTGTTCTAGACCCTTCACCAAATTCATTGCCCTTCTTTGGACACGCTCCAGCACCTCAATGTCCTTCTTGTAGTGAGGGGCCCAAAATTGAACACAGTACTCGAGGTGCAGCCTCACCTGTGCTGAGTACAGGGGCACTATCACCTCCCTGGTCCTGCTGGCCACTCTATTCCTGATACTAGCCAGGATGCCATTGGCCTTCTTGGCCACCTGAGCACACTGCTGGCTCACGGTCAGCTGGTTGTCAACCAGCACCCCAAGGTCCTTTTCTGCCGGGCAGCTCTCCAGCCATTCCTCCCCTAGCCTGTTGCATTCCATGGGGTTGTTGTGACCCAAGTGCAGGACCCAGCACTTAGCCTTGTTGAATTTCATGCAGTTGGCCTCAGCACATCAATCCAGCCCGTCCAGATCCCTCTGTAGGGCCTTCCTACCTTCAGGAGATCAACACTTCCACCCAACTAGTTGTCATCTGCAAACTTACTGAGGCTGCACTCAATCCCCTCATCCAGATCATCAATGGGGATATTGAACAGGACCGGCCCCAACACTGAGCCCTGGGGAACACCACTTGTGACCGGCCGCCAACTGGATTTGACTCCATTCACCACCACTCTCTGGGCTCGGCCGTCCAGCCAGTTTTTAACCCAGCACAGAGTGCACTTATCCAAGCCATGAGCAGCCAGCTTCTCCAGGAGAATGCTGTGGGAGACAGTGTCAAAGGCCTTACTAAAGTCCAAGTCAACACCATCCACAGCCTTCCCCTCATCCACCAAGTGGGTCACCTTTTCACAGAAGGAGACCAGGTTAGTGAAACACGACCTCCTTTTCATAAACCCATGCTGGCTGGGCCTGATCCCCCGATTGTCCCGCATGTGCTGTGTGATGGCACTCAAGATGATCTGCTCCATGACCTGTCCCGGCACCAAGGTCAGGCTGACAGGCCTGTAGTTCCCTGGATCCTCCTTCCAACCCTTCTTGTAGAGGGGTGTCACATTTGCTAACTGCCAGTCATCTGGGACCTCCCCTGTTGACCAGGAGAGCTGGAAAGTGATGAAATGATGGAAAGTGGCTTGCCAAGCTCCTCCGCCAGCTCCCTCAGGATCCTCAGGTGGATCCTGTCTGGCCCCATAGACTTGTGAACATCTAGGTGGAGGAGCAGGTCGCTAACTGTTACCTCTTGGATTATTGGGGCTTTATTCTGATTCCCATCTCCGTCTCCCAGTTCAGGGGGCTGAAAACCTGAGGATAACTAGTCTGCCTATTAAAGACTGAGGCAAAGAAGGCATTAAGTACCTCAGCCTTCTCCTCATCCTTCGTGGCAATGTTTCCCTCTGCATCCAAGGAAGGAGGGAGATTCTCCTTGACCCTCCTTTTGCTGCTGATACATTTGTAAAAACATTTTTTGTTATCTTTAACGGCAGTGGCCAGTTTAAGTTCTAGCTGGGCCTTCGCCTTTCTAATCTTCTCCCTGCATAACCTCACAACATCCTTGTAGTCTTCCTGAGTTGCCTGCCCCTTCTTCCAAAGATGGTAAACACTCTTTTTTTTCTGAGTTCCAGCCAAAGCTCTCTGTTCAGCCAGGCCTGTCTTCTCCTTCTCCCCTGCCTCCTCGACTTACGGCACATGGGACGGCCTGCTCCTGTGCCTTTAAGACTTCCTTCTTGAATAACATGCAGCCTTCCTGGACTCCCTTGCCCTTCAGGGCTGCCTCCCAAGGGACTCTGCTAACCAGACTCCTAGACAATCCAAAGTCTGCCCTTCTAAACTTCAGGGTAGTGGTTTTGCTGACCCCCTCCTTACTTCTCCAGAATTGAAAACTCTATCATTTTGTGGTTGCTGAGCCCAAGACAGCCTCCAACCACCACATCACACACCAGGCCTTCTCTGTTCATACACAGCAGGTCCAGCGGGGCACCTCCCCTGGTTGGCTGGCTTACCAGCTGCGTCAGGAAGTTATCTCCCACACTCCGCGACTGCTTTCTCTCTGCTGTGTTGTATTTCCAGCAGGTATCTGGTAAGTTGAAGTCTCCCACGAGAACAACGGCTAGAGATTGTGAGACTTCAGCCAACTGCTTGTAGAATACTTCGTCTGTTTCCTCATCCTGGTTGGGTGGTCTGTAACAGACTCCCACCACGATATCTGCCTTATTAGCTTTCCCTCTGATCTTTACCTATAAGCACTCAACCTTACCATTACATTCATTGAGATCTAGACAATCAAAGCACTCTCTGACATATAGAGCTACTCCATCACCTCTCCTTCCTTGCCTATCCCTTCTAAAGAGCTTGTAGCCATCCATTGCAGTACTCCAGTTGTGTGAGTCATCCTACCATGTTTCTGTGATGGTGACCACATCATAGTTTTCCTGCCACGCAGTGGCTTCCAGCTCCTCCTGCTTATTGCCCATGCTGCGTGCATTGGTGTAAATGCACTTCAGCTGGGCTATAGATCTCTTCTCCAACACAGGCGTGCCACCCCTAGGCTCATCCCTAGCAAGCCTGGTTTTATCCCCTTCCCCCTTCACATCTAGTTTAAAGCTCTCTCTAGTGAGGGCTGCTAACTCCTGAGCTAGAATCCTTTTCCCCCTTTGAGACAGGTGAACCTCATCTGTCTCCAGCAGGCCTGGTGCCATGTAAACTGCCCTATGATTGAAAAACCCAAAATTCCACTGCTGGTACCAGCCTCTGAGCCACACGTTAATGAGGTGAGTCTTCCTGTTCCTTTCCGTATTCCTCCCTGCTACTGAAAGGATGGAGGAAAACACTACCTGCGCTCCTGATCCTTCAAGTAATCGCCCCAGTTCTCTGAAATCCCTTTTGATCATCTTTGTACTTCTCTTGGCTACCTCATTGCTGCTGACCTGAACAACCAATAGTGGGTAATAATCGGATGGTTGTACCAGCCTAGGGAACTTCCTAGAAATGTCTCTGACCCAGGCCCCAGGGAGGCATATTGGGCCCTCTGTTCCCCTCAGAAGGGAGTCACCTATAACAATTACCCTTCTTTTTTTCTTACTAGTGGCTGTTGTCATGTGTGGGACTGACTGGCTCACCCTAGTCAACCCCCTGGATGCATCTTCATCGTTATCATCCTTCTGGCCCTCAAGTTCCAGAGCCTCGTACATATTGTGTAAGGGCACCTGGGGGGGCGAGGTTGGCCGGGAGAGGATTCACCTGCTGCGCCGAGCAGGGATCTGTTTCCATCCACCTCCGTCTCTTAGGTCCCCTCCTTCTGCCTGGTGGCAAGAGGGTAGGGGAACCTCTTCTTCTCTTGGTGTTTCTGTTTGGCGTGCTCGTCTCAGAGATGGTAGGGAGCAGCTCCACCAGTTTATCTCCCTCTCACACTCCCTGATACTCCTCAATCTTTCTACTTCTTTCAGCTCTGACACCATGCTGAGTAGATCTTCCACCTGCTCGCACCTCACACAGGTGTTGTGTCGGCTGCCCTCTGTTACCAGAGCAAGGCTCTGGCACTCCCTGCAGCCAGAAACCTGGGTGGCTGCATGTTTTTGTGGGAGCTCCATCTGGGTTGCCACATCCCTTCTGGCGATGGCTCTTGTCCAAGTGGAAACCATGGCTAGGTCTCTTGCAGGAGGGCGGAGACCACAAGTAGAACTTGCCCTCTGACTGTGCCCTGCCTGTGAGAACTGTTGTGCGAACTGCTGCGCCACGCCCTTTCTGCCACGCCACACCCTGGTTGCTGGCACTCCCTAGGGGCATTTAAATCTCCCACGGCTACCCCGGCAATGCCCAGGCCCTGTCCGCCTCGCTCGTGAGAGCTGCTGGTTTTTGGTGCTAGTGCCCCAGCAGGTTCTTTATCGGGTTCCCTGTCTCAGGAAACCCCCTTTTCCACCCCAATCTAGCACCCAGTCACAGGACTCACTGTTGGTGCCGCTGCGTGCCTCACCAGCTGAGGAAGCATTTGTTTACTGAGAGGGTGGTCAAACACTGGGACAGGTTTCCTAGAGAGCAGGTCAATGCTCCATGCCTGTCAGTGTTCAAGAGGCATTTGGACAATGCCCTTAATAACATGCTTTAACTTGGTCAGCCCTGAAGTGGTCAGGCAGTTGGACTAGATCATTGTAGGTCCCTTCCAACTGAAATAGTCTGGTCTGGTCTGGTCTGGTCTGGTCTGGTCTGGTCTATTCTATTCTATTCTATTCTATTCTATTCTATTCTAAAGAATTAATCACTTCTTCCTATTCACTGTGTATTGAAACATTCCATGTGAAGTGAAAGAACTTCATCAGAGGACACTAAGAGAAACCCATCATAGACCTATCACAGGCTGGTGGTTATACCATTCATGAATGAGCTCTTAATATCTAATACCTGTATTACAGCTAATATATTCAGACTGCATCAACTAAAAAACCTACAATTGTTTTAAATAGTATGGGAATACAATGAAATTAGGGTAATGTTTTAGCACTAGCTGCAATGCTGAAATTATTTACTGATGAAGATGCTATATCTTCCTCCCAACTCTTGGTCACAGTAATGATGATAACCAGTTTTCTTGATTGAAAAAAGGAAAGTTTCAAAAGTGGCAGAACTCCTAACACTTCAGCTATAAGAATGGCTAGAGTTTTGAAGATCTAAGCAGCTGATAATTAAGATATCTACACTATTTTTCTCATTTTATCTTTTTATCTATTTTTCTAATTTTATCTTTATTCCTACCTCAAAATCAGAAAATTCTGATCCAATACAGTCAAGAAAGACTTGAGGCTGTATTTGAAATTTTTTAATGACTATAGATATAAAATTTTGCAATATATAAGCTGGAGGTTCAGGAATGCAATGGTGTGCTAAGGAGAAAGACATGACTCTCAAAAAAATCTTGCTTAATTTATTTTTTGTCTAAAATATATTTCTTAGAACATTTACAGTGAATGAAATCTAAATACTCACAATAAGGAAAAGAATGCTTACGTTTTGATTATTACTTTTTTTTTTCCCTGCCAATATATAGATTTCTGCAGATATTGCAAGAGCGGCATATAATAAGTAATTTGCAGTGAACAGTCTTTGGGTTATAGCAGTTTCTGTTGTTGATTTATTTATATTTCCTTACAAAAGTGGCTACAGAACAAACTGAAATTCTTATTAAAGACCAAAATATTTTTTTTATCAAATCTGATAAAGTGAATTACAAAAAGATGCACCTCCACTTTTGAATTACATTCTCATTCTTTGTGTTGTCAATACCTTTATTCTACATGTTCTTGGACTTCTTTCACTTTGATCAGTAAAATTTTTCATATGAAAAGAAAGTATCATAAAACTGAGGTTGGTATTAAATATTTAAGTTCTCTGATGTCTACTACAGAATTTTAAGCTTCATCACGCATATTTTTATTCTTTTCTTGCTGGATATTCAGCATTTTACAGGTGGTCTTTTCATTCTGACATATGCTGCAAGATCACATTTTTACTATTGTCTCTCTCTATTGCCTGTCTTTGGGAGCTGGGCAGCTTTATATTCTTCTAGCATCTGTCAATGCCTGTGTATTTTCTTAAGATTCAGTAGTCTTCTTGGGCTTGTTTCTTTGCAGCCTTTGATCAGCAATGTCATTCTCCATTTTTACCACAAAGAACTATGATTACATAGAAGTTCTAGCCCTCTTTTTCCTCATTTCATATTCTCCCTTACACTAAATACAAGGGTAGCTCATCAAAAGAACTGAAGTTGTAATCTCAATAGACACACTTATGTTTCACTGTCATGATGTTTCAAAGTGTATTCACATTTTGGATATATTCATTCCTCCCTCTGAGGAAAACCTACAGTCTATGTGATTTCTTACATAACTTGGATTTTTTTTCCCCATTTGCGACATAGAAGATAGGGAACCTAATGACATTACTGTACTATAGTACTGTATAAAAGATTATAGTCTTTATGGGTCATTTTTCCTTAGTCTTCAGTGACATATTCAAGCATTTCTTTATGTTGTTTGCTAAAATTGTTATTCATATGACATTTTTGTTGAATTGCTGATTCAATTTTTATCTGGTTTTTTGACTATAGTTTCATGGATAATCTGCAGGATTAAAATCCAACATTTTATTAATTGGACCACAAAACAAGAATTCTTTTGCCGAAAATTGAACAACTGTAATATGGGTTTATATAGTTATTCATGCTCCCTAATTCTAGATTAGCAGAACAAGTGTGAGAATAACGTGCCTGACTTGTTCTGGTTTATTGTTGTCCTGGTTTCAGCTGGGATAGAGTTAATTTTCTTCCTAGCAGCTGGTATAGTGCTGTGTTTTGGATTTAGTAGAAGAATAATGTTGATAACACACTGATGTTTTAGTTGTTGCTAAGCAGTGCTTACACTAGTCAAGGACTTTTCAGCTTCCCATGCTCTGCCAGGTGCACAAGAAGCTGGGAGTGGGCACAGCCAGGGCAGCTGACCCAGACTGGCCAAAGGGCTATGCCGTACCCTATGATGTCATGCTCAGTATATAAACTGGGGGGTGTCGGCTGGGGGCAGTGATCGCTGCTTGGGGGCAGGCTGGGCATCGATCAGTGGGTGATGAGCAATTGCATTGTGCATCACTTGTTTTGTATATTTTTTATCATTATTATTTTTTCCTTCCTCTGCTGTCCTATTTAAACTGCCTTTATCTCAACCCATGGGTTTTACTGTTTTTTTCCAATTCTCTCCCCATCCCACTGCAGGGCAGGGGAGGGTGAACAAGTGGCTGTGTGGCACTTAGTTGCTGACTGGGGTTAAACCACGACAATTGTTTATCCTCATATTTATTCCACAACATGCACAGTTAAAAGACATTATGATCATAGAATCATAGAATCATTAAGGCTGCAAAGGACCTCTGAGATCATCGAGTCCAACCATTAACTTAGCACTGCCAAGTCCACCATTAAACCATGTCCTCAAGCACCACGTCTACCTGTCTTTTAAATACCTCCAGGGATGGAGACTCAACCACTTCCCTGGACAGCCTGTTCCAATGCCTGACTACCCGTTCGGGGAAGAAGTTTTACCAAATATTCAACCTAAACTTCCCCTGGCGCACCTTGAGGCCGTTTCCTCTTGCCCTATCGCTTCTTACTTGGGAGAAGAGACCAACCCCCACCATGCTACAACCTCCTTCCAGGTAGTTGTAGAGAGCAATAAGGTCTCCCCTCAGCCTTCTCTTCTCCAGACTAAACAACCCCAGCTCTCTCAGCCGCTCCTCATAAGACTTGTGCTCTAGACCCTTCACCAAATTCATTGCCCTTCTCTGGACATGCTCCAGCACTGCGATGTCTTTTATGTAGTGAGGGGCCCAAAATTGAACACAGTACTCGAGGTGCGGCCTCACCAGTGCCGAGGACAGGGGCACTGTCACCTCCCTGGTCCTGCTGGCCACTCTATTCCTGATACAAGCCAGGATGCCATTGGCCTTGTTGGTCACTGCTGGCTCATGTTCAGGCAGCTGTCAGCCAACACCCCAAGGTCCTTTTCCGCCAGGCAGCTCTCCAGCCACTCCTCCCCCAGCCTGTAGCATTGCATGGGGTTGTTGTGACCCAAGTGCAGGACCCGGCACTTAGCCTTGTTGAATTTCATACAGTTGGCCCCGTCCCAATGAGGGCCTTCCTACTCTCCAGCAGGTTGACACTTCCACCCAACACAGTGTTGCCTGCAAACTTACTGAGGGTGCACTCAATCCCCTCATCCAGATCATCAATGGGGATATTGAACAGGACCGGCGCCAACACTGAGCCCTGGGGAACACCACTTGTGACCGGCCGCCAACTGGATTTGACTCCATTCACCACCACTCTTTGGGCTCGGCCGTCCAGCCAGTTTTTAACCCAGCACAGAGTGCACTTATCCAAGCCACGAGCAGCCAGCTTCTCCAGGAGAATGATATAAGGCTGTACATCACTCTGGTTTGATATCCTCATGCTAGCATTGATAGAACTTTTGATTCAAGTCACTTTATCATGTATAATATCCTAGCTGTCTTGGTTTATGTTTCAATTGATATGACTCCCACTTTTTGTTTTGCTACTTTTGCTTATTAAAATACCAACTTCCACAGCTAAGCTAAGCCAAGTAGTCTGTAGCTGAAACATAAGGAACTGAGGCCTTTTCTAATAAAAATATTCACTTTTTTCACTTTAATTTTAGATGGATCTAGGCCATCCCTCATTTGCCACTCTGTGATCAGGTAATTACGCACATGAATTATGTCCTGTGAGAAATATACCGTAACGCGCAACTGTGAAACACAGTTTACCATGGAAAAACAACATTAACTGACAGAGAACTTCCCTTGACAATATCAAATGCATCTGCATGGATATTTACAATGTCCAAGTTATATCAACAAAACACTTCCATTTGGCATACTCCTAACAAACATTTACACCAGCAGAAGTTGTTGCAGTGGTCCTGCAAAAAGAGAAAATAATATGGTCTAAATAGGCATAGTAATAGAAATATGGAAGGCAGTGATAAATTGAAGATACCAGTAACTTTTTGACAGAGATATGGAGTGCAGAACAGGAAGCCAAAGAAGACTTGAGTATGTAGAAGACAAAGACTAAGGACAGTTGAGAACATGAGAAACTTTAATAAAACTCAGAGATTAAGAAAACAGCCGTGAGGAAACAGGATGGAGAAGGACAAGATGTAGTCAGAAGCTGCAAGAGATGAAGAATGATGAAGTAAACTTTCTTTCTTCTCAAAGCACTGCAGAAGAAAAGTAAAATACGGTACCAATGTCTGGGAACATCATGAGCTGGGCAGCAATAGTAACCAATAATATCTTCTCAGTGAAAATGAAAACACAAAACTATTAAGTAGATGAAGATAAATGTTGCACACATTTCTGGAAAACAGGTCTAAATTTTTTTTTTTTCTGATGATTACTTTATGTCTGAAATGAAGCACTTATACTTGGTGTAGATCAGTATCTGCTTTTGAGCGTCACGTTAAAGGAATTATTGCCTGGCATTTTCTTCATTTGTTAATCAAAATACTAAAGGTACAGAGAGAAACTGAAATTTTAGTTTGCAGAGAATTTTACTGTGTAAAAATTTTGCTATAAAATTAGCATGAAAAAGCTTTTGATTCTGGAACACTTTTTTTTCTTTTCTTTGCTGGCTTGTGTGAACTTGGTGTCCACCAGGAGCCCCAGGGCCTTTTCTGCCAAGCAGCTTTCTAGCCAGTTGACACCCAGCATATTCTGGTGCATGGGCTTGTTCCTCCCCAGCTGCAGGACTTTGTACTTCCTCTTGCTGAACTTGTGAGGTCCCTCTAAATGGCAGGAGAACCCTCTGGCGTACCAGCCAGTCTTCCCAGTTTGGTGTCATCTGCAAACCTGCTGAGGGTACACATTCTGCCCCATCATCCAGATCATTCATGAAGATGTTAAACAGGACTGAATCCGGTATTGACCCATGGGGTATACCATTAGTGACTTGTCTCCAAGTAGTCTTTGTGACACTGATCACCACCCTCTGGGCCTGCCTGTTCAGCCAGTTTTCATTCCAATATATTCTGTATTTGAAGAGAATAACCTTTTTAGTTTGCCCTGGAGTAGCTAGAATTGACAACTGGATCAATCAAATTTCCCAGTTAATGTGCAATATGAAGTAAAAAACTGTGAAGCACACACTAAAAGAGTCATAATCATGTGACTAGAATGGTCAAGTGGATTAAATATATGAGGGTTGGTGATACAGGATAACAGTCTAAACTTTCATAGACTATACAGATGCAGTTTGTAATTTGTATTTTCAGTCTGTATTTGCAGAGGAGAATATTAGGACAGATTTTTAACAACTACAAAACATTGGATCCTAAGCCACATGAACATAAAAGTCATTAAAGGAATACAGGATACTATGGTTATTTACACATCAGGATATTCTTCAGTATCTTTAAAGAGATTGATTTTTCTTTCTGGATAGATTCTCTCAGAAGCAGCCATTTTGCTGTTGTGCTCAGTATGTTACAATGTTTTGCACCTGTACAAGTTTGCTAAGTCTGTTGACAACTTTAAAGATTTCAAAGAAGGTACTTTCTCATCCATATTTGGATTTCATCCCAGAAACTGTCAGGATCTGCTAGAACTAACTAGTGAGTTTATTATTCAGCAATTCTCATAAATAGATCCAAAAACATGTGAAGCAGCTTTAAGAGTAATATCCAAGATCATCTGAAAACAAGTGTAAGTATAAACAATTAGTGCAGAATAATACACTTCAATGGAGAGCTGAACACAGAGCCATACTCTGAAGGCAGAACTGAGTCTGTTCAGATAAATGTGATTGCAAATATACTCCAGAAAATCCTTGCAAAGAGGAATCACAATGGAAAAAAAGGACCCAATGAAATTTTATCTAGGTTTTCAGAACAGATAAAAACATGGACTGTTTGTACATGAGAAATTTTGCTTAGATTGTAACTAACCATAGTAACTAAAGGAAAAACTGAGAGAGGTTTATAGTGTAAAAAGACAGACTCTTGAATTTGATTCTGTAATTGGTTTAGAACCACTGAAGTGAGAAAAGATCCCTGATGGTAAAAAAAAAAAAAAAAAAAAGAGAGAGACTTTCAGAACAAAATGTCTTAAATATTCTGTGGTGTTATGGAATACAAAATCTGTCAATTTCAAGAATTAAATTCCATGGCAGTATTAGCATTGTATTTCAATAATTAGTGGAGTGCCTAAATAAGGATATTTCTGTTTGTGTGATGTAATATATTGTGTACATGTTCACTTGAAAGCATTCATAGTCTTTGAACATGTCATTATAATCTCATTAGCTGGGCTATGATTATTCAGCTGAAAACTTTATTTAAAATTCCTAGTTTCCAATATTTATGGAAAAAAGGCTGGATGATAATTACCAAGACATCATTCTCAGAAGAACTGCAGGGTAAGATATTGCTACTGAAACACCAATTAATAATTCAGTTTGCATGCTGATAAGGACAAGGGTGATCAATATGAACTAAATTGTCAATATGATTTAAAAGTCAATACTTAAGAGTCAATATTAAACACAGGGACTGATGTAAATATACTGTTGTAAAAGCTGCAGTATGAAGAACATGAGAATTCACTGTCTTGAATTTGTAGTTTAAAATATTTAAAAGTTGAAGTTTTTCTCCCAAGAAAAACAGGATGCTTTTAAAAGTTGACCATTCTAAAATACTTTCTTCTTAATTCATATAAACTATTTACTATTTGATAAAAAATAAAATATGACATACTTTACCTAACTAACAGAACATACATTATTATGGCTGATATTCTTTTCTATAAAGGCTTTATTCAGCTGACATCCTTTACACTGCTTATAGATCAAGAGAATGTTTCAAACTTTTGGTTAAAAATATCTTATTAAATTACCATGATTTGACTGTCACTGTATATTTTACGCAGCAGTTTTACACACCTAGGCATGATATTATTTCAGAAAATAAACAAGCAGAAAAAATCAATTTATTTCATAATTTTCTGTTTTGGAGTTCTTGCTTCTCCTTCTGAAGCACCATACAGTGCTCTGTCACCTAAAAATTACCAGAGTTTGCTATATCAATCTTTCCACAAGAGGCTTCTAAGATCCATATCTCTAAGACTTCATGGTTATCTAAAAGAGAAATAAATATAACAGTGAAAATACAGGCTAGATATTAAGATGCTTTCAGCCAGTTCATCACCATGAGTATTATTCCGACTATCTGATGATTTGAATGATTTGGATTCTTTCTCCAGTGAGTTCTAACTGGCACTGGAGCAGACAGAGCCTACTGCAAGCACATTACCACCTGGCTGGGTAGTGGACCAATGTAACTTATCAAATATCATACTTCTTCTCTTGCAAACTTTCATGCAAATTCAGATCAAATTTTAATTACCTGAGATTCATTAAGCCAAGATCCAGCTGTGATATGGAGAAATGTTAAACAAAAATATACTACAGAAAAAAAAAAACCAAAAAAAAACCAAAACAAAAAAACAGAAAAGAAACTGAAACCAAAAAAGAAACCCAAACAAAACCAAAAATAAACTTGCTAGAAGCATTACCCGTCTCCTTGAGGAACAAGGCACAGATATGTCTCAGACTGCTAGTTCCTTACATCTAAGTCCTAGAATTTTTTGTTTAGAATCTCAGAATTACTGTATTTTAATTTGTCACCTCTGCTCTGGAAAACCTACATTTTACATGTCCTGTAAATCTAAATCACATGCAATCTACTGACTTTATACTTCACATTAACTTTTAAGTAAGATTAAATAGTTTCATCTTCAAAATTTGTAAGCAAAACTATTATCACAGGTATGTACTACATGTATTCTAGCTTCAATCACTGAAATTGCTTTCCACTTTAAATTTCCACCTGTAACCTGAAAGCTTGAAGCCTCTTTGATTGGAATGGCATGTTATCCTGAGACTTTCAAAAACATGAAAAATAAAAACTTAAATTTCTGAAACAGATGTTTAATAGTTTACAGGTTTTTTTTATTAGCCACTGATAATTCACCTTTGTGCTTGTTATTTGTATCTAGCTTAGCTCTTCCTTTCAAAGAAGCAGGATAAAGAAGTCTCTGCATGTGCGTGTCATGAATTTTAGAGTGGCACAGATGAGTAAACAAATTCTACAGTATAAAAAGTGTAAAGAGGAGAATAAACATAAAGAGTTCCATTTTTTATTCCAAAAGCTATCCCTTACATTTTTTCATTTATTTTTCCAGACTAATGAGCCAAGGTATTAAAATACCTCATAAGTGTATGTATGATATTTGTTTTAATAAAATAGATGAATTTTCACTTAAAACAGTATATAATTATTCAAAGTGTAGTTCTGTGTTATACCAGCTTAAATAATAGTTGTTTTTTTTAATTTATGTTTTCTTACATTCAAGTCAAAATACCAATATTGTCTTTTGTAATTGCGGTTTAAAAACGTTAAAACATATAAAAGAAAGTCATAGAACTCCATTAACAGAAAATTATGTTGAAAACATTATTGATTTGCTATCTGATATAACTTTCATGAAAACACATGATATGGCACAAATTGCATACTCTGACACAGGTTGAAAATTCTCTTAAGGTATTTACAGGAATGTAATTTTTTGCTCTTTGGATGAAAATAACACGAGACTGCTGGTCTTACACAAAACATAAGATGGTTTTTTTCCTTCTTACTAAGCCAAACTAATTTTCATGCATTAAAAGGGTGTAGATGGGAGTAATAAATAATATATTCAAAGAAGAGCTGAGGAAAGACAGTTATTTAGTCAGAGAATTTTCTCTGAAGACCACTAATGTCACTGAAAATGGGCTTCAATGGCTTTTGTATTAGACTTAATGTATGAACAGAGTTAGAAACTGCACTGTTTACAGTGGGAATACTTTTTATATGTGAACAGTGTGTAATGGCACATGTGGGTGTGAGATGTGGACCATATTAGGGAGGATCACAGTGCTTCATAAATTTGACAGTTTCATTTTGTAAGTCATTGTCTAAACATTGTTTTGGGGTTTTTTACTGACATTTTTGCTTTTCATTTTCAGTTTCAGCCAAGGAAAATTTAGAAATCTGATTGTCACATTCGTGACTAAAACAGCGAAATCATACACTGTACATTTATATTCAACTGCAACATGCTAGAAAAGGCTCAATCTTTTTTCTTTTTTTTTTTTTTAATTTCTTGCTGCTATCCATAATATATTCTTATATCATTTGCCATCCTAATTTTGAAAACAGTAACTGTAACTATCCTCTGTATAACATATGCAGCAAAGATTGTATAGGATGATCCCATGTAGTTGGTAGTTGGCATTCAATCCTTTTCTTAATGTGAAATCAGACTTGCAATGTTTCTTATAGCTTTTCTGTGCAGGACTCTGATGAGACAAGCCTAATAAGTGGGATCTTGTTGTTTTAAGTGTAGTTCTTGCTTTCTTCTTCATTGGTTTTAAACAAGACGTTTACTGATCTATTTTTGCACTTAAAATGTTACCAGCAGAATAAAACAAAACAGGTGGGTGAACAAAAAATCTGTCACAAACTTATTAGGGCAAAACAGGAAACAGCAATATTGGTTCAGACAAGGGCACATAGAAAGTCTCTGACAGAGATAGAAATTTAGAGCCCTTGACTTCAATATGTCTTAACTATGTTTTCATGGAAACTCATAGAGTCTGTTATGCACACAGGAAAAACAAACAGACAAACAAACAAAACCTAGCAGAAAGAAAGAAGGAAGGCAAAGGAGAAGAATTTTCTTTTTGAACTTTTGTGTGAGAGAGAGTGGCTGCAGGAAAAAAAGAAAGAAAAAAGTTTAGAAAAATAGAATCAAAATGGTTTCATTTTCTCTGTCTTACCTGACTCCTATTCAGCTCTCCTGATACATACCAAAGAAAGTTGTGTATTCAGAAGGTACAGGCAACTGAGATATCAGAGAATTATAGTGGATGAATGCTAATGAAATGGCAGTGTGATCTAACAAGAGATTTCACCAGCGTCACAATATTCTACTGAAAATTATAATTAATAATTACTTTCAGAAAGAAGTTAGTTCATCCAAATTTTCCTCTCACTTGATAGTTCATTAAAGAACAAATAACAGCTGGAAAATTACATTTAAAGTTTTGGATCTTTAATTCAGAATTGCTAGCTCCTTTCCTTTACCCCATGGGGCCAGTCCATAACAGAAGATTTCCAATGAGATCTTCGCTTATATTTCCAACTGTCTGCCAGAGCTGATTAGTAAGATGGAAAACAGAATCTTCTCCATTAGCACTGGGGACAGGTGAAAAAAAACACCAGCCACTAAAAATGTGGAAAAAATCCATAGGAAGGCTCTGACGCAGAAAAGTGTTATTAGATTAGTCACAACTTCTTTCACATGTATTAAATAAAACACTTTTTGTAAATTCTTTTTGGGATGAGATCCCAGATTTTGGGCTGTTAAAAATGACGAGATACAATAAAGTGTCTGTGAAATATGACACCTCTAAATCCCAAACAGTTAAGACTTATAGATAGGTATAGTATTTCCTTACTCAAAAAAAGTCTCTATTTTGATGGCCATCCCCAATGACAAGTACAAGACACCTGCCAGATGGCCTACAGCTTGATCTTGCACAACAGCCCCTCAGTGTTTGGAAAGTCCCTCTTTTGAGTCTTCATTGCAACATAACATTATTCCTAACTTAAAATCCTTAAACAGAACAATAAAGCAGTTGCAGATAGTCAACATCACATAAACAAACTGCTTTTCCTGTTCAGAAATCTTCACCAAACCCTCTCAAACTCTAAGTTCAGAATTTGCCTTTTTACATTATTGGTCCATCTGTCATGCACAACAGCCATGGGCAGAGGGGAAAACACCTGCACTTGAGTAGAAGAGCTGCCAGTTTAGTCACGCCTTTGGCAAGTGGAATAAAAATTCAGCTTTTGCAGATAGGATTGTCTTGTGGCAGTCATGATCCACATATTCACCGGGACTATTTTCAACTGCCGAAGCTAACAGCACTTAGCATTTAAATACTGTTAGAGTCTGACAGTCGTTCTTAAAACATGCTTAGACTTCTTTTTTTAAGTAAAGCCTCAAAAAAAGAAACTAATGAGCAATGGATTGCCAGAATACAGGAACTGATGCAAGAAAAATTGTAACATATAAACATGCTTCATAGCATTCTGTAAATGTCAAATCCTGATCCAATGGAGCTGTGAAAGCAACAGGCAGTAGATTTATGATAATTCTGATATACGGTTTTGTCAAATATTCCTAACTTTTTGAACTGACCCAGCCACAGTTTATTCAGGATATCTCTGTCTTTTAGATACAGATACACCCCAGCACAGTAAGAATATCCCTTGAGTTATCCATGATAAATTACTATAGGCTGCTGACAATTTCAGGTGATTATTAGGAATAGTGAAACCAAAGGGTCACAGAAATCAAACCAGTCTTCTTCCCTCTCCTCTCTAGCCAATAGAACTTTATTTAAAATAATCAAGCAAGAAAAGCTTATATAAAATAAGAGTATGTTTAGGTGACAATTTCTCTGGCCTGGTTTAGACATTTTTATTAAGCTGATGTGAATTATGTTTCAGATGTGCCCATTTCTCTCTGACTGGTAGGAAACTCAGTAACTATCTCAGTTAGAGATGTCTGCATGTAAGGATCTTACATTTCTCTCTGTGGAAGATCAACATCTGGACAGATGGATCACACTTCTATTATTCAAATATTTGTAGCAAAATATTTAATTCTTTACAGAATTTACGTATAGAATTACTCTCCTTTTTGCACTGGGAACTGTATATTTGCCTGCGGTCTGCTCCCATCACCACCCTGTAATGATCTGAATATCAACGGTAACAGCATTAATCCTGATGGCTTTTCCATGCATTCAGGAGTAGTTTCCTTATATTGAGAGCCCTCCGCAACCCTAGACCTTATTCTCTATTATCCCACTCTCTCACCTCTCTTATTCAGCACTTGATATACAAGATACATTGCACATTCAGATACATAAGGTTCAATAGTATCCCATCTGGCTGGTGCCCTTTGCAAATCCTTGCTTCTTCCTCATCTACTGGTTCACTAGTCTAGCCACCACCCTACACCCATGGCACAGGAGTAAAGGTGGCAACATTTCATAGAGAGGAATATAAGAAGCTGACAAAAATCTCTTGTTCATTGCTTTTGTGTTAACATGACATGCAATGATTTTCAGAGCTTTGGGTACTGTCCCAAGTCTTGCACTCCTTTTGTTAGAATGAGTAGTGCTGCTTGATGCGATTTAAAGATTCTGTGTGGGGAAATCTTTCTAATACTCTTTTATTTCCTTCTCATTTGAGTTGAATAGGTTTTGTTCAAAATCAGGCAGCTGATACTGAGGTTTATTCAACTTCTTGAAATGAAGATAACATGTTAAAGTTTTCTCTGACTGTTATCGGAAAGCGGTAAAATAATTCAGTCTCTAAAACTTAATTTTGGAGTTTTAGAAAGCAGGAATTCTTTATTGCGGCACCGGGCAGCACTGGGGATAATTCCACCATAAGTGCTCCAAAGCCTTGATAGACTTTCAGTAATTATATACTATGAAAATATACATATTCATAGGATTTCTGAGAATTCATCTACTTAAACATGAGATTTCCTGGAACTTATTAACATATGTAAATGTCCGATCCTCATGTGCAATCATCTTCCGTGGCGGTCTTCAGGTGGTCTTTGGAGGTCTTCAGATGAAAGCTCGTAATCATCTCCACCGTGTTCACTGACTGACCTTTACTTCTGCGCAAACTCAGTTCTGGGATCACGTATACTATGTCCTTCAAGGTCGGTTTGTTCTGGTCTAATGGTCATCTTGCAACTTTCTTATCCTCATGGCTCCACATATCTGCTCTCCCAAAGCCTAGCTGTCTAAAGGGGAGTATTCAGGAGCTTCTTATCTTACAAGTGTCTTGACTATTCACAAAGATTTGCTTTTGTTTGGTAAAGGGGAGTATTCAGGAGCTTCTATCTATATTCGAAGGTATCATGACAGCTGCCACTGTTACATCTGTTCATACAGCACTGTGGATACATATATTGACTGTTTTCTGCCCCTTTTTATTTAATGTGTGAATTCACTTACATATTGTGCCTGCTCTAAGTAAGTAGAACATATACAAAATCCCAGTGACTGCAATGTTGGGATCTTCTGTTTGAATTGATAGCTGGAAAGGCTATAGTATTATGCAAACAAGAGAAAACAGGCATCAGTATACAGTTTAGTGAATGGTGTAGATGAAAAAGATGGAGTACCATTATTCACAATGTTTCATAATACAAGAACTTGCGGTTGTTCAATCACATTGGAAGGCAGGAAATTTGAAGCAGATGATAGAAAAATATTTGTTTTTTAAGCAACTAATTTCTTTAAGTCATTGTCCTGGTTTCAGCTGGGACAGAGTTAATTTTCTTCTTAGTAGTGCTGTGTTTTGGGTTTAGGATGAGAACAATGTCGATAACACACTGATGTTTTGTTTCTTGCTAAGTAGTGCTAAGTAGTGCTAAGCAGTTGCTAAATAGTTGCTAAGTAGTGCTTACGCTGGTCAAGGACTTTTCAGCTTCCCATGCTCTGCCGGGTGCACGGCGGGGGGGGGGGGGGGAGACGGGGCGGGGCGGGGCGGGGCGGGGCGCTGGGAGGGAGCACAGCCAGGGGGGCTGACCCAGACTGGCCAAAGGGCTGTTCCATACCATATAACGTTATGCTCAGTGTGTAAGCTGGGGGAAGAAGAACGAAGGGGGAGACGTTCGGCATGATGGCGTTTGTCTTCCCAAGTAACCGTTTACGCATAATGGAGCCCTGCTTTACTGGGGATGGCTGAACACCTGCCTGCCGATGGGAAGTAGTGAATGAATTCCTTGTTTTGCTTTGTTTGCATGAGCAGCTTTTGCTTCACTTATTTAACTGTTCTATTTTATTTTACTTCAATTATTAAACTGTTCTTATCTCAACCCATGAGTTTTCTCCCTTTTACCCTTGCGATTCTCTCCCCCATCCCACTGGGGGGAAGTGAGCAAGCGGCTGCGTGATAGAATCATAGAATCATAGCATCGTAGAATCATTAAGGTTGGAAAAGACCCTTAAGATCATCGAGTCCAACCGTTAACCTAGCACTGCCAAGTCCACCACTATAACATGTCCTCGAGTACCACATCTACCTGTCTTTTAAATACCTCCAGGGATGAAGACTCAACCACTTTCCTGGACAGCCTGTTCCAATGCCTGACTACCCGTTCGGGGAAGAAGTTTTTTTCTAATATCCAACCTAAATTTCCTCTGGCGCAGCTTGAGGCCATTTCCTCTTGTCCTATCGCTTCTTACTTGGGAGAAGAGACCGACCCCCACCATGCTACAACCTCCTTTCAGGTAGTTGTAGAGAGCAATAAGGTCTCCCCTCAGCCTTCTCTTCTCCAGACTAAACAACCCCAGCTCCCTCAGCCACTCCTCATAAGACTTGTGCTCTAGACCCTTCACCAAATTCATTGACCTTCTTTGGACATGCTCCAGCTCCTCAATGTCCTTCTTGTAATGAGGGGCCCAAAACTGAACACACTACTTGAGCTGCGGCCTCACCAGTGCTGAGTACAAGCGTAAAATCACCTCCTTGGTCCTGCTGGCCACACTATCCCTGATACAAGCCAGGATGCCATTGGCCTTCTTGGCTCATGTTCAGGTGGCTGTCAGCCAACACCCCAAGGTCCTTTTCCGCCAGGCAGCTCTCCAGCCACTCCTCCCCCAGCCTGTAGCATTGCATGGGGTTGTTGTGACCCAAGTGCAGGACCCGGCACTTAGCCTTGTTGAATCGCATACAGTTGGCTCTGGCCCAATGATCCAGACTGTCCAGGTCCCTCTGAAGGGCTTTCCTACCCTCCAGCAGATAAACACTTCCACCCACCTTGGTGTCATCTGCAAACTTACTGAGGATGCACTCAATCCCCTCATCCAGATCATCAATGAAGAGGTGGAACAGGACCGGCGCCAACACTGAGCCCTGGGGAACACCACTTGTGACCGGCCGCCAACTGGATTTGACTCCATTCACCACCACTCTCTGGGCTCGGCCGTCCAGCCAGTTTTTAACCTAGCACAGAGTGCACTTATCCAAGCCACAAGCAGCCAGCTTCTCCAGGAGAATGCTGTGGGACACAGTGTCAAAGGCCTTACTAAAGTCCAAGTCAACACCATCCACAGCCTTCCCCTCATCCACCAAGTGGGTCACCTTTTCACAGAAGGAGACCAGGTTAGTGAAACACGACCTCCCTTTCATAAACCCATGCTGGCTGGGCCTGATCCCCCGATTGTCCCGCATGTGCTGTGTGATGGCACTCAAGATGATCTGCTCCATGGCCTTCCCCGGCACCAAGGTCAGGCTGACAGGCCTGTAGTTCCCTGGGTCCTCCTTCCGACCCTTCTTGTCTAGGAGCATCACTTTTGCTGACTTCCAGTCATCTGGGACCTCCCTGATTGACCAGGAGAGCTGGTAAATGATGGAAAGTGGCTTGCCAGGCTCCTCCGCCAGTTCCTTCTGTATCCTCGGGTGGATCCTGTCTGGCCCCATGGACTTGTGAACATTCAGGTGGAGGAGCAGGACGGTGACTGCCACCTCTTCAACAACTGGGGCTTCATTCTGCATCCTATCTCCATCTCCCAGTTCAGGGGCCTGAAAACCCTGAGGATGACCAGTCTGACTATTAAAGACTGAGGCAAAGAAAGCATTAGGTACCTCAGCCTTCTCAACCTTCGTGGCAATGTTTCCCTCTGCATCCAACAAAGGAGGGAGATTCTCCCTGGCCCTCCTTTTGTCACTGATACATTTGTAAAAACATTTTTTGTTATCTTTACTGTCAGTGGCCAGTTTAAGTCCTAGCTGGGCCTTCGCCTTTCTAATCTTTTCCCTGTATAACCTCACAAGATCCTTGTAGTCCTCCTGAGTCACCTGCCCCTTCTTCCAAAGGTGGTAAGCTCTCCTTTTTTTCCTGAGTAATGCTTAGTTGCTAGCTGTGGTTAAACCACAACAGTCATCATTGTCAGGAAATATTGTACCAATGGTTCAGCAAAATCAAACCGAAGAGTTTGGGAAGGAGTAAAAACTTGTGCATCAGGGAATATGCCAGCTCTCCAACACAAGTGTATCAGGAATGAATCAGAGAATTATCTGATAGGCAAGTTTTTCTGGACTTCAATATCAAAGAGGTTCTTTTCTCTTCTTCAGAGTTTCCTTTAACTTTTAGGCGTCCTTCTAGTTTAGTATCTCTGAAAACTACAAACTGTTATTAAAACTAAACGAGGAGGACCACTAATTTGAAATGAGGGCAAAAGTTAACAATGGAAAAATGTCAAAGACTGATATTAAATTAAAACAGTTTTCCTTAGCAGAAAACCCTAATGTAATATAAGCGTACAATTTATTTTATGTTAATAAATTTCCTTTTTTCTGTGTGTGTTAGGTTTTTGTTCCATTGATTTTTAAGGATATTATTTGTGTTTATACACTAAAAAGAAATGTATACAGTATTCTGCATTTTATAGTTGCAAACTATTTTTGGTTATTTTGTGAAAAGAAGATATATCAGTATAAGAAAGTTGACATTATAAAAATGGGTGGGGAGATAGGGAGAAACAAGGCAAAAGGACAACAACATTCACTGGAAATAAAGAAAAAGCAGACTAGTCATTAGTTGGGACTAATTCTTAACATTAACTACAATATATTTTACTAAAAAAATGGATTAGTGCTATGACATTTTATTGATTAATTGTCAAAACTTTTGGGGGTTTTTCACTTTTAGATTCTTACTCTCTTGCACAAGACTGATGCTTCATACTCATTCTTTTCTACCTTCTCTTTCACCCTCAAAAAACATATTTTCAGTGAAAAAAAATTGTGGCAATTTTCAATTAAGAACATTTTCAATAGGTACACTATGATCCTTGAGAAGACAGAGTAGTTCCTATCTGATAAGATGTGAGGCAGAATACAAATATAGTAGTAAGATAAAGTTTCCTTTTGCATATGTTTATTGATACCGGTAACCTTCAGATATTTTTTATAAATGACAGTTCTGGAGATTATGAAAACAACCATGAAGTTTAGTTTTCCATTGCACATTACAATCCATACTAAATCAAAACCTTCTCTCAAGACTTTGATGAGAATGGTGGAAATGATGACTTCTAAAATTGTTGATTTTAAATGGCTGACAATTGCTTAAACGACTTTGCTATATATAGCAACTCTTCAGGGAATATTTAATTAAGTCATAATTGCAAAAAATATCCTTGTCAGGCACTACAGGACCATAGGGAAACCCAAAGACATGTAGAGGAGAATCTCATTATCAAAGATCTGTTTTATTCAAATTAAAATTGACTTATTCCAAATAGACTAGATGAAATGAAGAGCCTATGTCTATGCAAATTGACATAGTTCAGACATACTATAAAATACAGATACAAGAATATATTAAAATACGAAGCATGTACTTGATCAGGATATAAAACTCCTGAGTAATGAGAAACCCAAAATGACCTCTGAAATTCAGATGACAAGAAACCTCAGCAATAATACAAATACTTCTATTTTTTTTTTCTCTCTTGTTGTGATTCTGTATCTGCTCCTCATCCTGAAGGCTGTGTGCAGTTTCCAGAGTGTGTTAAGCAGTACATAGAATTGAGCTATCATCTCATTACTCTTCACTCTCAAAATTAAAACCTGAGTAACTATAATAACATAGCAGGACATTCTTATTACTGCCACTGCAAAGGGACAGATCAATCAGTTGAATCAATAAAGTTAGCACCTTCTACAAATGAAATGCTGATCTCTTTACTGAGTAACAAACACAGGATTCTGACTTTATGGATTAGATTGGAAAATACAGGTTGTTGGTTATTTGAAATTTTAGCTTATGACTAGGTGGATAAAAACATCAAGAAACAAGCTGTCCATGCTTGACTTCAGGAATTTATGACATCAGGATCAAAGAGTAACATGAAACACTCAAAAAGGAAAAATTGTAGTTAGGGTAGGTACAAAATAATACTTTAGAATGCAGTAAAAGTACTGGTTTCTTGTTGGGTTCTTAATAGGTTGTACAGTATGTGTTGTTATCAAAGATATCTGTTTCTTAAACTACCATTCTTGTAAATAGTCAAGTCTCTTTAGAATTCATTTTTTTAACTTGAACTACAAAGAGTTTCTATAAAAATGAAGTCCTGCCTTCATTGCTTCCCTGACTTCTCTGCTCCATTGCTCCTAAAGTCAGCAGGTCAAATATACAAATAATATAAACTGGTGTCTCTTCCTTGACTTTACTTCTTCAGAAGACATATTCTGAGAATATTGGCTGTTTAGACAGTCTGACAATATGTTTCTCTGTGTCGTTTTAACTTCAGCTTTTCTGGCACCATGGAACTTTACAAGCATTATTCTTTATGAAACATGACTAAAAAATGAGAAGGAAAAAGAAAGCTGACAAGAGGCTGTAAAAATAGACTTGCTCTTGATGAACATTAACATACGTTTCAGTCTCATTCCTCCTTCCAACTACCTGATTTTGCTGTGTTTTTTAATTAGAGTAGAACACAGAGTTGTGGCTTGTACAGTGTAGATTATTGAGCACTCTTCCTACACAGTCCAAAAGAAAACACCGAGGCATTTGTGCTTCCTTCTGTTATTTTGCACCAATGCCTG